>NC_081417.1:111172031-111772031 GCF_949786415.1 Peromyscus eremicus | reverse complement strand
ATGGTGAATGAAATGGAAGAAGATAGAAATAAGTAGAAAGATAATCTATGCTCATAGTTTGGGAGAATCAATAGTGTGATAATTTCCACACTAACTCAAGCAACCTACAGATTAAGTACAGTCCTAGGCAAATAACCAACAATATTCACTACAGAAATGAGAAAAAATTCTATAGTACTGTGGAACTAGAAAAAATATTGAATAGCTAAAATAATTTTGAGCTATCACAACATGCTAGAGGCCTTCCTAAGTTGAAAAAAAAAGAGATGAGAAAAAGGGAGATATTTTTACTTGTTTGGTTCTCTAGTTAAATGTCATCCCACTGAGAGTTACCTCATTTGAAATTTAAGCTACATCTTCTAGTTCTTTGACTTATCTGCTATTATTATTATTGTTATTTTAGCTATATGGTGTTGTGAACTAAAATTATCAGAAAAAGATCACATCTATGTTAAAAATGCTAGAAAACTAATTAATTGATTAGAAATTATGTGATGGTAGAGATCTATAATGTAGTAGGTGTTGAACCAAATTGTCTTGGGCTATCTTTAATAGCCATTCATTGCCCACTTCTTTGTCTGAGTTAACATCAATCCTTGTGACTAATAGATAAACCCCTTTTGAGTGTACAGACTCTTAGTTTCTATCAATCTAAAGGCTGAGAATGTCTTCAGGTAGCATCTGAGGCATAAGAGATTGTCCCACTTTGTAATATCCTATTTACCTGATGTGTTTATACCAATGCATTTTTAAAGTACTTTGATTTGTGGATTTCTTTGTTTTATTACTATAAAAACTTCTTAAAATGATTACTCAGTTGCAATATGGCATTTGGGGCAGACTAAATCTGTGTTTCTAGACCATGGTCACCTATATTTGGCCCCAGAATAAAAGAGCACCTGTGTCATAGTCTCTTTGAGTTGAAGTTGTGACTTTATGTTGATGGTGCTGTGATTGCCATTATCATAATTATCCCCATTATTAGTCTATATATTTTCAAAGCAAAAAGAATATACATATATATTTATATTTACATCTATTTTCTTTCTATTATCTATGCATCCATTAATTTTCCATCTATCTCTGTATCTATCATCTATCTCTGTATCTGTCATAGCTATCTATCTATCTATCTATCTATCTATCTATCTATCTATCTATCTATCTATCTATCTATCATCTATCTATCCATTTATCTATTTGCCTGTCTGTCTACTATTAGTCAATCAATGTATCATCTATTCTCCATTCATCTACCTATCATCTATCTACTCTCACACCCACACCTCTATATATTACAGGAAATACAATGATGAACATTTTTAATACCTATGCTGGAATACTGGGAAGATTCTACTGTGTCAAGAATCAGAGGAAAAGGGAAGATGATTATCCTAGGAAGTAAATTACAGACATAGAAACAGCACAAATTCTCCAAGGCAATATGTGTATGAAAATGCAGAAGAAAAGTTTAGTGCTGGGAGACATGAAGAGTAAGGTAAGGTTTTCAAGTTAATTGGGAACAAAGGCATACTGTATCATGTATGATGTTTATTGAAAAAATTAAAATCAATTCAGATTCTTCCAACTTATGTATCAATACTCTCCTGTGCTTTAAATCCCTTGCTCTGTAAGAGGAATGGCAATAATATGCACCTTAAGCACTTTTTAAATGCTATACAGATATCAAACATTTAGCAAATGTTAGCCACCATTAGGCAATGGGCAGTCATAAAACTTTTATGGTGGTAGAGTGGCATGGTCACATTTATAATCTGGGCTAGAGAATGGGCTTGAGGACTTTAGTACTAGAAGCATAGAGACCAGTTATGTTCTCATATGAGATTAACCCAGGAGGTGATAATGGTCTGAATGAAGCTAGTTAGTGAGAATATAGAAGCACCCAGAAGGAAGAATGCTTCCAGGATGTGGTATGTAATTGATTGAAAGCAGTCAGTAAGGGGAAGGATTGACTCAAAGATTAATCTGAGGTCAGTGACTTGAACTGGGCTGAAATCAAGTGGAAGAAAGTACAAAAGGGGAAGGGGAGCCCATAGATCTCGAGAAAGAGGGCATTGTTTCCAGAGCCAACCGACAAGTGCTCATAGGGAAAGGAGTGCCATACACCCCAGCATTTGCTAGTGGTCTCACAGGCAGTACCCTCAGGGCAGTAGTCCTTACTGTTACTGTAGTCCTCACCTTACAAAAGAAAACACCAAGACTCCAAGTTAGTAAGTGTGAGACTCGATGTCATGTAGCTTCAAATCTCGTTTTTTTCTAAAGCAAAAATTGGACAATCAGGGAAGCTTATAAGATAAAAGATGCCATTTTCTGACCAAGTACACCTCTGACCTTTGAGATTTATGTATCAAGCTTTCCTACAACCTATCAGATTTCCAATACAATACCAAGTAAGGCTAAAGCCACTTTATCTTTGTAAGTTCTTATTTAATATGTGAAATCCCGCTCTTCACATCTTGTAGTTACCCTACAGTTAATGGCAACGAAGACCTCAGCAACTCAGAGAGCTGCATGCTATTTAGCCCAGGCAGGAAACAGCAGGAGTTGAGAGTCTGTACAGGAGTTAACAAGTATGCAAACGTCTGCTTAGAAAGGACATTTGAAAAACGCACCAGTAGCATGGCTGACAGAGACATGTTGCTGCCGTTCCATTGGAGTCTTATGGATTGTGAAAGGTTGAGAAACAGTTAAACCCCACTCTCATAAAGGCATATAATCCCTTGACATAATGATCACTATATTGTCTACTTACTATACATGATTATGTTAGCTAACTAAACTCCTTATAACAGTTGTCCATCAGTTAAATAGGATAAACATTGTAATGGACACCACAGTATTGCAGTGAATATTAGGCACATAGTAATCAACTCCAAGTTCCACTATTTACTGGACTCAAAGTCATTTTATTCCCGCTAAGAGAGAGGAAACTCTCAGCAACACTGGAATCTGAAACAGTGCATATTAGAATTTTAAAATATTAAATACAATAATTAATACTTAGGGAGCATTACATAGTATATTATTTCAATTATGGTATAATTTGTATAATTGCTGTGATTATTTGTAAGAATCCTCAAGAGACAATAGACACAATCAGCCTGCCTTGCTTGGTTTAGGCTGCTAGAATAAAGGAATAGAGTGCATGGCTTATAAACATAGAAACACAGTCTTCTCAGCTCTAGGTGCTGAGAAGTCCTTGGTCAAGGGCACTGGTAGATGTGTTGTCTGGTGAGGGCTTGTTTCCTGGTTCACAGACAGCCATTCTATCATCAATATGGTAGCAGAAGCTGGAGAGTTGAATGAGGACATTAACTCATTCATGGGGGTAATGCCCTCTCCAAATCCCAATGCTAGTGCTATCATGTTTGAAATTTTAAATATGCAAAATTGAAAAGGGGGGGCAATACACCAATATCAAATGTATAACATAAGGCAAAGTAAAAAAAAAATGGCTTCCCTTTTCTTACAATATATCTAATCATATAAAATCACTCTTATTTTCCCTACTCTTCTTTGGATCCTTGTCTAGTCTGGAATAATTCTATCTAGAATCAGAAATAAAAGACTGTTTGGGGTTATATGGTTGTGTTCATCACTTACCAGATTATTGTATATAGAGTGGCTCATGTGGTACAGCACATGAATCTGACTTCCCTAAGCACTATAGGTAAACACTGCATACCTTTCATGAGTGTGTGTGGTTTCAAACATAAAACCTTGTAGCCAAGTCTGCACAGCTTCCTCTCTGAAGCTCTGAGAGCAAGGACAAGAGTTTTATTATTTTTCCTGATATTAAAGTCTTATACTGCACATGCAACAATGAAAAGGACTAGAAATTAAGCATAGAGGTTGCTGGTGGTAAAGAAGTAAAACATTCATATGGAGAATTCTCTGTAATATGACTACATAAAGCTGAAAAGTATCTTCTCAACCAGAGGGATCTCCATCCTCTAGAGACAGACCAATGCTAAGAAACATTCGAGAACAGATATAAAAGGTGCAAGGAGGAGGTGGGGTTGGTCTTGAAAGGGCAGCAGATGAGATCTGTGAAAAGATAACATTCTGAACCAGCCCCAAGTGTGACTGAAAACCAGTCATATATTACTTAAAGAAGAAACTTCTGCTGAGCGATCCTTTGGCTACTCCTGTAGGATTGTCTCTCTGTGCCCAAGATTTACATGTGAAGTTCAAATCCACAGTGCAGCTGGGGCTGGCGCACTGACAAAAACCAGACAAGAGTCGTCTGGAAGCCAGGAAGAGGTTTCCCCAGAACATGAAACCTGTGGGCTGTGACAATGAGGATTTCCTCCTTCAGCATGTGAGGAAATAGATTTCTGTTATGTGACTCCATTGTTAGTATTTTATTATGATTCCCCAAGTAGATTATTTCAACATGTGGATTGTATTTTTTTCTCCCATTTTATCAGTTTTACCCCATAGTGATAATATTAATAAGTCCCTTGGTGATACAGATTAGCTTAGTTTTTGCCTTTCTTTTTATGCATTAAATTCCATTAGACTCTCATAATGAAAAACTGGAATGAAAATGAAAAATACTTGCTGACGTTCAGACAGTTGTCTCTAAGAAGAGGTTCCAGGCTCACTGCTACTTCTAAATTTCATCCCCCCCTCCTTCATATTCATCATATTCATTCCTGAGTCTATTCAAATTCAAATACTGCTTTAAGGCCTGGGCAAGGTCAGCAGTACTGTGATCCTAAATCATCTGCTCTGCTACATGCTTGTGTGGAAAGATGAGAAAGAGTGAGACAGGGAACAGGGGAGACAGACAGAGGGAGACAGAGATGTAGAGACAGGGAGAGAGAGGGGAGACAGAGAGAGAGATAGGGAGGGAAAGAGATAGAGACAGGGAAAGAGGAAGACAGAGATAGAAAGTCACAGAGAGACAGGGAGTGGGGAGAGAGAGAGAGAGAGAGAGAGAGAGAGAGAGAAAGGGGGAGACAGGGAGAGAGACAGGGAGGGAAAGAGAGAGAGAGAGAGAGAGAGAGAGAGAGAGAGAGAGAGAGAGAGAGAGAGAGAGAAAGAGATAGAGACAGGGAGAGAGAGACAGGGAGGGTGAGACAGAGAGAAGACAGAGATGCAGAGATAGGGAGAGAGGTAGGAGACAGGGAGAGAGACAGGGAGGGAGAGAGATAGAAACAAAGAAAGATGGGGAGAGAGACAGAGACAGGGTAGGAGAGAGATAGAGACAGGGAGAGAGAGACAGAGACTGAGAGACACATGGAGAAAGACAGGGAGAGGAAGACAGCAAGGGAGAGAGATAGGGAGTGAGAGAGATATAGAAAGAGTCAGAGAGAGAGACAGTGAGAAAGACAGGGAGGGAGAGAGATAGAGACAGGGAGAGAGAGACAGAGAAAGAGAGGGACAGAAATAGAGACAGGGAGAAAGAGGGAAAGAGGAAGAGAGTTAGCAAGGAAGAGAGATAGGGAGGGAGAGAGAGAGGGAGACACAGGGAGAGAGACAGAAAGAGAGACAGAGAAAGAGAGAGACAGAGACATACACAGAGATAGAGAGAGAGAGAAAGGGATTTTTGAAAAGGGAAACTAAAGCTTCCAGAATATTAGGGAGTCTTTGGAATTTACATCTATGAAATGGTTGAGTTTCTTGGCAGTTAGGGATGAAGAGATGCAGTCCACAGTGTTTCTAAAAGCTAACTCTGGAGTGTGCAGGATCTCTCTTCTATTGAAACCAATCTTTATGAGGAAGTGTTTTCCAAGTGATTATTCTAAAACACCAATTAAGGGCCTTATCAGGTATGGTAATGTCTCAGGTGCAATTTGGAACATGCAATTATTACAGTCTAAGGCAGCTTCAGAACCATCAAGCAATCGGAAGCAGCCATAGTACTGAAGTGGAAACAGCAGCACTTGGCATTTGATACTGTTACCTACAAACTCTTGTTCAGGTTGATTTGGAAGTTCAATTTCTACCATATAAATAAGAACACTATTTCTGGAGATGCCTCCACCTCTACCAGTACACAAGTACCGATGGTCTCAGAATCAACCCACACTCCATCTTCTGAGTCCTCACGTTTCTTACCCACTGAATGGCTGCAGGGCTCTTGAATGTTCCAGGAAACTACAATTCTAGAGAGACTTTGCAAGTCCTTTCTATGTAATGTTTGCCATTTTTTATTGTACTTAATAGTAATATGTCACCCAGATAAGTTATTGATCTTACTAGAACAGAGAAGAGCTGGCCATGAGACTCCACATGGAAGTGGTCACATGTTTGCCTTTGCAGAAGATGTTAGTGAGTCTGGATGGCTGAAGAAGGCTTTAAGGAAAAGCAGCCTTGCCTTAACTCAGAAAGGCAAACATATCAGCAAATGTCCAGTGAAGATGAATGGGATCCTCATAGCTATGAGTCAGTGTGCAATTTGTAAAACACCTTCTCATTTGTGAGCATGTGCTTGCTTTTCTCCCCTCTTCTTTCCTATCTTTCTTCATTTCCATCTCTTTTTTATTGTGTCTGTCTCTCTTCACTTGCTTTTATCCCTTTCCCTTTCCTTTTTCCTGTACTGTTTTCCCATATAATTTCTCATGGCCTTCTTCTGCAAACATTTAATGACTACTGGGCACTGTGCCAAGAATGGGGTGCATTCAGAGCCGAAGGATCATTAGTTTTAAAGAGTGTGATGTTTGTGAGATTGACAACAGTGATTCTAATACAGATTGATAGGGCCATCATGATGCCTCAGGTGTTACCTAAGAAAAAAAAATCTCTAAACCTAAATAAAGTGCATGGTGGGGGTAGCCTGGGGCTATGAAAGAGTTTCTGTAGGACCATGAGTTTGTGTTGAATGATAGACTTTAATTTAGATTATTGGCAAATAGGAGAAGAAACTTCTAGAAAAGAGACTAACAAAAGCAAATAATTGTACATTTGTTTTCTTTTGGAGAAGTATAAATGGTTTAGCATAGGTGACAGTGAAGGCAAGTGAGATGGAAACAGGAACAGGCTGAAGGTTAGTGGCTAGGTACTGAGGCCAGGATTTAATTCTGAGGATAGTGGAACGTTGTGAAGGACAAGTATTGCATCACATGACAGTTAAACTTCAATTAGATTTATTGTTGTTGGTTGTTATTATGCTTTGGGCTCTTTGGGCCCACCACCCAGCTCCCAAATAAATCACACAGAGTCTTACTATTATTGATGAATGCCAGGCCTTAGCTTGGCTTGTTGCTAGCCAGCTATTCTTAACTTAAATTATCCCATCTACCTTTTGCCTCTGGGCTTTTATCTTTCTCTATTTTGTACATTTTTCTTTACTTCTTACTCAATGGCTGGCTGTGTAGTTAGGTGGCTAATCCCTGGTGTCCCCACTCCTTTTCTTGCTCTTCTTCATCCTCTCAGATTTCTTCTCCCATTTATCCTCTCTGCCTGCCAGCCCTGCCTATCCTTTCTTCTCCCTCACCATTGGCCATTCAGCTCTTTATTAGAGCAATCAGGTGTTTTAGACAGGCAAAGTAACACAGCTTCACAGAGTTAAACAAATGTATCACATCTTTAACTAATATTTTACAGCAATTTATTTTTTAAATGAAGTTAAAATATAATCACATCATTTTACTCTTTTTTTTCCCAACCCCTGGTATTTATCATCTCTTGTTTGCTTTAAAATTCGTGGCCTCTTTTTCTTTAATTGATTTTACACACACACACACACACACACACACACACACACATACACACACACACACACACACCCCACACACACCTAAATATATCAGTACAACTTTCTGTACAATGTTTCTTGTATGTATCTGATTGCAGGGCGGCTCAGGAAGAAAATGATAGAAAGAATCTAAGAGCTGGTTCTGTGAGAAGAAACAAGATCTAAAGAGCCCTGGCTCACCTGACCCAAAGAAATAACAAAAGAGAAGACTCAAAATTGACAGAATCACATTGAATAAGGAATGAGAAATGAACAAGGAAACGTTACAACAGATACTAAAGAAATTCAGAATATCATAAGGAAATACTATAAAAACATATATACTCTTTTATGTTGGAAAATCTCAAAGAAATGGATGATTTTCTAGATTCATTCAAACTACCAAAATTAAACCAAGAAGTCAACAACCTCAACAAACTCATAACAAGCAAGGAGATTAAAACACTAATAAAAACGCTTCTTGCTCCATCCTGGCCTAGATGGAGTCACAGCAGAATTATTCCAGACTTTCCAAGAAGATCTATAGCCAATCTTTCTTAATTATTAAAAATAAATAGAAACAGAAGGGGCACTCCAAAACTCCTTCTATGAAGCCAGTATTACTCTAACACCAAAACCAGGTCAAAATACAACAACAACAAAAGAAAACTACAGGCTAACATTCTTGACGAATGTAGAGTTAAAAATCCTTAATAAAATACTTGCAAACCAAATAGACATACATCAAATACATTATCATTGTGACTAAGTTGACTCTATTTGGGAGATACAAGGGTAGTTTGTTATAGGCAAGTCAGTAATTGTAACAGGCCACATGAATGGACTTATATACAAAAATCACACGATTGTCTGGATGGATGCAAGCAAAATACTTTGACAAAATCCAATACGTCTTCATGATAAAAATTCTAGAGAGTCAAACTATAGGGAACAAATCTCAACACAATAAAAGCTATATATTAGAAACCCATAGCCAACATCATCCTAAATGGAGAAAAACTTGTGAAATCTGGAGCAGTCTGTCTACTGACTCCACTTCTTTTCAATACTGTGCTCAATAAAGTAGCTGGGTAGTTCAAGAGAAGGAAATCAAAGGGATACAAGGAAGAAGAGAAGTGAAACTATCTCTAATCAGATTTCTAAGTCTCTTTTCTGTTTTCAAGACCAGCGGAACAGTCAGGGTTTCACTGCATGTCTGGGCTTCCCTGACCTAGATTCTCTGCTGCGGGGAAAGCAGTTGCTGAGTCAGCATTTCCTGACCGCGTGAGAAAGGAACATGGATTATTCATGGGGCCTGTGCACTCTTCCAGGTGCAGCTGGGATTGCCCTGGACTGGGCCCATTTGCAATGTAAAGGCATGGCAAGAAAATCCATTTTCTCTTCTTCAGATCTGATTTCATCTCCATGCTTCTGTCGATGTTAGGAATTTAGGCCGATAACGTAGAAGTGAGGCAGAACACTGTAGCTTCTGACAACTTTACAGAAGGACTTTTTGGATGCTGATTTGTGGGTACTCTCTTGGAAATGATTTCAAGAGACTGTCTACCTTTTTATGTGTATAAAACAGTAAGGGGAGTTTTAAGCGAGATAAATCTGGATTTGAGTTCTGTGAACTTGGGCATGACAGTTAGCTTCCCCGTAATACCATTCCCCTTCCTTGTGAGTATGACAACATTGGGAGGTGGATTCATCTTTACCTCTTCCTGCACATGTGACATTGTGACCCGGCACTGAAAGAGAACACACCTTCTTGGACTTTCTGCTTGGGTTCAAGTATGTGACTTTTTAAAAAAAAAATTAACTTTTTTTTTTCCTTTTATTTCACCTACCAACCACAGTTTCCCCTCCTTCCTCTCCTCTTGTTCCCTCCCCTCCATTCCTTTCTACCCTCCTCCCCATCCACTCCTCCTCCATCTCCATTCAGAAAGGCACAGGCAGGCCTTCAGTGGTGTTGAACAAAGCATGGCACAACAAATTGAGGTTAGACCCAGCTCCCACTGCATAAAGGCTGGGTGAGTTTAATCCAGCATGGAAGACAGGTGGCCAGCTCAGTTGCCAGGGACAGGTCCTGATCTCACTGCTAGGAGCCTGTGATTTTTTGTGGCCAATGGAATATAGTGTGTGAGGGAGTATGGGGGTGGGGACTGCACAAGCTTGATCCTGGTCTTAAAAGTCATCACCCAACTCTCTCCCTTGCATTTCTGCTACACAGGGAGAAGTTTCTTAGGGCTTTTTCCACCTCCTCAGCCCCAGTCCAGATGAAACAAATATGTGCCCTTTTGTGTTAGTTTGCTTTCTCTTGCTGTGATGAAACATCATGACCAAAAGCAACTTGGGGAATAAAGGGT
Organism: Peromyscus eremicus; assembly: GCF_949786415.1. NCBI lineage: Eukaryota > Metazoa > Chordata > Mammalia > Rodentia > Cricetidae > Peromyscus > Peromyscus eremicus. The sequence goes on along the minus strand of NC_081417.1, from coordinate 111,761,957 downwards.
TTATTTGGTTTACATGTTCTGATCATAGACCATTAGGGCAGGAACCAGAAGGCAGGAAATGAAAGAGACCATGGAGGAACACTGCTTATTGGCTTGCTCCCCTTGGCTTGCTCAGCCTGCCTTCTTAAAGTTAGGACCACTGACCCAGGGGTGGCTCTCCAGACAAGGGGATGGACACTCCCACACCAATTATCAATCAAGAAAAATGCTCCAGAGTCTTGCCTACATGTCAGTCTGCGGGAGGCATTTTCTGAATTGAGGTTTCCTCTTCTCTGATGACTCTAGCTTGAGTCAAGTTTACAAAAAACAAAACAAAACAAAAAAACCAGCAACCAATCACTCAAGCAAACAAAAAGCCTAACCAGCTCACTAGCTCATTAATTGATCCAAATACTAAAGTGGTATGCCTCACACAGGGCTCCTAGTGGTCCTTTTCTGATGACAGGCGTTCTCTTCTGTGTTTTCCTTTCTTTGCTTGTGGTCTGGTCCTGCTGAGCTAGAAGTTTATTTTCAAGTATGATGGGGTTTTGCTTCTAAAATTAGATTATAAAAGATAATAATCTACATCTTGTTGGAACTTTCTCAAATACTGTGAAGAAAACAGCCTATATGGAGAGACTCACATTGATAGAGCAAGAAGGCTCCCTCTGGCTAACTTCGGGAAGGAACTGAAGCTATCAGCCAGCAGCCTAAGAGGAACTGAATCTTAACCAACAACCATGTGATTCCTTGAAAGCAAATCTGTCCCCACGGAGTCTTGTGATGACACTTTGAAACTCTGTGAGAAAACTGAGAAAATAATGCTACCATTTCAAACTAATATACTTAAGAGATTTTCTTAGAGGAATAAACAATGGGTTGTGGTAAGCAGAATAATGGCACACTGAAGATATTATATTTCTGCCAAATCTAGGAACCCGAGAATCTGTTAAATTGTATGGCAAGAGAGACTTCATAGATGTGACTCATGTATAGACAGTTTTCTCTGATAATCCAGTAGGTGATATCTAATCCTACAAATCCTTAAACACGCAGAATATTTCTCCACTAATTGAGGAGGAATTGTGGAGCAGGGGTGAGGAAGATGAGCTGAATCATGACAGATCTGCAGCATGAAGATATTGATGACTGAGAAAGGGGGCTCTGAGCCAATGAATGCATCCTCTGCAAGGTGGAAAAGACTCAATAGATTCTCCCCTATGTCCTTCAGATGGGAGATGCAGCTATGTTGACATGTTAAATTCAGCCCAGAGGCTTCAACTGGACTCTGACCCTTACAACTTGAAGAAGCAAAATTTGTGTGGTTTTAAGTGCCAAATTGCTGGTATTTGGTTATAGAATGAAGAGAAAAATGGGTCTAGGTTATCTTACAAGGTTTAATTAGTGTAGGTTTTCTATAGTTTCTTTTCTTCCTTCATTTTTGAAACAAGGGCAAATAATTTTTCGTATCAGTCATTCGTTTGTGAAGTTGATGCAGTTGAGAATGTCCTTAAACCCAGAGAAAAATGCCTGATCAAAGCCAGATGTCCTGAGATGGCTCTTATCATCTTACGTTTTGACACCATGGGGTTGGGGCTCTGGTTTCCATTCTCAGTGATGCTATGGAGCAGAGGAGTCCTGTAGCAGAATATTTTAAAGTGTTACTTTTGTTTATGTTGCATTTGTTTAACTCTGTGAAGCTGTGTTATTGTGCCTGTGTAAAACACCTGATGGTCTAATAAAGAACTGGCCAATAGCAAGGCAGGAGAAAGGATAGGCAGGGCTGTCAGGCAGAGAGAATATATAGAGGGAGAAATCTGGGAGGAGAGATTGAGAAGTCGCTAGAGAAGGAGGAACCTTATTTACAATCACCACATTTTGAATATGAATTAATTACTTCAATTTAACTAAAATATGAACCTGCTAACCAACATCTTCCAGCTTCGCCCACTTTCTTCTGCACTCACTGTTCTCTACTTGTAAGATCTCAGCCTCTTAGGATCCCACAGGTATGGGAGCAATCTTAGTCTCTGTATTTCTATGCCTGGCTATTTTACTTAATTCAGTGTTCTCCATGTCCATTTTTTGAAAATTAAAATATTAATTTCAAAGCTCACTAGTATAACTGTAGTGATATCTATATTGTACTATTATTTATAATAACCCAAGCAAAATAAGGAGAAAAACATGGAAAAGTAAAAGAAGCTGATTGTCCATTCATGATATATATAGGCAGTATATAAAAAGTTATAATAATCTCATTCTTAGGGTTAATGAAGATTTTTCTTTTAGAATAGAAACTGAATAGATCTTTTATTTTTTTACATTCTATTATATTCTCATTTCATGCAAATATGATGTTTGAATGGAGAATATAATTTATTTTGTTTATAAAAGTGGCTAATGAGCTGGGCAATGGTGGCACATGCTTTTAGTCCCAGCACTAGGGAGGCAGAAGCAGGCGGATCTCTGTGAGTTCGAGACCAGCCTGGTCTACAGAGTGAGTTCCAGGACAGGCTCTAAGGCTACACAGAGAAACCCTGTCTCAAAAACAAAACATAAAGTGGCTAAAATGACATCTCAGGATGTCTATGGTATTCTTATTATCCCCAAAGACTTCAGAGACTGCACTGTGTTCACACATTCATCTACTCAAAAAAATGTGAAGAATTTAAAAAAATAATAAACTAATTTCTAATACAAATAAGTATAACTATCATGAAGTTCTACCCATACCTACTAATTACTCCTATGATGGAAACAGACTACTAAATGCTAAATACTAAATGAGGATCTCTGATGTTCTGGACACTGTACTTGAATTCTCTCTTTTGGATGTTCACAAGTAACACGAAAACTATTCAATTCTTAGTGCAAGGATGGAAGACTTAATCTTAACCCAGTATTATTGCCCCAAAAGAATTTGCTCAAGTGAGACTATGTAAATATCCATGTCTTTCTAACCATCCCACATCATTTGTACAAGAAATATACAACCTACTGTTCTATCTAGTCTGAGCATATTAGCTTTGTTCGGTTAAGATTTCCTTTCTTTCTGTTATGTTATGCTTCCTTTGAAAATGAGTTTCTTGCCAATTCCACAGAATTTCAGATGAAAACAGCCTGAAGATGGTCACGACATTTCTAGGTGCTGAGATTTTTCCATGGCTTTAGTCTCCTGGCCTGTTTTCTTTTTGGCAACATATAAATAGACTATTATTAAGCTAATCTTCTTGAAGAGTTTTTGAAGTACATTTTCCCACAAGACAGTTATCCGTGAGCCCTAGTAAGCTTGCTTGTAGCTGATGAGCCAAGTGTGAGTGGTAGCTCGGAGTGATCAGGTACCTGGAATAACAGATTGTTCAACAAAGCTGTTAATCATCAACCTATCCAGCAAGTTTCAACCTCGGGGAATCAAAGTGGGAACAGAACAGGAAGACAGTGTTTGGCGTGGGGACAGAGGCCATGGCCCTTATTAATGAGGTAATGGGAGACTTGAGTAGGAAACCATAGGTAAGCAAGAAAGAAGAAAGGAGGTAAGCAGACAGGAAATCTCCAGTAGCAAATGGGAGAAGGGTGGAGTCACGGCAATGGCCTTTAGAGAGACAGTAGCAATCAGGACAGGCTGCCAGTGCCTCCTTCCTCCTCAGCCACTTCTACCTACCCAGAGACTGGCATCTGCAGCAACTGAAACTTCTTTATGTTGCTATAGATTGTTTCACTGCAACAATAACAAAGGACATAGTTATTAATGCAAAATCTCTGTGTGCCTCTTTGAGCTCACTGGAAATAGCCTCACACTAAGGACATCTGGCTGCATGGTGTAAGATCTTTCAAAGTGCCCAGGAGGCCAACCACATTAAAGGGTGGATAACTGATAATCCACAGTTAGGAGAGTGCCCTTAGAACACCTAATACTAGAATCAGTCTTGCTGAGGGCAAAAGAGAAAAGGAGAAACACACAGTATTCCACCTGTTTTTAATCTCTCTAAACCTCAGGCTTTCTTATTTGATGTTTTTCATTAGCACAGTGAACAACTGATGCAGGTATTAGTGAAAATGCTGGGGGTCATGTCGCATGTGTCTTCAAGAGAGATCTGTGACAGGGTGAGGAGCACAGGATTAGTGATCTGGAAAGTGACATCAGCTTTGCTTTGCCTGAAACGTTACTCAACTCTCTAGATTTCTATTTCTTTCAACAGTACAGTGAGTCATGCAATATCCTGTTTTCCTAGGCATAAGTTTGTCCAGTCAGTTCAAATGGAATATATTTTAAAACTATAAAGAAATTAGGAAACCTAATATTTATGTCACCATAAATGAAAACACACTGCTATAAGTCTCCATCTGAATTTGAAAGGTTTCAGTAAGAACTTTAAAATATAAACTAAGCTAGGCAGGTCAGGAAGAAACAGGAGAAACTCGGGTGGACTGTTTGCTGGCTATGTCAGCTTCTCTAGTGCAGAATGTGGGCTTGGGAGGGCACTTGGAATAGAGAAATATCAGAAAGAGGCTGGGGAAGGTATGTAGTTTCCTAATGGTTTTGTCTGTCTTCTACTTCCCTTTAAAAGTGTTGAGGGAAAGAAGAGTCATAAAACACCACCAATAAGCCTGTTTGTAACACCTCCATGACAGCAAACCAGATAGCCAGATTAGAAAAAGCAGTTGCTAATTTTTGGTAGCTACAGCTTTTTGTCAACAACCACCCCAGGAACAACTTTTCTGCACACACTCCCAGCTTCTACTAAAGGCTTGTGGATGCTCATTGGCTCTTTGTCTGCTACCATACTGGATAGTGTATCCAAAAGTCTTTCCTCATTCCCTGTAGGTAAAGGTGATCTTGCTTCTCCTTCAAATTTCTGGATGTTCTACTTCTTCTTTTAGTGCATTTTGTAGCCAGATGTAGCACGAATCTCTAAAAGGTCTTATTAATGAAAATAAACCTGGTGCCAGATATTGGGGTGAATGCTGGAAGATCAGAGAAGCAGAACAAGCCACAGCCACCTCACCTTGCCAATTCCTCAGCTGATCCTGTTTCCTCAGACTGGAAGCCTCTCAGTCCTCATCCAGAATGAATCTCAGCTGAACTACTGCTCAAAAGCCTAAAAGCTTAATCGGCTCTAGTTCCTGGTCCTCACGCCTTATATACCTTTCTGCTTTCTGCTATCACTTCCTGGGATTAAAGGTGTTTGCCACCATGCCTGGCTGTTTCCCATGTGGCCTTGAACTCACAGAGATCCAGACAGATTTCTGCCTCTGGAATGCTAGGATTAAAGGCGTGTGTGCCACTATTTTCTGGCCTCTATATCTAGTGGCTGTTCTGTTCTCTGACCCCAGATAAGTTTATTAGGGTATACAATATTTTGGGGAACTATTCACATTAAACTTATCATTTGCTTTTGATCACCAGGTGAATCTATGAAAGGAGTCTGTTTCTGATTGGTCCTTTTGTGCTCCAGAATGTTAACCTTGCTCTATATCATGCAATGATTTTTTATTAGATGATTATAGACCCAGAACAAACAGGAAATTAAAAAAAAATACCAGCAGAAACTACGTCTGCTTTGAAAGCAAAGTGCATGTCCACTGTTTGATGTCCAGACTGTCATTTCTCATAGAGGAGTGCTGATGTGGTGAGTTCATTCTCATCAGCTTCTTCTCTGCGCTAACATCACCCCAGGCTTTATGTCCACTCTTCTCATTCTTTTATCAACGTGAAAGCTGCCTTCTGTTGAAGATTGCTGGACTAGGCTCCGTTGAGATATCTGGAACTTTGTCTTATTGAACCCTCACTATAAATCTTTAAATAGATACTTGTTAGAGTCCTGCATCACACAAAATGGAAGTTGAGCTTGGAGAGGTGAGAGGATTGTTTTAGCTCATTTGGCTAACTATGGTTATCACCAGTCTTCAAAGCCAGACTTGTCTGCCTTCGAAGTCCCTTTTAATCAATTTGCCAGATCACAGCAGATGGACATTACCTTTATAGGTATGGGGAATATGACAAGATGATTACATAGAGGTCATGATTTTAGTCTGACAGAACTGTGGTGATATTGTGTCCCCCAATATACTGTGCACTCTAATAAACTTATCTGGGGTCAGATAACAGAACAGCCACTAGACAGACGTAGAGACCAGAAAATGGTAGCACACACACACTTTTAATCCTAGCATTCCGGAGGCAGAGATCCATCTGGATCTCTGTGAGTTCAAAGCCACACTGGAAACAGCCAGGCATGATGACACACACCTTTAATCCCAGGAAGTGATGGCGGGAAGCAGAAAGGTATATAAGGCATGAGGATGAGGAACTAGAGGTCTCTTTAAGCTTTTAGGCTTTTGAGCAGCAGTTCAGCTGAGATCCATTTGGATGAGGAGTCAGAGGCTTTCGGTCTGAGGAAACAAGTTTGGCTGAGGAACTGGCAAGGTGAGGTTGGATGTGGCTTGTTCTGCTTCTCTGATCTTTCAGCATTCACCCCAATACCTGGCTCAGGGTTTGGTTTTATCAATAAGACCTTTTAAGATTCGTGCTACACAGAACTAAATTTGATTTTGAATTCTTTGGTGTCTTATCTCTGAGATCCTTGACATCTGACTTATCTCCAAAAACCTGTTTTTCTTTTAAAAAAATTGTGGAGAGCAGAAACTTCTCTCTTGTGAGTAATCAAGAAGACAGTTCATCTGGAAGGGTTTGAAAACTGGCTGCTAAAGCTATTCAGGAAGTAAGTCGTTTTCCCTTTCTGTTTTTTCACTTTCTACCCTTGTTTTTGTGAAGGGTGGTGGCCATACAGCTGGCTTGCTCGTGTGCTTAGGAGCCCCATTTTTACTCCTAAGTGGGTCTAGCTAGTCATACAGTGTGTTGTATGATCAGTAGCAGTCTGTGGCCAGTTTGGTCAGCTCTTTGTAATGGAAATGTGGTGGTTTCTTGTCTCCTCAAACTCCTTAGTGCACTGGCCCAGAGATAGATCTGATGTCCTTGTGGTGGTGCAGAGATCGAATGTCCTTGTGGTGGTGCATGAGACTTTGATGGTCTGACCTAGCTGCTTCAGTGTCTTCTTATCCTTGCCTAGCCTTTTATTCTGTGTGCTGTCAGGGCCACATGTATAGTTTCGCTTTTTTCAACTATTTGTTCCATGACTCCTGTGCCTTTGCCATGGCCTCATTGTGCCTTGGAACTTTGCATTTCTCCTTTGTTTCTGTGAATGAGATCCCTTTCTAGGTGAAGAGAACCTCACACTTTTGGGGGATGATATAAGAACAAGATTCAAGACTTTGTTACTTGTTAGGAGATTCACATTTTCTGTCATCTGTCTGTCTATCTATCTATCTATCTATCTATCTATCTATCTATCTATCTATCTATCATCTGTCTTTCTCTCTTTTTATCCCCTCTTCTCTCTCTCTCTCTCTCTCTCTCTCTCTCTCTCTCTCTCTCTCTCTCTCTCTCTCTCTCTGTATCTAACACCCAGTATATAAGACTTGGCATCTGATCGAGGCTCATGGCAATCAAAGAGTAGTGGCACAAGAGGAACAAAACAGTCATTTTCTCTTATTTTATGAAAGGATAAAGGCAACAGCAGTGGCTTCCAGATCAGAACTTGAGTCCAAATGGTGCCTCCCTCAAGTTCTTAGTTGTATAATTTTAGACAAGCTACTGGATTTCCCTTTACTCTTGTTCCTCCACCTGTAAAATAGAGATAATGATAAGGCTTACCTCAGTGAGTGCTTGTAACATTAAACAAAAATACAGTTGTGAAGCCAAAGCCTAGCACAAAGTGAGTGCTTGGATAATATTAAATATTCCTTTACATTACTATTATCATTACCAACAGCAATAATAATAATAGCAATAGTACTTAAAAGTTGTGACCATCTATCTCCCCTTGACTTGTCCTTACCATGTAAGTAGAAATGCTTTTGCTCTGAACATGGATGTGAATTTTCTGACATATTAGAAACCACTATTATAGACAGTTTTAGTTTTGTTTCTGTTGCTACAAAAACATATTCTAACCAAAAGTGACTTGAGGAGGAAAGGATTTATTAGACTTACACTTCTATATTGCAGTCCATTATCAAGCAAAGTCAGGGCAGGAACTCAAGCATGAAACTGGAGGCAGGAATTGAAGAAGAGACTAGAGAGAAACACTGTATACTAGCTTGCTCTCCAAGGCTCACACATCTCATTTTCTTATACAGCTTAGGACCATCTGCCCAGGGGTGGTCTCCCACATTAAAAATGTCCCATAGACATGCCCACAAGCCAATACGATGGAGAAAGTTCTTCAATTAAGTTTCCTTCTTCTAAAATGTCTTTGGCTTGTGTCAAGTGGAAAACACAAGCCAGCTCATGGACTCTAATCTTATCTTTTAATATAGCAGGGCACTGCTAAACTTTATGCAACTGTTTAATCTTTCACATATGCCTCAACTACACATTAAAAACTTTCTAGGCTGACCAGCCACACTAGTGGAAGCCCACGAACTGTGGACTGGTGGCTGTGGAGCCTCCATGGGACTGGACTAGACCCTCTGGACATGGAAAACGGTTGTTTAGCTTGAACTGTTTGGAGGGCACCCAGGCAGGGGGATCGGGATCTGTCCCTGGTCTATGGGCAGGCTTCTGGAATCCGGTGCCTGTGGTGAGACACCTTGCACAGCCTTGGTGCAGTGGGAAGGGGCTTGGACCTGCCTAGGCTCAGTGTGCTGGGCTCTGCTGACTCCCCATGGGAGACCTCGATTTGGGGGATGTGGGGATGTGGGGTGGCTTGGGAAAGAGGGCTGGGAGGTAGGAGGTGGGAGGTGGGAGGAGGGGGGTCTGTGGATAGCATGTGGAGTGAGTCAAAAATTTCTTAATAAAGAACAATGCAAAAAAAATACACCAAAAAAAGTATCTGGTTCCTTAAAACTTTTGTAGTTGTGTATTTGCTTAACTTCACACAACTATTATACCATAAGATCATAATTAATATATGATTAAATAGGCTTGATGAAGTTGCCCTTCCTCTCCAGTCCTGTCAGAGCTGCTTTTGCTCCTTTGTAAGTTACATAAGCTTCACAAGAAGAGCCAAGGCCCCAAATAAATCCATTTAGGTTGACTAGACTACTTTGAAAGTATAGATTAATTTGAAGTAAATTCATATTTCTTTAAAATAATGGATGCTTCATTTCTAAACTTGAAATTGCTCCCTTTTCATTAAAGTTTTGTGTGCTTAAAAAAACAACAACAACAACAAAAAAACTTTCTAGGCTACACTGTCCTCAGATCAATTTGGTATTCCTGGATTCTAAATGGACAATACCTTGGTACCAAGTATATAGTCAATAAATATTTTCTGGATGAATGAACAAACACCTTGGTAACCCCAAGGATACTGCAGTGAAAAAGCAAGCCCAATTGGGGAGCTATTGATTTCTCAAGCACTTCAGTGCTTCCCCTGGGTTGCTCCCATGAGCTCATGTAAGAGGATGACAATCAACATACACACATTTACACTGATGATCCCTGCATCCTTGACAATTTCAAGAGATTTGCAATCAATGTATTTCACTGTGGCAGTGTCTCCGGTTCCCACATTTGGCTCAGTAGATGGAGCTTATCCAGAGATTTGATCCCAATCAGTGCTATTGTGCTTCCCTTGTAAGTCAGAAGGTTGCAAAACAGTTCTCCAGACAGAGCCATCCATGTCCTAAGGAGACATTGGGTGCTGCTGCTCCATGTGTTTCTTTCGGATGAAGCACACTGGGTGTTTCTGTTTGCTCCTCTGTGAGTGAGTGACTAGAAGCAAAGTTTCCTTTGAACTGAATATCTACATCTTCCTGCTTTTGTCTGTACATTATTTCAGCTTCTTATTATTCAAGTTCGCTTATGAACTGCTTCCTTTATCATTCTGGTTTATGTCATACCACACTTTGTCAGGCACTCCAAACTCCATATGATTACTTATCCAACCCCCTACCTTCTTATCACTAGCCAGATCTTAAAGATGATATAATGGGCCTGGTGGTGACTCTCACAGTACTACAATCTTTTATAAGTAAATATATTCAAAATAAAACAGAAGTAAAATGACTATGAATATCCCAAAGTTAAAAGATAGAGGGTTCTAAGGATGGCACAAGGCTGCATCATCATAGAGGTGTTCATGGAAGTCAGTAGATCTTCCAGAAGCTCTTTACAGGTTTGTTGATTCCAGTCACTACTCTGTCATTAGTATATCAGCAAGGCTCAAGATAGAGTAGGCATGAAAGAAATATTTATGCAATACAGCAGGAAGTGAAAACACTGAAACTAACAATGGAAATTTTAACCCACACATAATCTCATAACTAATTTTTCCACTTCCCATTCTTATGTGGAAGTTAAGAAGAACATACATACCATATTTAGAAGCAATATTAATTGGATTACACATGAATGAGTACCTCCAGGTTTAAAATTCTATTCTTTTCAAAATTATAATGAATTATACATAAATCTATGAATGCAGGAAGAACTATCTTGTCTTTATTTCATTAGAAACTAAGGTAGAAGCTCAATGTAACGTATCTACTAAGTGATAGAGGAAGATAAAGCACTTTGGATTTCTGGACTGAAGTTTGCTGGTATCTTCTTTTTCTTCCCTGTTCTCATCTTCTCTTGAACTGTGGATCAAACCAGGGCCTTGCTCCTGCTAGGCAAGTTCTCTACCACTGGGCTAGATTCCTCACCTTGTTTGCCTTGAATTATTCACCTTATCTTCTCAGTTTTCCAGAATGCTGAGATGTCAGCTGTGTGTCAGTAAGTCTGCCGTTCATGCCGTTTCTCCACATCTTCTTCCTCTTCTCCTCCTCTGCTTCCTCATTTTCCTCCTTCTTTTAGACCAACTATCATGTAATTCCAGCTTGACCTTGAACTATCTATCTAGCTGAGGATGACCTTGAACTTCTGATCTCACTACCACTCACCACCACAACAAAATTCTGCGATTACAGGCTTGGAACACCACACCAATTTATGCAGTGATGGGGATCAAATCCAGAGGCTCTGTGTATTAAGTTAACATGCTACCAACTGAGCTACAATACTAGCATTCATCCCTCGTTACTATGGATAAGCAAACATATCATGGTTTCAATACAAATGAACAAACACTCTATTAGCTAAAACACTAACAATGGGAGTGGGTGATTCCCTGACTCCTTTGGTTGCTCTTGAGACTCTTGTCCTCTTATTGGGTTGCCTTTCCAACCTCTATATGAGGGATTTTTGACTTGTTTTATTGTATCCTGTTTTGTCCTGTTTGGCTGTTATCTCTTGGAGACTTGCTCTTTTCTGAAGAGATAATGGAAGGAGAGTGGATCTGGGGAAGAGAAGAGGTTTGGGGGACCTGGGAGGAGTGGAGGGAAAGGAAAATGGTCAGGATATGTTGTATGAGAGAAGAAAGTATTTTCAATAAAAATAAAAAACTACTTATTTTTTTTAAAAAAGCAATGCTCTATGTAAAGAAAATCACAAGATGGGATTTGAAGAAGGAAACACTGATGAGTAAGACCAGCAGGCAGAGGAGTCTGCCATCTAGGACTACAAGCACATTCAAATAGAAGCATCTGAAAGGATGAGATTGGAAGAATGTGGACCACCATAGACATCAAGGCTTAGTAAGCCATTCGCGTTTTGAATGACAAATTCAAAGACCTCCACTCAAGATGAGACAGTAAACCACATAGCCTGGTCTTCCTAGGAACTCAATCTCTCAAAATGGCTCAAAGTAGAGTTCATTCCTAATATCTCTAGGAGAAATATTAATTCCCTTGTAGCAGGCAACTTCCTAGTTTCCATTGCAATTCTGATCATTATACATGAAACATCAATATACTATTGATTAATAACATGGGGGTAAACAAACATCATTATGATGGTGAATCTTGATTATCAACTTAAGGAGAGTTGCAATGACTGGGGACACACACCTCTGGATGGGTCAGAGAGAATTAACTGAGAGGAGAAGTCTGGTCCTAAGAAGGAGCAATACCATCCAATGGGTGACTCCACTGTAAAGATGTTCAGAGAAAAACAGTATTGCTTGCCTTTCTGGGATTCTCCTGAATCTATCTGTTGCTAATGCTACTTCTACTCCCATCTTTCTCTGACATCAGATTCCAGCTCCAGCTGGGTTGCATACCAGAGACTCTAGGAATCTTCTAGGACTTAGGGACTGCTGAGACATCTGACTTCATGAATTGAACAGGTACCAAGTTCTCTGCCTTTCCACAGCCATTGTTGGACTACCTAGTCCCTATCATCTAAGGAAATCATTTATAATATATATTCATTCTGTCAATTCTGTTCCTCTAGAGAACTTTGCCTAATAAAGTAATAATAAAATATACAATCTGGTATATTTTACCAGATTTGGTATTGTTAAATCACAATATATGTTTATTTAGTATGGTGATTAATGAATTATTTTTATGCAATATATAATGTAATAATATAATTACAAATAGTTAATTCAATAAAATTCATATATTAGCTAACAATAATAGTAATACATTAACATTTATCAGCCATCATATACATGAACTTCCTGTATCCTATTGATTGACCCAAGGTTTATATTTAAGAGTTTATATTTAAGATTACTAAGCAAACAGATACAGAAAAGTACTACCTTTCAGTGCTACACTCATTCTTTTTAGATATCTCAAATTTGTTCATATCCATTGAAAAATGTGAAGCTCAGAAACTGACACACAGTTATATGAGTGCTCTCAGCAACAATGGACCAATTTTCTCATAAAACTGGTTCTAGCCAGGAAATTTATGAATGTACTTTCCCACGAATTTTCTCTTTTTCAATAATATAGCTCATACTAGTATAGCAGAATTGATTTTAGGCCTTCAGTGGAAGTGTCTGCATTAATCGACTCATTAATTAATCTCCAAAATATCTTTTTAGTTATTGGCCAGCATTGTCCAAGAGATTCCCTGTGGTGATATATTTGTAATCTAAGAAATAAAGCTTGCCTGAAGATCAGAGAACAGAGTCAGCCACAGAGTTAATCATAGAGGTCAGGCAGTGGTGACACACACCTTTAATCCTAGCACTTGAGATCTCACACCTTTAGCCTCAGTATTTGGGAAGCACACATGCCATCAATCCCAGCACTAGGAAGGCTGAGGTAGGAAGTGAAATGGCTGGGTGGAGAAAGGCATATAAAGCACAAGAAGACAGGAACTAGAGGCCTTTTTGGCTGAGGACTCAGAGGCATTCAGTCTGAGGATTTGTGGAGACAGAATCGGCTGAAGAGTTGGCGAGGTAAGAAGTGGCTGTGGCTTGTTTCTGTTGATTTTTCAGCATTTACCCCAGTATCTGGCTCCAGATTTTTATTGTAAGACTATTTAAGATTCCTGCAACAATCCCCAAATACAGCCTATTGTTTCTGTCTTTGGTTGCAAGGTAGAAGGTAAGTCACTATTGCTGAAGAATCACACACTTCAGAAACAGGGCCCAGAGACCCCCTGGCTGGACCTGACATAAATGTTCTCTCCTTGAGGACTAGCGTTTGCAATAGCAGAAGGCATCATGCAACTTCCAAAAAAGGGAGGCAACCAGCAAGCCTATCCAGCTACTATGCCTATGAAGCACATTAAAACTAGTATGGCATGGTTACCCAAGGGTGCAGTAGTGGCACACATACCTTGGTGGTAATCAACAGCTCTCTGATTGCACTTAAGATCTACTCAACAAGAGAGAGACTATACCTGATACTGGAAACTTAGCTAACTGCTCTGTTCTAGTTAAGTCATTATTATCGAAGGAAAACCAATAATCACTAATTTACTAAACCAACCCAACCCCTAGCAGCAATCTGTAAACATGTGTTCTTATCCCACAGATAAGTGTAGTCTTCACTCTTAGTTGAGGAAACTTCTCTTTGCAATAGACTGAGACCACTACAGTTAACCATATCCAATCAAAATGTAGAGTTGTGGAATCCAGTTCCAATGGATAACTCTACAAAACACTCCCACGTCTAAGGATGAGGAAAATTGTAGATGAGGAAACAGAATGATTGTAAAAGCCAGAAGATCAGGGAGTCTGCTGTGATAGTATGTCTCCTAGTAGCATCAACAGTTACACAAACACGACTGCTCAACTGTGAGCTCAACAGGATGGAACCAATGGATATGCCAAAGTGCACAGGAAAAAGTTCAAGAGGGCTGTCAATCTTACACAAAGAACTATAGGCAATTGAGGAAAGCTGGGAGCATAAGCAGCAGCATTCCCCAGGGAAAAGCATACCAATTTATGGTTCAGTGCCAAACAGCCAGCCATGAAAACAAACACTCAAGTAACATTATACAGACTGAAAAGGTTATATTTCAGAATTTATATGCACACACACGTATATGCAATATTAATTAAGAAAAAAAGAGGCAATGAATCTGAAGGAGAGCAGAGAGAGGTATATTGAAGGGTTGTGGTTAAGAAATATAGGGAGAAAATATGATTATTTTATAATCTTAAAAATAATTAAAAAGCATAGAAAACAAAAATATAAACATACTAATAAATAAAACAGAAAATAACCATGTCTACATGAAGCCCTTTCTAGCAGATGGGGACAGATAAGCACTCTTTAAATAATACAAAGTCTTGGATGTTTATAAGTAATGTGGGCAATTGAAAGTTAAGATATAGGGAGATGAGATGCTCATAGGGTTGCTGGACAGAATAAGTATAAAGTAAACTGCTCAAGAATGCCTCAGTGAGAAGTGGTGATCAGTGGCAAGTCTTAAAGGAAATGAAGGCAGAATTCCTGGCAAAACAGATGAAATAAAGATTCTGTGGTTCTAGATGTATTATTGAAGTTGGTCTATCTGCATTTCCTGACAGTTTGAACGTTACAGAAAAGAAACACGTTATCCATGCTAAAGGATGCCACCCATGAGTTTGAGTTTTGTAGCCTCAACAACTAGAATTTAAGTTGTTAGAAGTTGAGGTGGGAAAGATTGCAGGTGGGGTGAACTTCAGAGGCTTCACAAAGATTCCATCTGAGTCATATTAATTTTTAAAAGCTACTGGATATCTAAGTAGAAATGTCTGAGTAAGTGATTAGATACATCAGTCAGTGGTGAAATGAGAGGTCTGGGCTTTAAATGTCAAAATCTAGATGGCACTTAAAGCCATGAAAACAGATAAATACACAAAGGCAGTGGATTCAGATAAAGAGGGTAGGATGTTTATGGACCAGCCCTGGGCTGCTTCTGTACTCACTGAGGGAGAAAGGAGAACATGAAGCTGTACAGAGTAGCCATAAATGTCACTGTCCTGAAAGGCACAACGTACTGGTAGTCCACATGGGGTGTTTCTAATAAGCAAGAAAGATAAAAACAGCACAGAAATAGCACATGAAGATCACTAGTGACCTTGAGGAGGAGAGTGCCAACATTACAATGCAAAGTTGTGGTTTCTGCTTCATCAAGCTGTGGCTTTCTACGGTGGGAAGTGGGAGTTGGGAGGAATATGTAGATGTTTCTCCCCACTCATGCTTTGTGTCTGTGTGGAAGTCCAGGGCAGGAAAGTATTGGGATCTTCTACCAACAACACTCTGTGCTTTGGAAGTTGCATCCCTGAGAAGCTCCAAAGCTAATGCTTTCCTGCACATTGACATTTGAATGTTTGATCTGAACATGCAATAAATTGGTAAGCGTCTGTGGTAGTTGTTGTGCTTTTGATGTGGGTAGTTTCAGTCTATATTTTCTATTTTATTGAAAACTCTTTCTGGTCTTCTCTGTTTTATTTATTGTCCTTCCCAGGAAAGACAGTCAACGGACTTTTTGCTTATGGCAGGAAGAATTAACATCAATGTTCATAGTTACTGTACCAACTGCTATTCAATATTATGTCCAATTCTAACATTCTGATCTTCTTCATCAGGGTGATATGAGAACTGTTGTCATGTGGTATAAAGCTTTGATACATGAAAGATTTTGTTTCATTAACTTTCTCCCTAGTATGTTCCCGAAGTTTGGTGGATTCTGTTCCAAGAGAAGCCATGACGTTTTATTGTGATCAAGTCTTGCACCCCACATGATAGTAGGAAACCTGTTTGCAACCATACCTCTTCCTGAGATAAAGCCATGCTTACCCATCTAAATTTCTTGAGGATTGCTATTTCTCCTGTTTTGAAAAATGCTATTTCTCCTTTTTCTACCAGGCTTAGCCTGCCTATGGTATTTGGCATACCTCCAATTCTCCATGATTTTCTTGTGTTAGTAGGAATTTGATATTTTTTGAACAGCTTTTCATTAACACAATCTCAAATTCAAAGTTGGCAAAAGATGTCTTTTTTTGAGAAAAAAATAGTTTTCCTAGTAAAAAGGAAGTCTAGGCTGGTTTTCTGACATATGTTACTGTATTTACAAAATAAACTGTTTTTAGGGATCAGTTTATAAATTCAACATAAGGTTTACTATTTCTCTTCAGTTCCTTTGAACTTTGAGTTTTCTTATATAGCTGACACAGGAAACCACATGGAATTTGGTCACCACATAGTTGCAGAAATATACAGTCAATCTTTTGTCTCTATGTTGTGTGGCTAATTGGAAATATGACTTCGGGTTAAAGAAACTAGGATTGAGTTCTGCTTCTGCCACCAACAAGTTCTGTAATCTTGAAGGTCACATCTATTCCTGTAAATTTCTTTTTATCATCTGCCAAATAGGGATAAATATGAATGAGCCACAAGTTGCTGCCTTTTAATTATTCAACAAAATGATTGAATGTCTGTTTGTATGCCAGGACCCACATTAAATGCGGAAGATGTACAAGGCTAGATATGACTCATTTGCTCAGAATATCAAAAATAGGTATGTGAACCCAATAAAAAACTGTATGTGATCATTTATGCAATAAAAGATTATATTGTAAATATAACATTTTCATACACATGAGAAATGTTGGCTTCAGTCTATAAAACAACCCTGGATTCTTCTCATATATAAGGATCTCTGAAATAAATGGAGAATTAAAAACTGTAAAGTCTCATCAAGTGGTGTAATTGCCATGTGGCCATGGAAAACATAACATAAATATAAACTATCAGCTCCCTTAGTATCTCTTTGAGTTAAGACATCATGATGAAGCAATTATCTTGTCTTCATTGCACTTGAGGCAAACTTCAAAGTCATCTTCGATTTATATGAGACTAGGAAAGATTGTGATGTAATATTTAGTGTAGTAGGTTAGACTTCCTTAACCTCTGAAAATAAGTGATTGGGTATGTCAGTAAATCTCTGCAAATAATAAATATTCTGGGTACACTTTCACAATAAAGTGAAAAAATGTGCAAGAGACTGAAATCAAGCATGGCCCCTATGTTTGAGGCTCATATGTTTGAATAGTTGGTTCCCAGTTGGTGCAAGTGTTTGTGAAGGATTAGGAGGTTTGGTCTTGGAGAAAGCGTTCACAGTGAATGGGCTTAGAGGTATCAAAAGGCTTACTATCTTTCCCAGTGTGCTCTCTGCCTCTTGCTTGTGGTTAGAGATCTCAACTATTCCCATCATGGACTCCACCCCTCTGAAACCATAAACCCAATGAAACACTTTCCTTTATATGTTGTCATGGTAGCTTTTTGTTTTTATTTTTTACATACCTCCTGACACTAAAATACCCTTATGAATCTGCATTTATCCTTCCTAATGAATGTATATAACCTGAGGTAAGTTGTCTAATTTTTTGAACCTTCTCAATTATCTTACTTGTAATATGGAGATATTAATAACATTTGTTGTGAAGCAAATAATAGTGCCTGGAATAGAATGATCATCACTATATTTGCTATCATAGTAAAATTGGTGCAGGTAATAATACTGAAAATTAGTAGCACTCATGATATATTTTTACTAGATGGATTTCTATTAAATATTTCATGAAAGGGAAAAAGACCAACATGTAAAGGTAGACCTCTTAGAAGAACTGCTGACTTTTCAATGGAAACTCTAAGTGAGCAGGGCCTGGATAGATGTGCCACAAACTCTAAGAGACCACAAATGGCAGGGAGATTAGTGAGACTACTATACTCTGCAAAACATTCAATTAAAATAAATGGAGAAAAAAGACATCCCATGATAAAAATCAAACTTAAGCAGTATCTATCTACAAATATAGCTAGGTTCTACAAACCCAGAGTAAGGTGTTAGAAGGAAAATCTCAACTTGACGAGGTTAACTATACCCAAGAAAACACATGGAATAAAAAATACCAGATCAGAAAATCAAAAGAAGGGGAGAAAACCTACACTATAATAACAAGATAACAAGAATGAACAAATACTGCTCATTGATAATTTTCTCCATCCCCCACTCACCCCCCCCAAAAAAAATAAGACACAGAGTGACAGAAAGGATTTGAAAACAATCTATCCTTCAGCAGCATCTAAGAAACACATGTTAACACCAAGGATAAACACTACTTCAGGGTAAAACGACAGATAAAGATATTTCAGGCAAAGGGACTTAAGAATCAAGACTGTGTGGCCATTTTAATGACAAAATAGACTTCAAACCAAAATTAATCAGAAGAGATAGGAAAGATAGGAAAAATCCACAAAGAGGATTTTACAATTCTTATCATCTATGCACCAAACCAAAGGACACTCAAGTTAAAAACAAAAACAAAAACAAACAACAAACAAACAAAAACTCTACTACAGCTTAACTCACATATTGATCCTCACACAGTGACAGTGGACGACTTCAATACTCCACTCCCACCGATAGAGAGGTCATCCAGACAAAAGCAGAGGAATGATGGAACTAACTGACCTCATCAACCAAATCAACCTAACAGATATTTACAGAGCATGTCACCCAAACACAATGGAATATACCTCCTCAGCACCTGGAGGAACCTTCTCCTAAACTAACCACATACTCAGACACAAGGCAAATCTGAACAGATAAAGGAAAATTGAAATAACATTCTGCATCCTATCTAACTACCATGGATTAAAGAAGGATATCAACAACAACAACGGAAACAAAAGGAAGCTTACAAACTTGAAAACTGAGCAGCTCACTACTGAATGAAAAATAGGTCAAGACAGAAATTAAGAAAGAAATTTAAAGTGTTTTATAATTGAATGAAAATGAAAACACAACATACCCAAATTTATGGAACAAAATAAGGGCAATTCTAAGAGGAAGTTTATAGAAATAAATGCCTACATAAAAAAATTGGAAAGATCTAATATCAGTAACTTAACTGAAAACCTGAAAATTCTAGAACAAAAAGAGGAAATAATACCCAAGTAGTGTAAATGGCAAGAAATAATCAAACTCAGTACTGAAACCAATAAAATAGAAACAAACAAATAAAAAGTTTGAAACAAAGAGTTGGTTCTTTGAGAAAATCAATGTTTGACAAAACTGTAGCCAAATTAAGTAAGAGGTAGAGGGAAAAGATCGAAATAAATATTAGAGACAAAAAGGGAGACATAACAACAGACACTGAGGAAATCCCAAGAAGCATACGGACATACTTTAAAACCTTTTATGCCACCGAATTAGAAAATCTAAAAGAAATGGATAATTTTCTTGATTTACACCACCTGCAAAAGTTAACTCAAAATCAAATAAGCAATTTAAACAGATCTATAACACTCTAATGAAATAGAAACATACATTAAAAATCTGCCAATCAAAAATTTAAGAGTTAAATGGATCCAGCACAGAATTCTACCAGACTTTCAAAGAAGAGTTTAACACTCCTCAAACTACTCCACAAAACAGAAGGAATATTGCTCAGTTCTTTTTATATGACCACAGTTACTCTGATACCTAAACCACCTAAAGACCCAACAAAGAAAGAAAATTACAACAAATTTCCCTTATGAAATTAGGTGCAGGAATGGTTCAGCTTATATAAACTGATAAATGTACTCCACAATATAAATCTACTGAAGAAAAAAAAAAATCATTAGGTGGGAGAAAAGGCCTTCAATAAAGTCCAACACCCCTTCATATTAAAAATTCTGAAGAGGCTAGGCATACAAGGTTCATATTCAATATAATAAATGTGATTTACAACTAGTCCACAGACAATATTAACCTAAGTGAAGAGAATATCAAAGCATTTCCACTAAAATAAGGAACAAGAAAAATTGTTCATTCTTTCCATACGTATTCAATATAGTACTTGAAATTATAGTTAAAGCAGACTTAAGTTAGAAGGAGATCAAAGGTATACAAATCTGAAGGGCAGAAGTCAAATTATCTTTATTTGCAGATGCTATGATTGTATACATTAGTGACACTAAAAGTATATCAGGAAATTTTTATAACTGGTAAACACTTTCAGCAAAGTAACAGAATTCAAAGTTAATACACAAAACAGTAGTCTTATCTACAAATGACAAATAAAAGGAGAAAGTTGTGGAAATAATACTTTCATAAACAACTTTTATAACAGCCTCAAATAATGTAAAATATCTTTGGGTAATTCTAATCAGGAAAGCAAATGATTTGTGTAATAAAATCTTTAAGACATTGAAGAAGAAACAAGATATCAGAAAATATAAAGATATCCCATGCTCATGAATCAGTAGGATTAATATAGTAAAAGTGGCCACCCTACTAAAATCAATCTACAAATCTACAGTTTTTCTTTAAATGGAAACATACACACACACACACACACACACACACACACACACACACACACACAGAGAGAGAGAGAGAGAGAGAGAGAGAGAGAGAGAGAGAGAGAGAGAGAGAGAGAGAGAGAGAACCCAAGGATAGCTAAACAATGTTGAATAATAAAAGAACTACTGGAGATATCACCATCCTTGATTTCAAGTTGTACTATAAAATTATTATAATGAAAACAATATGATATTGGCATAAAAAATAGACACATTGATCAATAGAATTATGTTGGAGACCTGATATAAATCCACACACCTATGGACATCTAATTTTTGATAAAAATTTCAGAAGCACACATTAAAGAAGGACAAAGTCTTCAACAAATGGTGCAAGCCAAATTGGATGAGTGTGCGTAGAAAAATTCAAATATTTCCATATTTATCACCTTGCACAAAACTCAACTCCAATAGGATCAAAGACCCCAAAATAAGGCGAGAAACACTGAATCTGATAGAAGAGAATGTGAGGAATAGTGTTGAACTCATTGGTATAGGAAGGACTTTCTCAACATAATACCATTAGCATGGACATTAAAATAATAATAAATTGGGACCTCATAAAACTGCAAAGCCCATCCTCAGTGATGTATTTCCTCCTGCAAAGACACACCTTCAAATCCTTTTTCTTTCAGTTTCACTACTTGATGACTAAGCATTCAATTATATGAGCCTATGGAAGCCATTCTTGTTCAAACCATAGTAGGCCATAAGAACAACAATTAATAAATCATGACATCATGAAACTTCAAAACTTCTGCATGACAAACGACACCATCATTTGACAAAGAGACAGGATACTGAAGGGGAAAATTTTTTTTATAAACTGCAAATCTGAGGGCCAATATCTAAACTATATAAAGAACTAAAAAACCTGGATATCAAGAAAACAAATAACCCAACTAAAAATGAGCTACAGATGTTGGTATGTAAAATGAATAAAAAATTCTTAAAAAAAAAGAATTCTCAAAAGTAGAAACACAAATGGCTGAGACACACTTAAAGAAATGTTCAATATTTCAATATCCTTAGTCATCAAAGAAACACAAATCAAAATTACTCTGAGATTTTTATCTTACATCAATCAGAATGGCCAAGATCAATAAAACAAATGATAGCTCATGCTGTGAGAATATGGGGAGAACACTTACCCATTGCTGATAGGACTAGAAACTTACACAGGCACTATGGAAATCAGTGGGCAGTTTTTTAGTAATCTGGAATAGACCAACCTCAACATTCAGCTTTACTGCTCTTGAGTACTTACCCAAAGGACTCTATATCCTACTACTGAGACACTTGCTCAACCATGTTCATTGCTGCTCTATTCATAATAGCCAGAAACTAGAAACTGCCTAGATGCCCACCAACAGAATAATGGAAAAAGAAAATGTGAGTACATTTATGTAACAGATTATTAATCAGCAGTTAAAAATTATGAAATCATAAATTTCACAGATAAATTGATGGGGCTAGGGAAAAAAAAACATTCTGAGTAAGGAAACTCAGACTCAAAAAGACAAATATAGTATACATTTGCTTATATATGAATGTTATCTAAGTCTCTGATAAGCAGTCTCCTATCCATATGGCAACAGAGGTTAGGTTTAGAATAAGAGACTGGGAGGTAGAGCACCTTATGGAGGGGAAATACAGTAAGATAGTTATGGATGGATGAGGAAGCTGGAAGAGTGATCAAACAAAGGAATGAAGAGGGTAGTAAGACAGGTAATATGGAAAAGGAAAGCTGTAACTAAGGGCCATTTGAGGGCTTTATAAAAACAGGACATAGTACAAGCTTCCTAAAATATATATGAAGACTTAAATGGAATTGCCAAATAATGAGGGAAATGAAGCTTCAACTCAATATCTTTTGTCACCAAATGAAGCCTCTAGTTTGGAAATGGGTTATGTCTAGACAAGTTGTTGGCCAAGAGGGTCCCATGGAAATCCCCAAACAAAGCAGACTGTTGTTAGAGCTTTTGGTTCCTCCCCACAAACTGATGGTAAGGCCCTTTTTGCTGAAGACAACACATACACAAGTTATTAAATGTGGAGGAGTTGAGTTGGTGTCTATTTAAAGCCCTATTGGCAAGTGTTAATGATATGGGAAGGTACCCTTCTCACTATCAAAGGAGAAAAATAAACACCATTCTAGCTATATATGTGAATACATAGCTTGCAGTAACTACAGAAACCAGAAAAGTAAAATGGGACCATTGCCTGGATAGAGGGATTGGGGAGAAATAGAAAAGGAAGTAGAAGTTAAAAGTGATCTGAGCAGGGAAATGGAAAAGAGGGCCTCTCTAGGAAGTGGAAAACAAATACAGAAGAGGGTGAGAGGAGGGTAAATGAGAATAATAAGATACAAATATCTAACAGCATAAATGGGAAAAGGGGGCTCCTTAGGGAGGAAGGTGGGAGATAAATACACAAGAAGGAAGAGTTGGGTAAAATAACAATAAGATGTCTGAAAAGCCACAAGGAATGTACTATAAACTTCCCCCCACAAATCCCCAAACCTATCATACACATAACTCCATATTTAAATGTGCATATATATCAAAAGTTAGAGAGACGGCTCAGTGGTTAAGAGCACTGACTGGTCCTTCAGACAACCCAGCTTTGATTCTCAGCACTCACCTGGTGATTCACAATCATTTGTGACTCAAGTTCCAGGGCATGGATTCCTTCTTCTGGCCTCCATAGGCACTAGGCATGCAAGTGGTACATAGCCATATATGCAGGCAAATCACTCATACATATAAAATAAAATAAAAATTAAATATATAGCATATGCTTTTTTTTTAAAGGGGAAAGTTTAAATGGAATCAATGCATGGGTGGACAGCATAGCTTCCAAGACATGGGTTATTAAATGAATTTTTCAGAATTATTAACAAGATACTTCCCTAGACGTTATTTGGTCATGGAGGCCACAGCCATAGAGACAACCAAAATAATACACAGTATTTCCATTGCTCTTGGTTGATCACTGTAACTAGATTGTAAGACATTATTGCTGAAGACTCCATTTACGTTGGATGCAGGACATAGAGAAATCAACTGTGAACTTACCAGGAATATTCCTTCTGGCTAACTTACACATTTCCAGAAGGTGTTGTGAAGGTAGCTGGGAGTAAAAACACATCACTTGTATTACCTAGCACCAGACATTGAATGCTGTAACATTGACACGCTCATAAGGTGCAATAGTGGCATGGAAGTTATTGGGGGAAATTAACTGTTCTTTGATTGAATATAAGGCTTGCTCCACTGGAGTGCTTTCATGCCTGGGACTGTAAACCTGCCCCGAAACCCATGACGGTGAGATCATAAGCCCTAGGGGAAACAGATTGTTGTTGTTTTCCTAAATGGTCACACTGTCTATTTGTATTCTAAATATTCATGTTTCTATCCATTTATGTTGCTCCCAACTTCAGCCAGACACTTTTTTTTTTCAGTGAGTAGTGGTTAATGCAGAGATGTAGAGACCCACAACTTGTCAAAGTGCCAAACACAATAACAGTAAGTGCTCTGTAGTGGGTGGTCATCTACATTAATCTTCCACCAGCCAAGGTTCAGAGAACTTCACTGAAGAAGAAGTTGAAACAATGTATGATTTGGGACATGGGGAACAGGGCTGTGAAATTCTGAGTTCAGGATTTGACCTGACTGCACAATTAACTAACAGCAGCTTTGATTATTTGCAAAGACCTACATGAGCTCAATGTGGTAAAAATTGGAGCATGGATGAGAAGTCTCTACCCCTAATCCAAGAGCTATTGGCAATAGATGACTGCTGAGTGAGGCAGAGTTACTCTCTTTTGGGGGTGTGGCTGTTGATATATGATTATATATGATGAATGATGATATATGATGAGTGATGTGTTATGGATTTATGACGTTGAACAAGGAAAATTTAATGTCTCTGTATTTCAGTTTCTATGTGTGTAAAATGTGAACAATAGTAATAGCTACCTTATGAGTGGACACATGGCTGGTGACATCATTGAAATATGCATTTCCTGCATAGCAAGAAGATAACATCTCTGTGTGACATATCAGCTGCCCTTACCACCACTTCCTGCCCCATATACAGGGCAGATATTTAGGAGTGTTAATTCACATTCAATAGTTACTACACAAATCTGACAAAAACTTATTGAAGGAGTCCTTATAGCCTTCCTATGGTAGGAATCCTCTAGAAACAAAAATTTAAGGGTAATTTTTAAAACTTCAAATAATTTCTTTAAAGTAATTGCCTGAAGCTTGCTTTTTCATATTCATCTATATACATTTTGACATTCTCTTATTTTGCCTAGAATATTCCAGTTTAGAAATTATATAAAGAACATGCCTGATATTTGGCACAATAACTAAATTAGAATTAAATGACTATTACTAGTTACCACTCCTGTGAATTTCCCAACGTTCTTAGAATTTCTACTGCAATAGTATATGCCTCTCAGTCTCATGCTGTCCTGTGAGTTTGGTAAGCATCTTTTCATTTTCCTAATGATGCTGGGTCACAGAGAACTTAAGAGTGACTAAAACTATATTGATAATAAGGTTATTTAGGATTTGGATTGTACATGTTATTTTCTATTATTTTCCTTGTTTCCTATGTGATGTACCAAAAGTAAAAAGTAAAATCCAGAGAAATAGATGGTTACAAGATGAATAGTCAGTTGGGAATCCTTATGGTCAATTATAATCGGGCCCAGATGGTTAGTGCTCTGAGCTACTGGAGACCCCATTTAATGCCCCAGTTACTTACCACCATACAATTAGGGATAGGCATCCACCAGCATTTAATAAAGGGGAAGGCATAAGCTGGTGGAAAGAACATGGGCTTTGAAATCTGTCCTGGAATCATTTTTCAGCTTTGCCACTTGCTAGTCATGAGATATTGAACAAGGAAGATTTAACATTTCTGCATTTCCGTTTCTATGTGTGTAAAATGTGAACAATAATACCTATCTTATGAGTGGCAAGTGGGACAGGGAACAAGAGGACCTGTGATTGTTCTTGACTGAGCCAGTACCTAGCAGACATTCAACAAATAGTAGCTGAATCTGTACTTTAATTTGTCATGACTTGACTCTGGAATGACCTCCAGAGGTTCATGTTTAGGGTACTTGGTCACAAGCTGGTAGCACTGTTTCGGGAGGCTAAGTGATATGGGGACTATAAGTCACTAGGGGTGGGCCTTTGAAAGACAGGTCACTTCTGTTCCTCCTAGCTCTGTGCCTTCAGGTTCCTACCATGTACAAAAGCTACTTCTGCAAACTTTTGCCTCTGTGGAGGGAGTCACTCTGTCTTGCTGTGACTGGCAGCACCTTCTTCTTCTTCTTCTTCTTCTTCTTCTTCTTCTTCTTCTTCTTCTTCTTCTTCTTCTTCTTCTTCTTCTTCTTCTTCTTCAGTTTTTACACTCTTACCTCAGTTTCCCCTTCCTCCTCTCCTCCCAGTCCCTGCCCCTCCTCCCATCTCCCCAAGATCTACTCTTCCTCTGTTTCTCTCCAGAAAAGAGCAGATTCCCCAGGGATATCAACCAAACGTGGCATAACAAGTTACAATAAGACTAGGCATAGATCCTCATATCAAGGCTGGATGAGGCAAACCAGTAGGAGGAAAAGGCTCCCAAAACCAGGCAGAAGAGTCATAGATAGTCTCATTCCCACTGTTAGGAGTCCCACAAGAACACAAAGCTACACAATCATAACATAGGCAGAAGACCTAGGTCAGACCCATAGAGGCTCCCTGATTGTCCGTTCAGTCGCTGTAAGCTGTTTGGCTGTGAGTCTTGGCATCTGCTCCCATCAATTGCTGGATGAAGTCTTTCTGATGATGACTATGCTAGGATCTGGTCTATGATTATAGGAGAAGATCATTAGGATTAACTTACCTCTTTTTTTTTCTTTTTTTTGCAGGCAGTGTTTGGTTCTGTCCTGGGTTTCAGCTATGCAGCCTCTGGTTCCTTTAGGCAGTGTCAGGTAAGGGCTTGGGTTTTATGTTGGACCAGTCATTGGTTGGCCACTCACACAAGTTTTATGCCACCTTTACTCTGGCACATATTGCAGGCAGGACAAATTGTAAGTCAAAGGATTTGTGCTGGGTTGGTGTCCTAATCCCTCTACTGGGAACCTTACCTGGTTACAGAAGACAGATAGTCCAGGCTCCATATCATCCATTACTAGGAGTCTTTGCTAGGGTCTCATAAATGCCAGGGAGTTTCCATGGTATTAGGTTTCTACCTCACTCCAAAATGTCCTCCAATTCCAGTCAACTATCCCAGTACTCCCTGAAACTTGATCCCTCCTGTTGCCATCCTCACCTGTGCCCCCAGTCCACCCATGGAATATATTATATTTCCCCTTCCCAGGGAGATCCATGTGTCCCCTCTTGATTCTTCCTCATTACCTAGCCTCTCTGTGTCTGTGGATTGTAGCATGATTACCCTTTACTTTATAGCTAATATACCCTTATAAGTGGGTACAAACTATGTTTGTCTTTCTGGGTCTTGGTTACCTCACTCAGGATGATTTTTTTTAGTTTCATCTTTTTGTCTGAAAATTTCATGATGCCATTTTAACTGCTTTCTAATACTCCACTGTGTACTCCACATCTCTTTTCTCCATTCGTTGGTTGAGGAACATCTATGTTGTTTTCAGTATCTGGCTATTATGAATAAACTTGATAAGGCAAACCAATCTTTTCTAGCTTCAGTTGTTTCTCTTTGGATATTTTTTCACAGTGAGAAAAGAAACTAGGGCAAGGATACAGACCAGTATAAAATACATTTTTTTCCTCCCATGGCTTGAACGTGTTGCAAACAGAATTCCCAGTAAATGCGTGTTGGAGGCCAGGCTTTGGGGAATGCAGACTCTATTGTGTTAATTTTGCTACAAGAGGGTCTTCGGGGAGTGTCCCTGTTCATCCTTCCTCCTCAGTTTCTGCCCATTGAAGATTCAGTAACAAGGCTGTCATCAGATACTGGAACCCTGATGTTTGACTTCTCAGGCTCTAAATTTGTGGGGAAAATTTCAATTAACCCATTTGTAGATGTCCATCATAAAAGCCCACAGTGGGCTCTCTTACGGCTCACTAGCTAGTTGGTTGATAAGTCACTGACAAAGGACAGCAAGGCATCCAATGCCAAGTCAAATAAAAGCAGAGAAAAATATTCTGGAAGACTAGAAGACTGAGAAACTTAGCTTCTGTTAGGACATCATTCCGAGCTCTCTTTGAAAAAGACAATATTCTGTATACACCAACTGGGAAGATTCCTGCTAGAGAAGAGGAATAACCTGGCCAAGAGGTGTACATTCTTTATGAGACCACTAGGCGATTATGGTGGAGTAGAGCTAACATTAGGTGGCTTACGTCCTCTGCTTTGGCATTCATAGAATCTTCGCTCTCTTTGAACCTCTCTTGATCTAGGACAGCGATCCTCAACATTTTTAGTGCTGCAACCCTTTAATATAGTTCTTCATGTTGTGGTGACTCACAACTATAAAATTATTTTGTTGCTACTTCATAACTGTAATCTTGCTACTGTTATGAATCATAATGTAAGTGTCTAAAATACAGGATATCTGATATATGACACCCCCCCAAAGGGGTTGTGACTCACAAGTTGAGAACTACTGACCTAGGAGGTGAGGACAAATTTTATCATTACTTTTAACACTAAACAAGGATGAAGTAGAAAATGAGAGACAGAATGATAAAAATCAAGATATAGGGTAACAATTTGTAGCTTTCAATGGCAAAGGAGCTTGGGATTTTTATTCTATGAGCAGGGAAAACATCAAAGGCTTATAACCAAAGCATGGGAATCAAATAATAGTTTCAAAGACAGTCTGGCCACAGATAGATGACCATTTGTCAGTCAAGGTGGTGT
Source organism: Peromyscus eremicus (assembly GCF_949786415.1). Taxonomy (NCBI): domain Eukaryota; kingdom Metazoa; phylum Chordata; class Mammalia; order Rodentia; family Cricetidae; genus Peromyscus; species Peromyscus eremicus. The sequence goes on along the minus strand of NC_081417.1, from coordinate 111,733,379 downwards.
TCCAGTCTCTACTGTTTCTGAGCCCATTGTCAAAATGAGTTTGGGAATGAAGAAAGTTTTGTCCTTTATCCATTTTGGAGAAAGCCTTCTTAATCAGGGAAATGGAATTAGCACACTGGCGGTCTTTTGTATTCTGTATTTTAAATTGCTAATTCAATTTATTTCTGGATAAAATATCAGTATAAATCAAACCTGTTCACAAAACTGACAGCTCCATGGAAAAGATGATAGGAAAAAAATGATCATATGCATGACTAAGCCATATTTTAATTTAAGCAAGTGTTCTGTGTTCTGATTAAATTATAAAGGGAATGATGGCATCATGGGGACACTCTAACCCACTGAGTTGGGGTCTGATTTATCTCTACAAATAGTATATCTATAATGTTGTATTGGGCTTTGTGGAAATATTGAGCTTCTAGAGTATGCCAGATCTGAATTTAAATTATGACTACAGAGTTCAGAAGGGCAAGGACTTCTGGGCCACCATTATAAACTCCACCAAGGAGGGAATTATCTGAATCATGGTTAGTATGATATAGATCTTTATCATTACTGTGTTCAATGGGAACCCAAACTATCACATGTAACAACTAGAAAACATTGAGGGAGTGAGTTCATCTTAGGCTACTTCAACAGTAAAATAGAGACAGTAATAATTACTTTACAGAGTGAACACAAGTGCTATCATGATATGGCTTGTAGGATGGGATAGCTAATATACTTACTCCATGAATGGAGACCATCAACTGGCCTTCACTTTTGAGGTGTCACCCAGTATGCTTTACTGTATTGGATCAATGTGTGGAACCCTAAATGAGACAGTTACTTTTTAGGTTTCTATCATTTGTAGGGATTGGTAAGGGCATTTTGCATATAGATTATCAATTGTAAAAAATATATTTTCTTAGGTGGTAGAACATTGAACCATTAAATTAGCTCATTAAAGATAATGGGTACTTACATCATGGACACACTCTAAAATTATTATTTTCTATCTTCCCAGGCACTGTATTAAAAACAAACTAAGTTGTATTTTATGTGTAATTTTGTATATGTATGTATTGTGTCTCTATAAGTATGAGAATGAGAGTGCAGGAGCCCATGCAGGCAAAAGGCATCACATACCCTGAAACTGGAGTTACCATCAGTTGTGAGCTACTCAATGTGAGTACTGGTAATCAAACTGAGGTCCTCTAGAAGATCAGAAGGCACTCTTAACCACTGAGCCATTTCTCAAGCCTGACATTATATAATTTTTTATTTTTGTTACAAACTCTTCATTTCTTGATTTTTTTAAAGTCAAATTATTCCCATTTGAAGATGAGGAAACAGACTTAGAGATATTGAGTGTAAGTTCACAGTCATACATTAACTAAGCAATATAATTAACATCCATGGAGAACTTTTGAGTTCAAAGCCACTGTATTTTATAGGTGAATTCCATATGATTTGTTTGAGTAAATTAATGGGCAAAAGCCAGTCATACTTGGTTTAAACTTTCTTCCAGTCTCAAGATGCTCTTTTAGCTCCCGGCACGAAGATATTAAAAACAAGAAATCTGGCTTTGGTTCAGTGGCTAAAAGCATGCAATCTGGAACGGGTAAATTCTTGTTCCACTACTTAGAAGTGCACATCAGTCTTCCAAGAGCAAGGGCATCCTTTTGATTGATTATGTACTCTCCTTTCCACAGAAAGAAAAAAGAAAGGAAGTAAAATATAACAAAAAGGCCAAGGTAAAGAGGCTATGGAGTTAATGCTCATAATGGCAGCAACTAGCATTTGTTATGTGCCAGCTACGTAACTGGACTTACACTGTGTGCTTTACATATATTACTTTGCAATGGCTCTCTGAAGGCTTACTGTTTCTTACAAGTCATAAAAAAAGAAACTGCTTAAAACTCTCCATTGCCTTTCTGACCCACTTAGGAAGTACTATGTTTCTTAATGTGGCTCACAGAGCCTTCCTTCCATGACCAATTCAATGTCATAAATCGACTTTTGGAAGCATAATGTTGGAAAGGGGATTCTTACATGTTATCTATGCACTACCACAGATATGGAGATACTCAGAGGAATCGTGCCAGAATCTCACACTCTCCCTTCCTCAGCCTAATGTGAAAAAGCTTGGTTCAGGCTCCAAAAGTCCAAGAAAAAATGGAGTAGTCCTGGAGACAGGAATTTCCTTAGAGCTAAGAGATGAGAAGGACCCAGTACTGCTTTGAAATGCTGAATATACAGAAGGATGCTATTTTCTTTCTCAAGAGGGTCTTTTTTTTTTTGGTGCTGTGGGGGAGGCTATTTGCTAATTGGCATTATCTTTGAGGACTGTGGAGAAGAGAACATGAAAGATAGAAAGATGGGGTCTGGACAGACGGCTCAGCAATTGAGAGCACTGGTTGCTCCTTTAGAGGACAAGATTTCTATTCCTAGGGCCCACATGGTGGCCCACAACTCTATGTAACTCCAGTTCTCGAGGATTTGATGCCCTCTTCTGGCCTCCACAGGCATCGGGTATGCATGTGGTACACAGACATATATACAGTCAAAACATGTACACACATAAAATGTAAAATTAATAAATGAAAGAAAGTGGAGGGTGAACTCCTGCTGGAAGTGTGCCTACCTAAGCTCCAAGGGATGGGGAGAGCAGAGAAACACCATAGGCTGCCAGAAACAAGATCTATGCAGTGAGCAAGGCGTGTGCCTTGAGGCCATCAGTCCTGGGTATGACCTTCCACCAGCTCTCTAGCCCTCTCCTATGCCCACTCCTGACAGGTAGGAAACAAATTTACTTTAACAGTCTGCTTAAATATTCAGTCTTCGTCTAGCTTCAAGGCACTTTCGGACCTGGAACTTCTAATGGTCAGTGACCCTTTCAAATCAGCATCATTTGTCATATCAAATTAGCCTTGTTATCAAATGCAAGTCGGTGACATTCATCTTTCTGGTGCTTTAAACCAGTCTGAAGTAAAGTTCTCCTGTGGCATGCAGCTTGGTGTGGCACATGAGTCACTTCCTCGGTGAGGCAATTGTCAGAGAAACGGGAGAGTTGCTGTAAGGTAAATACTGTTGGGTCACTTGAAATGTATGTAGATTTGACATTTCCCTCCTGATTAGCATGTCTACACATTAAAGCTTTTGTATGTCACATCGAGTAGTTCAGATGCCAGGGTAATGTCAGTGGACACCCAAGAGAAACTTTATTTTGCTAGTGAGGAAGAAAACGGGAGAACCAAGATGGAGACTTTGTTTTTGGTGCTGCACGGACTCTGTGATGGTTCTTTCAGAATATGAAAAGGGTGCTTCGAAGGGAAGTAATTTCGACTTTGATGCTTTAAATATGTATCCCCTGATTTAATCTTTTTAGAGATTATGGTCCCCTATGAATTAATGGGGCAAGCAAAGGAGCAGGAGTAAAGCCACTTAGTAAAGTGTCTGAGCTGGTAGTTCTGTCTGTAATCCACTGTGCCCCTTGGAGCAGGTTGCCTCCAGGAGATGAAATGTTCAACCAAACCCTGACAGTATCCTGATTCTGTCATTGATTTGCAAATAGAGTCAGAAATCCAGAGTATTTTGTCATCCAGTTTGTCTCTTTAGTGAACATGACTATTCAGTCTCCTCTGAACACTCAAGGGGTCAAGAACTCACCAATGACCCATCTATATTTAGTTCCATGTCAAAAGTGTTTGCATAATTGTAATATGTGATAGTGGGCTGATGAGATGGTTCTCCATCCTCACACAAGATCAAGACACTATTATTTCTCTCTTGGACTATCTAAGGAATCTAGATCTTGTTCAGATTGGATATTTTTGATCTCCCACAAGCTACAATGTATTCTGTGCAAGACAGTCTTGGGGATCTTCTTAAAACTATGTCAAGCCATTTCTCTGCTCAAAGCTCAGATGAAGTCCCACTGCACCAGAAATCACAGAAAACTTCTTACTGTGCCCTACAAATTGACATTTTAATTTGTTGTCTATCTTTGAAGTCCAGAACATCACTCTTCTATTTGTAATTTTTCCTTACCGTGCATGTCTTCCTTCGTTCCTGGAAACTAACTAAAAGAGAAAGAAAACTTTCTCTTTTTCCACAGACTTGGAACTTCCTAATATTGAATGAAGAATCAGGAATTATTCTGGAAACCCCCTCATAGCTACTTCCTCTCTATCATATATGACTCAGATCAGAAAATCCACCCTGATTAACCCATGGACGGTGACTACTTTGAAGCAAAAAATTGCTTTCATTGTGCTGGCTCTGTTCTAGTTACTCTTAACCCTATTTGAAATATCCTGCTGGTTTGTAGGAATTTGTATTTGCTTTTTCTGCAGTAGAATACAAGGTCCACAGGAAGACTTCATATGGCTCGAATACTATGTGGTGCAGATTTGTTGATTGATGGGTAACCACTGCTTTTCTCTTTAATGATTTCTTCTTTAGACTGTATGTTCTTGCTCTGTTAAACACTTAGTAAACAGTACTATGTGAACAAAGTGTGAGTTGGTTAACTATTCTGTGTTCCCTGGTAACATTTTAGCCAACTTTCTATAATTTCCAATAGCAAGAGCTGGTCTTCACCTTCCTTGGAAAGCACTCTATGCATTTAGTGCAATATTGTGTACATAGCGGGTATTGAATGAATGTTGATGAATGGGCTATATAATGGGTTTTGGGCTCCATAGATCAAGATTTTCTTGAAGGGCAGATAATTACTTCTACTTTATATCTGACATTTTAATATAACTGGTTGTGGTCATTATCCTTTAGAATTGCATCCTAGTCAATTCTTTCAAAAAAGAGAAGAAAATAAGGCAAAATTACACTGCGAGCAATCCACAATCGGATTTGCATTTAAAAACTGCTGAGTGAGCACTCCTGCCTGATGAAATTAATCTCTCGTAACTCAAGGTCTCATCTATTCAGAGAGTGAGTGGAGGTGGGTGTAAGGCATGCTGCTGGTTTCTAAGTGGTGGAGGCCATCACTCTCATTTATATTCACAGGGCGCCTACAGTGTTCTTTCTCACTTTGTAGAAAGTGGGATTACAGAAATAGTTAAAACAGCATCCAGTCTCTGGAGCTCAGTAAACTAAAAAAACTCTAATTTGTGTGGTCAAGATCCCTGCCCAGGTCATACACTACTTCTTGACTGTTTCTCACAATCCTCATGAAGGGCAAAGTCAGATGTCTGTGATATTCGTATACTCCTACTAGACATAGTTGTTGACCTACTACAAGACAGTTGGACAGCTGGCCTAGAAGAGTTAGTTTCTGGTTTTCCAAATACTGAATTAGAGGACCAAAGACTAAATGAATAGCATTGGTCTTGGAGTTGTAGAGATGGTATAATATGGATCAGATGTCTCTGAGTTCCTAGTGCTTTGGTCCTTGAGAAGACCTTGATACTGATTTTCTTAATGACCACTGCATGTTTATGATTTTATATTGAAAAGCGACCTTAAGTGAAGTACAGTAGGTTTTTGATCAGAGCTCTTGTAATTGTTTGGGCAGGCATCTCTATAAATAGTTTCTTAAAGCTGGTCTGAGAAAATTGGAAGAAGTTGGCTAAAGTGAATCACAAAAGAAGAAGAATAATTAAAGAAAATTAGAATATAAATATGAGCAGAAGATAGAAAGGTTTATGTAGTGGGTAGCCATTACAGCATGATCCAATGAGGGAGGTGTATAAAGGCATATATGTTGCAGGAAATAAAAGTTTAGTGTGATTGGAACTCAAAGTAGAATGTAGCAAAGTAACAGCCTTAAAATTGGGAGCAGACAGACAGTGGTTTCTTTCATAAGATGTTTTGGAATTTGAGATTTGACTTGTGCATTTCTCATCTTCTCAGTGATCACTCTTAATCCTTTCTTAGGTCCAAGTCATAGCCTCACATAGTGTCATTATGTCAAATTTTTTTTGGACTGACAAACATGAAAAGAAATACATGGAATGTGGGGGTAAAAAACAAAGTCCCAAGACAGTACCCCTGGGATTGATCCTCTATTCTTCTAATTCTCACTGGGTTGGTGTGAACAAATAATTCAACTTTTCTACTCTGCTATGCTAAACTATTAAGCACTCTGACTTGTAGTTCATATCAAACATAGATATTTGTGTATGCTTGTGCTTGTGTGCATGTGTGCATGTTCCTGTGTGAACAGGTGCATGTGTGGAGGCCAGAGAACAGTGTCAGAAATTATTCTTCAAAAAATGTCCACCTTCTTCTTTATTTTTCTTTTCAGGCAGGATCTTTCACTGGCCTGGAGCTTGCTAAGTATGCTAGACTAACTGGCTAGCCACTGAGCCCCAGGGTTCTGCCTGTCACTGATACTCAGTGGAAATATTGCAAGCACATGCCATTGTGGCAGGCTTTTTACTTGAATTCTGGCAATTTGAAATTAAGTTATGAGTAGATATTGTTTCTCATTTAAAATTAAGAAACTAAGCCTCATAAAAGTGAAGAGCTATGATCAATTTCGAACACCCAAAAGTAGAAGAGCTGGGATTTAAGAGCACATCTACACGACTTTCTTTTGAGTGGTCTTTTCTTCAAACATAGCTGCTTTAAAGAGATGCAAAACCCTGTACAAAACTCAAGTCCAAATTAATCAAAGACCTCAACATAAATCCAGTTACACTGAATGTGATAGAAAAGAAAGTGGGAAATAACCTTGAACACATTGGCACAGGAGACAACTTCCTGAATAGAACACCAATAGCATAGACACTAAGATCAATAATTAATAAATGGGACCTAGTGAAACTGGAAAATTTCTGTAAGGCAAAGGACACCTTCAATAAAGCACAAACTGGTGGCCTACAGAATGAGAAAAGATATTCACCAACCCCTCATTTGAAGGGCTGATTCCAAAATAAATAAAGAACTCAGGAAACTAGACATAAAAAAAAAAACCCAAACAATTCAATTAAAAATGGAGTACATATCCAAACAGAGAAGTTTCAACAGAAGAATCTCAAATAACTGAGAAACACTTAAAGAAATGTTCAACATCCTTAGCTATCAGGGAAATGCAAATCAAAATGACTGGGAGATTACATCTTACACCTGTCAGAATGGTTAAGATCAAAACCACAAATAACTCATGTTGGAGAGGATGTGGAGCAAGTGGAACACTTCTCCATTGCTGGTGGGAGTGCAAACTTGTACAGCCACTTTGGAAATAAGTAAGACAGTTTCTCAGAAAATTGGGAGTCAGTCTACCTCAAGTCCCAGCTATACCATTCTTGGGCATATACAGAAAGGATGCTCAATCATAACACAAGGATACTTGCTTAACTATGTTCATAGCAGCTTTCTTTATTCATAATATCCAGAACCTGGAAACAACCTAGATGCCCCTCAACTGAAGACTGGATAAAGAAAATAGGGTAAATTTACACAATGGAATATTATACAACTGTTAAAAACAATGACATCATGAAATTTGCAGGCAAATGGATGGAACTAGAAAAAAAAATCATCCTGAGTGAGGTAACCCAGATCCAGAAATACAACCACGGTATGTATCACTTATAAGTGGACATTAGCTGTAAAGTAAAGGCTAATCTTGCTACAATCTACAGATACAGACAGGCTAGGTAACAAAGAAGGCCAAAGAAGGGATCCATAGTTATCCTTGGAAAGGAGAAATAGAAGAACTAGGGGTGGGTGGGGATAGGAACATGAGGGAGCAGATTGGGGGTGAATAGAAGGGGAGAATATTGAAAGAGATAACGGGAAGGAGGAGGCATTCGGGATCAGATAGAAACTTGGTGCAAGGGAAGCTCCCACAAATCTAAAAGGATGACCCCAGCTAAGACTCCTAGGAACAGTGCATAGTAACCTGAACTGTCCATCTTCTGTGACCAAGCAAGACTTCCTGTAAAGGGATTGTAGCACCAATAAGCCACACAACCTTTGATCTACAGTCTGTCCTGCCTATGGGATGTGCTGGAATTGCTTACCACCCTGATGGTCATCAGAGAACCTTCATCCAGCAACTGATGGAAATAGATGGAGAGACCCACAGCTAAGCATTGTGCGGAGCTCAGGGAATCCTGCTGAGGAGAGGGAGGAAGAATTGTAGGAGCCAGAGGAGTCAAGTACATCACAAGAAAACCCACTGAAAAAAACTAATATGGGCTCATAAGACCTCACTGAGTTTGAACTGACAACCAGGGAGCCTGTCAGAGACCAACCTAGGTCCTTTACACATCTATGACAGTTGTATAGCTTGGTTCACTTGTGGAACTCCTTACAGTAGGAGCAAGGGCTGTCCCTAATGCTTTGGCTGGCTCTAGGAACCCAATTTTTCATACTGGGTTGTCTTGCCCAATCTTAATAAAAGGAGAGGTGCTTAGTCTGACTGCAACTTGGTATGCCATGATTTGTTGATCCATGGAAGCCCTGCCTCTTTCTGAACAGAAACAGAGGAGGAGTGGATTGATGGGGGATGGAGGTGGGGAGTGGAGGGGTGGGGGATGGGGAGGCAAATGAGAGGTGGGGGAGGGGATGGGAGGAGAGGAGAGAAGGAAACTATGGTCAGATGTAAAATAAATAAATAAATAAATTTAACTTAAAAAAGAAGAAGCAAAAAGGGTACTTTTCAAAATCAGTATTCTAGCTAAAAATGTTACACACATAGTAGTTGTGGTCCTCTTTGTCTGTGAAACCAGTATCCACCAGACTCTTATTTTTATTTCAGAAGAATTTTGTCCCAAGTGGTCTGGGGTATTTTGAGCTCTTTTCCTGTTATATAGACAAAAATGCTTCTGCACACTCTGGGGCTCTACCTGGGCTACCCTCCCCCATCAGTCCTCCAAGTACCTCCCTCACTACTTATCCAAATGTATCCTTTTCTCTTGTTCCTTTACTGTAAGGTCTTTTTAAAAGTCTGAACACAGATAAACTGATGTATCTTAAATTATAAGGAGCTTTATTAACTTATTTTGTTGCCTGGCACTGTATTTCCTTTTAATCATAGATTCCTTGAGGCTTCATCCAGATCTTCTCAAAGCCATTTTTTTTTATGTTAGTATAAAGTGATGTTCCATCCAGAAGGAGTTATGGAGAGCTTTTATATGGGCTAGCATAAGCAAGGACTGAGCAGGACTACAAATTAAAACAAAACAAAACAAAAACCACAATCTTAAAAAAATTAACTCTTGTTTGACTACCAGTTTTGTGTTTTTTTTTTTTTTTTTTTTTTTTTTTTTTTTTTTTTTGTGGGTCACTTGTTAATACGTAATAAAATTACCACTCTACAAAACTACACTTTGGCAAGTAATGACTAGTGAAATACAGCTTTTGTGGAAGGTTGGTATTATACCACCTGAGGAGTGATTTCTGTGAGAATAGCCCTGTGGGTACACTGTTCAAACAACATGTTGGCAGCGTTCTTTGGGGTAGATCCAAGCTTGGTTGGACTCGAAGATTATACAGTTGGTAGGGAATCTCTAAGAAAAATAAAATAAAACCATGAATTAAAATGTGGTGTTAAAAGGAGTCTGTGTGACTGAAGAGCCCTCTAGCTTCAAATTTGTTTCCGTTATTTTCATCTTCCAAAAGACAAACTTTTTAAAACCAGTGTAAGCAGCCTTGGATGAGTAGGTCTGATGAACCAGAAACAGACACTGCTGTCTTGTCTGTAGCCATCATTTTCTTTCCCATGTGTTAGGCTTTGTGACTTTGAATCAGTCACTCTGTTTTTCCTTGTCTATGGTTTTATTTTTTTAAGTGGAATAATGACTAACTTAAGGATGGTGGATAATCATTTTGAAAAGAATAATCATCTTGAAAAGATAATTAATAAGAAAAAAATTTAAATATGGCCATTTAGCAGCATGCAAATAGAGGTTATGATTCTTGTGAAAATGCTTATTAATTCCAAGAGCTACACATATGTTACCAATCATTAATACTATTGCTGTTCAAATAAAAAAGCTCTACACTTAAGTAAGAAAAGTTTTTTTTTAAGTTGTAATAAGGAAAGGGAGACTATTGCAGTATTCAAATATTTTGGTTTATGATCTGCAAGCTTCTCTCATATATATATATATATATATATATATATATACACATACATACATACATGAAAGGTTTGTTTTTTAAATAGATAGACAAAGAATGCTATAAAGAACCAGTATGGGCATATGGGGCTGATATTCTTTTTCTTCTCATCCTTATGGTTGGCTAATTCTCAGGAGGAACCGTTGGCTCTTCAGAAGCACTAAGAAGAGGGCAGTGTTCCCAATTTCAGGTTATGTATGTTGTAGGGGTGGGAATCCAGACTGGAGAGAGCAAGAAGTTGTATATTTATAAAATGTCAAGTGAGTTGTTCAGATTGGTGGATGAGAAGACACCCTTCAACTAACCATTCCTGAGACAAGAGTGGGTGAGTTGTTCAGATTGGTGAATGAGAAGACACCCTTCAACTAACCATTCCTGAGACAAGAGTGGGTCTGCATCACCCCTTGTCATAGAGAAACAAGAATTTCACCCACTGCACATGTCAGTCATACAGAGAAGGGTGGTGCTTTGTAGCAGTCTACTTTTAGGATATACTCATCTGGGGAGGTGTCATTGCTGTTTTCTCGGATCATGTATTTCAGTTAAATTTTTGTTTATTAAGAGATATTTTTTATTCATTTTTACATATCAATCAAAGATCCCCTTCTTCGCTCCTCCCACCTATCCAGCCTCCCAGTTCCAACCCACCCCCCATTCCCTCCTACAAGAAGGTAAGGCCTCCCATGGGGAGGTACATTTAGTGGAGGCAAGTCCAAGCCCCTCCCCCGCCTCAAGGCTGTGCAAGGTGTCCTGTCATAGGCAGTGGGCTCCCAAAAGCCTGCTCATGCACCAATGATGGATTCTGTTTCAGTTATATTTGACGTCAAATATTTTCATTGTTCTTGAATTTATTAGGTTTGGTTAATTCCTGAAAACTCTATATGGGTAGTGTGTGAGTGTGTGTGTGTGTGTGTGTGTGTGTGTGTGTGTGTGCGCGCGCGCCCCCACGCTTGTGGACAAGAGGCCAAAGGTCAAATTCAAGTGTATTTCTCTACCACTCACCACCTTATTTGGGGATAATATCTCTCAATGAACTTGGAGCTCATCATTCAGCTATACTGGTTGGCCTGGGAGCCACCAGGATCCTCCTGTCTCTCGGCACCTAGCACTGGTTATGTTGTGCCTATCTTTTATGTTGGTGCTGGTGATCTGAACTCAAATTCTATCCTTGTACTGTAAGTACTGTAACCTCTGAGCTTTGTCATGGACATTCACTTGATGCAGCAATAAACTGGCAGGGACAAGCATCCAGATATAAATAGTTTGTACTCACTAAAGTCTTAAGATGTGTGTTTAGTATTTCTCCCCAGCAAGAGTCGTGGCCAGAGCCGACAAACACAAACCTGACTGCTCTAGTGATGTGTGACTCTACCCTGCCTCTGACCATGTGCATAGAACATGGGATAATTGAGAGCATACATAATAGAGCCCTATTTCATCCTAAGAACAGAGAAGAAAAACAGAAAAAAGGTCTCTCTGTGACATATGAATGTTAATAATTGATTTTATTTTATAATGAGCCTGTGTTCCTGTAGTTTTCTTTGAAAAGGTCCAAGAAAAAAGATAAAGAGAAAAATGTTCATTAAGCCCACATTTCATGTTGGCTGTCAGTGGTGTTTCTTTTAGAAAAAAAAAGTGTTCTGTTGTAGATTTGTCCCTTTTGGAGAGATACAGGAATTGCAAAGAGAGTGCCAGACAGTGCTAGCATATGCTTGTTTTTCTAACTCAGTGTGGGCAGCCTTTCTTAAACATTTTGTATAAATATATTTATTCTCCCACTGAGACCTTGCCTGCCAGGTTCAGGAACAACTGAGTAAGCAGATGAGTTACAGACCCAGGAAAGAAGAGGAGGTATCACACTGGAAATGTTGCTGGCTCCTTTATTCCAGTTGAGTACATTGCCCCAGTATAATAAATTAGTGTTGATGAATTAGTGATAAATCTATTTCGTTTTTTATATTCAAAGTAAATGATATCCTTGCTGTTGATATATTCATAAAGCTAGAAAATGTTGACATCCGGTGGGCAATACACACACACCCGTGTGCTCGAGCACACATACACACACACACACACACACACACACACACACACACACAGAGCACACAAACACCCTTTGGTGCTCCATCTACATTTGCAAGCTGTCTGCATTTCTCATATTGGCCTCAGCTTTGACAAATGCAAAAAAGTCACTAATATTTTGACACTCTCCCTGCCCAAGTCTGATACCAGCTGGCTAGGAAGCCTCATGTTCATTGTTCTGCTGGATTTTAAAGACTGGGTCCCAGCCAAAGGACTGGACCGGATCCATTCATTCATTTTCAAGATTGAAGTTGCAGCTTAACTGTAATGACCATTTCTCAACTCAGTCTGGAAACCTCTTCCAAATTCAACAGATGCCTGAGAGGGAAATGTGCATTTGGAATGGGAAACGGCTCTGCCTGAGAAAGGAACAAAAGGTGATTTTTGAAGCTGAAAACAATTAATATTATGAACACTGGTTGTGTCTTTGAAAAAATTAAAATTCTTATAGTGTTTAGAACAGTTGGCACATGCTTATTTTAGCACTTTAAGTGAAAAAGAAAGTTTAAATTGCAGATGTAACTATTAAAGAAAACACACCCTCCTTCACATTTGCTCTTAAAGAGGAAAACACACAAAATGTCAAAAGGAAAAGCCTTTAAGATCATGGTGAGTCATTCTGTTTTGCCTTTGCATACTTTTTTTTCCTATATCAAATTTTGTATTAATAGTTGGGGGGCAGGGGGAGAAAAGGAAAGGAAATCACTGTGCTTTCAGCTCTGGTGACCATATTGTTCTGGTAACTGTAATCAACAACTGTTCAAATACACTGCAGACGTGAAAACCAAAACCACGCAATAATCTACAGAAATATCTTTGCTTTCTCCATCTAAAAAATGTTCCCCTGCTGTGTGTTCCTGCTGTCCCATTTTTCCGGTTACTTAGTAATTAACCCTGATTATTTACAAATTTCCCATTTCAATCTATTCTCAGGTAAATATGCTCAAAAAAACTACCCCACAGGGCTGGAGCAGTATGGCTTGATCCTGCAATCATGTGTAGGGATTTTCTCAAGGCATGAGGGGATGCATATGTTTTCAAGTATCAAAGTGTCAGCGTTCCAAGAAAGCATCACGATTAATATTTTGATATAAGCACGATTCAGTGTTCCTACTAAAGTATGCAACTACGGGAAGGATTTGTTTATACTGTCATGTGGAATGTTCAGACAACTTTTAAAGACATTTAAGATATAATTCAATATGTCCACTTTTTATTTGGGGAAACTGATCTAGGGATTAAAATTTAAAGTTGCATTGAGTTGATTCCATCTATGCTGTAATTTTTATACAGAAGTTTTGGGTGTTAGCTCTCTGAGTGACCTGCCTTCTGATTTCAGTGTCTCCATCTACAAACTAGTGATTCTACCCAATGACTGTGTATTATGTCCCAGTTTCCTTACCAGTAAAATGGGAATGATAGAATCAAAAACCAGGAACCATTCGAGGATTAAAAGAGTTAGTGACCCTCTGCTCCTAGGGCCTGTCTTACAAATAAAAACCACTAAGGAGTGAGGTGTCCCTGGAATCCTGTCCTTATTCTGCCTGTAAATATTGACTGTTCTTCACAGCCTGTAGTCACATTCAACTCTTGGGCTTGCACAGCACTGATTAACAAATGGATTGCCAGCAGTCATTTGTGATTGCCTACCATGGAAGTGTGACTCTCCTCATCCTCTACCTAACTGCCCCATGCACTATTCATGAGTGGTACAATATTCCAAACTCAATTTCCACTGATTAATTCTCACTAATTATTCACAATACAAACCTTCACAGGAGAATTCCACTGAATGCTCTTCCATCCTGAGGCAGGGAATGCAATGTCGAATCATTTTCTGATTTCAAGTGGAAAACAAACTAATTATGTGGAAATATGATAATAGATTGTGCTGTAGGGACTAGTCCTCCACAGGCTTCAAAATGTTTGCTTATGATGGGCTCTTGATGTTATTTCTTCCAGGAGGAACTGCCCTTTCATAATGCATCAACATTATTGACTGGACTGTGATTCCTTACTTGGAGTTAAAGTGATTTGCATAATTGTATATTACTTCCGTCTGGTGGAATCAAACAAGATGTTCGGGTGCTAATGATCAAGCAGGCAGCAGTGACTGCTGGGAAAAATTGCCTTAGCAAAATCCCCAAACAATAAAGAACAGCTTCTCTTGTTGGCATATTTTACCATCTTCTTTTGACCTAGCTTTATTCTGCTTGGCCACAGGCTTTGTTTTTGAATCTGTCTGTCTGTCTGTCTGTCTCAGCCTGGGAGGTGGCAAATCAGCAAGAGCAGAAAGATACAGGTAGCTGTAAACTTTCCCAATTCTGTGTGTTGACTCAGAGCATTTTGTTTTTCTGCATCCTGGATGTCATTGTCTTTCTGATAGAATGTGTTAAGTCCTTTAAGGCCCAGTACAAATGTTCCTCTCTTTTTTTTTTTTTTTCATTCCCTCAATGTTTCAAAAGTTACCATTGCTCATCCTCAAAATGAAAAAATCAAAGAATCAATCATCACAGTAAGAGCTCACAGTAAGTGCAGTAGTCCATGTATGTACATTTTGGTCTTTGCATTTTCCAGCTCTATCTTAGACACACTCAGTAGAGAAGAGCAGACACACAGACAAAAATAAACCCTCATTTCCTTCAATTCTCCAATATTTTCCCTGCCTGTGCTACTCCACACCTGCTTAGCAGTTAGTCATGCTGTCTGTCTTAACGGTAGACAAGGTTGCGTCTCTTTCTCTGTATCTCATCTCTCTGTAACCCCATGACCAGGAAGACAGAGGAACTGTTACACAAATACCTGCTGAGTAAACATGGCATTTCAGGAAAGTGGCTCATGAAGAACGATGCCATACATATGCATATCGAAGCCCTGCCAAGTCTTAAGGATTTTCAGTGGCTTCATGAAAGGCTGTGAAAAGGATTTGGAGACTGCATCTGCTTAGTGGGAAAGTTGTCTGTGATGGGTTAGTCATGTCTGAAATGAACATATTAATGGGAAATAGCAAATCAAATATTTTGTATTTGTAGGCTTGTTATGGAGACTTAACCTCAGGCATTTTAAAGACATTCAGTGGCTACTCACATGTGTTTATTGGGTAGAGCTGATAAGTGTACTGGCTTTCCTCCAAGTGAATAAAGCCCTGAATTTATACGGTCTACTCAGAGCACTATAATACCATGTTTTTAAACATTGGATATGAAATGTTTTAATTTATTTTTCATCAAAGTTATCTGACCTGCCATTCTTGCTATTATAGTATTTAA
The DNA here is from genome assembly GCF_949786415.1 of Peromyscus eremicus. Lineage (NCBI taxonomy): Eukaryota > Metazoa > Chordata > Mammalia > Rodentia > Cricetidae > Peromyscus > Peromyscus eremicus. Next base: position 111,717,954 of record NC_081417.1, on the reverse strand, counting down.
TTTATCAAAGCAACTTTGTATGTACAATTTTTTAATCCAACTTTATAGGTGTATAAAATGAACCCACAAAATTTGACTAGGATGAAAGGGCTATGAATGGCAAATCCTAAATTCAGACTCCAAAGTTTATGCTTTTTCCATTGTTATATGAAGTCTTATTTAATTTGACTGTAAAATATACAGCTTTGGACTACAGAGAAACATGTTCTCCAGTCTGACAAAGGGACAGACCAATGAGAGGCTTTATAATTATGTGGGACTGAGGGAATTAGAGAAGCAGGGGCCTTCTCTGAGATTCTGTGTATAGACAGATTCCAGAGGGAAACTGTATTCTATGGAAAGGGATTGAAAACTGAAGGGAACTTCTTTTGCCAACTTTGTTTTTCACGCCAGAGATTCTAACTGAGGGGAACCTTTAGGGATTGGCTTCATTAGCTCAGTTTCTCAGAAGAAGAAAACGTGGTCTGAAGTAAGATTAGTAACTGCATCAATGAAAAGAGATAGTCCATTCTACTTTATCATGACTGCATTTCTAATGTTATCGCTGTACAAACCAGACATGAAACAAATGAATGAATATGTGGACACACATATGAATGCTACTACAAGGTAAACCAGATTTAAAATTTGAGTCTATCTAACTCTAAAGTCTATGCTATTCCTCTCATACTAAGCTGTTCTGGGGAAGTTTAAACTGAACTTGAGACTTTGAAGCAAGTTCCATTTTTCAAGGATAACTTCTTACAAATCAGCCTCGGTGCAGCTGGTCCTTTAGGGAAATGTGTTTACAAGAAAGCTTGGCAGGTTCCTTAGACATTAAGTATCTCTTACAAAATAATATTTTGATGGATTACATGTAAATAAATCAGAAACATGTGGCTTCCATTTCCTTTAGAATGCACACAAAGAACATTTTATGTTTGGCAAAATGACTTTCTCTGAATGCTACCTCCATGCATTCCTCTCCTTCCATTCCCTAGTTCGGACTTCTTAAAAGGAACGGATGATGTGAGAATCTTCCCCAAACCTGGTGCTTTTTATCTCTGCTTCTACCCTGGTCTGTATACACAGGCCACTTCTCCTTTATTTCCACCAGCAAAATCAGCTGCTATACAGCAAGGAATACTGGGAGTACTCAGGACTTTTCTAGAATGGAAACTTCCCATTATAATACATAATTTCTTCCTGCCTTGGGTTGGCTGGATAGTAAGTCATTGCAAAGGAAGAGATTTCCTCTTGCTATACCTAAAGTTAAGTGATATAAAGTACGCTGTGAACAAATTCCTATTTTGAACTTTTTAAAGAAAATGATCTTCCACTGGAAGTTCTTCAGAATAGATAAAATCTATTAGGTAGTTGATTTGTGGAGTGAGTGCACTGTATGCTTGCTGTGACTTTATAGTAATAGCGGTCACTATGCTGTGTGTATGTATCATCACCCTGAGAGAGCAGCAGAATGGAATGCTGCCCAGCAGAACTTGACAAATTCAGGAGCACCTATCAGGCTTCAATGTGCTCTTTTTACTAAAGGTCTCTTAATGCCAGCTTTTAAACATCATGGGTGTCCTTAATAATATTCATCAGAGATTAGCTGAAAATGTGAAGTACCTGTGGTCAGTACTTTATAGCAAAGGGACATTTCAGTATTCAGGGATCTCTAAGCCAAACAGAATGTGTCTAGGACAGAAGGGATAATTCCATTTAGATTACAAAATTCACACATTTAATATAAAGTGTATAGGTTTGATCTAAGCTCACCAACACCAGGAGGTCACATGTGTCAGGATCAAAGTGGATGGTGAGGGTAGTTTTGATGAAAGTTAGTAGGGGTTTGAAAGGCTATGGGATGGATTTGAGAAGGAACCTAATCCACTTGTATCATTCTTAAAGCCACTTGTTTTAAATATCTGGATGCAGAACCACATTCCAATCTTAGAAACACCTTTGGATGACAGAGTTTAATCTTTTTGACCAGTCACATCTGGCCACGTCTGTTTCTCTTACACCTGGCAAACATTTCCTCTGCTGTCTCTCCTAGTCTACTTCCTACCCTTTCTTGACCTGCTAATGGCTGGTAGTGAGTGGCAGGGGCATAGAGGTAGCCTGCCCTTACTCTGCAGCCAATTGGAGATCCTACCACTTTTAATTTTTCATTATTTCTTTTATTTTTGAGATTATAATATAATTACACCATTTCTTCCTTCCCTTTCTTCCCTCCAAAACCTCCCATATACCCCACCTTGCTGTCTTTCAAATTCATGGCTTCTTTTTTCATTAATTATTGTTACATATATTTTAATAACATAAATATAACCAGCTCAGTCTGTATAATGATACTTGCATGTATGTTTTCAGGGCTAACCATGCGGTGTTGGATACAATTGATGTGCTCTTCCCTGGGAAAGGAATTTCTTCAGCTCTCAGCATTCCTTAGTTGTCTGCAGTTCTTTGTGTAGGGTGGAGGTCTCTTGGACTTCCCCCTCCCATACTAATGAATCTAGTGTTGTTGTCCTTGTTCAGCTCATGTTTAGGTAGTTACGTTGGTGACACTTTATGGAGGTAACTGCTGACATTCCTAGGAGAGGCAATCTCACAGCAAATTCCATGATCCTCCTTCTCTTACAATCTTTCAGCCTCTTCCACAGTGATCCCTGTGACATTCACTTTTTTCCTCCCCATTCTCCTATTTTATCCCCTTCTTTCTTCTCAGAGGATATCTGTTTTTAGAAACAATCATATCTTGTTCAATGTTTTGTGATTTATGCCCAGGAAAGTGGAGTTTATGTTGAGACCAGAATAAGTAGCACAATCATGTTCGGATCTGGTGGGCTGTGCTAGAATATAAAACAGAAAAGGTTGGCCAATAAGGGAGTAGGTAGAAAAATACACCAAGAAATTATCAAATGTACCAAATGAAATAATTAATAAAGAACACAATAATCTTTATCTCTTTCTTAAATATTTTGATTAGTCTTAGGTCTTATCAGGTCAATCATTTATATCTGTTGTAGAATTCATTTGGGAAAGTACTGCATAGCTCATTGAAATGCTAGACGAAGAGCTACTATGATACAATGACTGAGAAAACAGGTTTTAGAATGCATTTAAATCTGAGATCCCTACATTTTCCCCAATTTTGTATGGCTTGTTGGATCAGAGACTATTGTGAATATTTCGTATATTTTAGATTTTAGAAGATGCCTTTATTTTGTCTCAAATATCCTTAAAATACTCTTGTTAATATTAAGTGAAAAATGAATCACTTGAAAAATACAAGCACAGAGGCATATAGAATTTGTTCAATTTGTTTAAGGGTGCAAAGTCAGGGAATGCAAGAGATAAGACTAATAGTTCCTAGTTTCTAGACTACTTTATTAGCTCTATTTACCTTACCAAACCACAATATTAAAAGTGTGATCATATCCATTCACACAATGAAAGGACATAAAAAATGGGAGACTATTTCTGTATGCAAAGTCGTCTTCCATATTTGTTTGGGGAAGAATGTGTTAAGGGAAAAACTTCCCAGAGAATTGCTTTTTACCATCAGAAATCAGAAAACAAAATTAGTTATACATACTGAATCACTCCTGTTTGGAATGGATTCAGTGCAATAGTCCTCTGAGTACAGAATTACATGCATATGGCATTGACTACTGAGGGTTTACATTTTTTTCTGAGTTAATCTATTGACACTATAGTCCCAGGTAGTAAGATATCAGGAGGGCTGTTCTTTGTGGGGGGAAGGGGAATTTTATGTTGAGATGAGGTTATAAGGGTTGTGTCCTCATGATGGAAATAGAAGGACACAAAAAGCTTTTCTCTCTATTTTGTTATGGCCTAGGAGAAGGTGATAATATACAAATCAATAAGAGAGATCTTATTCAGAACTAAATCTGTTCACACCCTCATCTTGACTTTCCAGCTTTCCAAATCCCTAAGAAATAAATGCCTGTCACTTAAGCCACCTACTTCATGATGTTCTGTTATAGAATCTTGTAGAATACAGAAAAATCTCCAGAATTTTGAGGAGGGAAAATTTCATCAAGTACATGAATCTATGTAAGTTTATAGGAAAAAACTATGACCATTGCTATTGTGAACTTAATAATCTGGACTAGAGAGTTAGTTCAGCATTTAAAAGCACTCTTGCTCTTTCTTCATACTTTCATTCAGTGTCCAAAATCCAGAGGAGGTAGTTCACAAGCCCCTATAACTCCAGGTCCAAGGGATCCAATGTTCTCTTCTGATCTCTACAGGCCCTATTTCACCCCCTTTCTCTCTCTCACACACACAATATTTTTAAAAAATAAATTAATAGATTAGATTTAATGGCATTTTGGAGCTGGGGAAAGAAATGGATAATCGAGTGTATATGAATAATGGATTATTCATATTTGCAGTTACAGGCTAAAGTGGGATAAGATGTTGGAAAGGAGATTTTTGAAGAACTACTGGCCAAGAATTGTCCCAGAATGTAAAAAACCACAAAGACACAAAAACTAAAATAATCCATAGACCTCTAGAAGCACCAATGTTACAACTTTTGATTACTATGCCATGCTTGCTTCTAAAGATATAGGGAAAGTTGGAACAAAATCAGAAGGATAAAATACTTGTTACCTCAGCTGTTTTTATATCAATTTTTGTATAATTGTAGTACATATGTATTTAAAGATTGCTGTTGGGGAATATTACTTTAAGATGTGCTACTTTTATTTATGTTTAACTCTGTGAAGCTGTGTTACTGTGTTTGTCTAAAACACCCAATGGTCTAATAAAAAACTGAACAGCCAATAGCAAGGTGGGAGAAAGGATAGGTGAGGCTGGTCGGCACAGGGAATTAATAGAAGGAGAAATCTGGGAGAAGAAAGGAGAAGGAATGAGAGAGAGGAGGAGGACTTCAGGGTCCTACAATCCAGCCACCCAGCTACACAGCCAGACATGGAGTAAGAAGGAAAGAAAAGGTATAAAGAAATAGAAGACAGTAAAAGCCCAGAAACAAAAGATAGACTGGTATAATCTAAAGTTAAGAAAAGCTGGCTAGAAACAAGCCATGCTAAGGCTGGACATTCATAAGTAAAAAAGTCTCCATGCATGATTTATTTGGAAGTTGGGTAGCAGGCCCCCCAAAAGAGCAAAAACAAACAACAACAGTTTGCAATTAAATAATTTCCAACATATGAATACATACCATTGAAATCATCACTACATAAAAATTACATACAAATCTATCGCTCATAAAAGTGTCTTGTAATTCAACCCTCCATTTACCCTATCCTTATTTAAAGATCAAGGAACCTATCAACTCTCACCAGAGAAATCTGTTCTCAGTAAACAATGTCAACATAACACTTATACTAGTCAAGATCCAGAGAATAAGAGACCGCAGAATGTCCAGTCCTAAAGGGAACATATATACTGTACCACTTCCTTGAAAGACTCAGAGATCATTGCCAAGAGTGAGCAGAAAAAAATATAGAGGTGTTAGATGGACACAAGCAAAAACAGTGCTTCCTGAACACAGCGGGTAGCTGTACATGAACTCACAGTGGATGTAACAGATTGCATAAGTATTATATGACCTGTCAAATCCAAGCCAGGCCAAATCCCAACATGGAGAGAGGAGATGAACGTAAAGTTCCATCCTTCACCATGGAGCTATTGGCACTTGATAACTGCTGGGAAAGCAAGGGTAAGTTTCATCTAAGTGTATATATAGTGCCTGCTAAGTGGACCAGACTCCAGTGGAAGGCCACACATCCAAGAACATTTGGGTAGCACAAATTGGTCTCAATGGGGAACAGGAAAAAGACACAAAATGAGCAGGAAGGGAAAAGGGTAGATCTAAGAAGAGTTGGAGGAAGGGGAGTGAATATGATCAAAACTCAAAAAAGAACAAATGAAAAAGATTATAAGGAAAACAGATTTATTGATTATTTATTAGTTTGTTATAGTCTATATTTTTATGTGACTGGAGTAGCAGACAGTATTCCATTTTGCCTGGCTTCTTTTATTCAATGGAGTCAATTTTAGAACCATTCACATTGTGGCATGTTCATCAGTGGTCAATTTCCTTTCATTATTGAACACCCTTTTTTTCTCATCAGTATGTTGTGGTTTGTTTATACATGCACATAGGATATTTTAAGTTTCTACTTATTACAAATAAAACTGTTATAAACATTTTCATGATAGTTCTGTGTGGTTATATATTTTTAGTTATCACGGGTATACATACCAGTAGAATAGAAGAATAGAAAGGTGTATGTGTGTCCTAGCACATGAGTGTGTGTGTGTGTGTGTGTGTGTGTGTGTGTGTGTGTGTGTGTAATTAAAGAGGTGTCAAACTGTTTTCAAAAGTGGTTGTACCATTTTATATTCTCAACAACAGTGATATAGTTGCACCTAGTCTTTGTTCTCAACATTTGATCTGGCTAAATTTTAAATTTTGCTTCCTTAATGAGCATATAGTCTCTTCCACTGCAATTTTCATTTAAATATCTTGTATGCCCAATGGTGTTGAACATATTTTAAAATTCATATTGATAAAATAGTAGGAATGAAGTGACTAGTAAAATCTATACCTGTTCTTGTGAGTTTTCATATTATTATTTAATTTGTATTTAAATTGTGGTGAGACTTGAATGGCCTTTTCTTTGTTTCATGTCTCATATGGTTTGGCCTCTGTAGGAAAAAAATGCAACAAAACAAACAAAAATTTCTAGTGTCTGAGATTAAAAGTTCTTTGAATATGTGTTTCGAAAATTTTGTATCTTACACTTAGTTATGTACACTATTTGAGTGTACTTGTGTGTGGAGTAAGTCAGAGCTGATGCTCACCTCCTTATTTGTACCCAGTTGCTCTAACACCATTTGCTGAAATGACTTGCCATTTCACATTTAACTCCCTTACATCTTTCTCAGAAATGTCTGCATAGCTATTTTTTTCTGGATAGAAGTATTGCCTCTGGGGCAGAAAGAAGGTGGCTTATAAGACTCAAAGAAGCTCAGGAAACTTATGAAGCTCAGAAAGCAGGATTCCTCTCCAAGATTTTCAAAGCAGTATACAGGTACTGAGAAGAGGGCACTCTTAAGCAAAGTTTCTGAAAGTTGTGCAGGGAATTCTGGGATGCAGGTTTTCTGAGTCCTCACCTGCATTAGGGTTAACTTTTCAGTGGTGCAGCTATCTATGAGTTACAGACGGTCTTGTCAGTACCCCAGTAAACTCATCAAGCTTGAGTGGGATTGGTCCTCTGGTCTGTCATCTATGTCCTGTCTAGGATGAATTGACATTTGTTCATGCCTGCCCAGTAAAAGTGAGGCAATCATTGCCTTCTATTTTTGTTTTCTATTTGTTCCCTTGACCTATATGTCAATCTTTCAGTTAGTTTAAAATTGTTTAGAATAGTGAAACGTTACAATACATCTTGAGATCTGATCATTTAAGTCTCCCAATTTTGTTGTTTATTACAAAGATGATCTGTCCATCTCTAAATATTTTAGAGTCATCTTGCTAATTTCTATGAAAGAATCATTCTGGAACTGCAATTACAATTCCATTATGTATGCTAACTAATTGTTGAATAATTAAATGATACAATGTAGAAGAAAATGGTGTAGAATAACAGTGATAAAGAAAGAATACTTGATAATGTAGAGTTGTAATCATAAGGAATATATTCTTTTAAAGTATAGATTAGAAGACATTTTATACAATATATTGAAATTATTTATTGCCAGTAGATCTACCAAAAGCATATATGAAGCCGAATAGTCCAGACAAAAAGAAAGTGATGCTAGAGAGAGACATATAGAAATTCACACACAATTGAGTAAAATAGTGGAAAAGGCAAATGAATAAGATGGATTTTAGAATGTTTGAAACAATAATAGTTATCTACTTAGCATATGTTAGCATGGAAGTCCATAACAACAGTCACGTCAAAGATAAGATGAGTATGAATTGAGTGTCTAAAGTTTTTGATTTTGCTCATTATATAACAAAAATATTAGTTATAAGAATTCTGGTAGAAATATGTTTTGTGATTTGTAGAAATAACAAAAAATCAGTACTCATCGCACTAATAGCAAATTGATCTGATAAAACATTACAACATAAACAAAAGAAGATATCAAAAGACAGAAAAGAATGAGACATATCAAAAACCCAGAAAATTAATAGAATAGAAAAATTCAACCACAAAATATGAGTAAACCCAACATCAAATTAAATAAAATCAGATAAATATTTGAATAAAAGTCATTGCTTATAAAAACAAGCATTTGTTAATGTTAGTTTTAGAGGACATATCTTAAATATTGAGACAGAATGTTTGAGGTTAAAGGTCCAAGAGATGGACTCTGCCAAAGCTTATCACAAATATGCCAGGACAGCTTTTCTAATATCAGACAACTGCAGAGCAGGATAGAGGTAGAGAAATGTCATGGCTAAATCCATAGCTAGATATTTCATCTCAAAATGTACACACGTCCAATAAGACAACCACAAAGACATATGGACTATAAATGACCAGAAACAATCCTGCAATTACAATAGAGCCTTTTAGTGAATTCTCAGTCAATAACAAAAGATGTGTACAGAACCTGAGAGGTATACAGTCATTAAAGGACACATATGTCTTCAGTGACTTCTACAACTACACAGTACATACGATTTTTCAAGTGTACAAGAAAATTTACCAAAACAAATCCATATGTTATGCTGGAAAACAATTCTCAACAAATTCCAAATGCTTGGAATCATGTCAAGTCCACTCCCGATGATGGCAAGGCTGAGTTAGAAACTAATAGTTAGAAAAATTAAAGCCCAACAAATCCACTAGATGTTTAGATACTTGGCTAGTTACTTTTGAAAGATGGGTAAGTCAAAGGAGTCACAGTCAAAACTGGAAATTTTTAAGTGAATGGTAATAAAAACAGTCTATTGAGCCTTGTAGAATGTAGGCTTTATCTTGTGTAGAGGGAAATATAGACCCTGTGTGCCTGTGGCAAAGTAAAACAGGCTGAGTCTGACAGCTGTGCAACTCTTTTAAGAAGTCTCAAAAATAATAAGATTTCAAGTCTCAGGAAAACATAGGGGAATACTAAGAGTGACAATAAAACTCACACCTGAGATGCAACTATAATACAATGATCAAACAGGTCAAAACATATTTATTTGATTAAAAGCTAATTAAATGGGTCAGCCTTCAACAAAAGTGATCAAGGGAAAGAAATAAAAGAAGGTGTACATTATCAACAGCAATGAAATGAAGAGACATTTATCACACATAAATCCAGTAATCACAAGTAGATAGCATAAGCAACTTGACTCCAAAAAATACAATATTTAAATAAAATGGATGCAAAGTCTTCTTCCTGGCTGGGCTCAGAGGCAAGGCAATGCCTTCCTCTAAGGATTGACCAGTATGTGTAAATACTCCCAGCTTTAGCTTCATCCTCCCAGATGACTGCAACCTGAGACTGCTCCCCTACAGAGACCTCCTACAGACATGAGCTAAGCCCTTCTTCTGGGCTGTACATAACAAACATGATGAGGTTCCAGGTTGTTGCTGAATATTCCACCAGAGCAAGCAGAGTCCACCAGGCCTCAGCTTTCCTGTATTTACATCTGTGTATCTGTCCTTTCATTATTCCTTTGGCACACGGGTCAAATTTACAGGACTAAGCCTTTTGGACAGAGCTGACTTATTACATATCCCGGGTTATGTACAAAGGCAGTTTGCTTATTTGAAGCAAAACAATTTATGTTTTCTCCTTTGAAAAGATGGAGGCTCACAGGTCAAAGGAAAGATGTAAGCAGCTCACTGTGGCTACAAACCTCTACTGGATTCCAGAGTAGGGAGAGTGAAGAGAGCAAGCAGGAAGAGCAGCGAAGAGGCTGCCCCAGTAACCCAATGAGGTGGTAGTTTACCAGATTACAGCACAAATTCCTAAGGGCTTTGAATGTCCTGCACCACAATTGCCCTGTTGCTCCATGCTTCAAATTTGTTCACTCTAGCAATGTGGCCCCACTATGTCAGCTTCCTAATGTCTCCATCCAAGAGACCTTTATGATAGTCAATTAGCTAATATTGACAAGAGATATCTCAGACTTCCATGTTTCCTAGTGAGTGACCAGTTGCACTACTGTGCTATGTTCCACACCAATTTTAGAGTCCCAGAATACCTTTTAAGAGTTTAGGGATAAAAACAAATAATCTCTGTGAAATCACATAATAGGTTTATTGTAAAATGTCATGTTTTAGTTGGGACAGAAGTTTTAAATATCCATGCAGAGAGCATGGGCTTGGCAGCCAGGCATACTTATTTCAATATTCAGTACCACCTCAGCCTGACTGTATTACCAAGGTAACTGCTTCACCTTCCCAAAACTCGACCTCTTCACTGTGAAGCATCAGTCACAGTTGGAGTCAGGGTTATCTACATAGTGACAAGATGACCATAAAGAGCTAAGAGATATGCCCCAGGATGTGCCAGACCAACTAGGCAAAGTGACATGGTTAAGTATGATATTTCTGCCAATCTCAATGACCAGTACGTTGCTAGCAGAGAACTGTTAGTATCTGTCAGTTCATTTCAGATGCAGCTAAAATGGCTATCAAAATTTTCCAGAACACAATAAAAGTGGAGAGAAAAAAAATTGGTCAGTTACTGCAGCTCTCACTAAAGGTAAAGTCTCTGGAGGTCAGTTGATAACAGAGTAAGTTGAGATCTGCATGCTACATCTGGTCTATCTAGGTAGCAATGTCCTTTAACAGCCAGCTTTGTCTTATACCTCAGTGCCTTTGCATATACTATCTGTAAATAATGTCTTGCTCAGGGCAAGAAGCCAGGCAGTCACCAGCCAGCCACACACGAGAAGCAGCTAAAGTAAGTTACATAAGGAAAGGAAAGTAAAAAGCACAGAGCCAAAAAGTAGATATAGAGAAACAGGTTAATTTAAGTTAAAAGGGCGAGCCAGAAAAGAGCTAAGCTAAGGCTGAGCACTCAAAACTAAAAAGTCTCTGAGTCATGATTTGGGAGCTGGTTGGTGGCCCCAAAGAAAAAGCCTGTTACATCTGTCCCTCACAGTCTCCTAGTTCTGTCCCTTCTCTGACCTCAGTTCCAAGATGCTCTACATCCAGCAGCAAGGCTGCTATTATCACAAAAGCTGTTTGAAGCCTTGCCTTTTCCCACTTACTCCAAGAAATGCCAGTGCCAGTTTACAGTGTGTACAATCACTCAAACAACCTTTGTAGGGTGACAAGATACATATTACAGTATATTATTTTATATCATGTCATATAACATACAGTTTATAAATTATTTAATTGCACATTTAAGCATATAGATAGATAAAATATAGATGTATTTGTATTATATATAAATTGTCACACTTGTTATTTATATAATAATTGCAAAGCTTTTTTTCTTAACATATTTTTTAGACTCTAGACCAGTTCTTGGCATATGGCAAGCATTTTATGCTTTTAATGAATACATATCTTTTACTTTTTATAAGAACCTTATTAGATAGTTTTTGTGAATCCCACTTTATGGGTGAGGAGAAGGGGTGAGGGAAAAGTTAATTATTTTATTCAAGGGTATGTTACTAGGGATCATTTAAGTGAGTCAGCATTTTTCTTCCATGTTCAAATACAGTCTGGGCTTTTTGATACCTCAGTAATTAGCTTCTGAGATTTAGTTTCATTATGGACAACTCTGAACACATTTGTATGACAGTGGCACCTGTCCTGGAGAGGGAGGCTCTTTCTTGTTGTCCCTGCATTTGACTGTCTAGCTGATGCTAACGTCTGTCCCTTGTGCATTTTGAATCTCTGGCTTCTATCCTAGCTTGACCAGTTAGGAACTTGACCAGTTTGTTGAACTTGAACAACAAACTTGACCAGTTTGTTGGTTAGATATATGAATATTGACTGTGAATTTCCCTTCTTCCCTTCTACACTCATCCTGTGGGCAATTCTTCCTGTTGGGAACAGAATTATGGCAGAGGTAAAGTCTCAAAAGGCATTTACTCACTGCAAAGGGGTTCTGCAGCTTTCCAGGTAGTCTGGCTGACAGAGGTATCAACTGAAAGGGTTCTTAGAGACCCTGAAATCCAGTTCTTTATTGCACAAGTGGGAATGTGAAAGCCCTGAGTGGAAGGAATTACTGGACACATTGGGGTAAGAAGACTGGAGTGAATCCATTTTTTTCTGAGCTCCCATCCACTGTGGTGAGCAGTTCCAGGAAATGGCACAACCTATGGAAAGCAAGGAATGACTAGCCTCAAGTGGTTTGAATAAAAGTAGAGGTTACATATGTATGTGAGAAAGAAAAATGTACTAACAATGGCATCAGGAAAAAGGACAGGGCAAATTTAACTAGTTCAGGTAACATTGAGCCCAGTCTAGTTCTGTTGGACCTGTCTTTGGATCAGGAAGGAAGTCCTCAGCTGTGCTTGATAAAAACAGATTCCTTGGATGCTTTCAAAGCAACATGGGCTAATAAAAAAACCTTAGTAAGTTGTTTAAGAACACCGTGAATCCCAGAATCTCAGGACTCTCCACCTCACAGCCTTCTCCCCTGGAGCATATGCATGTGCTTTCCAAGGGCTGAGCCACTGGCCTGTCCACTGACTTGAAAAGAGCACAGCTGTGACTTTACTGTTTTCTGCATCCATGGCATCCCAAACCTACTTAGCCTTTATTTACCTGTAAATAAGAGGCTAAAATAACTTGGATAAACTATGTCAAATTGCTAGGGAATGGCAGTTACTCTGTTTTCAAAGGTGATGGTGCCTATTCATAGCAGTTTAACCTTCTACCATATAAGCAAATAGACCAATGGAAGAAAGAAAATGGATGGCTCCAGTACTTTCCATCACCACATCACCACCTTTACACTGAAGGCTGGATTCTGTAAGAGGAGGGTGAGGCAGATCAGGGGGAATAACAGAAGGAGGCATCATGCTAGGAGAGGATTCCTTGGTACTTCTACTTAGTATGTTTTGTTTTCTGATGGGAGAGGGAATCCCTTGAAATAGAGAGAGATTTAAAAGTTTCCAGAGATAACTGAAACTCTTTCAGCTATATACTAAGAAAAAAAGTGTTAATTAGTCTACACTGATTTGAGTCTATATGCTTTGAGTTTGTTTTTTTTTTTTTAATACTGGAAAAAAAAAACATTAGAAGAAGTGTGTCCACTCAAAACTGCAAATGAGAAAAGAAAAACTATAAAAAACAACAACAGAACAATGAACAGGGAGCATTCTGTGCCACTTGGTGAAAGGTAAAATGGTCAAATATATTGAATTAGTCCTTGAAGGAATAGTCCAATCACTCTTGTTCCTTCAGAATATGTCAATAATTGACCTGTCTCCCTGCCTGCACACCAAAAGACAAAGGGGATGCGTGTTTCGAAAAAGTCAAGGAAGAAAGTTTCCCAACTGTGAACCTGAGTCCTCACTGCCATTAGTAATAGGTAATCAGCAGCCTCTCCTCCAATCCTCTCCTCCTGGGAAGTCATGGGGTGGGAATGGGGCAAAAGTGACATTGGAGCTTTCACTGGTATTTTTTTTTATAGAAATAGAGCACACGTTTGTGCAGTAATAATAATAAATGCAAATGAAAGCGAAGCGTGTGTATCCACAGAACTGTATCCACAGAACTCAGTGTATATCATTGAACCAAATGAGAAAGTCTCACGAAGCCTCGAGAGGGTTAAAGGCACTGGCTTGAAGGCCATCAGGGCTCCTCTTTTCTCTTTCATGTTTGTTTATGTCTCATCCTCTCACCTCTCTGCCACGGGGCTTGACACTTACTCTGGCTAAAAGAATTAGGAAAGTGGTATAAGGTGCTGGGTTCCCCAGTCTCTTGAGCCTGCCAATGTCAGCCTTTACATTTCAAACCTAGGTTATGTGCTGGACTTTTTTCACCCTAGTCCCAGCCCTGCTGCAAAATGTGACTGTCAAGAGCAAATGAACTCCAAAAAGGAGAAAGACTGAGAATATTGCTCAGCTGATAGAGTGCTTGCCTAGTGTGCATAGACCATGGGTTAGATCCCCAGCACCTTGTATACTGCTGTCATGGTATCATATACTCAGGAGGTGGAGGCTAGAAGATCAGAAGTTCAAGGTTATCTTAGACTATGTAACAAATTCAAGGCCAGCCTGGGATACTTGACATGCTCTTTTTAAAAAAAACAGCAGTCAATTTTTGAAACCTTTTTTTTTTTTTTTAAGCTCAGTCAGTAGAGCATGAGACTCTTAATCTCAGGGTAGTGGGTTCGTGCCCCACGTTGGGCGCCAGGTTTTGGTGAAATTATTAAGGCCACTCCACGTAGTTAAAAGGGAGGTTTGTTTTGTGGAGTAACTTACAAATAAAGGGATAGTTTACAGAGTCTGGAAAAGGCATGGCACAGTCTGGTGGTGTTCTCTGGAGAACTCTGCTCGGTCTACCTCCAGCATCAAGGGTCCAGGAACCAAAAGAGCTGGCCCATCCAGATCTCGGGTCTTCAGGGCCCTCCCTTGGCCTCACCTTGTAGGTGTGACAGTTACTGAAGCCTCAATGGGGGTTGGAACTTCCAGATCAAAGCTGGAATGGCTACCCACTACACTGGGTCATAACTTCTGTTGATGATTTAGTGAGCTGAACTATGTCCCTTCAAAAGATATGTCTACATCCTTCCAGTGGAACTTGTGATTACTGAGAATAAAAAAGGTCTTAGTAGATGTGATGATGTCAAAGCTCTTGAGAACATACTTGCTTAACCAGGTTTGCCTCAAATGGCAATAACCCTTATTAAATTCATGTAAGAATGAGGGAAAGAAAAAATAAGAGAGGGAAAGAGAGAGAAAAATGGAGTAGGGGCCTGGAATTCAAGTTTGCAGCACTAAGTCTGAGAATGCTTGAGGACTAAACTGAAGAGATAAAGGATGGATCCTTCCCTTTATTCATAGGAAGGAGTTGTGCCCTAGAAACCACCTGATTTTGGAATTCTGGCCTCCAAAACTGCGAGAGAATACATCTTTACTGTTTTACATCATCATGTTTGTAGAAACTCATGGCAGCCCTAGGAATTAATACAGTGGCCACCTAAGAAACATGTTGCAAGCCTCAGTTCAACCAGCCATTGGATGAGGGCATGTGGCCAGTGACACGGTTGAAAGTCGGGCTGTGAACCAGGCTACTAGGGTTTGGATTCTGGTTGTGAAAGTGGTTCATAGATTCATCTCAGTTAATCTTTGACCTCTCTGAACTTTGCTGAAATGAGAATGCTGGTGTGGCTGGGATGACTGAATGAATGACCTACTGTGTACCAGAAAAGGGCAATAGGAATTGTAACTAAATACGGGGAAATACAGTCTCTTACCTTAAGGAACTTTTAGTTTAGACCCAATTTACACCCCCTCTCAGCCCACCCCACCCCTGCAATAGAATAAGGCAGAGAATGAGGTCAAAACAAGCATAAGAAAGAAATTAGATGCCAGAAAGAAAGACTTCAAATTATAAAAGCACCCATGCAAATGACCTATAAAAGTCCCAATTCTCAACACGGGCACTTTTTTCTAACCTTTCTCCCAGCTCTGGTCTACTTCTTTTGAAGTGCACTTTTTCTGATAGAAATGCCTATTTTGATAATTTCCATGTATCCCCGACCCTGAACAAGAACTTGGAAAATGCTGGTGAGCACCCATTAGAATCTGTTACCTGCTCATAATACTCCAACACACTGATTCATAGGCTTAAACTTAATTGCCAACATGATAGGGAGATCTTGGTCTTTAATGGAGTAGTTAGGATTAAGTGAGGTTGTATGGTTGGGGTCCCCATCTGATAGACCTGGTGTCCTTTAGGAAAAGAAGGACTATTGAAAGATCACTCTTCTCCATGTGTTCGTAGAGGAAAGGTCATGTTGAGTAAGCACAAAGAAGGTGGCCATCTGCAAACCAGAAAGAGAGAGAGGCCTCCCCAGACACCAGCCCTGCTGACCCTTCCATCTTGCACTTACAGTAACAAAAGTGTGAGATGTTCCTGTTGTTTAAGCTCATTAGCATAATTTTGTTGAGGCAAACAGATAGTAAAATATGGAAAAAGAAGGAAGCAAGAGACAGAGTTGTTGCTTTTTCCCTTTATTAATAGTAACAGCAAACTTTAGGCGGAAAAGGTGCTTCTGTGGTGCAAATTTTCTGTTTTATACACCAACTCTAAGAAGTTTGTTTAAACACACAGTGGAATTCAGGAAACTCAACAGCTTTAAATGAAATGTTTTCTAGAGGGAAACAAGCAGAAAAGTGATTCGGATAAAAATAATCTTTCCATTCAAGGAGATACTTGGTCTTTTGAAAACGTGCTTACTCTGGTGACTCCTCCTTTACATTTTAACCTTCATTTTGGAAGCCTATTAAAAAATAAAATAAATTTTTTTTTCTCCAGTATGGATGAAATTGACCCTGAGGTAAAATACTTTTCTTTCACTGCAGGAGAAAATAAGGTAAATGATTCTTTTCACAAATCTGTCAGTCAAATTCCAAGAGCACACTTATACTCTCTGTTCACTGTGGAGCTACCACTCCCCTCAAAGTAGAATGCAAAAATTCTTCCCACCCCTCATCTGTCCAGTGTTGCTCATAGTCTAGTCTGCAGTGGACACATCATGTTAGCTTCTGAGAGCTCCAAAATCAGGGACAGTTTCTAAAGTCCTAGAGACATCTTCTCCCATCCCTCTCACAATCCTCCCCGTCCCCCACAAGTGTGTGTGTGTGTGTGTGTGTGTGTGTGTGTGTGTGATATTATTACAATTAGCATGGTATATCTTCACAACCCCTAGACTAGCGGAAGTGACATTAACTTGAAATACTGTAAATGTACATTACACAGCCCAGTCCAAACAGCAGCAACTGTCTGTGTAGGCAGAGTAGAGCTGGTACTAGGTGTGATGCCCAAATGAGCCTCACAGTACAGAAATCTGAGAAGCACCATTACAGGAAGCTCATCTGATTTCTCCAAGCCCTCAACTTTTGACTACAGGCATATGATTTCCATTCTGCAAGTTGATTTGGAGATTTACCATGTGCTGAAGTTCTTCATCTTCTCATGTAGGTAAGGTGCTAAATAAACAGAGTCAGCCTGAGCCTTGGTCCTGTCTTAGAGCTTCAGAGCTGAGTGCCCACACTTCTGCAGGACTTTTTGCTCCCATGGGCTTCCTGCACCTGTTTCCTCCTGCTCTGTAGCAAGCTCTCCCTCACCTGGCACATACGCCACAGGGAGTCTCATCACACCTTGGTGAAGGAACACAAGGGCCCATATGTCAGCCAATGTGTTTATGTCTCTTTCTACTGAAAAGGGAAATATGTTTCATAATAAATATTTGCATACTTTGGAGCAGATTTATAATTTTTTTTTAGAGGAAAGATCAGAAAAATAAAAGAGGTAGGAGTTTTCAGTGGAACAGTTGAAGCTTTACTACTTTGAAATATTTTTTTTCCTTCCTCTTCTTTGAAAATGGCCTTGGTGCCAGCTGGGAAGGATTTGTGCTGAGGTTTGAAGCCCTGGGGGTATAAAAAGAGTAAAATGTGCTGGTTGAAATAGGCAGGAGGGGGAAGAGTCAATGGTCAGAAGTAAGTTCCCTTTTTACCCAGGCAGGCAAAACCAAATTTAAAACTACCAAAGCCTACAGGCTAAGCAGTAGGGGAAACTCAAAGGATCCAGGAAGTATGCATAAATGATTTAGGAGACTTCCAGGGGATTACCAAAGCTTCCACAGAAAACTTAAGTGGCTTTTATGTATACAATACAGAAGGTAGCATTTAGCAACAGTTAAAAAACCTATTCATCAAATTAATTATAATTGTATAATACCGATAATGGGTTGTCCTCAGGGTTTGGTCCCCAGTTTGGTATTGATGGGAAGTGGTGGAACTTCTGGTAAGTGGGGACCAAAGGGAAGTCCTTAGCATCTGTCTTCAGCATGGACTATGGGGTGCCAGGCTCTCCCTGGTGTCCTGCTTGGCAATGCAGGCTCTTCTGTACATAGTCCTTTGCTGGGAAGTTAAGAGCTGAGAGTCCCAGCCCTCATAGGTCATAGTAGGTCTGCTGTCTGCTATTCAGGGTTGTTATATGAAGCAGTAGAGCCTCTGTCTTGGGCTTTGCTCTGAAATGAATACTCTTAGCCTTGGTCTGCATAGACAGCTGCTTCATTTCATGGTGCAGGTGTCCTTTCTCACCTGTGAATCTTCTATAATCTTGGGCAACTATGCTGCTTGTGTAGACCCTATGGTGGTATGTCCCTAGTGGGCAAGATGGAGTGTAGAGGTCATGGTGAGCCTTATGTGGAGCTAAAGCACAGGCCCCTGAAAACCAAAGCCATGCCATGAGCAAAAAATTATAGACTTTTTTAGAAATAGCTCCTTGCATGTTGTAGAGGCCTACTAGAAACAGAAGGCTTAAATAAGAAACACCTGAACAACCTGCACCCTGAACTGCCCTTTGTGAGATGGATTATATCAGAGCCACCCAGTTTTAAAGTTAGCTTTGAGCAGAAAATACCCTGTAGTAAAATGGCAATTGTATATTTAAAATTGACTAAAAGTGTATGTTTAGCAAAGGGAAGGGGGCTGTAACAGAAAGGAAGAAGTCAAACCAGAAGAGCCTTGCAGTGCACTGTTGGAAGAATGTCCTATCGATTCCAGAGGCCTGGCTCTAGTATGCCACCATGTTCCTTCTGAAGCTGAGCACTGCTTGGCAAGCTTGGTCTCATGTGAATACTTTGCTGGATCCAAAGTATGTTGGTTTGAGGTCTGTCAGTCAAATATGCCTCTCAGAAAAAAATTCTCTCATACATTATATCCCTTCCACAGTCCTCCCTTTTCCTCCCAGTCTTCCTCCACGCTGCAGCTTCCCTCTCCCCCAGATCCACTCCCCCTGTGTTTCCCTTCAGAAAAGGGCAGGCCTCCTAGGGATATCAACCAAACATGGCATATCATGTTGCAACAAGACTAGGACATTCCCTCATATTAAGAACAGGTGAGGCAACTCAGTAGCAGGAGGAGAAGGGTTCCAAGAGTAGGCAAAAGAGTCAGAGACAGCTCCTGCTCCCATTGTTAGGTGTCCCACAAAAACACCAAGCTACCCAACCATAACATATATTCAGACCCATAGAGGCTTCCTGGTTGTCTGTTCAGTCTGGTTAGTTGATTTTGTGAGCCATCTTCTTGTGGTGTCCTTGACCCCCCTGGCTCCTACAATCCTTCCTCTACCTCTTCCACTGGATTCCCGAAGCTCTGCCTAATATTTGACTGTGGGTCTCTGCATCTGCTCCTATCAGTCTCCTTGTGGAATTTACCTTAAGTCAGGAGACTTGTATGTGGGCTCTTATCACTGTTAGTACTCGGAAATTGGGCGACCACCTGGGCGGTGTCTCCTTGTGCAATTTACCTTAAGTCAGGAGACTCACCTGTGGGTGGTTATCACTGTTAGTCCCCGGAAGTTGGGTGACCACCTGGGTGGTATCTCCTTTAGTCCTTGAAAATGGCTAGGGGAGATATCTGATTCCAGAGAAAGCCTTTCCTGAGGCTGTTCTCCACATGCCTGCAATGTGTATGTCTAGAGAGTGATCAGTGCACATTGTTAGCCCTTCTTAGGGAAAAATCAATTGGGAAAAACTATGAAGGCACACATGATTTTTATAACAGAATACAGCTGATATATAACAAGCCAAGTAACACCAAAAACTCCTTGGGATTTGGCTTCCTCTGGAGGAATTCCCTGATTCCTCCAGGTCGTGACTTTGCCATAACCAGCTGAGTTCTTATGATATATTCCTGCAGCCTGCAGTACTTAGCCTCTCCGAGCCTGTGGATTGTAGCATGATTATCTTTTACATAAAGCTAATATCCACTTATAAGTGAGTACATACTATGTATGTTTTTCTAGGTCTGGGTTACCTCACTCAGGGTGCTTTTTTCTAGTTTGATCCATTTGCCTGCAAATTTCATGATGTCATTGTTTTTAACAGTTGAATAAAACTCCATTGTGTAAATGTACCACATTTTCTTTATCCAGTCTTTAATTGAGGAGCATCTAGGTTGTTTCTAGGTTCTGAATATTATGAATCAATAAAGCTGCCATGAACCTAGTTAAACAAGTGTCCTTGTTGAGCATCCCTTCTCTCTATGCCCAAGAATGGTATAGCTGGGACTTGAGGTAGATTGACTCCCAATTTTCTGAGAAACCATCATATTGATTTCTAAAGTGGCTGTACAAATTTGCATTCCCACCAGAAACAGAGACATGTTCTTCTTTCTCACATCCTCACTAGCATGAGTTGTCACTTGTGTTAGTGATCTCAGCCATTCTGACAGGTGTAAGATGGAATCTCAGAGTCCTTTTGATTTGCATTTCCCTAATGGCTGAGGATGGTGAACAGTTCATTAAGTGTTTCTAGGCCATTTGAGATTCCTCTGTTATGAATACTCTGTTTAGATCTGTACTACATTTTCAGAAGAAAAAAAAAGTTTTTCATGTAAACGAGAGGCAGGTTTTCTGTTCTTTGTTTTTCCTAAGATGTCCTATATGGTCCTTCTGCAGTGTCCTAACATAATCTGTTTCTGAATCTGGGAAACCCTGGTCCTCCTACTCTCCACCAATGTGAATATTTAGACTGCAGCCCAGGGAAGCTTTCTTTGAAGTGCAGAAGATGCCAGGGTTCCTTGTTGCAGGTTTCTAACTCTTCATGTCTTTATTCAGGAGGGAACTTATCCAAGTTTGTCATTATGGATCAGTAGAGTGACTTTCTTTGTATCTTCATCAAGCTGTAAGCTTTATGTGAATAGAATCTGCTCTGTATGGAAGCCACATCACCTATCATTGTCCTAGCATACAGAATAGATTCATTGTATGCTTTTAAATGAATAAAAGAATGACTAACTTGTCTATATTAGTTTCAGTCTTTTTTGTGAGTATCCAAGAAACTCTTACAGCATTTGACTCATAATTTGGATGTGAATTACCATAATCCCATGGATAGATGAAAGTGTGGAACATTCTAGGGATTGATGCCAGGAAATTATAGCTTATGAAATGAAAATTTTCTTGGCCTCTTTTCTTCAATGTAACCTTTAATAATAAGAAAATATTGGTCTTTAGAGCATTTTGCATATTTGGCATTGTGGTTTGTAAGATTTATGAATAGCTACTTAATAAATACAATACCCTAATAATAAAATTAGTAACAGTGTCAGTATAATATCATTTCTCCTGTGTGTTATTGAGCATGTACATCATTTAGTCTCTCCACGATGTGCTGGGTACTGATGTTCTCATTTTGTACATGAGGATTTTAGCATTTTATGAGACTACATATTTGCTTTAGGTCTCAGACATACCATGTGATGGATATAGATTTAGGCTTATCAAATCTATCTGGCTCCAATAGCCATGACATTCCAATTGTTCTTTATTAACTAATACTTTTAATTTTTTACCCTAAAATTTAATTTTCTGTTTTTTCTGGGAAGTTACCTGAAGTAATAGGAACTTTTGCATCTGAACTAAATCTGATTCAGATTCCTCTTAGCAGTTCAAAATCTTCCTTATTATCACTTATCAGCGCCCATTCTCTATTTCTAAACATCAGACTCTTCCATCTGGATATGTCATATACTCCTCACTCACAGTGCGTCCAAGGGCAGACTGATGTTGTATTCCCAGTTCATTCCTTTTCCTTGGATCCTCTTAACAATGAATGACATCATTGCCTTAGTGGCAATCAGACTCAAAATCTCAGAGCTACTCAGTCCTCCAAAGGAGACTCATTCTGCATTTCTGGACTTTATGGACCTTGGTGTATCTCTACTGTGCTTTAGTATCCTGCCTAGCATCCGCAGATACTTGGGATATTCACTCAAGAACTAATTTTGAATGTTTCCTTCTCCCTAGCCCCAGGCATGCTGTAGAGATAAAACATAGAAAACTGTCACAGGAGTCTTCAATGGGGACTGTTCTTTTAGTACCACACTTTGGAAATGGGTGTCAGTGGGTGTCTTTGAGGATCCTATGAAGGTTTTTTTCTCCTTCTTTTTAAAATTGTTTCTTTTACCTTATGAAATTATAATATAGTTACATCATCTCTCCTTTGCTTTTCCTCCCTCCAAGTCCTCCCATTTACCCCTCCTTTCTCTCTTTCAAATGTATGGCCTCTTTTTCCCAGTAATTGCTGTTGTATATGTGTATGTATATGCATGTATTACTAAAGACATGATTGGCTGCATATGGTGTTTGTGTAGGAAAAGGCACATTCTTCAGATTTTAAGACTCTGCCAGGACAAGCCTTTGGAATGTTACAGTGTGGAGAGCAGCATAATGAACAGAAGCAGCTTCAACTAGTGGCTGAGGCAGAATCCATTCTCAGCATAGTAGGTGGATGGGAAGAAAGGAGATGAGGAGACGCAGAAGCTATTCATAAAAGAGTTTGAAAAGTACAAGATGGAAGCAGCATAAAAGGTAATATGGTTCCACAGACAGGGGATGACCTGAGGAAGTTATGTAAGAGCCTACATTCTGCTGTGGGGTGTCATTCTGTATGCTGTGAATATGTGTTGCTCTGATTGGTTGATAAATAAAGCTGTTTGGCCAATGGTGAGGCAGAACAAGGTTAGGTGGGACATTCCAACTAGAGAGAGAGGAAGGAGAAAGGCAGAACTTGGGAGACTCTGCTAGCTGCCACCAGGAGAAGCAAGATGTAAGGTACCAGAAGGCCACAAGCCATGTGGCAAAGTATTGATTTATAAAAATGGGTTAATTTAAGATGTAAGAGCTAGCTAGCAAGAAGCTTTAGCCATTAGGCCATATATTTAAAAAAATAATATAAACCTCTGTGTGTTTATTTGAGGCTTGGGCAGGACCGCAGAAAATTCTAGCTACAACATTCATGGAATGTTATTGTGCTCGGCCACTGTTTTCTCTACACTAATTGTGTTTTTGATGACTGATTAAATTGGTTCTTGAGTGTCATAGAGTTGAGGGAGAGGGACTAGAAAACAAATGGAAAAGTTGTTTTTGAATATCATGAGAGGCAAGGTGTCCTCTAACACACTGAGGTAAATGTAGGGATATGGAGGCCACAGTTGATTCCTCCTGATGGCTTCACTTTTCTTTGAAAACATAGGCAAGATCTTCTAACAAAGTTCAGAAGGGATGTTGGGTACAAAAATGGATGAAATTGGGAGAAATTTTGGAAAATTAAAATTTGTTAAACAGGGGCTGGAGAGATGGCTCAGTGGTTAAGAGCACTGACTGTTCTTCCAGAGGTCCTGAGTTCAACTCCCAGCAACCACATGGTGGCTTTCAGCCATCTCTGGTGCTTATAATAAATAGCTTTAAAAAAAATTTGTTAAACATTTATTATGTAGGTGCTGAGGACATAGGGTCCTTGTTCCTAGCATCTTGACACATTTAATGAATTACAAGTTCCTCAAGGGTATGGACCATGCTGTAAGTATTCACATATTCTCCAATAGTGTATAGCCTAGCGCTATTTGTGCAGTAGGTAAACATTAAAGTTTTAGGTCAACTGAATTGAATCCACATGAACTATTTATTTTAAGCAAAGCCAGGGCTCCTTCATCCATGAATTATTTTGGTGTTGGCTGTACAGCCAACTAGCAGTCTGCTGCTGTTTGGGAATACATCTTGAAGGGCTTAGCAGCTACACATGCATTTAGAATAGCGATTCTGAACCTCAGCATTGTTGACCTTGGACTGGGAAATTCTTTGGAGAACTTTCTTATACATTGTGTGTGCTGATCAGGATCCCCAACTCCTGCTGAGCATGCCTGTGTCACTCCTCCAGCCTTATCCAGTTGTGACAAAACTATCTTGAGATGCTAACAAATGTCTTCTTCTAAGGCACAGAGAGTCTCCAACTGTAAGAACCTCAATTCTGTAAGTTTAATGATTAACTCACATGAAAATAATTCTGTGTAATGACCATCCACAATCAGGAAATCTGAATACTGAGAGATGAGCTGAGCCTGTTGCCACCATGTGCAGTGATTATGTCTGTACAATTCCCTCTTCTCCATAAGGAGCGGAGCATGACTTTCATGTGATGGCTGGCCTCAGCCCTTTGCAGCTGTCAGCTCTTGCAGCCAGGATTCCTCTGATTTCTACCTTCTTTCTTCAGCGTTAGATAGAGGAGACTGTTTGCTTATTGATGCTGTCAGGTGACTAAACATAGCCTAACCCAGAAGGCCAACATGGAAAGCCAATTTACTCACCTACCTTTGGGTAATTCACATAAAATATTTTTCTCTCATTATTGATAATGGCATATGAATGATAAATCCTTGTATACTGTAAAGCACTGTGGAAAAAATAAATCATCATTGACATTTCTTGTCCTTATGCTTGTATTCAAGATAAATCCTTATTTGAAGATAGTGGATCAGACAGATATCTTGCAAAGATAGTGATGTGTGTTTGAAATTGTTTCCATGTGTATAGCTAGAGTTTTCCTGCCAGGCCCACAGTCAGGACAAATCTCTCTCACCCACCAGTCCCACAGCCGCTCAGACCCAACCAAGTAAACACAGACTTATATTGTTTACAAACTGTATGGCTGTGGCTGTGGCAGACTTCTTGCTAACTGTTCTTATATCTTAAATTAACCCATTTCTATTAATCTATAAGTTGGCTTACCGGCGGCAGCTGGCAGCATCTCTCTGCCTCAGCCTTCCACTTCCCAGAATTCTCCTCTCTCCTTGTCCCACCTATACTTCCTGCCTGACTACTGGCCAATCAGTGTTTTATTTATTAACCCATCAGAGCAACACATTTAACATACAGAACATCCCACAGCACATGTGATGAGCACAGAAAGAATGAAAGGATTGCAAAGGGCAGGAAGCTAGATCAGTGGGAAAAGGAACTTTCTGCTCACAGGAAGACATGAGTTAGATTCCAGTCCTGAAGCACATGGTGGAAAGAGGGAAGCCATTAGCTCTGGTCGTTCTCTGGCCTCCACATCCATGCCATGCCACGTGCACAAACATGCACACAAAATAAACAAATAAATGATCAAAAATATTGCTCAGACTCCAAATGTTAGTGAATATAAGTGACTGTCTAAAATATTGAGGTTATAAGAAAATGAATTTAAGTGTAAATTTAAATGTAATTCATATATCATAACCCCCCTTTTGAAAATATTCAATTTAGTGCTTTTAGTATATTAATTAAAATGCAGGAATTTTTTCTGGGATATAAGGTGATGTCTCCTTTGGGAAATGTTTAATTTACTGGCATTCTGTTAATATGTTGCTTATTTCAAAAATGTGCAAAGACATGTGTAAAGCTGCCCACAGTAAGCCTATGAGCAGCAGCAGTCAGACTTCATGATGAAACTCATATGTTTTAGAAAGAAACTTATAGTGCTTGAATCCCTCCTCTAACATGCAAATAAAAGCCATCATGTGGTCTGAGGCCACATCAGTTGAGGGATCACTGACCTTCCTTGTAGAGGAAAATAGACCCGAACAGTTGGAGCTGCAAGCCATCTGTTTTTAGCTATTTTACAAATTGTTAAATTCATCAGTATAGCTGGAAAATAGCTGGGACCAACTAATATACTAAAATGTGAAGTGTGATGAAATGGCACACTCAAACTGTTTATTGAGAGATAAAATATTATATACCCTTTGAAATTTTGGAATAATAATAAGAGTTATCAAAGTTATTCATGTTGTAAAGATAATGTAGAATACTTGACAGGTTGTTGGAAGAACGTGGATTTATGCTTATTTTTATAGGTATAGAATCCTAGTTTCTTACATTAAAACTATAATTGAATTCAGAACCATTAACTCCACTCTGTTGTTTTATTAGTAAGGGAAATGACACCAGAGAGTTTAAAAGGGTTGTCCAATATATAATGTACCAGAAGAAGAGAGCCCCTAGCCATTCTACTGTATTAAAAGAATCAAATGTTACAACTACTATTAATACTGCTATGAATTGAAACAGCCCAGATTTCCAGAACTTCACCTTTATTAACTTATTTAATCCCTACACAATTCTAGATGGTAAGTATTATTGCCTTTTTGAACAACCAAAACTCACAATGGTAAAGAATCTTGTAATACAAACATTTTTTTATTTTAATTAATTAAAAATACGTGTATGTGAATTGCTGTATGGAAAATTCTTAGATTCACAAGGCCCTATTTATTAATTGCTGGTTTTAAAGTTTGCACTATCAGGATTCTTCAAAGGACACCATCATTTGAATAAAGCCATAGCATACAGAATAGGAAAAATTTGTCAATTATATATTTGACATAGGTTAGTGTCTAGAACACACAGAAACTTAAAACAATTGTGGAGGCCCACAAAGGTTTCCTAGTGAGATCTGAGCTTGCTTTACTGAGCAGAGCTGCATTAAAGGATTCCTTGACCATGTGCATGGTTACTGTGATTGGAAGGGTCTACACTTGGCTGAGCTGGGGGGGGGTCTTTTGTTCCACCCCTTGGCATTTCTATAAATAGCCTTTTAGAAGAGCCAGGAAGAGCCAGTGGCTAATGACCCAGGCCCTCCCAAGGCTATCCTGTGTTTCTGTTTCTTTCACCTCTATCCTACTAATATCTCTTATCCTTCTCTCCTCAAGAGCACCCTGTTATAAAATGTGGGAGACAGTTGCTCAGCTGGGTTCCTACAAATGGTGCCAGGAACAGGGACCAAGCAAAAGGAGAGAGGGGGCACATGGCTCAGAGGGGGAATGCCTGATTAGTAATTAAAGTTAAAGATGACAGTATTTTATTCTCCGAAGTGAAAGTAAGGTTACTGAAAAATGCCAAAGTTGAAAAGTGAGGCTGCAGCTAATATTTTTCTCTACCTAGGTTTCATTCTTTTTTTTCTCTCTTAATTTCTATCTATAAAAATTAAGGAAAAAATATAAGGTAGAATGTGGGAATATAGTATAGAAAGAACTTAGGGTAAGAAGGAAAAAAATATAAGGTAGATATAGGAATATAGTGTAAGAAAAAACTTAGGATAAGATAAGCAACAAGACACAGGAA
This sequence comes from Peromyscus eremicus, assembly GCF_949786415.1. Lineage (NCBI taxonomy): Eukaryota > Metazoa > Chordata > Mammalia > Rodentia > Cricetidae > Peromyscus > Peromyscus eremicus. The sequence continues at coordinate 111,690,874 of NC_081417.1, read as the reverse complement.
CTATGTCCTTGATTTTTCCAACTATGGATCTATGAATGCAACGTCCTGGGGAAGAATCAGAGAAAAATCTATCAAAGATGAGAAAAATGGGCAGAAAAAGATTCCTGTGGAAGCTTTTGACCTGTGGACAGCTTAAATTTAAGTCCTGAGCAGCAGATGAAAGAATTTTCCCTGAGACAGATGTGGATAAAATAAAATTCTTCACTCTACTGACACTGTTACTGTATGATAACATTGTACCACCAGAATTAGTTTCCTTGGCCATGAAGCCAAGAATAGGGAACAGAAGTCTTGAGAAAAATTTAGTAATCTTTCAAAAACTGAAAGCTTTCTTGTGAAAAACGTAGTAATCTTTCTCTAAAAAAAAAATTGAAAAATTTTCAGGTCTTTTATCTCTTTTCTTCCTGAAAGGGCAAAATTAAACTCACCTGGAAAAATCTACCAGAAGGCGAAAATCACCTGTAATTGCTCTAGGAAAAAAACAAAAAACAAAACCTCTTGGAATGTGGCAAATCCTCTCTGCTAGTCCTGTCTCTCCTTCAAGCCAATATTAGAAAAACAGCAGCCAGAATCCCTTGCAGCCAGAGCCTAGGCTGGGAACTGCAGCAGAGGCAGTGAGGGACCCGGGAGGGGCTGCTGGTGTGGAAAAAGCAGTTAGCACAGCCTGAGCAGCACAGTGGCAGCTGGGGCTCTGTATCCTGAGGGAAGGGACAAGCGGGGACAAGCAGGAGATCTATGGGGGCGGGGGGCAGGAATCTCTCTGAAAAGGCTGAAAGGTTTTTATTTCAAGTACTTTCATCTTCTTTCACTGACCCGGTAAGGCAGGAAAAACATGCTGATCCGTAAACACACATGGGCAGCACAGCCCGCTCTTGGGAAAGTGGCAGGTGAAATACATCTATCAGTGCCAGCTCAGGGAGAACAGAAATCTCCTGTGGTAAAAGAGCAAAATCTTGACTCAAAAACCTCCTGCGGTAAAAGCAAAAGCTTGAACACAGACCCAGCGAATGGAAGTTTTCTCCCAGACCCAGAAAGGCAGCATGGGAAATGTAGTTCGCTTGTAACAGCATGCGGATATAGAGAAAGGCAGTTTGGGAAATGAAGTCCGTAAACGAGATACGGGTACTTCACTGCCCCAAAACTGTTTTTTCAGTTCAAAATGCTATTTTCTCCACAAGCTTTGTTAGCTTGCCTCTAGAAAACGAGAAACAGGTGAACAGCCTGCCTGTCAGAAGGCAATTAAAATGCTTATACCGTTTGTAAACAAGTCACTTTGAGGGAAGTAGGTCCATACACTGGGAAATTGCTTTGAGTGTTTCTCTCCCCTCTATCCTTCTACTTAATATTTCTTTATCCCTCTCTCCTCAAGAGTTCCCTGTCATAAAATGTGGAAGTCCAGTCTCCCAGCTGGACTCCCACAAACAACTAAATATATATTCTTTAAAAACACTCTAATTAAAAATGGGACATGGAACTGAACAGAAAATTCTCAAAATACAAATGGCTGAGAGACAAAGATTCAGAGCTCTGATCAACAAATAAAAGAGAACATGGAACAGCAGTCTTCTGGGTCTAGGTAACCGTACTTGGTATGATATTTTGTAGATACATCCATTTACCTAAAAATGGTCCCAGCAAGCTGTATTTATATGCACACACACACACACACACACACACACACACACACACACAACTAGAAAGGCTCTAATAGTGTAAAGCTATCAAGTTTCCCCAAATTTTGTACTTCTTAAACCTTAATTAAAGCTTTTGTAAAACATGATAAATTGATCCTAAACTTCTGAATTGATTCAATTTGACATAGTGACTCTAAAATTCTAAATTTATTCTATTAAAAAAATAACTCATTCTTTAATGTAATACAGGTATAGAGTACATTCTGGTCACACTATCCTATTCCTTGAAATTCATTCTCCCATTATGGTGTCTTTTGTTTGGTTTTCATTTTGTGACCTAAGAATCTAATCATGGTCACTGTCATGAGGAAAGGTGGTACATCCATTAGAGAATGGGTAACTCACCATTTGCTACCTCACTGAATACAATGACTCTTCTCCTACAGCAACTATCAGCCGTTATTAAGTCTCCCCTACATATAACCCCCAAAAGGGCAGGCCCCATGAGTACCCTCCCCAATGCATAATTGAGTGTTGATACTCAGTCTGTGGCAGACTGTATACGGGCAATGACACCTGCGGTGAGTTCATTACTGCAGTGGTTATGTCCCTCCCAGAAGAAAACATTTCATGGTTTCCCTCTTCCTCACCATGTGGATCTTGTATTGTTTCTGCCTTTTATTCCTCAGTTGTCTCTGTGCATTGGAAGAGCTTATATTGATGTCTTGCTGAAGGCTGAGAATTCACTTATTCTCAGCACTTTGACCAAGTAGGAATCTTTGAAGTAACTGCTATCTGCTGCAAAAGGGTAGATAAATAAGAAATACATTAATTTGAGAAGGACTGTATTGAGGGTCTGGGGAAGTTGGAGAGAAGAGTGAGTGTAGAGATGATCAAGATACATTGTATATGTGTATGAAATTTATGAAAATTTCAAAGAATAAATAAAAACACTAGACTATGTTTTATCCTAAAAATTTTGTAAAGAGGAAAAGCTATGAGCAGCCAAAAGAGTTCAAGAGTGTAAATAAGCAGAAAATGAGGACGTGATCCAATCCATTGAACATCAAGATTCTTATGTAGAGCATGGCAAGTGCAAAGATAGTACAGGCTTGAAGTTGGACAAGGCAGTTCACTTAGAAGAGAAATATAGAACAACTACCTGATGTTAAGGGGAGGAAGGCTATACACACAGAAAAGTTAAGCTAAGTTCTTTTCTATCTAAAAACTGATCTCCATTAGAATAAAATAATAAAATCTCAAATTTGGAAGAAATCATCAAATTTTATAAAACATTACAGCAAAACTTATGGCTTTGAAGTAGAAGTGATTTTGCAAACAAGGCATAGAAATACCGCCAGTGTAAACTTATACACACTCAGAAGATACATTCTTTTATACTTGTTAGAGTGCCCAAAATGAATTCCATCAATGTCAAATTTTGCTTAGAACGCTGATGTCTTTGCTTTCTATCGTTGTGATAAACACCATCACTATAAGCAAATTGGGAAGGAAGGGCTTATTTCAGCTTTCAACTCTCAGGTCATGCTCCATCACTGAAGAAAGTCAAGGCTGAAACTCAAGGCAGGGCTGTGGAGGCCGAAAGTGAATCAGAGGCCATGGAGGAATGCTGCTTACTGGCTTAATCTACATGGTTTGCTCTCTTCTACAACTCATAGCCAACTGCCCAGGGATAGCACCTCCCACAATGGGCTGAGTTTTCTCACATCAGCCACTAATTAAGAAAATGCCCCACAGACATGCCCACAGGCCAATTTAATGCAGCCAGTTCCTTCCTGAAGTTTCCTCTTCCCACACAACTCTAGCTTGTGTCAAGTTTATAAAAACTAAACAGCACAGCAGACTAAGATATCTTGTATAACTGTTGGTGACTTTCTATTTTTCAATCAAATTGAAAAATGATTTAAAAATTTCTCCTATCTCGAAGATGTAAATAAAATAAAATCATATATATTATATTATAAATATCTGTTATAGTTAATCTATTTTGTAAAATTAAACATTAGAAACAAATATTCTATACCTTACAAATAAGCAATTCATAAATTTGTGCTTAAATTTTTATATGTGTTCATAACAAGCCATGAGAATATAGGTTTACAATTTTCAATAGCCAAGAGAAAATAACTCTACGGTTGTGATTGCATTGTGTAGGCTTAATTCCCAACACATATGAGTCTGAAGTAGGAGGATCATGAGTTACAAACCATCCCAGGCTGCATGGTGAGGTCCTGTCTCAAAAATCACAAAAGTAAAAACAATAAGAAAACAAAACAACCACAGAAAAGAGGAAAGAGTCTAAATATCTATTTTGGTAAGAGGAATGGATAAATAGGGCTGGGAAGACAGCTTAGTGGCTAACATGGCTGTTTTTGTCTGCATTACTACCTGAGTCAGATCCCCAGCATTAATTTAAATATGGTGACATGTGCCTGTAACACCAGGACTGCTATAACAGAGGCAAGATTCTAGGGGTTCCCTAGCCAGCCACTGTAGCCAAAACCATGATCCTCAACTTCAGTAAACAGGTTCTTCCATAAAAACTCAAAGTGAAGAGTGACAGAGGAAGACATACAGATTTCAATTTCTGGCACACCCTGTTGTGTATCTTTCTTCCTGGGGAGACAGAACAATTGTGTATAATTCACTACAGATAAAGAATGAGTGACAGACCATACTAAAGACATCACCAAAGTCCAACTTTGTGAGGCAAGTTTATGGGTCTACTAACAGAAATATGAGTGAGGTTTACTTATTGAAACAGGGAGTTTATAGCAGGACTTGTAGGCAGCTGAAAAGATTATAGAGTACCTCTTGCATGCAACTCAACTCACTTCTTTGTCTCATTAACAGTTCAGCTGATCTCTACCTCTTCCAGGAAGCTCCAATGATCATATCTCCCCAGTAGTCCTTACTACTTGTGTAAACTTGGGAAAGGAGGAGTGTTCAGCCAATTTCAGAGAATTCCTGAGGCTTCTGAGTTATTCCTGGGTTTTAAGAAGCCTCCCTTTAGACATTCAGAGTCTTAGGGCTGGAGAGATGACTTAGTGGTTAAGAGCAATTGTGTTCAAATACCAGGGTTTAATTTCTAGCACCCACATAGTGGCTTATAACCTCTGTAATTCCAGTTTCAGGGGACTCAATGCCATCTGCTTACCTATGTAGGTACTAGGCACAAATGTGGTGAATAGGCATATACACAAACAATACACTCATGTGCATACACATAAAATACATTTATAAAAACTAGTAACTTCTTAAGTCTTAAGGAGATTTCCTACAGGCATGATTGGTTCATTTTCCTTTAGAGCATCCTGAGTCTTAATGAGCTTCTCTCTGAGATGAAATATTTTATCTTAGAGGAAATTGCTATGCAACACAACCAGGCAGAGGTTCACATAGACACATACTACACACACACACACACACACACACACACACACACACACACACACACAAATAATAATAATAATAATAATAATAATAATAATAATAATAATAATAAAGAAGAGGAGGTCATGAGTTTGAGAGTGTGTGGGGGACCATGAGTTAGGAGAGAGGAAAGGGTATAAATGTAAATATAGTATTTATGTATAAAATTGTCACAAAACAAATAAAAAGCCATTGCATTATTTAGAAATAGGTAACTTAAAAAGACAATTACAAAAATAAAGTAATGGCCATAAAATTCAGGTTAGAACCAGTGCTTGGGAATATGATTAGTAATGGGGTTAGGAAAGCACAGATATCTTCAAAGAAATTGTGATGAGTTTTTTTCATCAGCCAGTTGGTGGGTTTGAAAAATGTTTATCTTACTTAATTTTCTAACTTATGTATTTGTAATTAGTATTCAGACTGGATTATAATGTGTTTTCTTAAAAAGTTGTATGAAAAAAACTTTTACTTTTTTTTCTTCCTTTTTTTGGCCTCAGTAAACTTACAGCTTTTAAAATTAGTAACAATGAACTCGAGGATATTTTTGAAGTTAAAATATCATCATATTATTTTCTCCCTTCTCTTTGCCCCTCAAAAATCTCCCATGTATTCTGTCTCTTGTTTTCTCTCAAATTCATGACCTCTTTTCTTTAATTGTTTATATATATATAATATTATATATTTGTGTATATATATATGAATATATATATTAATAAATAAATACAGCCTACTCAATCCATGTACTGTTACTTGTATGTAAACAATTACAGGGCTTACAGCTAGGTACTGGATAACCAACTGAAGGATCTTCCCAAAGAGAGACCCTTTCTCATGATTTCAGTATTCCTTAGTTGCCTATAGTTCTTTGTCTAGAATTAGGGCTTCATCAGGTTTTCCTCTTACTTGTTTGCATGTCTATTGGTGTAGTCCTTGTTCATGTCTTATTTAGGCAGTCATGTTGCTGAAACTGAATGGGTTTAGCTTTCCTGATATTCCTAGCAGATACAATATTACAGCTTACCATTCATGAGACAATTGTGTATAATTGTGTATAATAATCTCACAAATCTCTATCTATCTATCTATCTATCTATCTATCTATCTATCTATCTATCTATCTATCTATCTATCCATGATCTATCTACCCTTCGTTCTCTAGAGAACACTGACTTACATAAGTGGGTAGAAGGAGGATTGAAAACTCAGAAAACAGTAAGAGAAAGGACTTGTAATAGACATTTACTAAAAGCCCTTACTGCATACTGTGGTAGGCAGAACAATGATTCCTTAAAGAAGTCTATGTTCTACCCCATGAAACTTATGGATATGTTACCTTAAGCAACAAAGGGGTCTTTATAAATGAATATAAAGGCTCTTGACATGGGAAGATTATCATAAACTATGAGGGAAGCCCAACATAATCACAATGGTCCTTAGAAGTGTAGGTGTGCCAAGGTTAAGAAGGAGGTGTTATGACAGAAGTAAGATTCTAGCAGTATCATAGAGGGAAGAGAGTCCTGAACCAAGGAATGAAGGCCAGTTGTAGAAGCTGACAAAAGCAAGACATGGATTTTTCTCTTAGAGCAACCATAATGGCAATTCTCCAAACACACATAAGCCATTTTGGAATCTCTGATTTCTATCACTGTTAGAGGTATGGTGTCACTGAAAATCAGTCTGAGCTCCATCTTTTGCTGCTACTGCGATTGTAGTGACCTATTCTGAGTAGCATTGTGCAGAGAAATCAGTTATACCATGCTCCTTTCATCTCTCAATACAGACTTTGCAGTGGATACTGCTGACTACTGAATACACCCAGGAAGTATGAAGGACTGTCCTTGATCTGTGGGGGGACAGTTGTTGATGAATATATGCTCTCCCTTTTATTTTGTAGGTTAAGAGTTCTAAGACACATTTCCTAATGCGAGGAATGGAGGTAGGGGGCCAGTCATCTGCACCAGTGATGAAACCCATGGTATCAGTTTTCCCATTTCCCGTTCTTCTCTCTAGATTGTGTGTATGGTATGCCTCAGGTTCTGGTCTCAGAGCTCCCAGACAGAGAGAAGTGCATTCTGTGCAAATTGTGGTATTTGGCAAGATATTTATTTGTATCCCTATGATTTCATAAGAAAGTATCTTAAGCTTAAATAAATTAATAGCTCAATTAAGGTAATAAGCACTTGATAAAACCTGAATTCACCCTCTAATTTAAGCAGCTTGCAAACCATTTATGCTTTTTTTCAAAAAAAGATACTACTCAAAAATCTCAAATGAATGATAATGTAACATAATAAGTGAGAAATTCCTGTCTAGTCCTCTACCCCATTAAGTACATTTACAGGACTATCTTCAGGAAGAAGAACTACCTTATACTGTACCTCACCCCAGAAGAGTATAGACAGACTGATCTAAATCTGCCGTTAGAATACTTTGTAGCTACAGAAAGGACACTTTACTAAATGTATGTAAGCTAAAAGGACAACAGAAAATAGCGTATCCATCAAAATGCTATGGAGTCTGATCCCCCCCCCCCCCAGCTGAGAACCAAACCCAGGGCCTTGTGCTCCCTTCTTACATGTGAGGACATTCTGGAACTTGAATCATCTGTCACCATACGCTTATCATGTTCTGTTGAAAATAAAGCAAATAGTATAATTTTCAGAGTTCTCATGTAGAAAGAGTCTCAAAAAATAAATATAACCTTTATTCCAGTAATTCTATTTGGAATTTATCCAAAAATCTGAAACACAGAAAGGAATCTTCATATTGGATGCTTATCGCAGCATTCTTTAACACCAAGAAAATTAGATGTAACAAAGCCCTCCAAAACCAGACTAATTGTTAATCATCATGAAAAGTGACAGCCAAATATTCATAATATTTTATATAGAAAAATAAGCATAGATTAAAATTTAGTTGAAAAAAACTATAATGATTTTACACATGTTCCATAAAGCAGTACCTCATCAAAGTTTTGAGTCTGAAGAATAAAGAAAATTGATTTAATTGTATTTTTCTTTACTTGTTATGGTTATGGATAATTAAAATTTTAATACTTTTCATTTTTGAATGACCTTTAATAAAAATTTACAACAATGAAAGATACATGTTTATAGGAAAGCATGCTTCCTGGTTGTTTTTTTTTTGTGTGTGTTAAGGATAAATTTATGTGTCAACAGCATTTCTTTGACCATCCTGAGATGCTAACCATTCTCACCAATAGGAGAATGTCCACTTGATGATATGGAATGGAAACACTGCAATATCAAGTAGATATGGACCTGCCTTGTCACTTCCATTTGCCAGTTTATTTTTCCATTCCTTCCACTTTTCTTCAGTCTTTGTTGTTTCCCTTCACCCAAAAGCTGCAGGAAGCCTACAACTGTAACCAGGACACTGGCCTGGAAGAGGTACTTCGATCACTCTTTGTCATTACCAAAATTAAAGCTAATGCTTGCTTTAGTTATTTCTCTAGTTGTTGAAAATGTCAGACTTCATGTAAACATAGTTAATTTAAATAAGAATAATTGATTTCTTACCCTTGGCAGTTCATAAAATTGAAGACAGTTCAATTGTAGATATATAGATCCTTATGTCTCCACTGGGACCTCATGGCTCCTTCTCTTTTTTACATGTGGATTCCACATTTCTAGTGTTTCTCATTGGTATTTCTGTGGATTTAGGCTTTATCTCAATGATTAAACTCAAGTCTTCTCATGTGCTATGGAATATCATTGCTCTTGGTCCTAAAGTAGCAGCTTTAACAGTAAATCCTTAGGAGAATTTGGTACTTGGGTCTTTAATAGGATCACTTTTTTAAACATCTATATTTTTTAATCTCAGAAAAGGATTTTGGTCAAAGTTGACTGTAGCACATGCTCATCCCTGACTAATGTCTGTGTCCTAGGGTCTAGGTTAGTGTGGTCAAGTCTGGACCCCATAATTCCTACTACCAGGTCATAATAGTACAAAGAACCTGTTGAGAAAATAGGACTGTGCTGAGAGATATGAGTAGTAATCAGTGTAGCACTGGCAATGAAAGGCCTTGGGAATTCTTAGCTCAGGTCTTATTTGCTGCCTCATCTCTTGTCACATTCTGTAGGGGCATTCTAAAATACTCCCCTGTGCCTTCATCAGAGGTGTTTCTTCAGCTTGGAAACACTAAGAAACATCCACCTTCTCATACCAGAAAGTGGCAGTCCTTTAACTCCTTGCATCAGACTTTCCTGATTGCTTCTGGGAAACATCTACTTACATTGAGTGAGCCTCCACTGAAGACTCATTCTGTTTTCCCTTTATGCTAGAAGCCTCTGACATTTGGGTATCTTTCCTATTTAAACTTAAAATTCTGGATTTATCCCTTCAACCTCCTATCCTTAAAAATAAAACAAAAGCAACAAACATATAAAAATCATTTAAAAATGTAGACTAGACCATGGCCTTTGTAAAACGATACCAATGGAGAAAAGGACAACTGCCCTATAAAACAATTGGAAGAAAGTGAAGATGAAAAAAATACCAGTTCCCTACCTCATGTTGCATAAAACAAAACAAAAATACAGAAATGCTAAAATGCAAGTTAGAAATATTGACCAGTAATTGCACTAAGGAGAGTATCTATTGGCCACAGCACTTGCCAGCAAGCCTGATGACCTCAGTCTAATCATCAGGTCATACATAGTAGGAGAGATCTTGTAGCTGAAAGCTTTCCTGTGTCCTGCCCGGTCCCACAGCTGCTTGGACCCAAGTAAACACACAGAGGCTTATATTACTTACAAACTGTATGGCCTAATGGCGCAGGTTTCTTGCTAGAAGAAATGGCTGCATGGCTTACTGGTACTTTTACATCTTACTTCTCCTGGTGGCGGCTTGCAGCATCTCCCCACTCTCCTTTCTTTTCCTCTGTCTCCAGTTCAAATGTTCCACCTAACCTTATTCTGTCTCACCATTGGCCAAACAGCTTTATTTAATCAACCAATCAGAGCAACAAATATTCACAGAAAGATATCCCACAACACTTCCCTTTTCTGTCTAATCAAAAAGGAAGGTTTTAAATTTAACATAGTAAAATTACATATAATAGAACAGTTATCAAGTAAGAATTAACAGTTATACTATCTAGTCTATTTGTATTTAGCAATATTAAAGAAAACACTTTATCATCTATTTTATTTTTGTGAGTCTAAAGTTTCATTTCTAATTTATCTTTTATTATAACTAAGGAAGACTATAACTATCCAGTTAACACCATCAAAGGCCCCAGAAAGATACAATATTACCTAAGTAAACAGGAAATGCATTGTAAGCAACTTCTAAAATTCTGGAAATGACAGAGACAGCTGGCTGCCTGGTCAGTCACCCAAAATTTCCCTGCAACATTGGAGCATCCATCTTCCACCTATAGACCTAGAGTCTCTCAGTCACTTCTCCCTGTGTCCTGCAGAATGTCTGGCAGTCTCCTCTGTGTAGGAGGAATCTGAAGGACCAAGACCTGACCCCTCTGAGTTGTCATATGACTTTCACATATGTGTGCTGGCACATGTTCCCGCCTTTAAAAAAATAAATGTAATATTCATTTTTTTAAAGACAGAAAAAGCAAAAAAGGGTATTTTTTTGCCATTTGGAGAAGGAAGGATTTTCCAATAAGGATTTTGAGGGTTTATATGAGAGAGAATTGTTGAGACCAAGGTCGGATAAAGCACAGAGACAAATAGCCAAACAAACGGAAACACATGAAATATGAACCAATGGCTGAGGGGTCACCAACTGGATCAGGCCCTCTGAGTGGGTGAGACAGTTGATTGGCCTGATCTGTTTGGGAGGCATCCAGGCACTGGCACTGGGTCCTGTGCTCATTGCATGAGTCGGCTGTTTGAAACCTGGGGCCTATGCAGGGTCGCTTGGCTCGGCCTGGGAGGAGGGGACTGGACCTACCTGGACTGAGTCCACCAGGTTGATCTCAGTCTGTGGGGAAGGCTTTGCCCTGGAGGAGATTGGAATGGGAGGCGGGCTGGAGGGAAGGTGAGGGGGGCGTGAGGGGGGAGAACAAGGGAATCTGTGCCTGTATGTAGAACTTAATTGTATTGCAAAATAAAAATTAAAAAAAAAAAAAAGAAAATCCATACAGTTAAAAACTTGATAAATTTCATGTTAAGAACTGTTCAATAAAAGAAAGTACCTCCATGTGAATATCCTAGACACACTACCAAAGATAGGAATTTTTGTGCAAATAATTAGTTGAGGACATGTTCTCAAGAAGAACCTGCCATGAAACAAAGAAAGTAGGTGAGGAAGGGGAGGGAGCTGAGCAGGTAACATCTAGCAAGAGCCTGCTTCCTTGGAGAGCTCTGGGTAGAGCAGATAGTATAGAGGTCTTCACTTGAGGTAAGTGGGCAGCCTCTCCTCTTGAGCTTGCACACTAGGCAATTATTGGCTAAAACTGCATCTACATACAGAGTTTTTGTTAAAGCAGACACCCATAATTGGTAAAGAATTTACCAACATTATGTGAAGTACTACAAATAAATAAAAAAGAAATTCAAAATGTCAATGTGTGGATATATTCTCAGTCTCATTAGTAATTGAAAGGGATGCAAATTAAAAGCAAATGGAAGGTCAGTTTGGGTCTACATGACTGACAAATCATGTAGAGGCTGCAGATTGTCACATCTCTTAATCCTTCCCAATGTTTACAGATTGTTATAACCACTTTGTAAAAGCAATTTGGCATTTTCCTATAAAGATAAACATTTCTTTAATTTATAACCAAGCAATGCTACTCCTAAATATGCTGAACAATAATTCCACTCTCAAAAATGTGTAAAATATGTATGGAAATATTAATTATTATAAAAACAAGGAACTTAAGAGGAATCAGATTCTTTTTAATAAAATAAGGGGTGAATAAATAATTGTATATTTATACAAAAATATTATCTAGCAATGAAGATTAAGAAATGATAATCATAAAAATAGTATGGATATCTATTTGTAATGTAATGTCGAACTAAGAAATCCTAATTTTAGAAAACTATATACAACTTGATAGCATTAATACTAAATTTGAAAACAAGCTAGAGCAAATGAAGCTAAACTAAGTATAAAATAGGGACATAACAAGTATAAAATTCAAAGTAAAGTACTTAAGAATTAGGCAGCAAATCAAGGATTGGGGAAGAGAAACACATAGTTACAGAAAATAGAAATGCTTTACTTGTAGGTCTGAGTGGTAGGTCCATGGGCATGAGTCATTGTATTACAACACAAATACCTTCATATACACAATGTCAGGGATATGAGTGAGTTACTGTTGATAGGCCTAGAGATAGGATTTATGCAGTTTCAACCACCTCAGGTCTATTCAAATAAGATAATATTTTGAAGGAATAAAACTGTGAACATATGGGCCTTTTTTTTGCTTATTTAAATGGAGCAATTACATTTGGAGTCATGAAGGAGTTGTTTACTTATCTTATATTTACTTCTAATGGTATATTTGGCAAGACTCTGAGAATTCTCACCTTCCCTATTTGAAATATGGATTAAACATAGCTGTTCCTAAAGTCTTGTGAAGTATTACTGAGATTCAAAAGGAAACCATAAAAATGAAGTCACAGTGGAAAACGTCAATGGATAGAGTAGCCTGGTAGATGGCTTATCAGTTAAGAGCACTTGTTACTCTTGCAGAGGACCCAAGTTCAGTTCCCAGCATCTACATGGTGGCTCATATCTACTCATAACTCCAGATACAGGGAGATTGATGTCCTCTTCTGACTTTTGCAGGCACCAGACACACATGTGATGAACATACATATCTGCATGTAAAACACACATATACATAAAACATATAAATAAATAAAAGTAAGAGAATGAATTTAAGGTGGGTGTGCACATATGACTACAGTCAATATGTTGGTTAGGTAGGCATAGAGCAAGAAACAATGGAGTACACAGAAGAATGTGTCACAGGAAATACAGCTGTGCTGTCCTGAAGCCTGAGCAGTCTGTAGAGATGAGGAGAGATTTCAGCAACTCCAAGAGCATGTGTATAAGCATGCTTAGGAAATGATGGTTTGGGAGTAATACAACAGAGCGCTGCAATCAACATGGAATTTACATTGCAACAGAGTAGAGGCCAGGCCTCAGATTCCCGTAAAATGTTTATTATGTTTATCATGGCTTCTTAAAAAAATAACCAACTTCATCTAATTTATCCCAAACCAAATTTTTCACTAGTCATAAATTCCCTCCCTAGAGAAAACATAAATTACTGAAACGTATTAAGCTTTATTAATCTAAGGAGCTACAGATTTCATTTATAATTAATTTTGGAAGAAGGAAAACATTTCATGAATACCATATTATCACTCTAAGGTCATTTCCTTTGACTAACTTCAGGACTCTATAAGCCCCACCCAACTTATTAAAACTTGTCTTTAATCCATAAGAAACCTCTAAAGGTTTCTCCTCTCTTCAAACTCCCTACCAAATGTATTCTTAAATTGGACCTTGATCTTACCTTTTATTTAAGTTGTCTGAGAAAAAAACACTGTACCCACATCGATGGGTTCTTTCCATTCATGTTTTTACAAAAATCCTGAAACCAACCAGCAATCAGTGTTCCTCACTGTCACTGTACGAATAGGGCCCTGTATAAATAGGGCCCTTCTGCTGGCACTTGGGGCACTTTTGTTTATAAAGGAGTCCAGTGTTTAACATGCTTACCAATTGTTTCAAATAGAAAATCAAGTGTCTTATTGTTCCATATTAATAGACTAGAGAAATTTGAGGGTGTCATTCAAAATAGTGGTCACCACATTTTTAAGTCTTCTATTTAAATTTAGAATTAATGAATTCTTTATTGCCTCTTAATTCAGACTGGCTCTGTATGGCAAAGAAATCAGACAGCTTCTGGAGGACATTGCATTACATCATGAGGCTATTCAGGTCTTCCAGCAATTCCAGGGCTTCATTTGGTACCTTGAATGGCCAAGTGGCACTCAGATCACATATGGAGTAAAGATATTGATACTTAAAGAAAGCACTCATAAGTGCTTCCACCTCCTCCACTTCATACATTCTCACCTGTTGTTAAAGGCTTTGGGTGTGCTACTTCATGTATTTTCATAATTAAACTTAGGATCGTCTAAGCTGTTTCTAAATGCCTCCTTCTAGCCTCAACCTCCTGCATCTGAAGAGACCATCTTCCTCCTTTTTCACACACTTGCTTATTGCAATCTGCTGTAGTCTCTATCATATTGATCTTGTTCACACATTTACATATGTATGTCCCCTATTTATCATGAGCATTTAAAAATCAGAGGTCATACATCTTGTTTCTAGAACCCCAGACAGTCTGAGTGAGAATAAGAATACGGTAAATAACTGCCTGACATAAGTATATTTCTTAAAGACATAAAACGAAAGCATAGACTTTGTAACTCTCTTCTTCTATGCTCATTTCAGCCATGGGTTAAATGTTTCCCAGAATTATTGTGCAAAGGGCCACATTCTTTATGTAAAACACCTTTCTTCAGCAGAAGTACTGTCTGGCCCTGGGGCCATAGTCAGACACCACCAGGCAACAGCCCAACATCAATACTGCTGAAAGGCTCACTTATTTACCTTCGATTTCACTGCTTACTTGAGGTCACATTGCTAGGAAGGGAAGGAGTGGAGATTCCAATTCAGTCCAGTCTAGATTGCCAAGCATATGCAGCTTGGTCAAAACAAGCAATAATTTCCAGGCTAAATTACTTAATAAAGAAATCTTCCTCTTAAAGAAGCAGCCAAATATTCAAAGGAGGAGCTTTGCTAAAACAAACATCCAGTTTGCATTGCCAAGAAGCACATTGATCTATGCATTCTGAAACATATGCATTCAGGTTATTCACTGTTTTCTCTAAGGAGGAGGAAGACAATGAGGTGTATTGAACAAACAGTATATACATTTGCATAGCTAAACATATATATACATACACACACACACATATATATATATAAACAATTTTTTAATATTCAGAAAGGATATGCTTCAAATGTAATTAAAAATGCTTATTACTTACAGAATAAAAATGCTCTGCTCTGACACTTAAAGAAAAGTTTCTACTCACTGAACTTAAAAGCAAAAAAAGATCATCAAACCTGAAGTAATCCAAAACAAACAAATGAATTGGAAATAGCACTATCAATCATAAACCAGTCATACACTGAAAATGTTACAATGAAAATAACAATAATAATGTAAAGTAGAGCATGTTTGTCAGGTTTAAGTACTTTAATATTTATGAATCTATTTAATTTTCATAACAACCTCTTGAGGTGGGCATAATCATTTCCTCATTTTAGAGAGATGAGGTTTAGATTCAATGAGGTTAAATAACTGCTGTAGGGTTATACATTAATAAATTGTAACCTGGAATGCAAAGTCAGAAAGTCTGATTCCACAGTATGTTCTCTTATCCATTACAATGTATGCTTAAATGAATGGCAACCATGGATGCTGTATTATAAAACACATATACACATGAGTGCTTGAACTCAAACCATAATGAACATACATTTGTTTTTGCATAGATGGCTTTAAAATACACTATATAGATGCACATGCTCATATGTTATATGCATAGGTAAGAAAAATTGAGAATACATATTTATATATAGAAATATGAAAATATAAAATATGCAATAAATATAAGATATAATTGTACCCAGGCAATTAATAATTCTTCCTACAAAGGTGCAGTTAGGTCCCAAAATTCAACAACATGAAAATGAGGAAAGAATTCCCCTTATGATT
The DNA here is from genome assembly GCF_949786415.1 of Peromyscus eremicus. Lineage (NCBI taxonomy): Eukaryota > Metazoa > Chordata > Mammalia > Rodentia > Cricetidae > Peromyscus > Peromyscus eremicus. Next base: position 111,674,986 of record NC_081417.1, on the reverse strand, counting down.
ATATTTAGAAAATGTTTTCCAAGAAATATTGTTTAATCACTTCAGGGAAGCAGACTTTCTAAAGGCTGAAGCCAAGTAAAACTTTTGAAAATTGTTTTTGTAATGTTTACTCAGTGAGATCATATTTTCATTGCCCTGATGAAATACAGGTGCAAAATCTAAATACATCAGCCCCACCGAGCCATTTCCTGCCGAGTTCCTTTCTTAGCACAGCTGAAATCCCTCCATCTTTCTGCTCTTACCTCTGTCTTCCACACTCATGATTCTAAAATGCTTTCCTAAAGACAAAACAGAAGGAAATTACTATTCGCTGAATAGTATTGACTAGGTGCCTGTAGCTTATCAAGCATTATTTCACTTAACTCCTCAACAATATGACCTGGGCTGCATTATTGCCCTCCCTTATTTATCCCATTGTAATTTCCTGTTTACATTGTGGTGATGAAAGGCAACAAATATGTTTTTGTTCAGATCTGAAAGTCCAGACATGTACAAGCTGTTGTTATTGGACAACTGTCTATTTTTTTTACAATATATTACAATTTTAGAAGCTCACATATGTCAAACATTTTGTTACCCTTATTGTGTACTGTGCATCCTATAATAATCTCTTGTCATTGGCATTTGAGAAACAGAGACTCAAGGAGTTAATGTACTTTATCCAAGGCTACCCAGGGAGTTTGGAAGTGGCCATTTGGAATTAGTCCTCCTGGACCAACCCGGGAAATAATACTTCATTATCAATACTTTTTTGTTGTTCTTGTTTAGACACCAGTGGAACTAAAGAGATTTGTGAACCAAACAGAAAACTATAGGTTGCTTGCCCATCTACACGGAGAGTGACAGTTCACAGACCAGATGGAAGGAATGCTTACTTCTAATGGTGCTGGGAGGTGAAGGTGTCATCTTGTTTTCACAAGCAACACAGTGGCACCCTTGCCTGAAGCCCCTGCTCCCTCACTGAGGGCCAGAGCTGCCAATTGTTAATCAGAAAGATAAGGGACTCTGCTGGGGTTTCAGATCCACATATCCTTGCATGGAAGTGAAAATCTTTTTTTCTTCTTAATTCAATCACATACCCAACTGGCAATCTTGCATAGCAAAATGGGAATCCTGGGAGGCTGTTGGAATATGCAGATCAACAGAAGCTAATTAGCATTAACTTGCAGCCATCCTGAACTGATTGGCAGCACAGCTGTGGGGACCCAACAAAACATGCTGAGTCGCATGTTTGTCAGGCCACCTGCCACTTGGCAGAATCCAAAATAGTGCAAGCACTATGCCATAATAACTAGGTGACCCTAGTTTGGGAGGAATAGAGAACAGACACATTTGGATTGCACAGTAATTAGTACTGCCTTCACCTGACATGCGTTCAACAATAGGCTCCATAGCATACCTTCCTCGTTTGATGTGTTGATGTCTTAATTCAGATTGACTGCTTCTTCCTAAGGCTATTGGTTTTCCATGAAGCTTGTAATCTTAACTCTTGATGCCTGAAGCCTGCCAGAGCTTCAGGCATGGACACTCCCGATGCATCTGAGGTGCCAGATTCTGTCTCCTGAAGCTTGCTTGGCTGACATTTTTAAATGTATGAATAAATACAGAAGATATTACGGCAGGTAGTGAGAGGATGGGTGTCCAAAATGTTTTGAGATATCATGATCTTTTTGTATCGTGATTTTTCAAGTGTTATTAAAAATACGAATCTCCTCTAATGGTAGGCAGAAATTGTATCACATTTTGCTTGCTTACAACCACTACTGGTAACCTCCTTCTCCCTTTATGCCTGGCTTGGGAAAAGTCTAAAATCATATTGTAGTCAAAGTGGGTGACGATCAACTGTGTGATAACCAAACAGGCTTCTGTTTGTCTATGCTCTCTGGCGAGTTCGCAGTAGAGGCTGGAGTCCTGGATAGAGACAGCTTTGGAAACCACATTCTGGCTTGTGAGAAGGAGATGCAAGGGTGGGATCAATGTACTAGTAGCCAATACAAGTCTCCTTTAACTTAAATAGCTTTTAACTTTGGCTCTCTTCCTGCAGTAAGTTGTAGTCTGATGTTTCTCTGGTCCTACCCAGCCCTGCAGTCAGGATGAATCTCTCCCAACTGCATCCCGCAGGCCCTTGGCCCCAAGTAAACACACAGAGGCTTATTTTGATTATAACTCCTCAGCCATTAGCTCAGGCTTATTACTGATTAGCTCTAACACTCAACTTAACCCATAATTCTTATTTATGTTTAGCCATGTGGCTTGGTACCTTTCCTCAATTCTGCCTTGTCATCTTGCTTCCTCTGTGTCTGGCTAGTGACTTCTGATTTCACCCTTCCTCTTCCCAGAATTCTCCTAGTCTGCTTGCCCCACCTATATTTCCTGCCTGGCTATTGGCCCATCAGCATTTTATTAAACCAGTGTACAAGAGCATTATCCCACAACAGTTCCTTTTTTTTTTGTTTAATTAAAAAGGAAGGTTTTCACTTTAACATAGCAAAATTATATATAACAAAGAGTTATCAAGAAATAATTACAGTTATAATATCTAGTCTGTTTGTGTTTGGCAAAATTGAAGAAAATACTCTATTTCTGTGAGTCTAAATTTTCATATCTAATTTATCTTTCATCATAACCAAGGAAAACTATGATTGTAACTATCTAGTCTTTAACTCCATCAAAGACTCCAGAAGGATACAATATTACCTAAGTAAACAGGAAATGTATTGTAAGCAACTTCCATAATTCTAGAAATGATAGAGACATTTTGCTGCCTGGATAGTCACCCAAAGGTCCTCTGTAACATTGGGGCATCCATATTCAGCCTATAGGCCTAGAGTCTCTTAGTCACTTCTCCCTGTGTCCTGCAGAATGTTAGCAGTCTCCTCTGCTAAGCAGGAACCTGAAGGAATACCTTGTCTTGTTTTACCAAAATTTAGTGGTCATTTTTCCATGGGTTCTGCATATCCAGTTGATATAACATTTTGTCAATCAGTCCAGGCAAGAACAGTTTCTTGCCTAAATGGATATTTTTGCCAAGAAGAAGATAAACTCCATTTAGGGTGTCTTCAACACCTATCCTCTCTGAAGTAAATCGGTGTTGCCAGGAGTTGATGTGTCTCATTGTCCAGAAAGTCTAAGTTTTTAAAACATTGTAAATGTCATATTCTTTAGGTCTTTGAATTTTTTGAAGATTATCTACCTAATTAAAATATATCTATGTATACCTAGAAAGCTTAACTAACATGACTATGTTTGGTTATTATGGATGACTAATTATTAATCTGTATTTTTTAATTATACATTACAATTTCAAGTGAGTTATACAAACATACCTTAAACAAGAGTGGAAATATATATATATATATATATATATATATATATACACAGTATAACAAAATTAAATTTGTATCAATAAACTAAAATCCATAGCATTGTAAAACATTTCAAACAAGTTATTGCTCTTTAAAAGTAGATTCAATAATCTACCCTTTCATCCTAACATATTCATATCATCCTTTTCTTCTTTAGAAAGAGATTGCACTTATCATCAACCTGCTTTAAATAAAAATAAAAATAAACATTTATAAACAATATTTTGGGATTTTGGGTGTAGCTTCTCATACTACTTCCTGCTGGTTGGGGGTGCAGATAATCTTATGGGGATCCTGAGAAAATTAAGAATTATGGTCAAGTCCTGACTGGAGTAATCTGTGAGGCTACATTGTTTCAGCCAGTTGCTTTGAAGCTGATTTTGGATGTTGAATCATCTGGGCTGTGGTGTCATCAGAGACCTCTTACGGGGGTCTTCCTTGATCAAATCATATTAGCCTACAAGCAATCCACAGGTTCTCATCTTTTGTGGAAACAAAAGCAGAACCTCTTTTCCAAAGCAATGTGTTCTTAGACACAAATTTTGAAGTCAAGATACCTTTAAAATATATATTGGTTTAAATTAGCAACCTTTACAATTGAATGTTTTTCTGCAGTTAAAAAATAAAGACAATATAATCCAGACTGTCTGTGTAATTTCCATCTTTATGTGACTTTTTTTATATTACTTTCACTGTCTCTTTAAAGACTTCAGTTTTTAAAACTATTTCTTTATATAACTGTCTATCCTCCTTTTCCTCTCTCTTCCAAGCCTATGTACATTTTACATATAATGCAAACCATTTAGAGGTTTATTCCATCTGAATCTGTCTTAGTGTAAATCTATTACTTTAAATTGCAGAGTGGCTAGGACAGAAGCAGCAGCTTTGGCTGCTGACTCTGCCCACCTCAGCTTCCCAACATCCAGCAGTGTTTAGTCTAGAAACCACCTTCTTCTTCTTCTTCTTCTTCTTCTTCTTCTTCTTCTTCTTCTTCTTCTTCTTCTTCTTCTTTTTGTACTGGCATAAGCTAAATCCACCATGCAGTGCACTGCATGGCTTGGAGATGCCACTGCGTACTGTGGTAGGAATTCACCATGCTGCTTAGCTTATGGTGGCTGGTGGCCAGCTCCATCTCACAGGGAGCTGTTTGTTGGGAGATGAGTCTTTACACTGCTACTGGCATGAGACTGTGAGACTAGGAAGCCTAGTGTGGCTCCGCTTCTGTGCATTCAGAATCTCCAAGCTTTTTTAGATCTATGTGGATCAATGGCCAAGGGTGAGCCCCAAATGTAGTTGGATGTTTCTCTGGTCCTGCCTGGCCCTACGGTCAAGATGAATCTCTCCCACTCATGTCCCGCAAACACTTGGCATCGAATAAACACACAAAGGCTTATATTAATTATAACTGCTCTGCCATTAGCTCAGGCTTATTACTTACTAGCTCTTACACTCAAATTAACCCATAATTTTTATCTATGCTTAGCTACATCTGCTTGCTCTGTCTATACTTCCTGCCTGGCTACTGGACAATCAGCGTTTTATTAAACCAGTGTACAAGAGCACTATCTCATAGCAGTAACTTTGTATGGAGAATGGTATGGAAGGAGAATATAATGACACTCTATGTCAGAAAGGGAAAAAATAGAGTTATACAGGTAAATGTGCTGTGGGATGTCTTTCTGTGTGCTGTGAATATGTTTTACTCCCACTACCTAATAAATAAAGCTGCATTGTCCTATGACAGGGCAGGATGGAGCCAGTCGGGAAAATCCAAGAGAGATAGTGAGAGGAGAAAGGAGAGTAGGGGGAGATGCCAGACCACCGTCCTAGGAGCAACATGTAATGGGACGCAGGTAAAGCCATGGAACACATGGTGATATATAGATTAAAAGATATGGGTTGAGTTAAGTTATAAGAGCTAGCTAGTAAGAAGCCCGAGCCATAGGCCATATAATTTACAATTAATATTAAGCTTCCAAGTAATTGTTTTATAAACAGCTGCAGGACCATGGGCTGGCTGGGACCAGAGAAACTTACAGCTACACAAATGGGATAATTTGAGCCGGGAGATCTCTTAAGGGCTATGACTGTGTATGAAATAGAAGCAGTACCTACTTGCTAGATACACCAATCACATTTAAACGTTCTCAACTGTCACCAAACGTGTGCTTGATGTTCCTAATTAATCAGTTGAAACAGTTACTAACGGGTTTTAATGTAGGTTGTGTTTGTGTGCTTTGATCTTACTTGAACTGTGTGGACTGCATTCACAGGAACTATGGTAGTTATAGTATTATAGAATGTGCTCTTATGAGACCTGTCATGTGTGTACATTCAATGGCTAACCAGAGTTGTTTTGTTGCTCATTGTGGGGCTCCAGATCTCACTAAAGGCAAACACAATAAAACACAAATAAAGGATTTAGACTACTAGGAAATCTCTTCTTATAGGCCTTTGACAGTTTTTCAATACATTATAATATATCAAATTTCAAATAATTCTAATGTGTAGTTTTTCAAAAGTCATCTGAAGATGAATCTCCCATTGGTCAATGTCAATGTCCTTCTTACTGGCATAATATTAAAAAACCTCTTTTCAGATATTTTAAAACATCCTCACCCTGAATGGTTCTACTGTAGTCCTATGAATGATCACTGGTTTGTGATAATATTCTTTTCCTTATCACTATCTACTTGGTGCACAGATACAACTGTGCTTGAATCCCACTGTCAACACTTGAATGTGAGACTTGTTAAGCTGGCTTTTCTGGTCTCTTGTCCAGTGTTTTCAACTAGGATGGCTGGGTGGGTCAGCTTTACCTCCGATGTGGCTCAGTTTCTGCTTTTAATCTGCAGAGCAGCAGTTTGGGAGTGAAACCATGATTAGGGTGTTACGTTTTATTGACTTGTTTGTTATGTTTGGTAAATGAAGACTGCATTTTATAGGACTTGAAAGCTAAATGAATATGAAAATCGAGCACCAAATTGTACTCTCAGTGATTTTGTTTAGTCTGCTCTGAGAACATTGTGAAATTACAGCAGGAGACATTTTAGAATTGCACAGACTCTAAAGTATATGTATGGCAGACCATAGGGCCCATTGTACTTCAGCACTGAATTCTGAGCCTCTAACATGGAACCTGCGGTATGTTTGTGCTCACACAGAAAGCAAACTTTTTTTTTCACTCCTATCTTTTCTACGTTGTTTGTTGTCTTCATTATTTTATTGTACAGCCAAACACCTATGAGATTATCAAGTTTCACATGAAAAATAGAGCTGCCACTGAATGCTCCTGAAGGTCACAGAAGTGACTTCTTGCATGGGTGATGCTGCTGACCCGGGACATTGGGGTGATTTCAGATCCAGGTCTGCTTTCAGTGTTGCCACCAATAGCTGAAGCTTACTTTTCAGGAAGACTTCATTCATATTGGTCCTTGTTTAGCACAGGCCTTTAATGTTGGACTCCACTCCATTATGGACAAAGGACAGAACCTTCGAAACACTTTCAAATCTAAGTATCAGAAGATGCTTTCTTATTTACCAAAGCACTCAAGAGATACATGTGGAACAAGACATGTGCCAGCGCTTACATTAGGACCCGGAACTGGCAGGAAAGACTCGATCTCTGTCCCCAAGAAGCTTGAAATACAGTAGGGAGGCAAGACACTCAGACAGCTTCCTGAGCCGCCTCTCAGAAGAGCTTGATGAGAGGAATGAATAGTGTGCTCTGGGAGTCAGGAGAAGGGAGGAGGGGTGTTGCCTGGGGGCTGTGGAAGTGTGTTTATTTTGCTGGTGAGATACTCTTTCCTCACTGGCAGCCCTGAGGACAATTTTTACACATACTCATTTGGCATAATAATATTTGTAAAATATTTTACTGTCCTCAGATCATAAGGGAAGGGATTCATATGGCATAGCAGGACACGCAGCACCAGCCTAACACTGGATTAATACTTGCAAAGACTTTGCAGGCATTGCTGTGAGAGGACCTAGAAAGATTCTAATTACTTGTGACAATGGATGCAAATGGAAACTTGTTGGACAAACAAATCCAAGAATATCTTCTCCACTGTCAGCGTTAGGAAAAATATTTTCATTTTTTCCTTCTCTCTCCTTTGCCTTCTACCCCCTCCTCTCATCTTCAAGCAATTTTATATATTTGCCATATGTTAGACTTAGGTGTGGGTGGCTAAAACGGTCTAGCTGGGGAGACAGAAAGAAACAAATCAACTAATCACTAAGCATAGGCCACAGCAGAATGACAATAGGCTGGTGGTGCTTGACAAACCTAGGAATTCCAGCTTCACTGGAATTTTGAAATTTCTCTTCACTTTTGAGAGTGGAGATAGGTGGATGGGTTCTGGAAGGATGTACTGTCAAATATCGATTTCATGTGTTAGATCTGGCTGGTCACCTACAGCAGCATTCCTTATCTGTAGTTTTGCCTTCTACGGCTTCAGTCACTCGTGTTCAGGAAGAGTGAGGACGGTTCAATAAGCTATTTTAAGAGAGACTATGTTCATGTATTTTTTTAATTAAAATATAATTACACCATTCCTCCCTTCCTTCATCTGTCACCAAACATTCCATGTCCCCTTCTGCCAACCCTTCCTATGCCTTCTTGCCCCATCTCCCTCTTAAATTGATTGCTTCTTTTTCTTTGATTGTAATTGGTGTGTACACACTCACACACACACACACACACACACACACACACACACACCTGCTGAGCTTGTTTTATTGTTTGTGTATGTATGATTTCAGGGCTGACCACTTTGTATCAGATAACTAATTAGGGGTTCAACCCTGGGAGAGGCTCATTCTTCCTCTCTTAGTAGCCATTAGTTGCTTATAGTTCTTTGTCTAGGGATGGAATTGCCTGAGATTTTTAACCCTTCTGTGTTAGCATGTCTACCAATATTGTCATGGTTTGACTCTTGTTTAGGCAGCCATTTCTAAGAGACACAGTCTCACATATGACTTCCTGGTCTTCTGGACCTTGCAATCTTTCTAGTTCCTCTTCCATGATGTTCCCTGAGCCCAAAATTATATGCAATGCATATTAAGTATATGTGTATGAGAAAGCCTCCAGGAAACATATCATTTTTATATTTATCTAAAATCATGCACAATATACATAAATATATGTAGACAGACACATATATTATTGAATGTTATGCCAGTTGGGATGGCAATGAAGGAGCTGTGTTGTAGATATATCTGTTGGATGTGGGCTGCCCATCATCTGTTTATCTCTGCATTGTGTTTAGTTATGGTTTTTCTCTAAAGGTCTCCATCTTCTGTAAAAAGAAGTTTCTTTGATGAAGGGTGATAGCTACATTTATCTCTGGGTATAAGAATAATTTTTATAATGTAGTTAGGAATTATGCTGGTCTAGCAAAGTGGTAGTGGTATATTCTTTTCTAAGATTCATGATCTCACTAGCCCTGGGAAGCTAGTCCCAAGCATGATTCCTTTCCTGTTGAGTGGACCTTAAGTACAATTAGACAGTTATCATCAGGATATGAGTGCCACTATTACACCTTTAGGGGTATCTTGCCAATCTGATCAGCATTGTAGTTCATAGGTGTCCTAGCTTGACAGGACTATTGATTACTTCTCTTCTTGGAAACTTGCATAATACTTTCTGGCACTCTAGAAACTAGACTCCAGGAAGGAGTCTTTCAGGTTAGATCCATCTGGGAACATATGAGTCCTGTGACCTAGAATACTATGTCTTCAGCAATAGTGGCTTACCTTCAGCCTCTGAGAGAATAGCAAAGGCAACACCAATAGCTTATATTGTATATGTGTTATATATAATTTTAAATAAATATAAAAAAATGATACCTTGAGGCTTTATCAAACAACATTGGTGATGTTTGCCCCCTTTCCCTTGGTCACCTCAATCCCCCTCCCAGCTAGAGCTACCTTCCACTTTTTCCCAGTTTCCACATCTTATCATCTGGATCCTGCTATTACCACAGTACTGCTTAGTTTTTGTAAACTTGACCCTAACTAGAGTCCTCTGGAAAGATGGGGCCTCTTGAGACAATGCCTCCATCGGATTGGAGGTATTAGGTAAACCTGTGGTGTATTTTCTTTATTAATGATTAATACAGGAGAGCCCAATCTACTGTATGTAGCACCATGCCTGGCAGATGATCCTGGGTTCTATTTAAAAAAAAAAGCAAACTTAGTAAGGTGTGGAGTGCAAGCTGGCAAACAGCATTCTTTTGTTTCTCTCTGGTCTCTGGTTCAGTTCTTTTCTTTGTGTTTCTGTCTTGAGTTTCTGCCCTGACATCACCTCTCATGATGGGAGATGAAATAAACCTTTTCCTCCCTAGTTGCTGTTGGCTAGTATTTTTCACAGTAATAGAAACCTGAGATAATAGCATATTGTTATAATTGTTCTGTTTTAACTTTAGCTACTGTTGAAAATTTGTGGTACCTAATTTATTATGGTTTAAAAATCTTGTTTGTTTTGCTTTAAAAAATGCTTATTTACTGGGTGTCTCTGTGTGTATACCCTTGTGTGGAGTCAGAAGACATCCCATGGGAGTCTCCTACTATGTTGTTCCTGGGATCAATTTCACATCTTCAGAATGGGCTGCAACTGCCTCTACCTGCTAAACCATCTTTTTGGCTCCATTTTGTTTGTTTGCTTGTTTGTTTTAAAAAGCCTTTTGGAGCAAGAGTCTACGATGGTTTTACTCAGAGGTTGGATTAGTTATGTTCTAAAGAGTAAAATTCACAGATAAAAATGTTCCAAATTTCCAACAAACTCTCTTCTTACATATTGGTAAAAATGAGAACCCCTACAGAATCTGGTAGTTAGTGAACTCATTTGGCTAGTTGTTCTCTTCCATGACAGTTGGTTTTCCTCTGCCTCATGTGACTCCATGTATTCATGAAAAGCTTAGAATTGAGTCAAGAACTCCAAGAATTTCTATGTAATTTTCTTTGAATAGATTTTCTTCCTTGTTCAGTGTTTAGCAACTCTAGCTATAGCTGCATCACGAGTTCTAGTCTTGTCTTTAGCTTGGTGACTGCCATGTTCTACTTGGGTTCCTTAGGTATGGTCTGGAGTGTGTCTCAACTTACAGATAAGGGTTAAAAAGAACTCATCATATCTTGGGAAAAAAAACATTTCCTACCAGTTTCCAATATATGAAAACATTTGCTTTATACTTTTTCTAGTATTTGGTAGCAGGTCTGCCTAGTCTCATCATGGCCAGAAGTAGATTGTTTACTTATTTGCTACTTCATGTAACTGTTAATGCATCAAGTCTCTCTTAGTTGATGCTTTCTTTAATGCAATAATTTGTTTGTAAAGTTGCTCTATATTTTTCCATGCAGTAGAAGATTATTCTTTTATTACTTTATAGTATGAGATTGTATGAACAAACTATAATTCTTTAGCCTGTGATAAAGGGTATTTTTTGTTTGTTTTGCTTTGAAACAGGATCTTACTATATAGCCAAGGTTACCCTTGAACTAGTGAACCTCTTTCAATGCAGGCTGGCTTTGACCTAGTGATCCCAGCTTCTTAAGTGCTAAGGTTACAGCCATGGACTGTCTGGTTTCCTGCTACTCTTGATAGGCTGCCTATGGGCTTGAGCTTAGAATCAGGAAAGGAACAAAGCATTTAGTAAATGATATGTCCAATGTATTTCCAAATGCTAGGCACTGCTCCAATAGCATTACATATATTAACTTAATAAATAGCACCAACTAGTACCAACTACCTTATAAAGAAAGGGATGCTAGTGTCATTATCTCAATTCCAATCTGGGTATAAGGCAATATCAAGTTCCTGTGAGTGATGGCTAGTTTTATGTCACCTTGATATTAGCTAGATTAATTTGGGAAGAGGGACTCTCAATTAAGAAAATGTTTACATAAGATTTGACTATAGGGCATTTTCTTAATTAGTGATTGATGGATGAAGGCCCAGTCCATTGTGGATGGTGCCTTCTCTAGGCTGATGGTCTTGGGGTAAGTAAGAAAGCAGGCTGAGCAAGCCAGTAAGCAGTGTTCCTCCATGGCCTCTGCGTTAGCTCTACCTCAGGTTTCTATCTTGAGTTTCTGCTCTGACGCCTCTGGATGATGGACTACAAGCTATAAGATGAAAGAAACCCCTTTCTCCCAAGTTTCTTTTGGTAGTGAAGTTTTATGACAGCAATAGAAACTCTAAGACACTACATCAAAGACACATTGAAACTGCACAAACTTGATGCCTACAGGTAGAGTATATCATGTCACCAGTCAATGAACAAGCTACTGAACTTACTTTCATTTAACTGTAACCATAGCTAGGAGCTGTCTCCACTTTTGAGTTAAACATACAGAGGACAGAAAGTTTGTTCAGAGAGGAGTCAGTTCATCATTCTAATGTGTTCCCTACATTTACATCTTCTGAACATGCTTTTAAATGTGTTTTAAAATAAATTTATGTATACAAATGGTTTCAAAGTATAAAAAAACAGGAAAGATAAATGTGAGGAGAGAGAGAGAGAGAGAGAGAGAGAGAGAGAGAGAGAGAGAGAGAGAGAGAATATTTTTTTCTTTGTTTGATGAGGGAAAATGATTTTATAAGTGAAGGTGGTACTCAAAACAAGAAGCTAGGAGCCTGATGTTAGCACAGTCCACAGATCAAGTCTGATTTTCTAATGGCTTCTCAATACTCTAAAAGTTACGAACTGCCAGAGAGAGACAGCTAGCTCTCTTTTCAGTAGACAAAAGGATAATTAACTAAAAAGGACCAAGAAAGCTCTGTGATTCCATGAAGATCAATTCTCAGATCAAAGAAAATGGCTGGACATCAGAAAACTATGGGTTAATGGTGGGACTTCCCATCGGAGTGTATTAATATCATATCATGCAGGTCTAGTGCATCTGGAAGCCCCATTTTGATGAAGGGAATAAGTTAAGTTGTGAATCTGTAAGAATGTATTCAGTCATATTTACAATGTATTCAGTCATATTCACAATGTATGTGTGAGAAATTTTTGAGTAGGATATCAGATTCTGGGAGAAATTCTTGGCCAGTAGCTGAGAAAATTGATGACTGGTTGCTTTCTGAAATCTTTCCATTCATCCTATGGTGCAAACATTTGTACTACAGCATTCTACCTCTGAAAACCTTGTCATGGAATTTACTAAAAAGAAGAGATACATTGCTCAGAAATGAGTGTGAAACTACTTAGTCTGTAAGGGAAGACAGACCAACATTTGTTCTCCTGGGGCCATAAGGCAATCTCATCTCAAGCATTGCAATAGCCTCCGCTGCATGAGAATGAGAATGGTGATGTTCCTGTACATAAATCTTGGCTTTTCCAAGGTAGAAGATGGAGACTAGTTCTGCATTTCTTTCAAATTTAAAAACCAAATACTTGTCTCCACTAAGTCCAGAGCCCACTTTGCCCTTCCAATCCTTATTTATTTATTTTTTTATTTAAAGACGTCCTTTCCTTCAAAGCAACATCTTTGCCACACCATGCTGCTAGTGTACTGTGGTGCCTGTCAGGTGAGCAGATGTCAGACATTCCATCATAGTAGAAATGGGGATGCCTTTCCAGGCTCTTTAATGTCCAGTTGTTGATGCCCCCCCCCCCCCATTGCAGTACAGCTACTTTATAACATTGTTGAAGTTGTTAGAGAAGCCAAGTTCTTTAAACCATTTGACTTATTTATATCTCTAATTCACGATGGACTGATTGATAAATCATCACAAACAGAGGCAAGCTTCTTTTATTGATTTAAACAATATAGGAGAAAGAAATACCAATGATCTACAACTTTGAAATTGAGCTTGGTAGATGAGTCAGATATTTTGATTTGTAGGGATGCCCTTTAGACTTTCTAAGCTCTATCACATACCCTTTCTCAGAATACTAAAAAGAAAAAGTTCCAAACTTTGAGAATCCACTTGAGAACTGAGATTTGTTTATAACTGGGTAGGGGGGAGGGACTCAGGCTCTGTGATACACAGGACACTTGGGTAATATTAGTATAGAGCTTCAGACATTTTCATATTCCTACTGTTGTCCCAAGAACCCTACACCACATCTCATGGTGGAAGAACTGTTCTAAATTATTACTCCAGTGTAGCAGGGGACAAGTGAGAGAGCCAGGAGTCAGGAAACTTAAACTCCAGTCTAAGTCCTTCATAACTTGTTGGACGTCAGACAGTCCATTGCTATCTCTGATTCTCAGTGCCTTCTCTGTAAATTAAAGCCAAAGTACTGAATGATCTCTTGTCACAGAGAACTCAAGTCAGATATTTGCGAATCCTGAACAGAGAGGAATTATGGAATCAATGCTGGTGATCAAATTTTCACATTCCACTAGGAAGTGAAGTGAAATTCAATTTTGTCAATATTAAAATGGATATATATATGTGTATGTGTGCAAGGGCATTGTGTATATATATTTACATACATATACAATTGTATACATTTGTATATATATGTATATATATATATTACCTACTAGATACCCAACACTATACTATTATTTAAACATATCCAAACATAATATCAAAAACAAGGTTCTCTGTAGCATGAACCTTAAAAGTGCTTATTAATAAAATCAAACCCAGAGCCAGGTATTGGGGTGAATGCTGGAAGATCAGAGAAGCAGAATAAGCCACAATCACCTCACCTTGGCAATTCCTCAACTGATCCTGTTTCCTCAGACTGGAAGTCTTTGAGTCCTCATCCAGAATGGATTTCAGCTAGACTGTTGCTAGAAACCTAAAAGTTTAACCAGCGTAGTTCCTGGTTTTCATGCCTTATATACCTTTCTGCTTTCTGCCATTACTTCCTGGGAATAAAGGCATGAGTCACCATGCCTGGCTATTTCCAGTGTGGCTTTGAACTCACAGAGATCTGGATGGATCTCTGCCTCCAAAAGTCTAGGATTAAAGGTGTGAGTGCCACCATTTTCTGGCTTCTATGTCTGTCTAGTGGCTGTTCTGTTCTCTGACCCCAGATAAGTTTATTAGGGTGCACGATATATTGGGGAACACAATATCACCACAGTTCTCAGTTCCATGAGTAACAAGAGTTTATAAACTAGGGAATTCAATAGAAATTGAGGTAAAAAGAATTCAGTTGCTTAATAAATTACAATTATTGTACTCACTCATAAGTGTATACTAGATGAAAGGCAAAGGATAATCAGACTATAACCCACAGCTCCAGAGAAGCTAGGAAACAAGGAGAACCCTAAGAGGGACACATGGATCACCTTGGGGAGAGGAAACAGAGGAGATCTCCATGAGTAAACTGAGGAGGAGGGGGCAATAGAGGGGAGAGGATGGGGGATGAGAATATGAGGGAACGGGATGGTTGAGCTGGGGGAGGGATGGAGTGGGAGAGCAATGAAAGAGATATCTTGATAAAGAGAGACATTATGGGCTTAGGGAGAAACCTGGTGCTAGGAAAATTCCCAGGAATCCACAAGGATGACCCCAGATTAGACAATTAGCAATAATGGAGAGGGTTTCTGAACTAGCCTATCCTGGTAATCAGATTGGTGAATACCCTAACTGTCATTATAGAGCCTTCATCTAGTAACTGATGGAAGCAGATGCAGAGATCCACAGCCAAGCACCAGACTGAACTCTGGAAATCCACTCCACTTGAAGAGAGGGAAGAGGGATTATATCAGCAAGGGGCATCAAGATCATGATGGGAAAATCTACAGAGACAACTGAACCAAGGCTCTTAGGGACTCATGAACTTTAGACCAACAGCTGTGGAACTTACATGGAAACAGACTAGGCCCTCTGCATACAGGAGACAGTTGTGTAGCTTGGTCTGTTTGAGGGGCTCCTGGCAGTGGGATCAAGATTTATCCCTGGTGCATGAGCTGGCTTTCTGTAGCCAATTACCTATGGTCAGATGCCTTTCTCATCCTGGATGCAGGGGGTAGGGCTTGGTTCTGCCTCAACTGAGTATACTAGGCTTTGCTGACTCCCCATGGGAGGCCTTACTTTTTTAAAAGAGGGGATGTGGGAGGGATTGGGAGGGAGGCTGGGGAGAGGGAACAGAAGAGGGATGAGAGGGGGATCTGTGGTTGATATGTAAAATGAACAAAATTTTTTAAATAAAGAAAAGAAAAGAAACAATGGAAAAAAGTAAAAAAATAAATTACAATTGTTATAAAACTATGAGAGTAAAGTATACAGTATTTTGAAAGCCTATAGTAAAATTTGGCTACTGAGGTGCATGCTTCATTGAATTTTGTTATAAATTCTCTTATTTCCTGGAAACATGTTTTTCTCATGCACAATTGTTTTAGGAAAGCTAGGAAGTTCACCAGCTCTTCTTTGGAAGGGATCCTTCAGTGCTCACATTCTAAAACATGACAGGCATGCTGCAATTTTTCTCATACTAAGGACATCTGAAATCAGGCTGGCTTTTTCATTCCCAGACATAGAACATCACGTGAGTGCTAGAATAATTTTGATGCTCTTTGTTCCTGATTGATTTTTCAAAGATGTTTATTTTTAAAAATCATAGAAGACTGAGCTACTGTTGTCCTCCACAACAAAAGGTGAGCTTGCTCATGACCTTAAAAGGTAAGATAGCTTCCTTGTGGCTAACAGGCAGGCAAATGTACTCTCTAGACCAGCAAATGCAATAGCCCTCTACTCCCTTACCAGGGCCATGCCGTTTAATGCCAAAAGACTTAGGTTCTCTGTCTCAGTGTCTCCCATGACATTTCACTGCACATGCAAGTGACAGTTGGCCCTCTTTTTGTTAGACTACAGCATTATTGTCAATGGCCTGGCAGAGTCTAAGGGAGCTGAAAATGCTGAATTAGAAGATTAAAAAGTGTCAGGTGCTAACCTTCCTGGGAAGCCTGCCTTGAGTTCTCCATGCTGAGCTAATAGCCCTGGCTGCATATGGTACCATGCTCTGAAATGTCCCTCTGCCAGAGTGCTCAGGCTCTACGCCAAGGGACTCCGTGAGCATCACTGCAGCACTTGTTAACTCAGGCCACTTCCCCAGTGTGTGATTCCGCAGAGCCATAGTAGGTCTTGCAACCTTGCACTCTGACTTATTCCTAAGAGTGCTAACTTATTATTAGCATTCTTAGAGGGGGTACACTTTAAAAGCTAAAAATATATATAATTTTTTAAATTTCATCTTTATTGGGGTTAGAATGACAAAATTACACATATTTCAGATAAATGAAATAATCTTTGCTACAATTTCACAATATGAAACAATCACGATGATCAAGCTAAGTGATCTATGTGTCCCTCATAGGGGAACTTTTTGTTATATGAACATTCATGACCTAGTGTCCTGATCAATTTCAAGCATGAAATTCAATAACCTTTTTAAAAAATTTTTTTTCTGGGACTGGAGACATGGCTCAGTGAATAAGAGAATGTACTACTCTTCCAGAGCACCTGAGTTCGGTTCCAACCACCCACATCGAGTGGCTCACAACTGCCTGTAACTCCAACTCCAGAAGATTTTACATCATCTTCTGGTTTCGGTGGGCACACACACACACACACACACACACACACACACACACACACACACTAAAAGTAATTTTAAAATTTCAGAAATATTATTGTTAAATTAGCAGGTAAAGTATGAGGCTTTAATACAACGCTCTTAATTATACTCATTGTGCTGTGTAGTTGCCATAACTTCACCCCAGAACAGAAAGTTTATCCCTTTCAGCTGCATCTTTCCACTTTCCCCAATTCACTGGCCCCTTTCTACACCATGTTTGCATAAATTCAACTTTCAGTCTATGTGTGAGAACAGGAAGTACATGTTATTGGTGGAAGTATTAAGGCAACTCCACATACTTAAAATGGATTTTAAAATAAAATTTATTTTGTGGGGTAACTTACAAGTAAAAGGATAGGTTACAGGGTCCGGGAGAGGTGAAGTGCAGTCCAGTGATGTTCTCTGGAGAACTCTGCTCATTCTACCTCCAATGTCCAGGATCCAGGAACCAAGAGAGCTGGCACATCCAGATCTCAAGTCTTAAGGACTCCTGTCTCTGCCCAGCCTCGTAGGTGTGACAGTTACCGGAAGCCTCAATGGGGGTAGTACTTCCAGGTTAAAGCTGGAATAGCTACCCATTACAACATGTCTTTGTGAATTTGGTTGATTTCATTAGCACCATGCTTTCTGGCTCATTCATGTTCCCACAAATGTGACAGCTCTTTCTTTTATGCGACTGAGTAATATTCCACAATAGCCAAGAGAATCACATTTTCTTTGTGCCTCCTTTTTCTGGAAGACATAGGTACTTGGGTTGTTGCTTCAGCATCTTGACTGTTTTGATTAGTGGTACTGGGGACCACACTTGATGAACAGGCTTTACAGCTTTGTTTTATCATCTAGCTGTTGCTGGTGAGATACCTGGGGGAGATTCTAATGTGGACTTCCTAAAATGAAATTTTACACAGCCTCACCCCCACCCCAAATTAACCCATGTATTTTTTGAAGTCTTGTTTTCAGCACGTTCAGTTTATTTCTGCTCTAGCATGTGCCTTGGAGAAAGCAAGGCTGTGGCAAACTCGTCTAGGCTCCATTTAAAGTGTCTGTTAGATGGTCTCTGTGGTTGAGCTGGGAGTGAGAGATGCGGGATCAGACAAGTGGATAGGACAGACACCTGCCACCAGACAGAGAGGTTAAACCCCTTCTCTCCATCCCTTTTCCCCTTCCTCACTCTCAGTGCAGCCAGTCACATAAAGAAGCAAAAGCAAAAGCAAATTAAAAATGTTTTTCTTAATTTGGAGAAGTAGCCAGGATTGATTTATTTAGGCTGTTAGTGAATGTGAGGAGCGTGTCATGTTATTATCCCTGCACCACCTTGTTACAAGCTGGCTGTGGTGTCTTCATTGGCAGGCTGTGTCTTGCTTACATTTTCTCACAATACCAAACAATATGCAACAGTTCTAAATACTCAATAATTATTTTTGTAATTGTTGAATCAGTTTATAGAACTCAATTAGCCACGACATTCTTGAAACTTATGACAAGCAAAGAACTCAATATCAGATTAGAAGGAAATATGCAGTTTTTCCTGTAAGAAGAGCCAAAAAAGGGGGAACATTATTGATGTAATGCAATATCCTTAAATGAAAAATGTGTCCATTGGGAGTACTTTCTGTTCTCTGAGACAATGATTCCATAAATTCTATTTTCTTCTTTTCTGGCAATAGTTCTCTTACTGCTTTGAAATGCAAGGGTTTTACAGAAATTACAAAAGAGAGTTGAGAAGAAAAGCCAAGATCAAGCTGTCTGCATTGCTTGTCTCCTGAAGCTACAGTAACTTGGGAAACTTTCTTTCTGTTGAACTGGGAAACTTCTGTTTGCAGTGGATGACTCATAAGGGTGTGTCAGTGATCACAATTCAGTCCAAAGAAGCTTAAAAACCTATCAGTCAAAGTATAAGTGATAGGACTACTTTCTCTCTAAGTGCCATGAATTGGGAATTTATTTCTTGTGTCATTTAGGAAGAACTAATTATATGGTTTAGAAATCTTTTAACAGGCTTCATGAAGTTATCTCATATCAGAGTCTCATAATTGAAAAGGACTTGAAAGATGGTAGAGTTAAAATGCACATTCAAAGTAGAACTCCTAGAATTCCTCCATGCTTGTTTTCTCTCAGGTGAGAAGCAACACATTTTTGCAAAAAGAACACAAGAGATTCAGTGAGAATAAAATTCTTGTGTTTGCTCTAAAAGACCTTCACTCATATTATCAAATATTACTGTTAGTTTTCTTACCTATATATTTCATTGATGCATTGTTTTAATCATTGTTCTGAGTTGGGGCTAGATATGAGTAATACAGCATTGGGAAGATGTGGTTTGTTTTTTAGAGACTTTATAGTATAGTGGTTAGAAAAATATAAAAAAAACCCATATAATGCATAAAGATTGTTTTGATGATGAGGTATTGAAAGTGTAATGAGTGTCTTTGTAGGAATTCCTGAATCAGTTGTGGAAGCAGAAAAGTTATCATGAAATAGATGATTTTTTAATTGCTATTTTATCTCTAGATAAATACGTCTAGCTTATTTAATGGATACATTGCATGGTGGGCAATTTAACAGCATGCATCAAAGCTATGGCATTAAAAACATTGTCTTGTATTATGAACATAGGCTGCGTGTATGCTTGCATGCATGGGTGAGGGGAAGGGATGTTAAGGTAGAGAATCGCATCAGCTTAAGGTATGAGACTGGACACAGAAGTAGGATCAGAGTGTTCAGGGCAGATAAGAAAGAAGATGGAGATGGCAGAAGTGACTGGATTTGGAACTACTTGGAAAGACTAATGATAAGACCTGGGGCTAATAGGCTTTGAAGAAAAAACAGAAACTAAGCAATACCTAGTCTGTGTTTACGTCTGTGCTTCGGCCCTTCTAAGGGCCTGGCAGCAATGGCAGTCAGTGAACTCGCTCAACTGTTCAGTACCAACCAAGCTTCACACCGAACCCACTAGTTAAATGTTCATTTCACATAGCTCCCCGGCTGGGCTCCTTTGCAAACTGAAGTTTGAGAAGTACCAACGGTGATAGAATCATGAGCTGAGTAAGTATGTCCACTTAGAAGATGCAGGAGCACCTTCAGGGGAGGACTTCTCAGAGTGGGTGAAGACAGAGGATGACTCCAGGATATTAACAAATTTGATAGGCAGGTGTAATATTCAGTTAAAAAGTCCATTATCTCTGAAGTTCTGGAGCTTAGGAGAGACCCCAGAAAGCAACCACCAGGAAGGATGAAGCAGTAACAATGAAGGATAGGAGACTTGCCCAAGAATATAAACACTTTAGAAGCCAATCTTTTGATATTAATGTTAGATTCCTTGTCATTAAAATATAGATTATTTTCAAGCCAGTTTTCCTCAGTTTGGATCATTTTAGAACTTCTCTGAAGTAAGTATAACCCCAGACAAAGACAGTTCCCAGCAGTCTCGCTCTCCTATACCTGCATGTTACTCCTCCCTTCAGGGTGAGTGCATCTGCTGCCTGAACCTGATCTCTCTCTCTCTCTCTCTCTCTCTCTCTCTCTCTCTCTCTCTCTCTCTCTCTCTCTCTCTCTCTCGCCTTTACCCCAATGGCTTACTTCCTCTCTCCACGCTTGTCATTGCTTTAGTTTAATGTTACCATTTGTTATCTGGAGCACCATCATAGCTTTGCTGGGTTAGTCAGCTTGTCAATGCCACTAGACTTACCCTTGAAAAATTAGACAAATATTTTAATATAGTACCATAAAATACCTGTAGACTAAGATAATTGAACCATTTGGCTATGCTTTTTTTTTTTATCAAAGCAAGCTGGTGGTTTATGATTTGAGTTTATTCTAATTGTCCTGTTCCACTTGCCCCTGAGAACGCTGTTGCCCTCACTGAGTTTCTGGGTCTGATATGTTAGTTGATCTGTTTCTCTCACCTTTAGGATCTATTTCTTTATTCTGCATTTGCGTGGGCTATATTACTCTTCTCCCTTTCCATACCATTCTGCCATGGTAACTGCATTTACCCTCCAAGGTTCAGAACAAATACTGCCTGCTAGGTTGTGATTCCTCACTGCCTCCAGCTATAAGTAAGATTCTCTCCAAACCCTTGCCAATTTTAGCCATTTAAACAAATTGAAGACATCTACCAGGATGAATACTGCTTATATGATATGTTTCTTATCCACAGAGCAACTGTAAACAAAATACAAAACCGTGAAGTATTGCTAGTGTTCTATTCCATAGACAAGAAAACTGAGGTCCAGCATGTAAATACAGCATGCCCAAGAGGTGTACAGTTAATTTGCAGAGCCATAATTCTAGGTCAGATTCATCTAATGCAAACTGCTAAAATCCTAGTACATTTTTGTGTTATTTGTACCATTTCAGCTGTGAAAGAAATTGTGTCCCCGTAGAATCTTTGAGAGATGGAGTGCTCATTGTCCTGGCACTTAACAGGGTGCCAACTACTTCCTTGCTAAGTGATTTGCTGATCAAGTACACTATAGTCTAATTCAAGATAGTGAGGCATCTCATTTGAAAGCACTTCATATACGCCTGGTGTCACTTGAGATGCCGAAGGGGAGACAGGATAAATTTATGTTGCAATGTTCTCTGCCTTAATGCTTATAATAAATCTGGAAAGTGAAGATAGACGTTGTTTCCACCAGCATGGACAGAGTTAAATCATTGTGTTGCAGCAAGGCTCCTTTTCCAGTCTTTGTATAAGCATTTCTATCATACAGTTTCAATTCCTTCCATGTTCGTGGAGACCGATGTTTCCAACATTGATGCACATTGTGACAGCAGATGTTCAAAGGAGTGGACAGAAGTACTTATTGTGCAGGGTAGTGTCTAATAATAGACAATTTATTCACCTGCTACCCATGGCATTAGCATTCTGAATGCATTCACTGTTTTGGTACCAGCTTAGGAAAAAAGACACCAATCTTTCTCTCTTTTTCACATTTCCCTCTGTCCTAGCTCTATCTTTCTATATTCTCTTCTTCCACCCCAGTGCACATATTAGCAGTGAAATTTTGGCCGATGAAAAGATTATATTGTAAACTTCTCATTGTAAGGAGGAAAAAGTACATTTGAGGTGGGAAATACAAGTTCTGAAAGCAGTAATATTTCAAGGGGTCCCTATTCTCTTTTCTTCACTCCATAGATTCTACCCACCACAATAAAAACATCATGAAAGATACAGATATTCTCCTTAAAAATAATACCCAACAGCAACATTTTGATATGATTTCAGCATGATTTCCTGGAAACCACAGGGGATCTGTATTCACATCTCCAGGTTGGAGAGCTAACACTATTTTTGATCATTGTAAAAGAGGTCCATCTCTCTTCCCAATCCACCTATAACCCTAAGCATTGATCCTGATTCCTCTCTGTCCATGTCTCATGTGTCACTCAGGGTCTAGCAAGGTTTAACCTTTCAATAGTTTATAGTATCTTGTAGCCAGTCTTGCCTCAATCTTTAATATGTTCCTGGGTCTCTAGGTTTTATGTGCAAAGTATATTTACATTAACCTTTAAGATCAGGCTCAAGAATGGCTATAGGTTGGATACTGTTTGAGTGTTCACCAGGTATCCTTGGTAACTGAGGCTTTGGTCTGCAAGGTAGTGAAACTGGGAAGTGGTAGAATGTTTGGGAGATGGGCAAGGTAAGAGATTTTTAACTCACTTGAGACATTATCTGTAGCTAGAGTTTTCCTGCCTGGCCCACAGTCAGGACAAATCTCTGTCACCCACTAGTCCCACAGCCACTCAGACCCAACCAAGTAAACACAGAGACTTATATTGTTTAAACTGTTTGGTCTAATGGCTCAGGCTTCTTGCTAACTGTTATTATATCTTAAATTAATCCATTTCTATAAATCTATACCTTGCCACATGGCTCGTGGCTTATTGGAATCTTCACATGCTTCTTGTCATGGCGGCAGCCGGCAGTGTCTCCTTCCGCCTTCCTGTTCTGTCAATTCTCCTCTCTGTTAGTCCCACCTATACTTCCTGTCTGGATACTGGCCAATCAGTGTTTTATTTATTGACCAATCAGAACAACACATTTGACCTATAGACCATCCCACAGCAATTATCCCATAAGGTAGTTTCATGACAATACAACTCTCCCCATATCATGCTTGGAGATGTGACTGTGGGTTCCTGCACATGTTGCAACATTGTCATCTGGCATTCACCACAAAAGCCACACCAGAAAAGAATTGTTACCCACACCATATGCTTGAATCTCCAGAACTGTAAGATAGATATTTTGTTTTTATAAAAATTAGCTGCTCTAGGCATTTTGCTACAGTACTGAAAATTTGACTAAAGCAAACAGTCTAACTTCTTGCAATCTTTTCCAACATTCCATGATAATCTAGGCTTTTCTCATTATCTAGTCCATAAAATCTTGTAGAAATAACCATCAATTCTTTTTATATTTTGGATATTATCCCTTTGTCAGATGTGGAGTTGTTAAAGTATTTTGCCATTCTGTGGGCTGCCTTTTTGTCCTATTGATGGTTTTCTTTGCATTATAGAAGTTTATCAGTTCCATGAGGTCCCATTTATTACTTGTTGATCTTAGCACCTATGCTATTGGTGTTCTGTTCATAAAGTTGTCTCCTGTGCCAATGTATTTAAGGCTATTCCACAATTTCTCTTCTATCAGGTTCAGTGTATCTGGTTTTATGTTGAGGTCTTTGAGCCACTTGGGCTTGAGTATTGTGCAGGGTTATAGATATGGATCTATTTACATTCTTCTGCATGCTGACATCCAGTTAGATCAGCACTATTTGTTGAAGATGCTTTCATCTTTTTCCACGTATATTTTTGGCTATATCAAGAATAAGGTGTCTATGGGTGTGTAGACTTACACGTGGGTCTTTGATTTGATTACATTGATCAATGAATCTGTTTTTATGCCAATACCATGTAGTTTTTATTACTACAGCTCTGTAGCTTGAAATCAGAGATTGTGATAGCTCTGGAAATTTATTGTATAGGATTGTTTTGCCCATATCTGACAGAGCCTAATATTCAAAATATATAAAGGACTCAAGAAACTTGACAACAACAAACTAAATAATCTAATTAAAAATGGATTACAGATCTAAACAGAGAATTCTCAACAGAAGAATCTCAAATGGCTGAGAAACACTTAAAGAAATGCTCAACATCCTTAGCTATTATGGAAACGCAAATCAAAAGGACTTTGAGAATCCATCTTACACCTGTCATAATAGCTAACATCAAAAACACAAGTGACAGCTCATGCTGGTGAGAGTGTGGAGCAAGGGGAAGACTCCTCCACTGCTGGTGGGAATGCAAACTTGTATAGCCACTTTGGAAATCAGTATGGTGGTTTCTCAGAAAGTTGAGAATTGACTTACCTAAAGACCCAGCTATACTACTCCTGAGCATATACCCAAAGGACACTCCATGCTATCACAAGGACACTGCTCAACTATGTTCATATCAATTTATTCATAATAGCCAGGAACTGGAAACAACCTAGATGTTCCTCAACCAAAGAATGGTTGAAGAAAATGTGGCACATTTGAACAATGAAGTATTACTCAGCTGTTAACACAATGACATCTTGAAATTTGCAGACAAATAGGTGGAACTAGAAAAAAAATCATCCTGAGTGAGATAACCCAGACCCAGAAAGACAAACATGGTATGTACTCACTTAATACATGGGTATTAGCTATGAAGTAAAAGATAATCATGCTACAATCCACAGGCCCAGATAGGCTAGTAATAAGGAGGGCTAAGGGGGAGGGGGCACATGGACCTCTGTGTGAAGGGGAAATAGAATAGAATTCTCTGGTGGAATAGGGGCTGGTGGGGTTGGGAACAGGTGGGAACAACTGCAGGAAATGAAGCCAATACTGGAAGAAATGACTAGAATTGGGGGGCACTTGAGGGTGAGGTGGAAGCCTAATGTAATGGAAACTCCATGGAATCTATGAGAATAACCCTAGCAAAGATTCCTAGTAATGGAGCACATGGAGCCTGAACTGGCCATCTTCTGGAACCAGGCAAGGCCTCAAGTGGAGAAATTAGGACAACAACCAAGCCACAAAACCTTCAACCTACACTTTGCCCTGCCTGTTGGGTATTCTGGGACCAGAGCCTAACAGAATCATCATCAATCCAGAGAGACTCCATCCAGGAACCAGTGGGAGTAGATGCAGAGTCCCACAGCCAAACATTAGGCGGAGCTCAGGGAGTCCTGCAGAGCAGGAGGAAGGATCAGAGAAGCCAGAGGGGTCAGGGACATCAAGAGAATATGGCCCACAGAATTAATTGACTGGAACTCAAGGGAGCTCACAGAGTTCAGGGAGCCTACAGGGGTCTGACCCACGTTTCCGGCATATATATTTTGGCTGAGTAGTATGGTACTTTTGTGGGATTCCTGATAGTGGGAGCAGGCACAATGCTGACTCTTTTGCTTACTTATGAAGGGTTGCCTCTTCCAGCTTTGATGTGATGGTATGTACCTGGCCTTATTGTAGCATATTATACTGTGTTTGGTTATCTCCCTGGGAGGCCTGCCCTTTTCTGAGGCAAGATGGAGGAGGCATGGATCTGGGGGAGGGGGAGGTGGGGGAAATGAGGGGAGAGGAGGGAGGGAAAACTGAGGTCAAGGTGTAATATATGAGAGACGAAGAAGAATAAAAGGAGATAAAATATAAAGAAAAGTAGAAATAACCATCAATTTATAGTATAATTATTAATCTATGTCCCCATTTAATAGTAATCCTTTAGAACAGGGACCTGTTTATTTTCTGTTCCTGTAACTTATGTGTAAATGATGTCACCAAGTTTTCTGTTCAACAAAAGGCAAAAAATACAGTTCTCTAATTCAATAGTTATATAGGTTATGATCTTAGATTCTCTAGGTTGAAACCAAGCTCAAATGTGTAATGGTATGTATAAAACTGGCAAAGTCACATGCTCCAGAAGATTCTATGACCAGGCTTCCTCTCAGCTTTCTATCTCTGCAACTCTTACTGAAGGCACAAAGCCCTGGTATAGAGTCAAGATTGGCTAAACTGAGTTACCATGTGCTTTTTAGAAGACCTTGTCCAGGAGTGGAGGGTCTGTCACAGGAAGCCATTATCCAAGAATCACATACCTTGGGAGGAGGGACACTACAAAGATTAACATAGGGATCACAAAGAATCTGTAAGAGAGAAAGAAGAGTTTTGTTTACTGGCCACGAAGCTTCAGTTTTGCAAAATGAGGAGGGCTGTGGAGAAGAACAGGAGGAACAGTGGTTATGGTTGTTCAACAATGTGAATGTGATAAATGTCACTACACTATATACTTAAAATGGTTAACATCATCTATTTTATGTTGTATACATGTCAAAATGTAAAAAACCAAATAAGAATAGTGTGGTAGTTTGAATGTAATTGGCCTCCATAATTTCATAAAGAGTGGCACTATTAGGAGGTGTGGTTTTGGTGGAGTGGGCAAGGCTTTATTAGAGGAAGTGTGTCACTGTGGGAGTGGTCTTTGAGGTTTCCTGTACTCAGGATACTGCCCAGTCTCTCAGGCAACTCAAGATGTAGGACTCTCAGCTACCTATCTAGTACCATATCTGCCTGCACGCCGCCATGCTCACCACAATGATAATGGACTAAACCTCTGAAACTGTAAGTGAGCCACCCCAACTAAATGTTTTCTCATAAGAGTTGCCACGGTCATGGTGTCTCTTCACAGCAATAAAAACCCTAAGACAGATAGTCAAATGAAGAAAATAATACAAATAGAAAAATGATAATGATGCCCAGAAAATTGTTAATTCCTTGAGGCAGGACCCAAAAGGCACCACCTGTAGCATTTCTGGCTTCAGTGGGATTTTACTGATGCATGGTCTGGGTCCAGTCCCTTTGCCCCTCAGAGGCAGTAACATTAAATTACTACATGTCACCTTTGTTTCATTTCTCCTTCCAGACTCTTTGTATCTCTTCTATTCTTTATTTTTTATTTTTCATTCTCTTAACACCTTTTCCAGTAAACTTCATTTCTGCTTAAAATAACTGAGGATCTTTTCACATGTAACCTGAAATCTTGAGGCACTGAGACTTTTACTTACCACAGTCTCCAAGGAAACAGCATGGCAGAATTCTTAGGGAGAGAAAACAGCCAAAATAAGTGTGGGAACCCTTGTGAACTTGAATTATCCTTTGTAGGAAACTTCTCAAACATACCCTTTAGTTGTTCCTTGCGAGATCTACAGTTTTGTTGAAATTAATTGTACAATTTATCCTCCAAGGTTCCTCATCTTTCAAACTTTTTCATATCTTCATGCCTTCCTTAACATACTGTATCCCTGCAACCCTTTTCTGATGTTTCCACAAGTGTAATAATACAAATATATTAAAGTAACAGCATCCTCTTCAGTGCTTTATTTATCCATATGTCTCTGAGTCAACATCATTTCCATTAGGGAAGAAAGAATATACTAAACATCTGTATGTTCATAGAACCTGGGAAGTTTCTGGGATGAATAGGCCAGTAATAGAAAGCTTAATGAATGAATGAATGGGTGAATTGTTGAGTGTAGTCAATTTGGAATGGAGAACTGACTTGATTCTATTCACTCCGTACTGATTTCCGTCCTCCCTCAAGCTTTCTGGGCTACAGACATTCTTTTTGAAGTCTCATTTCCACAGTCAACATTTGCACCATGGATAATAAATTAGCATCACTTTGAAAACAAAAATGATTCCATTTTGCACTTGGAATGTGCTCTAAGAATTAGAAAGGGCAGGAGTGATACACTCCCTGAGGCCTGGAAAGTCTGTTGGTGTTTTATTAGGTAACAATTTCTGTTTTTTCTGGATTTACAAGTTCCTACTTTGTCCCTGGGCACCTGAACAAATGCCAAGAGGAAAAAGCAAAACAGAATGTGTCTTGCTACCTGGAGACTGAGTGACACCCAAACCAAGAGTTGTCAACTACTGAAATTAGACGCACCTGTTATTGTGATCCTGAGCATGGATTCCCCAAAGGGAAACTGGGCATTCTAAAATTAGTGTTCATGGCTTGACTACAAGCAGTCTTACCAGGATTCCTTTCTGATAGGATTTCTGGTTGTGGCAAAGTCATAAATAAGAGAAATAGAAGAAAAATCACTTCTCTTGATAATGATGATCTTAGAAATATTCATTTTATAAAAAGGGGCAGGACATAGATTACCATTTTGATAACAGTGTTAGATTCAGGGGAGCTGCATTCATTTTCAGGAACATTTAAGCTGCAGTCACTATCTTATTATCTCTAAGTGTCCTCTATGAATTCCTAGCATTATGCTGCAGGGTAGAGAAGTTCCACATCCTGGGGTAGGATATGAAAGCCACAGCATTAACCCAGGAGCTGGGAGAAGTGGATGACATCTCTCTCTCTCTCCCCTTATCTACAAAAGACTCTAGTTAATGCCTCTGAGCTTCTCTTACTGGCCTGCTTGTCAAGTATGCCAATGGGAGTCATAGTTGACTTCCATTGCCTGTGCTATTCAGTGCCACAGAGAAGACAAATCACTGAAATATCTAATTAGCATAAGGATGCAGTCAAGTGAAGACTACAATAATATAATGGTACCTCCATTAGTGTTTCTATTGATGTAATGAAACACCATGATCAAAAAGCAAGTTGGGAAATAAATAAGTAAAAAAGCAAGTTGGGGAGAAAAGGGTTTATTTGATTTACACTTCCACATTATACTTTCAATCTATCACTGAAGGAAGTCAGGATAGAAACTCAAACAGTGCAGGAAGATGGAGGCAAGAACTGATGTTCTTAGAGGGGTGCTGTATACTAGCTTGCTAGGCCTGGCTTGCTCATCCTCCTTTCTTATAGAATCCAGGACCACCAGTCCAGGGATGGCACCAACCACTGGTAAAGCTGTTACTACCAACTGAGAGCTCCTGGTAGCAATGGCTTTACCAGAGGCCAGAATATACTGCAGCTCTCAGCAACCCACCATAGGGTGGGCCTCTCTCATCAATCACTAGTTGAGAAAATGCTTCATAGTTGAATATTAAGGAGGCATTTTCTCAATCGAGGCTCCCTCCTTCTGGATGACTCTGGATTGTGTCAAGTTAACATAAAACTGAGAGCAGAAATAGGGGTTACCTATTGACCGACTTCTTCTCCAACTAACTTTCTAGCAATCTCTGGAAGTCCACCAAAGCCTTCTTGTGAGTCCCTGAAAACTGAGAAGCTGATGAACGAGCCCAATCTCTGGTCACAGGAAGACCTTGAGTCTAATCATTCCAGATGCAACCTCTTCTGACCCCTCATACCTTTATTCCTAACATGGAGATGGAACACTACTTAATGAGGCTCTGGATGAGGGTGAAGACTTAGTGAAGTAATGAGGTGGAATTGACTAAACCTTGAGGGTCTTTATGTTTTTCTCTCTCTCCTTCAGTGTGAGAGTGGGACAGAGAAGTTGAGTAAATGTCTGTGCTCTTTGTTTTCTAGAAATTAGCTCCATGTATTTAAAGTATAGCTAGAAATTGGAGAAGAAAGAAATATCTTGAAGAAATAAAACTTGTGGCAAAAATTTATTCTCTTTCTATTTCTTTGATATAATAGGAAAATAGTAGACTAACAATGGGTTAGAGGCCGGATGTAAAAATTCAGCTAGATGAGCTACATGTGTCTTACCATTCTGGTTAAACACATTCAGAGGTAGAGGAGTGGCCCTACTTTAAGAGAGATTACTTCAAAACAACAACAAAGTAATAAGAAGAGTTTTGTTGGTGACTCATGGAAGGATCTATTTTTATTTTTATCCTTCTATTGACTAAGAAACGACTTCATAGGTAATGAAACTGAATTAAGAATCATTTGGAGCCGGTGATGGTGGCACATGATTTTAATCCCTGCACTCAGGAGACATGCAGGCGGATCTCTGTGAGTTCGAGGCCAGCCTGGTCTACAGAGAGAGATCCAGGACAGGCACCAAAGCTACAGAGAAAACTTGTTTCAAAAACAAACAAAGAAAAAACAAACAAACAAAAAATGAGAATCATTTGGAAATGTAGATTTGAAGGACTTTCTGGAGTGCTTAACTAAGGAAAAAGACATTATTCTAAACATGGTCAACACCGTCCTATGCTCTGGGTTCACAGACTAAATCAAACGTGGAAAGGAAGAAGTCAGCTGAGCACCAATATTCACATCTCTCCGCTTCCTGACTCTGGCCACAATGTGTCCAGTGCTGTGCTCCTCCCATCACAACTGTAGTTCACCTACTGCCACGCCTTTCCCACCATGACGTTATCCAACTTTAGGCAAAAATAAACCCCTTCTTGCCTTAAGTTGCTTCTTGTGGGATGCTTTGTCATGTCTATAAGAAAAGGAACTAATGGAGTCCTTGTGAAAATGTCTTGGCAAAGAGATTCCAAGTGTGGTAGAGCATTCGCCAGGGGAGTCTAGAGCTGAGTTGTGCTATGCGGCTCCTATGATCTGCAGTTCAGTGTAGTGTTTGAGAGTACTGATGTTTTCTAGACAGACTGGGGTTTTAACCGTGGTCCTTGTATTTCCTATCAGGGTAACATTAGCTACCACGTTAGGTATTTTTTTTCATTGTTGGTTGTTATTGCTATGATTAAGCATCATGACAAAAGGCAATTTGAGGAAGAAAGAGTTTGTTTTGCCTTAGAATCCAGCGGGGAGAGTCCATAATAGCAGCAGGCAATTAGGGCAGAAAGTTGAAACACCTCAACTGCACATAGGAAACAGAGAGAATGAACTGGATGTAGGGTGAGGGTACAAATACTCAAAGCCCACCCCCACTGATATCCTTCTTTTAGCATGGCCATATCTCCTAAAGGTTCCCTAGCTCCCCCTCCCCCAAAGCATCACCAACAGGTCACCAAGGGTTCAAATTCATGAGTTCACAGAATACATTTCTCATTTAAACCACCAAAGCCACACTGTTTAACTTGTCAGAGTAAAATATCTTTTGGATTAATGTGCAAAATTGGGTAGTATTACATCCACCTCAAATAGCTCTCAGGAAGATGCCAGAAAGCATGTGATTTTCTTACCAAAATGAGTGTCGTACAGAAAACTTTAAGAAATACTTGTCTAATTATTGTCATTTTAGTTTATTTTCTATGATCAGTTTCTGTTTTTGAAGAAATGTCTTGACTTCAGGTTCCTCTGGTTATAGAGAGGAAATCAAATGGTTGGTATACACTTGTTTGTGGTTGGAAGATTTCTCTGGTCCTACCCAGCTCTGTGGTCCCACAGCTGCTTATAAAATAATCACTCAGAAGCTTATATTAATCATAACTGCTCAGCCATTAGCTCAGGCTTATTACTGACTAGCTCTTACACTTAAATTAGCTCATAATTCTTATCTATGTTTAGCCACATGGCTTGGTACCTTTTCTCAGTTCTTCCTTGTCATCTTGCTTCCTCTGTGTCTGGATGGTGACTACTGACTCAGCCTTTCCACTTCTCAAAATTCTCCTTATCTGCTTTCCTGCCTGTACTTCCTGCCTGGCTACTGGCCAATCAGTGTTTTATTTATCAACCAATCAGAGCAACACATATTCACAGCATACAGAACGACATCCCACAGAACTTATCTTCATACTGTATACTTTATAACTGTCTCTGTTTTTGAAATCTTATTTTTATTGGCCTGAATAATTTCAATCCACATATGAGATAACACATATAGCAATATCTATTGACAAATATTAGATTTCTGAGTTTATCTCAGCCAGGTCCTTATCTGTACTCAATATTGTATAGAAAACAACTTTGATCAGATGTTCTGGAAGCCAGTTGTCTAGAAGTGCATGATTGTACCCAAAATGTCTACAATTACCATCAGTGAGCATTTCAGATGGGAGTAAGTTTGGTCATTATGATTCTAACTCAAGAACTTCATTAGGAGAAACTGTAAAGAAATGTTTCCTATATATACATCAAAGTCACTCTCAGGACTTGTGTAAGGTCCAATGTGTGTGAGTGAGTATGTATGTGTGTGTGTATATGTGTGTGTGTGTGTACATACATTTTCATTCTCCCAAGGTGTACATGTATATATATGCATATTCATATGGAGACAAGAGATTGATGTGTGTCTTCCTCAAATCTGAATGCTATATTTTTGGAACAGAGTCTCTCATTAGAACTTGAATTTACCCATTTGCCTGCACTGGCTGGCCAGCACACCCTCCCCTAGGCTGGGATTAGAGGCATTCAGTGCTTGTGTTTGACTTTTTATGTGGATCCTGGGGATCAAACTCAGGGCTTCTTGTTTGCATGCCAAGTACTTTACTTACTGAGCCATCTCTCCAACTCTGCAAGCTTACTTTCTGGACCCATCCCCCTTCAGAATTTCTGATTATGTAGCTGTTGGGTGGGGACCAATTATTTATTGATTCTTTTCATCATATTCTCAAATGATATTAACGCTGTTATTGTCTGGGGCCTTTTGATAATTGCTGCCTTGAAATGGCTCAGAATATTCATAGTCAAGGACAATTTTTCAAATCTGAAGGCATCTATGGTGTATCTGCAATGCTCTGTTGCCATGCTGGGTTTTGGATATACAAGAATAAGCAATTACTAAAAGACTGATAAATAAACCCAGGTGCCAACAATGCCAAAAATTAAATTGGCAAGACAATGAAGCTGCTCTATTTGGCTAGTGTCTCCTTTCAAAGAGAATCCATATATGAATTCAATTACTCTAGTAGCTTCTTGGGAAATTACAATGTCTAGAACAGGGGTGTTGGGTAATAGCAATGAGTAGGGCTGCAATGGAGAAGGATGCTTGTGCCTCTGTCTGCTTCTCTGACCTTTTTTCGTGATTGTTCCTCAAAGATGAGTTT
Organism: Peromyscus eremicus; assembly: GCF_949786415.1. Taxonomy (NCBI): domain Eukaryota; kingdom Metazoa; phylum Chordata; class Mammalia; order Rodentia; family Cricetidae; genus Peromyscus; species Peromyscus eremicus. Next base: position 111,642,211 of record NC_081417.1, on the reverse strand, counting down.
CCAGGTTAATTAGCCGAGTTGGACTTCTTTTATAGATACTGTATGATAAAAGATTTCTTTTGTATTTCTTCGCTTCCGGTCATCACCTTCCCCTTCCATGATTTGTAACGAAGATAGTAAGGTGAGACTGACTTCCTTAGGACTCTTCTTTCCATATTGACTTCTAACAATGAGAAGAGGAAGGTCTTTGTTGACTTTAGGACTTTAATAAGTGTTTTAAACATGGAGCATCAGAAATTTAGATTGGATTTCATTTGAATCTACTTTAGTCAACTGTAATATCGTACCTTGTTTCCTAGTGTACCATGAAGTAGGATTTGTAAATTTATTTATTTTTACTCTGTGTGTGTGCGCGTGTGCGTTTGATGTGTGAGGGCTATGGAGTGTATGCAGAGGTTAGAGGATAACATTGTAGAGTTTGTTCCCTCTTTCTACCTTTATATGGATTCTGGGAACTGAACTCAGGTCACTAGGCTTGCATGCCAGGTACCTTTTACCCATGGACCCATCCTGCTGGCCCCTACTTTTCTTTTTGTTATAAGTATTTGGGATTAAACACAGAGTGTTATGGTATCCAAGTACTATACCATAAAGCTACATCCCTAGCTAAAGTATGCCTTTGCAAGAGTGATTTTAAGAGCTTGGGAAATGACTTAGTGATTAAGAGTGCTTGCTGAGTCTCCAGAGGACTAGAGTTGGGCTCCTAGGACCCACACCGGGCAGCTCCCAACTGCCTGCAACTTCGCTGTTGCAAATTAAACATATTTTTCTGGCCTCCATGGGCAGCTTCACACATATGACATACATACACATATATACATAAATAAAAAGAGAAGAAATGTTTTTCAAAAAGTAAAATTTTAAAGTAAAATGAAAAAAGAGGAAGAATAGTTTTATTTGTACCACAACTGAGTTGAGTAGAATTTAGATCAGGCACCAGTTGTATTATTCATCATGACTGATAAGCTACATTAACTCATCATTTATACCTAAGGACCAGGGATTATGTTAGTCTTGTACACTATGCGAACTTTGATAGATGCATACTGCCATGTAGCTATAATTTCTCTGCCTTAAAATGCCTTTGTTCTCTGACTGTTCATCCCCTTATCTTGGTAACTCTTGGCCACTAAAATCTTACTTTCACTAAAGTTTTCCTTTCTTTCCATAATGTTATGCATTAGGTATCATCACTAATAATTCTTATATGTCATATAATTTAAATTTCAGACCTATTTTTATTACTTGAGACAAATAACACCCCCAGAAAAGTGGATCCAGAAGAGGAAAGGTAGTTAATTACCAGGTCACATCCTGAAGCAACGTTAAGTAGTGTCAAAATCTTCTACTCTGGTGAAAACAACTCAAGAAGTTGCAGAACACTAGCTTTGCTTCAGCCCCTTTCCTCATGTGATCAGATATGGAATATCACAGAGATAGTGGATGATTTGGTAATGAGTTAAGACCTTTAAGGAGGTCATCTGTGTTCCCTTTCTGCTTGGAGCTTATGGTCCAACAGATGCTGTTCAGATCAGAGTGAAATTTGAGGAAAGGAGTGAAACTAGAAAATGAGCCTGTGATAATTATTTTCCTCATCCATTTGAGAAACAACTGACTGAAGAAACTGAAGGGAAGAAGGTTCATTCTGGGCCATGGTTTAAGAGGAGATGGAGGTCAGTATTACGTGAAGGTGTGGTAGCAGGGATGTGAGGCAGCTGGGCACATTCAGCCATGAAGCAGTGAGCATCAAATGCTGGTAGTCAGCGAGGTTGGTCTTTCATTTTGTCTTTATTTAGTCTGGGAACCCATTCCATGGGATGGCGTTTCCCACATCCCGGATGGGCCTCTCTTTCTCAGTTAAATGTCTGTAGAAATACGTTTACAGACACACCTCTGATTTCAAAGCAGTTACATTGACAATGGATGTTAACTACCACAAGCTTTGGGAATTCAGTATGTAAATGCATTGGTTTTTATGACAACTCTTCATCTCTTGCCCTCATGTTGTTTCATCTTCGGTACAGCAGCGCACCTGAATCTACTGCTGATTCAGCTACTCACTGTGGCTCCACAATCACTGCCCCACTACTCAAGCCAAAGTCCAGGAGGAAGTCTGCATCCCGTTGGAACTGTCACTGCAGCCAAATGTAGTTTTTAACTAAGTCTCTATCATTAAAGACTTGAGAGTCAGATACTGGGGTGAATACCTGCTAGTTCAGAGAGGCTGAGAAGCAACTAGGTAACCTTTCTCCTTAGCCAGCGACCCAGCAAAAGAGAGCTTCTCTTATCACGGTCTCTTATTCCTTGTTCCTCTTTGGTGGGACCGGGACCTGTCTTTAGTGCATGAGCTGGCTGTTTGGAACCTGGGTCTTATGCAGGGACACTTCACTCAGCCTGGGAGGAGGGGACTGGACTTGCCTGGACTGAATCTACCAGGCTGAGCTGAATCCCCAGGGGAGCCTTGCCCTGGAGGAGATGGGAATGGGGGTGGGCTGGGGGTAAGGTGGGGAGGCGGGAGGGGGGAGGACAGGGGAATCCGTGGCTGATATGTAAAATTAAATTAAATTATAAAATAAAAAAATAAAAAATTAAAAAAAATTAAAAAAAGAGAGAGAGCTTCTCTTTCTGTCTCAAACCAAAAAGATCTTGCAAAACCAAATTCCTTCCCTAGTTCCTATGCATTTCTCTGTCCATTTTCCAGACTTCCTCTGACTCTCTGTGGCTGCTTCCTGTCAACTAGTTGCTGGCTGTGCCTCCTGACTCAAGGTTTTATTTATTTAACACAAACTCAGGGGTCACAGTGTGATGTGATATCCCACAACACTCTCATAGTCTCAGGGCCATTTAATGAGTCAAAATGCATTCATTCCAACTTCAAATATATCCCTAGTCTTGTGAATGAAAACTCTTGGAAAGAAGCTGTGTCTGCAGAGGAGGACTGACTGATTAGAACTACATCACTATTGGAATGTTGCAGCTCCAGGGGCTAGTTACCTTATCTTGAGTTAGTTCTAGCCCTCTAGAACTTAACCAACATCTTGTAACTAATAGATAGAAACCTTTTAAAACCTATTGACTTAGCAGACCACTAGCTTCCACTAACTAAAAATTTAAGAAGGTCATCAGAGAGCATTGTGGGCCTATAGAAAAGCTTACTCCATCTCACTGTAACTATCTCTATGATGTACCCACCAACATATTCTAAACTTGCTGTGGTTTATGACTTCATTTGTTTGGCAAAGCTATAAAAACTTTGTGAAACTGCTTCCGTTTTGGAACATAGAATCTGGAGTAATCTAAATATGTGTTCCAGGTCCTGGGAATTCAAAATGACACCAGAATAAACTATTTCTCATCCTTTTAAGATGAGAACTTTGCTTTTGTGAGTCAGTCGTTGTGGTGACACGACATGGGGCTCTACTTTTCTCTGGAATACTCTCTTGGAAGCCACATCCCTGCATGCATTCACTGAGTCCAGGCCATCTGGTGTTAATTGCTCAGGTGGGCTGTTGGCGAGTTCTTCCCAGGCTCAGGAACTCCCTTGTTTTGCTCAACAACCCATCTTATTTATTCGGAGCTCACTAACAAGGATTCTATGTGATAGATACCTTTTCAGTCCGCTTTCAATGCATTTGGTGTAAGGTATTGAATTGGCTTGTTTTGAAGATATTTTGGTCTAGAAACTTGGTTTGATTTGTTTATTCACTTGCTTTTGGATATCTAAAGGTGTTTTGGAGATTTGCTCACCTTTGGGACATCGAAGGCATTTTTATTTTTATTTTGTCTTAATTTTCTTTAAAACATATATGATTTCTTCAAAATATTCTTAATATAAACTGTTAATTGTAATTGTAATTATTTTATTAAGGCTGGATTATATATAAATTAATATATATATATATATATTTACTGAACATATCTGTGTTGTTTCCTTTTCACAATGAAGATTATAGAATATATAATCCCAACAAGCAATAATATTCAAAATCTTCGTTTATTTAAATCTTTGTCTGTCTGTCTGTCTCTGTCTCTCTCTCTTTCTCTCTGTCTCTCTCTCTCTGTCTCTCTCTCTCTCTCTCACACACACACACACACACACACACACACACACACACACACACATGTATACTGTCTACATGTGATTACTATTTGTTTTATTTTTTTTCACAATGTACTTAGTACCTAGTTGGTTTATAATTATGTAGTCATTTAAAATAAAGTTTATAATTTGACTCAGATTCATTTGGATCATAGTAAAACTAAATTCTTTAAGTAACAAATAATGATAAAGACAAAAAGTATATTTAATCAGTGTGACCACTGTAGCTTAAGTTTTCCTGCCTGGCCCACAGTCAGGATATATCTCTTTCACCTGCCAGTCCCACAACCTCTCAGACCCGACCAAGTAAACACAGAGACTTATGTTGCTTTCAAACTATATGGCCGTGGCAGGCTTCTTGCTAACTGTTCCTATAGCTTAAATTAATCCGTTTCCATTAATCTATGCCTTGTCACATGGCTCGTGGCTTACCGGCATCTTCACAAGCTGTTTCTCATCGTGGCGGCTGGCAGTGTCTCTCTGACTCAGCCTTCCACTTCCCAGCTTTATTCTCCTCCTTGCCCCGCCTATACTTCCTGCCTAGCCAACGGCCAATCAGTGTTTTATTGATTAATCAGAAACACATTTGCCATACATCCCACAGCATTAAACTGCATGGTGGATTTAGACATTGCTAGTATAAAACAAAAAAAGAAGTTTTTGGGCTACATACTGCTTGGATAAAAGCATAGACCCACGATAGCTCCCAGAGCTGGCGGTAAACGTAGCCATGTTGGGAAGCTGAGGTGGGTGGAGCCAGCAGCCATAGCTGCTGCAGTTTAAAGCATTAGATTCACAATAAGAAAGATTCAGATGTAATAGTTTACAATGTGTGTAAAATATACGTAGGCTTGAAAGAGACAAAAAAGGTGATATGTACAGTTATAGAAACAAATACATAGTTTTAAAAAATAAAGTCTTTAAAGAGACAGTAAAAGAGACATTAATATAAAAAATAAGCCACGTGAAGATGAATATTACACAGAGAATCTGGATTGTATTGTCTTTGGGACTTTTAACTGCAGAAAAACATTTGATTGTAAAAGCTGTTGAGTTATGCCAATATGTATATTTTAAAGATACCTTGACTTTAAAATTTGGATATAAAGATATGTTACTTTGGAAAGGAGATTCTGCTTTTGTTCCCACAGAAAGCCAAAGGCTCTGGATTTGTTCAAGATTAAGATACATCAGGTTTGACCAGCCAAGACCCCCTGAAGGTCTCCGATGACACCATGGCCCAGATGATCCAACATCCAGAATGGTTTGAAGGCATCTGGTTCAGACGATACAGCCTCATGGACTATTCCATAATTCTAAAATTTTCTTTGTTTCCCCATAAGATACAGCGCCCCCTTCCAGCAGGAAGTAGTAAGAGAAGCTACGCCCAAATTCCCAAATTATATGTAATTTTACTTTGTTAAGGTTAAAACCTTCCTTTTTGAAAAAAAAAAAAAGGGGGGAAGTGCTGTGGGATGTATGGCAAATGTGTTTCTGATTAATCAATAAAACACTGATTGGCCGTTGGCTAGGCAGGAAGTATAGGCGGGGCAAGGAGGAGAATAAAGCTGGGAAGTGGAAGGCTGAGTCAGAGAGACACTGCCAGCCGCCACGATGAGAAACAGCTTGTGAAGATGCCGGTAAGCCACGAGCCATGTGGCAAGGCATAGATTAATGGAAACGGATTAATTTAAGCTATAGGAACAGTTAGCAAGAAGCCTGCCACGGCCATATAGTTTGAAAGCAACATAAGTCTCTGTGTTTACTTGGACGGGTCTGAGAGGTTGTGGGACTGGCAGGTGAAAGAGATATATCCTGACTGTGGGCCAGACAGGAAAACTTAAGCTACAGACCACGTAGGTAAAACAAATAGAGATGGCTAATGGCCTTGAATTTTCCTATGGGACAATATTGTGAATAGACTTTATACTTCCTCCTCTAAGTTCTAGCCTGATGAATATCCTCCCTCATACTTGGTTTTCCACACCCTGCCAAAGCTAGCCCATATTCCAGAGCCCTGGCTTAGTCTGATGACTTGTGTCTTGCAATAGCTGTCTTCAGACTACTTGATTGTCCCCAATCCCTTGGCTTGGCCTACTGCAGGGGTAAGGGAACCTTCATTCACTGTTGGTGGGATTGCAAAACTAGTGCAGCTACTATGAAACTCAGTGTGGAGAATTCTTAAAAGATCAAAAAATAAATCTACCACATGATGCACTAAACTATTCTTTGGCATATTCTCAAAGGAATCAACATCCTACTTTTAAAGTACTCGCTTATTTTATTCGCACAAGTCAGGAAATAGAAACAAACTAAATTTCTTACAACCAATAAATGGTTAATAAACACATGGTGCATATACACTATGTAATACTGTTTAGTGGTAAAGAAAATGAATCATTTCACAGATAATTGAATGGAACCAGAGAAGATCACATTGAGTGGGATAACCCAGATACAGAAAGACTAATGTCACATGTTCTCTCTTATTGGAGAGTCCTAGCTTCAAATCTTCAGATATTGAGTGCATAGCCTGTAGCAACTACAGAAACCAGGAAAGTAAAATGGGACCATTACCAGTATAGGAATTGGAAAGTAACAGAGAGGGGAATTGCAAGATACAATCAGGATTTGATCTGTGAAGTGGGAAAGGGGGACTCCTTAGAAGAAGGTAGAAAGTAAAGCAGAATACAAAGATAAGGGAAATGGGAAAATATAGGCTTCTTAGGGATGGAGAACATAGATAAAAATGGGAGGAGGGAAGTAGGTAAAAATAACAATATAAATGTCTGAAAAAGCCACCAAGGAAGCATACTGTTAAATATTTACCTTAAAAAGCCTATAATGCATACAATTCTGAGTACAAATATACATTTATAGTCTTAATGAACTTTTCTTATCTGGGCTGATGTGCTTCCCCTAAGAACCAAAGACCATTTAACAAAACTCCCAATACCAGACATGAGAAGCCCTCTTTTCAGTTTTTGACAAGGGCTGTCTAAGAGATCTCAAAACATAGATCCTATTGCTGTTGCACTTGGTTACCTCCCACCCGCTGAGGTGGAACATAAGTTCCTATTTCAGATGACACCATTGTAAGCAGAATATTATGTCATGCCTGCAACTCTCAAATACCCAGCAGCTGCCTCCCAAATTATCACACAGAGGCTTACATTAATTATAAATGCTTGGCTGTTAGCTCAGGCTTATTACTAATTTGCTTTTTAACTTAAATTAACCCGTAATTCTTATCTATGTTTAGATATATGGCTTGGTACCTTTTCTCAGTATGGCATTCTCATCTTGTTTCCTCTGTGTCAGGCTGGCGACTCCTGACTCTGCCTTTCCTCTTCTCAGAATTCTTAGTTTGGTTGCCCCACCTATACTTCCTGCCTGGCTACTGGCCAATTTGAATGTCAAATCTTTACAGTGCACAAGAAGATTATTCCACAGCATACCATATACTTCATAAACAGTGCCCAGAATCCCCTGAGTTGAATTGACCTGAATGTCTCATCTCTGAGGACTGACTATCTTTCATGGTATCAGAAGGAACTCTGCAAGTTTCTAAGTGAGGGAAGCAACCACAATCCCACCCAGCTATGATGCCCATGAACTGTATCAACAACCAGCATTGCATAGTACCCTAATGCTGCAATAATGGCATACATACCTTGACTATAACCAGCTGTTCCCTAATTGGACTTAAGACCAGCTTAAAAAGATGAAGACCATTCCTAGTGCTGGAAACCTAGCTAACTACTGAGTTTTAGTGAAACTGTGTTTATTTGAGGAGAAAGTAAGTCTCCTACTAAACCAGAATAATGCCCAACAATCTATAAACATTTGTGCCTATATGCACAAATAAGTGTAGTCTCCACCCTTCATCAGGAAAACCTCTCTTTGCAACAGACAAATGCCATTATACCAGTCAGAATGCTGAATCCCAATGGATACATCTACAAAACACTGCAACATCCAAGGATCAGGCAACATTGCTGAAAAAAGGGTGGAAAGACTGTAAGAGCCAGAGGATGAAGACCTATGCAGTGAGATTATCTCTTCTAATAATATCAGAAGCTATACCTGTAAAGGGTCACTAATATGACTCTCCAGATGTGAACTGAACAAGGATGACACTAATGAACTTATCAAACTGGATGGGGAAAAGCCCATGAGGACCTAACTGTACACAAAGGACCATAGGCAATGGAGAAAAGCTGGAGCTGGAGACCTAGCCCTCCCCAGAAAAGAGCATACCAAATGGTTGTCCAGTGCCAAGGGAGTCCTGAAAACATATGTGCTAGTGATCTTATATGAACTCAACAGGTTATATTTAGCAATATTTATATAAATTTGAAGGAGAGGGTAGAAGGTTATATGGAGGGTTTAGAGGAAGGGAAGGGATAATTATTATAAATAAAATACAATCTCAGAAACAAACAAAAAATCAAATCTTCCTTTAAAAGCCAGATATAAATTACAAAATTCTGATCAAATATTTTCATCTTGATCCTTATCCCAGTTCTGGTTCTACAACATTGTCCCTGTTGCTTGAAAGTATATATTTAAGTGATGATTACTCCCACTACAGGATATGTTTTTCCTGTTGGACAATTGCCTCCCTCAAGACACTAAACGCTTTATTCAAAGGAATAACTTACGTCTGTGGTCTTAGATATGTTGTGTATAGATGTGAGTATATGTAAATATAAATATCTTAAGGACTTTAAATATATTTTAACCACTACTGCCTTTTTAAGCACAAACAAATAAATAAACGGGTTTTTTCAGAAGCTTATTTTAGCCAGGTCTTTGTAAGAAAACATGCTAATTTTTTTAAATTGTCATTATAAAAAAGGTACTTTGAGGCTTACACAGACATCTTAGAGTTTACAGATCATCTTAATGTAGTATAGCATAAGGACACACTTTAAAGATATCCATCTTTGTTTAGTTAAAAAATAATAGTAATGAAGTCATAAATATCAAACTTAATCCTCTTCTAGATGCCTTATCCTTCTTCAGATATCTCATAAATACCAATAAAAAGTAAATAGTTCTCTAGCAAAGACCATATCAAGGTACATGTTATAATAACTTAAATCTTTAATGAGTAATTGAGTTTTAGAAATGATTAATTTAATTACCTGTGTTTATAACTGTTTGATATTTAAGGTACCATATGATCTTTGTGCTTTAGATATAGCCTCCTGAGTTTTTCTTGAAAATTACCTCATTAAAATTGTTTCTAAAAATTTAAATAACAATAATGATGTTGAGATTAAGTTATGTTGTAGAAATTTGTTTAAAAAATAAATATGGTTGTAACTAAGTTAAAAATAATACAATGGTTATAATTTTATTAAGAATATTTTAATACCCTGACATAAAATTATGTTTGATTTTCCACAAAAACATTTTCTTTTTTTAATAGTATTTTTATTTTATAATTAACTTAATTTCACTGAAACCTGAAGATCACTGGCCTAATGAAAAATCTACATAAAACACGACAAGTAAACAAACTAGAACAGTAACCCAAAGAGTATCTATCCAATTTAACTCAATGGAGACTGATTATCTGTCAATCATTCAGGGGGATGCATCTCATCTGAATAGATGGTGATTGGTGTCTTCATCTTACTTGAAGATCCAAAAATCTTCACTTGAATTATAAAGCATATCCTTAGTGATTTATGAAATGATCTAAAGTCTCTGAGCTGATATAAATTAGGGTCTAGTAAGTGAGTCATTGAAATTGCTAACCATGCCAGAGAGTGATTTATTAATGTGAATACATCTTCAAATACTTAGATATCTATGTGTCCTCTTAAATTTACATGTGTGTTTTATATGTGTGTGTGTGTGTGTGTGTGCATATTTAATTTTGTCAATTACATTTCATTTTCCCTTGTGTCTTGTGGTTCTCAAACAATTGAGATGTTCTAGACATATGTATTAGACATGGCTTTGTCCTAGAATATCTCAGATATTTCTCATATGGTCTTTCTCTTCTGTAGGTTTTTCACTCAACACATATTCATTCAGAGTCTTTATAGTAAGAGATGTTGGTGATAGATTCCTGGGGCGGAATGATAAAGCAATCTGAGCTGGGGAAAAACTCAACTGGGTTGGATCTGGATACAAAAAACTTCTAAATCCCATTGTAGAACCCACTGTTTTTGTTTTGTTTGTTTTTGTTTTCTGTTTTACCTTAGCCAATTTACTTAGTATTTGTCCTCAGGTAGAAATGTTATCATTTGAAACAATGAAGAAATAAAAATGACCATCCAATAGTGTAGTGATGAGAATTAGGTGCAGGTCTAATTTAAAATATCTTACAATTGTGTTTCTGGTGCTTCCTGCACTCCAGTAATTTCTGCTGGTCTTGTTGCCACAGTCTGGAGATGCCTTGATTTGGCTGTTAAAGATAACTTTCATATATTAGCTGCTGCTCATAAGAGGATCCTCCCTCAGCTATTTCAGACTTTTCTTTATCTCCCTTTAGGACACACATTGAAGGGCATGGTAAAATGTATTTTGTACTATTACAAGCAAAAAATCTTTGCCAGGAATTTAGCTCTGATGCGCTTGGCACAGCAACGCAACAGAGAGAGAAATGAAGGATTGCAGCAATTATAAATGGGCGAACATTCCACCGTACTCCAGAAGAATAGATTTCAGGCCAGGCTGCAGTGAAAGATCTGGGGGAGGGGGAAATGCACAAGTGACTCCATTCAGCCATGGGAACAAACCCTCTTAAGAATGACTACAGAAAGAAACACCTGCCACCCAATTCTTCACATGAGAGTTTGGCAGAAATACAGTGGGCAATTTGGAACAACTTTTATTTTCCAAATTAAAGGGACTGAGCAAGAGAACTATACAAATTAATTCCTGAAAATGAACTCTTATACTTCCAGTCAGAGGTCAGAGCTCATCTATTGCTTCTTGCATCTCAAAAATATGTTTTCATTTTGCTCCAGGATTTTGTTTGGCCTGTTTAAATAGCTGCAGGATTCTGAAACATCCCAACCCTTCCAGTGCCTGCTCTCCTCTTTTCTCGACTGTTGCCTCAGATACTCTTGAATTTATGGGGCTGCTATCATCTTCCCCGCTTTCCCTCCTCCTTCCTCTCCCTCCCTCTCTCTCTTTCTCTGTCTCCTTCATACTTTGCTTCCCCTCCATTTTCCCCATTCTGTCTTTTCATTTGGATTGGCATATAGATTTCATACAACAAAGTATATACATATTCGACAGACCCATTTATCAACTAGAGTAAGTGAAAATGCTAGTGTAGCCACAAATTTGTACAATTCAGAGTGCTGTAGTCATCTATGATGCCTCCTATTTCCACTCCAAGTTCATACCAGCTGCCTCCAAACAGTGAATGACCAGTTTTCTGGTTTTTCTTTATATATCAACTTTTATGAAATTAGAATTTTAGATACCTACTATATATTTATATATTGTGTATACTTTCTACATGGTTGCCTTTTTAAATACATCCATGGGTTTGCTGAATGATTTTACATTGAGTAAATATCATAACATATGTATCCTTAAGCTGCTTTTGGCATATATGGGTAGCTTTCAGTTTTGTGTTCTTATGAATAAAATTGCTATAAAATTTCTTAAATATATTTCATGTGTAATCATAAATTATATTATTATACAATTATATATATATATATATATATATATATATATATATATGGAGAGAGAGAGAGAGAGAGAGAGAGAGAGAGAGAGAGAGAGAGAGAGAGAATTTTTAAATCCTGAAATTTTATATATAACTTAATAACTACTACAGGTGCATTATAGATCCCTAAAATTTTCTGTACAACTAACAGTGGCTTATAAATAAAGATGGCTTTACATCCTAACCTCTAACATGTCTACACCTTGTTATTATTTCCCTCTTACTCCACTGCACTGATTACAACCCCTTTGGATAATACTGAAAAGGCATGGTAAGAACTGATCCATTCTTTACTTCTCAAAAGGAATCATTTCACTTTCACTCATTAAATATGACTGCACTTGTGCTTTCTCCAATGACAACTTTCATAACATTTAGAAAGTTTCTAGAAAACTTAAATTTTTAGAGAGTTTAATACAGATTAGAGCTGACTTTAGCTAGATGCTATATCTTTATGTATTAAGACTATTTTTAAATATTCTTTTAAAATTGAAAATAGACTTTTTTCATATAATATATTCTAGTTACAGTTTATCCTCCCCAACTCCTCCCAAACTGTATAACTTAAAAGTGATTTCTTCTGTAATTTACTGCATTATTAAATCATAATATAATTCTATACTTGTGATAATAATGATGATTAAGCATGTATTTGACTGCTTACTGTGCCAAATCACCTTCTAAGATTTTGTCCAGTATTCTTTCATTAAGTGACATTTGAGCTAGCAGAAATAGTCTAACAGAAATATTCTCCTATGTATAGTCACAGCTAGGAGCAAGGGTAACTACTTCTAGGATCTCCCAGCCTTGGATGTATGCACATCCATGCACAGCTTCCTGTACATTTTGAATCCTCTGAAGAAGACTGTGAAAACTCAACATATAGGACATAGTAGTTACACTGCCTTGTTTAGTGACTAGTCATAGGAAAGAAAAGTTTGTACATTCTAGAATACATGAAATTTTATTTTCTATGAATATATAGACTGCTCCAATCATCAGTAAACCCTCTTCTGACTTGGTTTATGAATCACAGAATTGTACAAGCCCAGATACTAATGTGGGGCTGGAGATCCTCCCTCCACAGAAAATCAGAATCTGTTTGTGTTTTCCACTGGTGAGGTCGGAATCTGTTTTCTCTTTTATGTATACTTACGTAGTAAGTATATGTTTGTTTTATTAGTTAGCCCTGCCATTTCTTACACTTGAGCTTTCCTGCCTATTCCCTCTGTACGCGTTTTGAGTCTCATCATTGTGATGGTTGAGATAGCCTCGAATTTTTCTTTTTAATGTGAAAGTGTATCACTTTAAACTTTCCTCTTGCCAGAGGTTTTGGTAAATTGTTCTTCCAATTTCATTAGTTTCTAGGAATGTAAACACTTCCATGCTTTCTTCAGTGAGCCAATCACTGTTCTTTGAAAATATATCTGCTGTGGACTGACAATATATAGAAAAATACTTCAGTTTTTTTATACCAGCTAAGGCTTGCATTGTGGTCTTAAATATGTTGTTCACTTTTAGAGAATGTTCCATGACCTACTGAGAAAAAAATATGTATTCCCTATCTGTTTGGTAACACATTCTGTAGATATCAAAATCCAGTTGATATATCACATAATTTAGCTTGAAAGTTTTCTTGTAAATTTTTTTGTTTGTTCTTCTGGTTGGTTTATTGTTAGCTCTTACTAGGATAGCTGGTAGTATTAGATATTTGTGGGATTACTCTATTTGACATGATTGATTCCTTCCTGGCTATCCTCTGTTTACACTGCTCTCATTAAATGTATTCTTTCCTATGTTCTCATGTTGAAACTATCTGCTTCCTGTGCATATTGTGTCTCTTCAATACTTCTCTTCAGTGAGCTACCTTAACTTGTGCTCTCCTTGGAATATTTCTCTACCGACTTTAATAGCTACTTTTTCCGGGCATAGCAATCTCAGCTAACAGTATACTCTAAAGGCTTCAAGTGGATCATTCTATGCTTTCCTGGCTTTTAGAATTGCTGATAGTAGTCATGCTGTTATTTGCGTGTTTTTGACTCTGTGTTAATGCTTTTTCCTTGCAGTATTTAGTATTATTTATTTGTTATTGACTATTTATTTGCTTTTATTTTTAACATTCTGACTATGGGGAAATATCAAAAGATCATGTCTACTTCTTTATAAGAGTTTGGGGAATTCTTTTCCAAAAATTATATTCAATAGTTTGTCTAGTTTTTCCAGCTCTTTACTCTATTCCATAGATTTCCTAAGCTTGGTCCATTGAATACATCCCAGACTTTTTTGAAGTTCTGGCCATATACGTGAATGTTTTTCTTTATATGTGTCTTTGTGTATTGATTTTGACCTTGACATCTGTCCTTGAGATTCATTCTTCTTGTTCTTGAATGTTGATGCTGTTCTTTGTCTACTGCTGTTTATTTGTGGAGGGTTGTTTGAGTCTTCCATTCCTAGCATTTGTGTCTATTTTTGTGTGCCAGCTTTCTTTCTGAAATTTTCCTTCATATATTTTTAAATGTCTTCTCCCTGCTACTGATTCATCTACTTTGTTAATTTTTTGGCTATGTTTTGAATTGATTTAACAACAATCCTGTCTAGACAATGAATTAAATTTCTTATCTGCATGTTTGAGTCCTCTGTTTAGTAATTTGTCATTTTTAGAGTATGACTATAAAATCTTTTTTGGCACTTCATCTTTATCTTTCAGTATTTGAAGTTTTATAGTTTGTGGGAGTGTCATAATGGAATGTAGTTTTATTTTTTTTATATTTATTTTTTTCATACAATATATTCTGATTACAGTTTTCCACCCTCAACTCCTCTAAGATTCTCCCTACTCCCCCTCCCATCCAAATCTACATCTTTCTTTCTCTTTCTCATTAAAAAACAAGCAGTAATCTAAAAAAATAACATATCATAAAATAAAAACAAACAAACCAGACTAGGATAAAACAAACAAAAAACAAACAGGAGAAAAGCAGCCAAAGGAAAAAGCACAAGAAACACATAGGTTCAAAGACACACATGTTCTGACATACAGAAATCCCATAGAACCAGAAAACCAGAAACAATAATATATATGCAAAAGACTTGTAAGAGGGAGTGAGAGAAAAAGCCTATCAAAGTATTATGAATGAAAGAACCTACAAAAATTCCATTGAGTTCATTTTGTGTTGGCCAACTACTACTGGGCATGGGACCTACCCTTAAGAGTGGTTTTTATACCCAATTTTATAACTTCATTGGGGAATATTTTTTTTCTTTTGTGAGTGGTTATCAAGTGGAAATAGCTTCTGGATTGAGGATAGAAGCATGTGTCCACTTCCCTTTTCAGCACTGGGACTATATCTGGGTTAGCCCTGTTGAGGACTGTGCATGCTCCCACAGTCTCTGTGAGCTCATATATGTGCTGGTCCCACTGTTTAAAAGTCCTTGTTTCCTTCCTGTCCTTCATCCTCTCTTACCATTTTCTGTCTTCTCTTCTGCAATGTTCCCTGAGGTCTAAGAGGAGGGACTTGATGGAGACATCTTATTTAGGATGGAGTGTTCAAAGGTTTCTAATTCTCTGCCCATTGTCTAGATGTGGGTCTCTGTAATTGTTCCAATCTACTGCAGGGTGAAGCTTCTCTGGTGATGAGGAGCAGGACACTGATCTACAAGGATAGCAGAATGTAATGAGGAATCATTTTATTGCTAAGTTACTTTAGCAGTGTTTTTTTTTTCTTGGTCCCTGATCTATCTAATCTTAGGTTCTTGACTGCCTTAGAAGTGTTGGGAATGAGTTCCATCTCATAGAGTGGGCCTGAAATCCAATCAGAGAGTGGTTGGGTAGTACCACAAGCTTTGTGCCACTGTTGTACCAGTACATCTTGCAGGCTGATCACTCCTGCAGAATAAAAAGTTTGTACCTAGACTGGTGTTTACCTTTCTCCTTTGGTAACATACAAAGTCCCTTTAAGTACCATGAACACTAGTCAGTAGGGGTGAAGGCTCTGGGTAGGCACTACCTCAGCCTCAGTGTTCAGTGAGTTGTATAGGTGTTATCTTCAGCAACAGGGCCTTACCATCAGTTTCTAGAGATCAGCCAGTAGCCTTGGCAATAGCCTCATTGTTTGGGGTTTTCCATGAGGCCCCTTTGGCCAATGATTTGATTAGATATAACCCATTCCCAGAACTGGAGGCTTCATTTGATGATGAGAGATATCTAGTTGGGGCTTTATCTCTCCTGTTATTTATTGACTCCATTTAGATTTCTTTTATATATGTATATGGTTTAGGAAGCTTATGTTGTAATAGGTTTCCATAAGATTCCTCACATGGCTCTTAGTTTAAGCTGTCCCTCCATGTAGTCTTTCCTCTACATCCTTATTTGATTCTACAGTTCCAGTGTCCCAATATCACCCCTCATTTATCAATAACTATCTATTCTTTTTTTTTTTTTTTTTTTTTTTTTGTTTTTCGAGACAGGGTTTCTCTGTGCAGCTTTGCACCTTTCCTGGAACTCACTTGGTAGTCCAGGCTGGCCTCGAACTCACAGAGATTCACCTGGCTCTGCCTCCCGAGTGCTGGGATTAAAGGCGTGCGCCACCACCGCCCAGCAACTATCTATTCTATTTCTCTTTCCTAGGGTGTTTCATCTCTGCCTCATAGTACCTTACTGTATACCTAACCTCTGTGGTTCTACAGATTAGAACTACTTATTAGAGACTTAACAGACAACAGATACAAATAAACAAATACATACCATATTTTTCTTTTTGTGTCTGGGTTACTTCACTGAGGATATTTTTTTCTATCTCCATCCTTTAATATGAAAATTTCATGTTTTTAACAGCTGAATAATATTCCATTGTATAAATGTACCACATTTTTTTATCTATTCATTTCTTGGTTCACAGGCATCTAGGCTGTTTCTAATTTCTAGCTTTTATGAACAGATTAGCAATTAACATGGTTGAGCAAGTGTTTCTATAGAAGGATGTAGAGACCTTTGAGTATAGCCTCAAGAGTTAGGGTATAGCTGGATCATAAGGTGGATCTATTTCCAGCTTCCTGAGGAACTGCACATTGATTTCCATAGTGGTTGTGTAAGTTTGCATTTCCAGCGCCCTTATTGTACATTTTCACCAGCATGAGCTGTCATTTACTTTATTGATCTTGGCAATTCTGACTAGTATAAGATGAAATCTCAAAATAGTTTTGATTTTCATTTCCCTGATAAGGATGTTGAATATTTCTTAAAGTGTTTCTCAGCTATTTGTCTTTTGTCTC
Organism: Peromyscus eremicus; assembly: GCF_949786415.1. Lineage (NCBI taxonomy): Eukaryota > Metazoa > Chordata > Mammalia > Rodentia > Cricetidae > Peromyscus > Peromyscus eremicus. The sequence goes on along the minus strand of NC_081417.1, from coordinate 111,625,136 downwards.
TTGAGAATCCTCTATTTAGACCTTTACCCCATATTTTAATTGGGTTATTTGTTTTCTTGATGTCCATTTTTTTAGCTCTTTATACATTTTATATATTATCCCTCTATTGGATATATAGTTGGTAAAACTCTTTTCCCACTCTGTAGTGTGCTGCTTTGTCCAACCAATTGTGTCCTTTGCCACAAGCTTCTTGGTTTCTTAAGGTCTCATGTATTTATTAATTGTTGTTCTTTGTGCCTTGCTAATTGTGTTCTTTTCACAAAGTCTTTTCCTGTGATAATGAGTTCAAGTTGTTCTCCAACTTTCTATTCTACCAGCTTCAGTGTATTTGACCTTATTTGAGGTCTTTGATACATTTCAAGTTGAATTTAGTACAGCATGATAAGGACAGCTCAGGGCCAGACAGTTTTAGTGAAAAATTCTATCAGACTTTCAAAGAACTAATGCCAGTACTCCTCAAATTATTCCACAAAATAGAAAAAGAAGGAGCATTGTTCAATTATTTATACAAGGCCAAAATTATCTTGATATCTAAACCTCATAAAGACCCAACAAAGAAAGAGAATTTTAGTCCAATTTTATGAACATAGATGCAAATATTCTCAATAAAATACTTGCAAACTGAAGAATAAGAATACATCAAAAAGTTCATCCATCACTACCAAGTAGGCTTTATCCCAGAGATGCAGGGTTTCTTTAACACATACAAATTGATACAAGTAATCCACAATACAGACGGAAAAAAAAAACTACACAGTATCTTCTCATTAGATGCAGAAATAGCCTTCGTCAAGATCTAACCCTGTTTGTGATAAAAGTTCTGGAAAGATTAGGGATACAAGGGACATACCTCAACATAAGAAAGGCAATTTACGAGAAGCCCATAGCCAACATCAACCTAAATGGGAGAGAAACTCAAAGCATTTCCCCTAAAATCAGGGCCAAAATAAGGTTGTCCATACTCTCTATACCTAGAGTATAGTACCCGAAGTCCTAGCTAGAGCAATAAGACAACTGAGGGAGATCAAAGATCTATAAAGAGAAAGAAAGAATATCTTTATTTTCTGGTAATATGATTGTATATATAAATGACTGTAAAAACTCCAAGAATCTCCTACAGCTGACAAACACTTTCAGTAATGTAGCAGAATACAAAATACACAAAATCAGTAGTCTTCCTATATATCAATGACAAACAGACCGAGAAAGAAATCAGGGAAACAATCCCTTTCACAATAGCCTCAGAAAAAAGGTCTTGGGATAACTCTAACTTATCAAATAAAAGCTTGTATAATAAAAATTTTAAGAATAAAACTGAAAAAGATATTAGAAGATGGGAAAGTCTCCCATGCTCACGGATCTGTAGGATTAATATAGTAAGAGTGACCATCCTACCAAAAGCAATCTACAGATTCAATGAAATCCCCATCAAAATTCTAACACAATTCCTAACAGAAATAAAAAAGACTATTTCTCAACTTCATATGGAAACACAGAAAACCCAGGATATCTAAATTTTTTTTAAATAATAAGAGAACTGCTGGAGATATCACGGTCCCTGACCTCAAACTGTACTACAAGAGCTAATGAAATAAAAACAGCATGGTATTGCCATAAAAACAGTCATTCTCATCAATAGAATCAAAGTGAAGATCCAGACATAAGTCTACACACCTATGGACACCTGATTTTTTTCTTTAAAAAAAGTTAGAAGTACATACTGGAAAAAATACAGCATCTTCAGCAAATGGTGCTGGCCAGACTGGATGGTTGCATGTAGAAAAATGCAAATAGGCCTTATATTTTTATTTTTAGTTTCTTTTTCATATTTTGCATGTTTTTCATATTTCTTGGAGTATGTGTGTGTTCTCTGGTTGCTAGTTTTCCCAATTTTTGGTTTGTTTATTTACTTAAGTGAGTCCAGTATATATGTATATAAAACAGCAAATATAAATTAAATAGTAAAAAGTGTATACAAATTACTTAAAGAATAAATAGAAGGTATTATGTTCTTAATTTATGGTATTCTTGTCTGGTTGAGGGTTTGCTCTAAGAGTGTGCCTTAATTCTGTCTATGAAGTCACTTTACAAGTCCTATCACAGACTCCCTCTGATCCATCTAGATTCTCCTGCTGTGGCCCATGTGAGGATATCATGACATCTTAACCCTTAACATATTTCTGCTGCTACCTCCAGTTTGTGTAGCTTGGGATTTGTTTCTCCAACCTAGATGCTATTCCGCTTTCCCTGCTCTGTACCATTTTTTTGTGGGGCTCTACTGGATCTCTTGTTCCACAGACCTATAGTGGGTGAGTGGGTGAGCAGTGAGGATTTCACAAGCATTTCCGAGAAAGTATCTTGGCTTTCTCTGTGTCTCATGGGTTAGGTTACTTAAGTGTCCTTCTCTGCTTTTACATCCAGGCTCACTGACTTCAGCTCCTGCCTAGCTCTGAGCTCGTTCTTCAGTCTGGTGCCACATTCCCTCACTCATATCACTTGCTTCTCCTAGAAATGGATGAAGGAAGGGAAGAGTGAATGCTGGAACTCTCAATTTCAGCTTCCCATATCCTTCTCACACTTGGCTGAGGTTTGCTGTGGCCTGATTTCCTTCCTCTGCCTCTGTTTTTGATTTTCCTCTGCATTTACTGTCTGTCTTTTCAAGGTCTTGACAAATCAGGTGCTTGAGCCACTCAAGTCACTTCCTGAGCAGAAAATCCACTCCGTAAGCATTGCTGGGTGTGGACAGATGCCTCCTCAGCCACCCTTTAGGAGGAAAATCTCAGTAGCTTTTTCTTTTTCTTTTTGTAGCTTACGTTTCTCAATAGATGGTGTTTTCTCTTGACTTTTTTTCATTGAAACTTTTGCAGTGTCAAACAGACACTGTTTCTTGGCTTGGCTACTTTTAAAATGCAACTTTCTTCCCATAGATCTTAGGTCATTAACTTTTACCTTCATATTTTGCTAATGTCAGCTTTAGTGGTATCATTGTATCCTTAGACAATGCATTATTTTTATCTTATTACCTATGATATTTTGTGATTGTACTGTTGTTTATCTAAGAATATTTAACAATTTTATATATAGTTTATTCAGGATTTCATCTTTGACTAAAAGATAATTTAGGAGAATGTTGTTTAATTTAAAAACATTTCAGGACTTTCTAAACTTTCCCTAAAGCAAGGAAGTCTGACTATGGAGCTATGGAAATCTATACTTAAACAGAAATGTTTTAAATCTCTTTGCTTTACCAACAAGGAGAAGTGTGTTCTGAAGTTTCCAGCTCTAACTGTGAGTTATATTTGATTTCTCACAGTTACTGTTTGTTTAAAGAAGTTTTAGTTTTATCTTCAATTTTAATGAACATAAGCTTTATCCCAATTCTGGGATCCTAAGACTTATTTCTTGCTGATCTTTATTGTCCAACACTTTTATGGATGCTCTACAGCTCAGCTTCTTCAACTGATGACCGCCCCATTTGCCTCCATTACAACTACTATTTGATTTGTCATTTAGCATCACTAATGTTGTAGAAATCTAGTGGGTAGTGTTTCCAGTCTGAGTCATTATTCTGTATGTATTTAGGTTCTGATCACTTAAACCTTTCTGAGTTTGAAACATGGGAGAGGCACTGAATAACTTGACTAAAGCACTATGTTAAAAGAGAGAAGAAAGAAAGAAAGAAAGAAAGAAAGAAAGAAAGAAAGAAAGAAAGAAAGAAAGAAAGAAAGAAAGAAAGAGAAAGAAAGACCAGTATACACAGATACATACACACACCATGTGGTGGTCACAGATCTGTCAATAGTTAGCTTCAGGTTAATTGATGCACATCTTTAAGTCTTCTTTTTCACATTTGCCCATCTGTGATATGGACAGAGTATATATTTTATAGAATTGTTGTGTAAATAACTGATGGCATAGAAAAGTGCCGAAGCTACTGCCTGAACTTAATCAATCTACTCAGTCCGAATCAGTGTGAGGGTACCAGAAGAGTTCGTTACATGGCGAGTGTCAAAGTGAACTTTAAGATCGACTAATAACTCCTGGGAACTTGCAACTGGCTTAAGGAAAGTAAAAATGATTTGAAAATATTAATGTTATATAAGATGCTAGGAGGGAAGGCATGTGGATGTTAATGCTGGGAAAATTTATATAACATATCATCCAACTCAATTTAATTACTTTCAATTCCATCTGAGTTCCTTTTGAGTACTGAATGCTATTGATTCATAAACAAAAATGTAAAATTTCTTCCATGATAGATCTCACAGTTTAATAAGAAACCAAGTAAGGAGATTTAGAAAGGCAGCATGACATTTGTCTAGGTGTGCAGATTCTGGCACTGAACTAACTTTTTTGGAATCTTTATTCCAGCACTTAGTGGTTATAAAGTTCTTGACAACTCTGTAATTTTATTTTGAGCTCTTGTGTAGACGATGTTAGATTCTGTAGAGAAAAAAATCCCCATGATTTGACATATGAAAAGTTTATTTTTGTTTATGCATAATCCGAATGATGCTATCAGCAGGATGCTATGAGTACTCTGTACCACAAAGTCACTCAAAGGCTGGAGATAAATGATGACTACACAGGGAATTGACATCAAGCAAATAGATAGGGAAGAGCAGGGAAGACAAAGGTTCACATTACTGGTCTATATGGACTGATGAGGTTAAAGACTATAAATATGTTTCAGGGGAACAGGTAGTCTAGATATGTGACAAGTCATAGAGGACAGTAAGTTCAGTAAAGTACTCACCACGCCCTGCTATACTGTGTTTCCCATGTGTGAAATACAGATAATAATAGCATGCATCTCTAAGACTTACTGTAGGTGTTCAATGAAATAATGACATGCTCTGCTTAGCCCAGAGCCTGACTCATGATTTGCACTTGTTAACTTAGCTGTTTCTATTGTAAGGGCCATGATAAAGATGCAGGGTTAATTCATCCAGTGCTGAAGGAAACTGTAATCAAGTGAACCTGGGAAGTCAAGTGAGATTAAACATGGCTTGATGGCTTGATGGTGCTGAGACTCTGTGTTGGACTAGGTCTTTCAGTTACCAGAAAAGATATATAAAACATTGTGCTCTGAATCTGTATCTTTAGAGTTAACTGCATCCCATCAGGCAACCATCCCTCCTGAATCTTGCCACAATTTTTACTCCAGTATAAAGGGTAATAGATTTCCAGGGAGGAAAGAACTTTTAATTATTATAAACTAACTACTTCTAAAGTGTTGAGTTTATTTTTGCTGAGATTCAATCTATAATATATATGTTATGAGTATATTTTTGAGTTACAGTCTTGTATTAGTTTTTTTCATAGTTCAACGTAACGATTATTTTAAAGATCTATCCTGTGCTTTGGTAATCTAAGTTTGTATAATTATTAATTTGACATAAACTAGAATTACCTGGAAAGAGGAATTTCAGTGAGGGATTATTTAGATCATGACTAATGAGCTTAATAGAAGGCATGCACTCATTCATTTATCTCTGCTCTTGACCATTTATGTATTATAACTACTACTGCTGCCTTGACTTCCCAAAAGTGATAGACTATAACCTGGAATTATGAGTTTAAAAAGTACCTTTATCCTCTAAGTAGAGTTTGTCAGAATATTTTATCACAACATCAGAATAGAAATTGGGAGAATCTACTTTATGCAAAGTCAGCAATTAAAATTTCAAACATCTATTTAGGATTTTGTTCTCTAGGATTGTATCTACATTCTAATGGTCAATAGTGGAACAACTTGCATTAAAAGAAATATATCTGTCCCTGTGACTACCATGTGGCAAGCACAAGATCCTGGCTGGCTCCAGTTTATTGTATTTCCCTATTCTATAGGATCATGAAGCTCTGTATGTATTTGCCCATGATGAGCCCAGTGAGAACCTATTACCTTTTGATCCTGTTAAAATTGCCTCAATTTAGAGAACAGCACATAGTCACCGTAGCTGAACATCTCAATTGTCACAAGGTTTCTAGTCACTGGTCCTGATCTTGGTATTCTTGAGGTCCTCTAGCCCAACTTCCCTCACCTCATTGAGACCTTTGGCTTTTCTGTGTCATTCACCACTGTAGTGTAGGAGACACCGCCTGACAGCTCCAGGCTCTCTGAATTCTTCAAAATCCCATGCAGTCATCTCTACTTTCAGAGCCATTTTATTATTGCCAAGCTTTTACTTCTCAGTATTCTCATTCAAGTAACTCAAGGAGCCACACTTCCTAGGATTACCAACCTTTGGAGCACATAGGAGCAAAAGAAGATGAGGTACCTTTATTTAGTGATGGCATTAGGCTTTCCCTCTTCCCTGTGAACCTCCTCTTACCTCTTATAGCTCAAGGAAGGGGATGAAGCTACTTTCACAGGATATCCTTTCATGTATGCATCATCAGTCAAATAGAATTCTTTCAGCCATAGTTAGAGTAGACATGAGTTCAAGAAAAAAAAAACACATACATTTGAATTTAGCAGTAGAGGTTTCCATATTTGATTAGCACTAAGGAAAGCAGCATTGACAGTGATGAAATCATTTAGATTTTAATGGTTGGAAATCCTGGAATTCTTGGTACTTATGTATAGATAGAAGACTGTGGGTAAACTGTGAGGTATGTTGTGATTCCAAGACAAAGTGAGTGGAACTGAGTGATTGCTGACAATGTTTACAATGGGAAACTTCTAAATTTGTGTTATTTTTCCACTTCTTATAATCTCTGAGACCAGTATGATTTACTTCACCTCTATGAATCTTAATTTCTTTGTTTTTAATTGCATGTTTTCCTATTTACTGTGCAGTTTAAAGTTAAACAGATAACAAATGAAAATCATGTAGAACATACTAGGTAGGCTGTATTCATTTTTTATTACTAATGGTAAATAAATTGAGCAAAGACAGATGTTCATGAGAGAGTAGAGAAAATTATTTGTTTATGTTTCATTTTGTCCATCATTCTGCATCTTCTTTTCTCCATGGCTCACCTCCCAGAGCCTTCTGGTTCTGTGCTCTAGTGGGATTGCTTTTCTGTATCTGAAGCCATTCCACATTTTGGAATCTCATGGTGTTTCATTAATTGTCTTTTTCCAAAGAGAAATGAGAAGTATGCTAGATAAATAGCTTTCCAGATAAACTACAAGTGTTATTTATTCCCTCAACTGTGTGTTGATTGGTCAATCAATGCCTACAACAAGATCCAAGTGGGTTTGGAGGACAAGTTAAAAGGGACTCTTTCTCTATGTTAGCCAACTGAGGTTCTGGTCATGCTTACAATGTTGGGAGCCTTTGCTTCTATGGCAAATGCAGTCTTGGCACTAAGAAACTTCTTTCATTCTATAGCCCTTTGAAACTCTAGCACTTGGAAATCCTTATAATGAAATTTGTCTCATAGGTTTTCTGAGAAAATGGCATTATACATATAGTTTTCTTTAGACTTAGAGCTTAGGTGACCGCTAATCATCTTTTTATTGTTACAATAAAAATGAGTTAAGAAGCAGTAGAATTCACATAACCTATAGAGTGAGCTGATTTTAAATTTCGCTGAACATACTCCCTCTGCTTTAACTTATGTTTGTTATATCCATGAGATCAAAATAAAAATGTTGTCTCATAAGATGATGAGTATATAGTACAAACAATAGATTTTTGAGCCTTTCCTTGAGTTTGTATCTCATCATGCTTTATCTTGACAGTAATGTTAAGAAATCCCACTGATGTCAACCATTAGTAAAATCAAGATTTTAATAGTCAAAATAACAGAGGAGACAAATAAGTTATATAAATTGTACCACACAGGCCTGGTTTGTACTAGCAGTACCCTGGAGTGTCTAGATAGGAGCATTTTATATTCAGTTTCTTCCAATGATTAGAGGAAAGAGAACAGAGAAGGAAAATCACCAGCTTAGTCCATCTCTGTTGGAATTCAGGTAGATTCTGCAGTTTTCTACCCACCAGAGAGTATGCTGATCACACTTGAGACCTAGGTTCCAGGTATAACTTCCTAAAAAGGGGTCATAGACCAGGGCTTCTGACCAACCTTGTCCTTCCAACTCAGTTGTCTTCTGATCCAGAGTCATTTGTTTGACTCTCTTGGCCCCTTTGCCAGAGTTACTACTATTAAGTCCAAGCTAATCATTTCCCTAAGGAGAACAATGGTCTGTATTCTACCTGCTGGTTCTGGTCAAACACTAGTCTCTCTGTTGCCTCCACATACTCAGTGCTGACTTCTGTATCTCCACTTTGGCACATCTTCACATATTGTTGAATTTTATAGGAAGTCCTAGCTCACTACCATTGTGTGTCTCTCTGTAATTCAACTTCATTAAACTCTAAAGTACCATACTCTTCACCAGTAGAAATCATTTCTACATTATTAGATGCCATCTCTGCACAATATTAAAGGTGAAGTTACTTTTGCTGCACTCATTTCTCAACAAAGATCTGGGTTCCACATTTTCTAGGAGTGCTGTTCTGGCTTCCCCACACTGTTTCTGGACACAGCACAGATGACAGATGTTAAAGGCCTTGCTTTTACTGTTACCTCTATCCACTGTCACCTCCACATGAATGCTGTGGGTGCTCTATACACTGCAGGACTTTTCAGCTGTCAGCTTCCCGTGCCTCCAGAAGGGCAACTGAAGTTCCAGATTGCACTGACCCTGTCCCTCTTGGTTTCCTGAGCATCAGCAGTTAACCAACTCATAACTAACAACAACTGTTCCTGCTAGGATTGCATGCAATGCAATGTGACAGTGACCTCTGCAGTGGGATGGCTTACTGGGTTTTCTTTTTCCTCAGTAACAGAAAACTCTAGAGGTTGAAGTCAACTTTCTGAAGTGAACAACAATTTTAGCAAGAGTCATCGAGGACATTAGCTCTTTCCAGCTTTGTGTTCTGTATTGTTAGAAATACAATAGTTAGAAGAAAACTAATAGGCACAAAATAGGGAAGAGACAGGGAGAGGCATTATCAGAATCATGAATCAGCTGAGCTTGTCCCTATTCATAAATCCTCACTTCTTTCTCTACTCCACAGAGTGACAGTGACTTCCACCTACATGTCACTAGTCAGAAACATGACAGTTTCTACCTTCAAAAATGATTGAAGTAAAAGTTGTCTTAACTTCTTGATATCACCTCTAAAATTATAGTTGTAGTCATGAAGAAAATAGTCATCATATATAGAGAAACTTGAGTTGTTCACACCTGTTATAGCAGATTTATTCCCAAAGCTTTTTCAATTGACTACTTCGAATCTCCCCCAGTGTTTTCTTATTGGTTGACTGGATGGTTCCATTGTCTCAGTTCTCAGTGTTTCACCTTTATCCTATTAAAGTTCGTTTTCTGTCCTAAGTGATGTTTTCAATGGAGATCTAACTTGTCATTTCCTGTAAAATATCTCCAAGACTTTTCTGTCACTTTAAAGATGAAACTCTGTGCATCTGAGGACGGCATCCAAAGGCTTTTCTTCTTCTGTCTCCACTTCCTCATTGTCAAGCACATGCCCTCTGTTCTTCATACTGTGCCTTACACTCATTTATCCCAAACCTCTCACTTAGTCTTGCCCTCTCACCATTCTGGACAAATGTAAAAGTGTTGTGCTCTCTTGCCTGTTTGCTTTTTAACTTTCCTGGTGAATCACCCAACATAAGCTGATTTTTCTACGATTAGTTTGAGCCAGGACATATCTCATGAACATGATTTGCTCCATACTTTGTAGGGCTCAGTTTAAAATTAGAGAGTAGAGCCCCTCGTTTAATATTAAGGACTGCATCAGAGGAATTTGCAACCATACAAAGGTACAAAGTGGGAAAGCAGCTACATCTAAATATAAGTTAGTCCATACTGTGCAACAGGGACTCTAGGCTTCCTGGGCTGTACCTACCAGCTGCTTGAACTACCTCTGAGATCAAGAAGTGGGTCACTGACATTCCTGTATCAGAGACAATCAGTATGAACTGGGTTTATTCTACTTTCTTCATATCAAATAAATAACCAGTCATTTTTGGAGTCCTGGACCATACCTGGCCTTCACTGGTTACCCTGGACCTGAGTAAATGCCAGGAATGGAGGTATCTTCTTACATTGACTTCCTGCCTGAGGGAGTAGCTCCAACATTTTGACTCTGGTAGGTCCATAGAACTCAGGTTCAGCAGCTTGCAAGGGAATTTCTGCACATCTTTTAGCCTTGGTTTTATGAAAATAGTGAAGTTGTTGAGCAAGGAGCAAGCACTTCTGAGAAATGAGAACAAATTGTGAAAAACAGTACAAATGGAAAGAACTCAATAGGCTGGTAGTGAAAGGACTAGAACATGAGAGAATGAAGGGAAATTGCAGCAATAAAAACCCTGCAGAGGTGTGCACACAGCCTATCTGCTACTGTGGGTCTAGTGTCTGCATGCATGTGTGTAGCCTGAAGTTTCTCTGGTCCTACCCAGTCCTGCTGTAAGTATTGGCGTTTTACAATTTCCAATGAAAAGTTACCTGTCTAACATGCCAACAAAGGGATGGAAACAAAGCTTGAGCTAAGCAAGAAATATGACTACATTTTTCCATTGAACTAAAAGTAGACCTTGGTATTTCAAAACTTTATCAAGTGTTCATCACTAATTTTGAAAAACATTGACACTGAGGTAACACCATTTAAATGTTTTGGCAAGGTAACACAGCTGTTTTGATTTTTACACATATCCATTATATTCATAGGGAAAATATACATAGCTATTATATATGACTGTTACCTTCAAGGACATTCAGGCCTAAGAAACAATTATACATTAAATGGATAATGCTTACCCTTAGTTTTTCATTTATCCTTTATGTCATGGTTTAGAATTGGTCTTTTTTAGGGAAGACTATAGTATCTACATTTTAAAATTTATAACAATAGACAAGGCACTGAAAAAAATGAAGCAACATTGACAGAAATAGGAACGTTGCAAAATTCTTCAGTTCATTCTTCAATGATATCTTGTAGTTTTTCATTTTTGTGGATATTATAGTGTACATTCTGTCAAGAATGCCTCCTCTCTTTGTCTACCAGATAGACTCCTTTTTCATTTGCTGGGAACTCCTGAGATTTTCCTGGAGTGTGCTCTATTTTCAAACACAGCTTTGTGGCCACTTCTATCACAGGACTGGCAACATGGCCTCAGAATAGTGTGAGCATGCCAGCTTTCCTAGGGCTGCTATCAGAAGCTGCCAACCTGCAATGCCATAGAATTATACAGATTTATTATCTTAGAGTTCTGTAATGTAGAAATTTAAAATGGGCCTCCCAGAGTGTAGTGAAGATGTCAGCAGGGCCCACTCCATTCTAGAGGCTCTAGGGTCAGTTCATGTTAGCCCTTTTCGAGCACACAGAGGCTTCCACATCCTTTGGCTGATGGCTGCATCCTACCATTTCAGAAACCAACCCTGCTGTGCCTCTGCTTTCCTGTGTTTCTCTCTGCCCTGACTCTGCTTGCTGTAGTTGTTTTTACTCTTTGGGGGCCCACCACCCAGTTCCCAAATAAACACATGAAGGTTTTTTTTTCTTATGAATGCCTGGCCTTAACTTGGCTTGTTTCTAGCCAGCTTTTCTTAACTTAACTCATCTACCTTTTGTCTTTGGGCTTTTATCTTTCTCTATTTCTGTATACCTTTTTTTCCTTCTTACTCAGTGGCTTGCTGTGTAGCTGAGTGGCTAGCCCTTCTTCTCTCACTCCTCAATCTTGCTTCCCCCAGATTTCTTCTCCTATTTATTCTCTCTGCCTGCCAGACCTGCCTATCCTTTTTCCTGCCTTGCTATTGACTGTCCGGCTCTTTATTAGCCCAATCAGATATTTTAAACAGGTGAAGTAACACGGCTTTACAGAGTTAAACAAATGCAACATACAGGAATACAACACATCTTTGCATCATTAAATAAATATTCCACAGCATAAACAAATGTAACACATCTTAAAATAATATTCTACAACATTTATCCCTTTTTGTCTAAATAAAAGTGAAAGGTTTTAACTTTAACATAATAAAACTACATACAACAAAATAGTTATCAAGTAGGAATTATATTTACAATATTCAATCTATTTGTATTTAACAAATTCAGAGAAAATACTCTACCATCCATCCCATCTTTAGTGACTCCAAAGTTTTATACCTAATATACTTTCTATCTTAATTAAGGAAAACTGCAACTATAACTATCTAGTCTTCAACTCCAAAGGTCCAGAAGGATATAATATTAACTAACAACAGAGACATCTGCCTGCCTGGACAGTCACCCAAAGTTCCAAAGTTCCTCTGAAACACTGGGGTATTTATCTTCAGCCTACAGACCTAGAGTATCTGGTAGACTTTTCAGTGAAGCAGGATATTTGAAGGACTGTCCTGCTTTGTATTGGCAAAGTTCATCAGTAACTTTGCTCTGTGTCCTGAAGAATATCTAACAGACTCTTCTGTGAAGCAGGAGTCTTGAAGGACTTTCCTGCCTTGTTTTGGCAAAGTTCAATAGTCTTTTTCCTGTGTGTCCTGCACGTCCAGTTTGTATAGCATACTGTCAGGCAGTCCAGGCAAGAATAGTTTCTTGCCCAAATGGCTGACTTTGCCACAATGAAAGTAAACTCCATGAGGAGTTTCTTTGATGCATGTCATCTTCTCTGAAGTAAATTGGTGTTGCCAGGAGCAGATGTATCTCATTGTCATGAAAAGCCTTATGTTAACAAAATATTTTAAATGCCATATTCTGTATGTCTTTGAAGCATTTGAAGACCATTTATTTATCTAATATACCTATTCAACATTGAAAACATATGTAATATGACTACAAGTTTGATTATTATAGACTGACTACTAATCTCATTTCTTAATTATACATTGTATTTTAAATGAGCTGCATAAGCACAAAACACCAAACAAGAGTAAAATCATACATTCAGTATAACAAAAATAACTTTAAATTTGGATCAATATAACAAAACCCATACCAATGCAAAATATCTGAGATTAATAGTTGCTTTTTTATCCTATATTCCTATATTTCCCTAGATGATAACAAACATCCCTAACACACCAAATAACCAAAGACACCCCACCCCATCTCTTATGAATGTGGGCATTGTGTTCTCCAGATTGCTTCCTGTTGTCTGTTAGTGAAGATATTTTTAAGGGTACCTGAGAAAATTGAGATAATGGCCAAGTCCTGGGAGGACCAGCAGTAACCTTTGTTGATATATGTCACCTGTCAAGAATCAGGAGAATTCTCTTGATCAAACCTGATCCATATTAGCCTGGAAAGAATCCATAGCCTCTTGTTTCCTGTGGAAACAAAAGTGAAACCCCTTGTCCAAATCATATTTGACTTCCATTTGACAAATACACATTTGACTTCTATTTTTAAGTTAAAGCATTCTAAAAATATCTAGGCTGGTTTGTTTAATCAGCCCCCTTTCAATCCTATGTCTCTTAGCAGCTGTTGTTTGCTTATTCAAAACCAACACAATATTATATAGGATCCAGAGTATCTGTGTATTTTCCATTGTTTTGTGATTTTTCTTTTATATTACTTTTACTCTGATTTAAGACCTTACTTCATTATTTTAAAGTATGTATTTCTTTCTATGACAATCTATACCCATATTCCTTCTTTCTTAAGCCTACAAACATTGTAAAGCACACTGGAACCTGTTTAGAATTTTTTACATCTGCATGCTTTTTACTTCTTTTTTTTTTGACTGTGTAAGCAAACTTTAAACTGCTAAGCTACAGCTGGTTCCTCCTGGTGGTTCATTGGCAGGCTCCACCAGCTTCTAGGTTCATGAGAGCCAAACCTAATGCCCAGTCTGAGGTATGTGACCAGGAACTACATTAAACCTTCCTAACTGTAGGAGGCTGATACCTGCATTGCCACAAGTGTATTTTACTTAGCTTGCAATATCTATTTAGCACTGCCCTGCTGGTGGAATAGCAGAGCCTCTTAAAGGAGCTGTGCCCTTTTTCTTTTCTTTTCTTTTCTTTTCTTTTCTTTTCTTTTCTTTTCTTTTCTTTTCTTTCTTTCTTTCTTTCTTTCTTTCTTTCTTTCTTTCTTTCTTTCTTTCTTTCTTTCTTTCTTTCTTTCTTTCTTTCTTTCTTAAAGCTTTCTCAGGCCCTATGGAAATTGAGGAGCCCCACATTGGGTGCCAAAACTAGTTGTTGCTTTTTACTCTTTACTCTTTTCACTCTTTGGGGGCCCACCACCCAGCTCCCAAATAAACACATGGAGGCTTATTCCTTCTTATGAATTCTTGGCTTTAGCTTTGCTTGTTTCTAGCCAACATTTCTTAACTTAAATTAACCCAATCTACTTTTTGCCTCTGGGTTTTTTTTATCCTTCTCTATTTCCATATACCTTTTCTTTCCTTCTTATTCAGTGGCTGGCTGTGTAGCTGGGTGGCTGCCCCCTTCTTTTCTCACTCCTTGATCTTGCTTTTCCCAGATTTCTCCTCCTATTTATTCTTTCTTCCTGCTAGCCCCACCTATCCTTTCTCCTGCCTTGCTATTGGATGTTCTGCTCTTTATTAGATCAATTAGGTGTTTAAACAGTCAAAATAATATAGATTCATGGAGTTAAACAAACACAACATAAAGGAATGTAACACATCTTTGCATCATTAAACAAATATTCCACAGCATAAACACATGTAACATATCTTAAAATAATGTTCCACAACAGCTTCCTCTTTTCATTATCAGCTCCATTTGCAAACCTTATTCTCTTCTACCATGTGACCTCACATATGGTTGGTTTTAGGGTTGCATTGTGGGCACCTTTGGGGGATGTTTTTCTTCCTACCCCAGTCTTCTTCACTTCACTGGGGACTCCTTCATGGGAGATGTTATTCTAACTAATCTCTGTGTCTTCAGCATAAATCACAGTTCCTCATATATAGATGATGCTCAGTAAGGCACATGAACAGATGACTAGTTTAGAGTGCACAGTGATTAAAATACATGCTTGGAATTAAAACAATGATTTCAAAAGTTAACCTGGGTTAAAACAGATTGCCAGGTTTAGGTTCTGAGAGATGGATAATAGTTGATAAAGTCAGTATAGTTAAATGTTAATTATGTAACTTAAGTGACAAGAATTTAGTTTTTCAAAGTAAAATATTTTCAAGTTTCCTACAAATTTGAAACTTAATAGTAAGATGTTGATGTAGGGGCTGAATAGATGGTTCAGTGGCTAATATCATTTGCTATACTTGCAGAAAACCTGAGTTCAGATTTATTTTTTTAATTTAAAATTTATTTTATTCTTTTCTCATACAATACATCCCAACCCCACCCTCCTCTCCTTCCACTTCTCCCAGTCTCCCACACCTTTCCTCTCACCCAGATCCACTGTTCCTCTGTTTCCCTTCAGAAAAGAGCAGGCCTCCCAGGAATATTAACTGAACATGGCATAGCAAGATGCACTAAGTCTAGGCATATACCCTCATATTAAGGCTGAATGAGGTAACAGAGTAGGAGGAAAAGGATCTCTAGATCAGGCAAAAAAAGTCTGAGACACCCCCACTCACACTGTTAGGAGTCCCACAAAACCCCAAGCTAACTAACCACAACATGCATGCAGAGGGCTTGATGCAGACCTATGCAGTCTCTGTGACTTTCACTCAGTCTGTGTGAGTACCTATGAGCCCTGTTTAGTTAATTTTGTGGGCTGTATTCTGGTGTGTCCATGACTCCTCCAGCTCTTACAATCCTTCCTTTCCCTCTTTTGTCGGGTTTCCCAAGCTCTGCCTAGTGTTTGGCGGTCGGTTTCTGAATCTACTCCTATCAACTGTTGGAGGAAGCCTTTCTGATGATGACTGGGCTAGGCACCAATTTATGACTATAACAGAATATCATTAGGAATCAATTTTTTGACTTTTTTGTCAGTCCTGTTTGGTTCTACCCTAGGTCTCTGAGCCATCCAGCTTCCAGTTCATGGTCATTCAGGCAGTGTTGGGTATGGGCTCCTTCTCATGGCTTGGGTCTCAAGTTAGACAAGTCATTAGTTGGCCACACCCACAAGCTCTGAGCCACCATTGCTTCAGAGCATCTCGCTTGCAGGACAGGTTGTGGGATTAAGGTTTTGTGGCTAGGTTGGTGTCCCAGACCCACCTAGACCAATTGGAGGCCCAGCCTGGTTATAGAAGATGGCCTGTTTAGGCTCTGTACCCTCCGTAATGAGGAGTCTTCACTAGGATCACCCTCATAAGTTCCAGGAAGTTTCCACTGCACTAGGTTTCCACATTGATCTCTAAATGCCCATTTATTCCAGTTGTCTCTTCCCATACTCCCTCTTTCTGCCCTTCCCTCCCCAATCTGATCTCCCTAATCCATTCCCCACCTGCCCCAAGTCACCTGCAAAATCTATTCTATTTTCCTTTCCCAGGAAGATCCATGCATCCCTCCTAGAACCCTTCTTGTTACTTAGACTCTCTTAGATTATGGATTGTAGTATGATTATCCTTTACTTAATAGCTAATGTCTACTTCTAAGTATGTACCTATTAGGTTTTCTTTCCAGGTCTGTGGGTTGCCTCACTCAGGACTATTTTTTTTTTCTAGTTCCATCCATTGCATGTGAATTTCATGATGTCATTTTTCTTTCTATCAGTTGAGTAATACTCCATTGTACAAGTGTACCACATTTTTTTTTTATACATTTTTTGGTTGAGGGACATCTGGGTTGTTTACAGTTTCTGCCTATTATGCATAAAGCCATTATGAGCATAGTTGAGCAAGCATTTGGTAGGATAAATAGTCCTTTGGGTACATGCCCAAGAGTGATATAGCTGGGTCTTGAGGTAGATTGATATTGGAGCAAATGTTAATCAAGGCCTCGGCACACCAAATGATCTCTATAAAAGATGCTGAAATGAGCGATAACTATAGTGGCAATCTGCTTGCCAGTTAGTAATGTTAGTAATGGAGCTAAGAAGAAGATGAGGACAATCTATCTGTGCTGTCTCTGCTGTACTCAACCTCTTCTGGAAAGCATTATATTATATGATTGATGCTATTTAGTGGTGCTCTGGTATAGAAGGAGCAGTAACTGCAAGAAGCTAGTAGATGAGCCTTCATACATGTGATCTTTGCTGTTGTTGAACTTGGACCGTAAAGCAGCAGGTGTCTTCTTGTCTAGAGTCTTCAGGGAGCTCTGTGGTTACTGTGCATTACAGAAGATGGACTTTATCCAGTGTTGTGGAATATTTTGATTGCACTTTGACACTTCTGAGACTTGTCAATAAATTTAAACCTTGAATCGGGGGTGGAGCCAGTGACTAGCTGACTGGAATTGGCCACAGAGAAGCCAGCAATTTAAATAGAGAAGATGCACATGAAGAAAAAGGTGGAGACTTGAGTTTGGTTCTTCTATCTTTGGTGCTGGGACAGGGAAGAGATGCATCTCTTGCAGTGTCTCCTGCCAAAAAGCAAGGCCAGCTAGTTGCTACTCAACCACTCTGAGTTAGCAGGTTTTCACTCCAGCCTTTGACTCCCATGTCTTATTGATGAATAGAATGATAGAGACTTAATTTAAACCTACATAACATGGTTGCAGGAGAGCTGAAGCCACAGGACTGGAAACCTTCAGGCCGTGGCTTGAGTAGACAGTGGGATGTTGACTGGGGAGCCATGGGCCACAAACAATAATTAAAACATCAGTAGATTCATGTGTATCCACTAAGCTGACAGAAAAACATAAATCCAGTTATATATACAGATACAGATACAGATCCTTTGCATAGGTGGAGTCTCTGTAGAGACAAACATCTAAGCAAGATTCCCGTATTTACCCACTATTTTCCCAGAAGCTGTACTTTTGAATGATGCACATAATTACCAGGACCTTTAAGAAAGTAAAGGTAAAATGGTGTCTTAAGAGTAATACCCTGATCCAATAGCATTACTGTTCTCATTCATAGTCCTTAGAGATGCCTCTCTCTCTCTCTCTCTCTCTCTCTCTCTCTCTCTCTCTCTCTCTCTGTGTGTGTGTGTGTGTGTGTGTGTGTGTGTGTGTGTGTTCTCCCACTGGAGAATGACCACAAGAAGCATAATTAGAAGGCAAAGACTGTTTTTCCCATTCAACCAAAGCTGCCTCTTTGCTTGAATAATGATGTCCTTTTCATACAGACGAGTTTGACTTTCATGAGGTTCAGTTGTTGGTCTTAGTGCCTGTGCTATTAACATTCTGTTCAGAAAGTCCTTTCCTGTAACAATAAGCTCCAGTGTATTTCTCTACTGTTACACTCATGGTGTCTGGCCTTATATTGATGTCCTTGACCCACTTGGAATTGAGTTTTGTGCATGGTGATGAATACAGATCTGTTTACATTCTTCTACATATAGTCATCCAGTTTGAGCAGCACCATTTGTTGAAGATGCTGCCTTTTCTCCAGTATATGCTTTTAACTTGTTTTTCAAAATATAGGTATCTGTAAGTGTGTCAACTTATGTCTGAGTCTTTAATTGTATTCCACTGATTAACATGTCTGTTTTTATACTGGTACATTCTGTTATTTTTATTATTATATCTTTATGATACAACTTGAAATCTGGGATTATGAAACCCCCAGCATCTCTTTTATTATGTAGCAATGTTTGAGCTTGCCTGTTCTTTGTTTGTTTTACTTTTTGTTTATTTATTGCATTGTGATTCTATATGGAGTTTTTTTTTTTCAATTTCTGTGAAGAATTGTGTTGGAATTTTGATAGGTTGTGCATTTACTCTGCAGATAGTTTTGGTAGGATTGACTTTTTACAATATTAATCCTCTTGATCTATGAGCACGAGAGATCTTTCAATCTTCTGGTGTTTTGTTCAATTTATGTCTTCAATTCTTAAAGTTTTTATTATATAAGTCTTTCACTTGCTTGGTCAAACTTATTACAAGATTTTTTGAGGTTATTGTGGAAAGTATTGTACAAATGGCTGAGTCAGACTTAAAAAATGATCAATATCCTTAGAAATTAAGGAAATATAAACTAGAACTACTTTGAGATTACATCTTACCAAATCATAATCATCAAGATCAGTAAAACAAATGACAATAAATCCTGGTGAGGATGTGGCAAATGGGAACACTTATTCATTATTGGTGGAATTGCAAAGTGGTACAGCCATGGGCATATATATATATACCCAAAGGACTCTACAGCTGCCTATCAAAATATTTACTTGTCCATGTTCATTGATGCTCAATTTATTGTAACCCAAAATTAGAAATAGACTGGATGACTGTCAACTGATGAATCAACAATGAGAATGTGGTACATTTACACAATGGGATATTATTCATTTATTAAGAAAAATTAAATTATAAAAATTTCAGGTAAATGGATGGGGTAAAAATAATTATTCTGGATGAGGCAACTCAGATTCAGAAAAACAAACACTGTATTTTTTCTCTTATATGTGGACATTAGCTTTTTAGCTTTGTATGTCTGTTTCATTCAGAGCGTCTGTGGAGATTAGTTAGGTAGTAAGAGAATGGTGTGGGGAGGTGATCTTCCAAAAAAGGAAAATAGAATATAGTGTTATAAAGACATAAAAGGGTGAATTAGAAAAGGAAGATTAAATGGGGAGGGGTAGACTAGGACAGGGTAGAGAAGGGAATATGAGGAGGGACAGTTAACTCTAGAGGCCTTTGGAAAATCTGTATTAAAACCCATTACTGTAGAAGCTTCCTAAAGTATATACATATATGAACATAATGTAAACCGAGTCATTATATAAAGGGGGAGACAATGTGCTATCAAATAAAAACCACAGAACCAGAAGTGGATTGCATCATTTTGAGTTGTTGGTCAAAGGGATCCTATAGACAACTTCTACCCTAAACATACCAGGTAATTTTCAATGCTGTTGATTACCTTCTACAACCTGAAAAAAGACTCTATTGATGAAGACAAAGATTATTTAAGTCATTAGCCATGGAAAAATTGATTAGGTGCTCAACTAGAAGCTTTACCCCTATTGACTAGCATTCATAGTACTAGAAAGTACTATGCATGTTACCAAAGGGGGGGGATATTCATCAGTTTCATCTAGTTACAAACCTTATGAGCTATAATAGCAACCCGCCTATAAGATATACTCACTAGTACAATAGTGGCACAGGAGTTATGGAAGTAGTCATTGAAAATTGGATTGAAGTCCTGCTCCATGGGATAGAACCAATACCTGGTACTGTTCATGAGACCAAGAATGTGAAACTACATAGTACATGGGCCCTAGGTGGAAACCCACTACTATTATTATGTTAAATGAACATAACAATAAAACAAGTCCAAATGACATATTGTATTCTCATAGATCAGAACATCACTCAACCCTCATCAGAGAAGCTCCTTGCAGTAGATGTAATCAACAAGAGTCCCACAGTTGGGCAATGTTCAGAGAGTGAGAGACATTGGAGCAGTCATCTCTAAATGGAATGTCTTTATTACAGCCCTACCCTCAAGGCTCATGTAAATCTATGCAGAAGAGGCAGAAATATAGTAAGAGTCCTGGTGGTGGATGATTCCAAGAAAACACTGTTTTCCAGACACAACAGGGCTGATGCACATACGAACTCACAGAGACTGTTACAGTATGATCAGTATTTGCACAAGTACAAGGCAGACAAACTCACCACCCAGAGAAAGGGAAATGGGCACAAAGTCTCACGGTAACCCAGAAATTATTTGCAATTGATAGCTCTTAGGGGAGGAAAAAAAATCAACTTTCTTCAGTGTAATAGTACTGGATATATCAACCACAATTCAGTACAAGCCCCATCCCCAGAGTAGTTGGTCAACCCGAAAGCTGTGTGTGTGTGTGTGTGTGTGTGTGTGTGTGTGTGTGTGTGTGTGTGTTTGTATACATGCACACCTTTTTGTTTTGTTTTGTAGGCCTCATGCCCAGAAGTAGATGGTCAAAACAAAATGATCTCAATGTTGTTTTTTAAACTTTTGTCTCACTTTGTTTTGATTGGGGATTTTTTGTAATAGTGGTCTTTTGCTTGTACACTATGTATACTATGTATACAATTTTATGCTTCTATAGGTTTCTTGTGTGTGTGTTTCTTCTGATTTTTACTCATTTAAAAAAATCTTCCTTTTTTGCTGGTTTGTTTGTTTTCTAGAGAGAGTAAAAGAAAGGATATGGAGTTGGTTGACTAGGGGGTGGGGATTATCTAGGAGAAATAGGGGAGAAGATACCATGATCAGAATATATTGTATGAAATATTTTTCCAATTAAAATAAGGAAAAAGAGAGATAGAGAGAGCATGATGTTCAGTAGTGAGGGAGTGAGGCAGAAGTGGAAAGACTGGGGGAGGGGAAATAACATGATCAAAGTATATTGTATGTAAAAATTATATAAAGATGTCATTTCCAGTAAAGAAAACCTCAAGGAGCTAGGGCTTAAGTAAGAAAGTATAGGAAGTCAGATTACAAAAGAAGATGGTATTTCTGAGACTAACACTGAAAATTTAAATCTCAGAATATCCTTCAATATCCTACAAAAGCTTTTGAGTTTACTCTGTTGGTAGAGAACAGCAATCACAGGTCAGCAATGTTAGCTTGCTCATGAACTGCTTTGAGAACACAGTTTTTGTGTTCTGGTCTAAGGGTGACTGACATCAGGCATGACCTCACTACTGACAGTCCCAATAGGATAATTCTATCCTGTGTTTAATACATCAATTCCCAACTTCATATGTGATACTCCCACAGTAACCGGGATTCATTCCTTACATCAACTCTAGTACAAAGGTTACTTTGAGGCCAGTGCTTATCCAAGCAGTTTATCAACTCAGGGTGCAAGGAATCCATTGAAAGTGGAAACAGTAGCTCAGGAACCTCTTTAAATTTACTATTGGATTTACTTCCAATTTCTTTGTAATCTCTTCCTTAGTGCAGTAAATTCTGAACTCTCATGGCTTTGCATTTAATTCCTGTATTTGGATTGTGAGAGCTTTTAATACCTGTGGACTTGGCTATTGGGGGAGAGAAATGCATCCCCATTAATCAGAACTGGACTGACTCATGTTACACAAACCACAGATTTCTACAAGAAAATTAAAAAGCAATATCATTTTGGTTCTGCTAAATGTTTTCTTATGATTCCAGAGGAAAAATTGGGACACTCTATATTGTGTCTAGTGATGCTGCCAGAGACACGACAAATGAATGTATAAATAGGAACTGCTCAGAAGAGGGTAGTCATAAATCACTGAATGAGCCGGAACCCAGGCTTCTTTTTTTGTGTGTGTTGCTTAAAATGTGAAACATTATTGGTGGCTTCCAGAAAAACAATTCGATTTTTGTACAGTTACATTAGAAGATTGTGGGAAATAGGGTAGTATAATTTCCCTAGGTGAAACCAAAAGCAAGAAATAAAATTTTCTGGTGACTCTAAGATTATAAAA
Source organism: Peromyscus eremicus (assembly GCF_949786415.1). Classification (NCBI taxonomy): domain Eukaryota; kingdom Metazoa; phylum Chordata; class Mammalia; order Rodentia; family Cricetidae; genus Peromyscus; species Peromyscus eremicus. The sequence goes on along the minus strand of NC_081417.1, from coordinate 111,602,719 downwards.
ACTACATTGAAAAAGTGGAGTGGAGTTTGTTAAAGAACAGCAGTAGTTTCTAGAATACTGTTTTCATCTTGAACCTTTATAAATCTGCGATATGGTGATGGCCTAGCTACAGGTCAAAAATACACTGCAATAAGTTGGGCTGACTCAGCAGCAGCTAAAATCATGGACTCTTCTGCTGGGGTCCTGTAATTCTTTCACAGTATTCTAGAAAACCTTCCTCCATGTTTTAAAATGAACTGTTTTCTGGCATCCTGAGTTATAGCTGAACAATTATTTCCCCAAAGGAGTATAGAAAGTGAAGTATTTTTTTCTTTTTCTTAAAAGTTATTAGAGACTGTGGGACTATAGAAAGAGACTTTATGACCTACACAAAAGTGGTAAGCATTTTAATAAAACTGTCAATGTTGTTAAACAGTGTATAATTTTTCATTACAGATGTTTCCATTATGACTGATGTCTTTTAATTAAAATGGTGTATTTCCTTTTGCTTAAGAGTGTAGTGGCTGAGCTTAACACTTTTAATTGTTCAAAAACCTACAAAAAGGTTTGGATGGGAGTCACATCAATCTTTTTCTTAATGATATGGTCCCAGTAGATTAGATCCATAATGTAGTCTTATTACTTAATAGCAATATGACTTTGGGAAAATTCCTTCGTTTATCTGGCCTCATTTCCTCATTACTTTGTGGGACTAAGAATAGTATGCGCGTCATAGGTTCACATTTAAGTGGATTGAGCTAGCAATTGTGAGGCATAAAATAATGCTTCAAATATAATGTGAACTCAATAAATAATAATGATAGTTAATATCAGTTTAAGTTCCAAATTTCTGTATCAGTTCTCTATTACTGCTATAATGAATAACCACAGACTCAGTGGATTGAAACAATATACATTTAGCATCTTGTTCTTCATGATGTCACACAGTAGTCTTTGGCTTTCACTGGGTTGATCAGTCCTTGTGAGAGTCTGTTTTCTCCATTCTTATCAACCTCTAACATCCACACACATTCTTTGGTTCCTGTGTACTTCTTTCATCTTCACCATTACAGATAGTCACTGAAGTCTTTCTCCCAACACATAACTGTGACTCCTTTGTGACATATTCCTTTATGATAAGCACTCTCCTACCACCCTATTTTCCTTATAAAGATTACCACAACATTAAACTAACTATAATAATCCAGGTTAAATCTTTTCCTCTCTGATTCTTTAATTTAACCATATAGTGAACATCCCCATTCCATGTGAAATAATACATTCAGAGATTATGTGATTAGAACATGGACATGTTTGAGGTACCATAATTCTCTCTGTCCTGTAAGTTTTCTGTTTTGGGCTTGACTCATTCATAATGAAACAAAGCATGCTAGGAAGTTCTCAGTTAACAATGCTCTTTAGAGAAAGGCTCTAGTAATGAAAAGCTTATATTCTTGCAATAATGAGAGCATCAGCATCTCTTTCTATTCCAGACAGTTAGGAAGGAGGCTAGACATTTTTAATGATGAGAAACAACATGACTAGTCACTACTTATTGGTTGGTCTATGGTGGAAGACACCAGCTATTCATGAGAGCTATTTTATAATTTCTATACTCATCCGGCTCCATCACACTTCCATCATACTTGTCTGTAAATGGGGTCTTGAGGCAAACTCTCAGCAATGAAATGGTAGTGTCAAAAGCCAACGAAACATCTGAAACAGGGCAGTTCTTGAGCAGGAAACCTCACATGTTGTAAATTCTCTTGGGAGTGGTTGCATATGTGAGATTTATCAGAGAAATCTGAGCCCTGGGATGGGAAGTAGAGAAGACAGAAGTCTTTATACCTTAAGCTCCCATATCACTATGTCCTGTCTCCTTGTTATGCTACTCAGAGTTGTGGTGGACTCCTTCAGAAAATGTCCTACTATGAATTATACAAGCAGATACTTAAACATTGGTCTGAAAATTCTCCAACCTTTGCTTACATCCCTATTGAAAGGTGATAGCAATTTGTGTTCTAGATTGACCACATTTTCCTCTCAATCCTGGACCAAAAATCAAGGCTTTAAATACTTTACTAGATTGAAATATTAGATTAGAAAAAAAAGCCAATGCTCGTGGTTATTGATCTTACCATGCTTCTAGCCAGAATATTATCATAACATGACAGGATTTAAAGAGCCACAGTGTCTGTTAGTAATCACACCATCTAGGGCTCTTACTCAACAGACGAGGGGGTGTAAGTCCAGAGTTTCAATGATGTTCTCAGTGCTGGAGAAGTGAAACTCAGCATGAGAATAGAACTGAGACTTGAAATAATCCACAGTGAGCCTAGGGTACCAGAGGGATCTTAGTTCTGTTTAAAAAACAACAATGGGTGATGATCACTTTTTATTTAATGTCCAACTCAAAGCCACAGTCTGTGGAGCCTTTCTGAAAAATCCACTTCAAATACATTTCTCTTCCTGAAAAAAGAGATTGATCCTCCATACAGCATTTAATAAAATCAGCCTGAAATGTTAATTTGTGTGTATCTACATAACCCTTTGTGACAAATGGGCTTTTCCTCATGAACCAAATAAGATTGACTGGCTGTAATACTGTATCACAATACTGAAATAATGTATATATATATGATGATAAATCTATGTCAATGCTGAAAACTTATCTATTCCTCACAAATTTACTTTCTGTTTTTTATATCAATTTTTAGAAGGGCTGTGTGCCTCTGCAGTAAATTTATATGAAACAATGTGTCTCTTGAAACTATTTTTTTCAAAAAACTTATTGGCTTTTTCTTTTCTAGTATTGATAGAGTAAAAAGGTTAAAATTGGTGTATTCTTTCTTCAATAGCATAACAGAAGTATGTGGTGGTATTGTGTTCCCCAAAATATTGCACCCTAATAAACTTATCTGGGGTCAAAGAACAGAACAGCCACTAGATACAGAGGCTAGAAAATGGTGGCACTAACACCTTTAATCCTAGCATTCCAGAGGCAGAAATCCCTCTGGATCTCTGTGAGTTGAAGGCCACATTGGAAACAGCCAGGCATGGTGACACACACCTTTAATCCCAAGAAGTGAGCCTTTAATCCCTGGGAGTGATGGCAGATAGCAGAAAGGTATATAAGGCGTGAAGACAAGGAACTAGAAGCATTTGGCTGGTTAAGCTTTTAGCTGGTTAAGCTTCTTTTAGGCTTTGAGCAACACAGTTCAGCTGAGATTTATTCTGGATGAGGACTCAGAGGTTTTCTCAGTCTGAGGAAATAAGACCAGCTGAGGAATTGGTGAGGTGAGGTAGCTGTGGCTTGTTCTACTTCTCTGATCTTCCAGGATTCACCCCAATACCTGGCCCAGGTTTGATTTTATTAATAAGAACTTTTAAGATTCCTGCTACAGAAGTGTTAACCTGACATAACATGGTGTGCCATTCAGAAACTCCATATGTCAATTACTATCAAATCTACTGACTAATGTACTGAGTAAAAAGTATTAAGAAGAAGAAAGGGGAGGAGGAGGAGAATAAGAAAGAAAAGAAGAGGAGGAAGAGACAAAGAAGACAAAGAAGAAAAAAAGAAGAAGGGGGAGGAGAAGGAGGAGGAGGAGGAGGAGGAGGAGGAGGAGGAGGAGGAGGAGGAGAAGAAGAAGAAGAAGAAGAAGAAGAAGAAGAAGAAGAAGAAGAAGAAGAAGAAGAATATTAAAATAAAACTGAAAGTGGTAGGGATGAAAGACGGTAAAAATACCAACTGATAATGCTTTAAATGGGCCAAATAGAATCTCCCAACCATCGCCCCCCCACACACATACAAAAGAGAGCAGATGTACTAAATGAGGCATCTTTAAAAATTAGGACAGAAAGACTTTTATAGTAGTCACAAATTTATATGCTTTCCTGAGAAAGTGTAAATTATTAGTGAGGGTGTTCTTCTTTAGATATTTGGAAAAGAACGGAACTGACTTATAGGCTCAGGGCAAGAAAGTAATAGTTTATAATGATGTAAATCTATTCTGACCCTCCATTTAAAATTAGGAGTGGAAGCTGGACGGCATTATCCAGTGTTCAGGAATTTTAACTGGTGCCTTAGTGCTGAGATGCAACTCTTACATCTGCCTTTGAAGCCTGAAAACTTATGTCCATTTTCATGATCCATCTCTGGTCCTCAAGGCATATTGGAAAATGTTATTATGGCTTTTCTATCCCATTTACAATCACTCCTCCAATAGATCCCCATAAATACCTCCTGAGAATCTGAAATGTTCAGGGAGCTCTGCTCTGGCCCATTCCCATGTTTAATAGTTACTAAACTCTCAGCCATCCACACACCACGCCTGAAACTTGCTTTGAGATCCTCTCTTCCCCCTTCATGTTTCACATGTGTTTAGAAGGTAAGTCTTACCTACCTTGCCTCTAACACATAATGGCAGGAGTTCTGAGGATCATGAAATTGCATAGCAGTTTTACTGTCAAAAAAAAAAGTCTGTTTTTTGGTGACTGCATACCTTGAAGTTGGAGCCTCCCAAATAGGGAGACTATCTCATAGATGATCTAGGTCTTTAACGGTTTGGTATATGCCAAGGACAAGACTCTGTGCATATCAGAAATCTCAGTAAGTCCATGACAGATAATCGCTCCCATTGCACTAACTTCTCTTGTTCATACCACTGCCATGGTCCTGCCTGTGCTATCCTTGCTTTTGCTACAACTCTCATTTGGGATCTCTTACCTGGGATCTTGTAAGCATGGACTTTGCTGGTTTCCTTCCCACAAGTCTGTTGTTCTGACCGTTTTCCATACAGCTTTCAGTGTTGTATCCTTGGAATGTAGCTCTGATGATGCCATCTATCATCCATGTACCCTCTGCATCTCTCCAATTTCGTGACTCTTACTCTCCAGTTTCCTATAGTCCTCACAGTGGAAGGAAGGACATTCTAGATTATATTTCTCTGCACCTGTATTGCCTCCACAGCTACCACTAGGAGAGACTTCAAATATGTGGAAATTAAAAAATCAACATTCTATTCAGTGTCTAACCTCACTTTTTGAAAAGGAAATGGGGACATGGGTTCAAGTCCGTATATATATACAACCAACCTTTTATATAATCTCTTATAAACCCTTTTACTCAAATGGTAATGGTAATTATAAACCATACACCTAACATTTTTGATGTTTTGGGTTCAGTTCTATCCCCATAATATAAGAGCAACAACAGCAACAATAATAATAAATTGTCCATTACAAGCACATAATTTACATCACCAAAAGAGAGAGTATAAATTTGTATGAAACAGAAGTGAAAGCAGTCTGTAACTTTCAAGAAAATGAATCGGAATGAAGAAAAGAGTGGAAATATGAGGCAGAAAAAACAGAATGAAGGTCAGTAATTGGGGACAACACATTTTGGAACCAGTTAGTGCTTGGAGAGACTGATTAAAAATTAAATAGGGATAATGTGTTCTCTGGTACACATCAGCGTCTTTAGCCTTACTTTTCCAGTGTCTGTTGGTCTCTATGCCACAAAGAGACTTTCTATTAACAATAACTTTGGACAACTTCTATATAGTAATTTAATCTTAGCAAACTGACAGTGGCATGGTGGAAATGTACTGAGAACCTGCCTTCCCTGTGCTGGAGGAGATGAGATGATGGAGGCCAGGGTGAAGGGAATGAGAGCAGGCGAGAAGATATGGGATGATATGGCAGGTATTGTAGTTCTGTTATTACAAAGACTTAATATTGATAGGCTATGAAGATGATACCACAGACATTATGAAATTTATATTATGGGCATTTTGGTGATTGGAGAGCATGTAAGCTACCTAGAAAAGCAGAAAAATAAAGTTTGAGGAAAGTTTTGCTTTATGAACATTGATTTTAATGAGCTATTGTCCACCAACTTACCTGAAAACTTAGTGGAAAATGGGAGATTTTAGAAGAAGCTGAGATTGGTAGGATTGGAGTAGGTATTGAAAGTGTTACTGTGGTAACATTAAGCAGAAGAAACATGGAGATCCAAGAACTTGGAGGAGAGAGTTTGGAAAGCGCTGTGAGAAACTCAACCTTTCATGGGCAGGTGCTGTCTCCATAGCCTTTACAGTCATAACTTCCAGTGTGGGAAGTCATTGCTTCCTCATTGCTTCTCTGATTTTTTCATTTTGAGCATATGCCTTGAATTCATCTAATGTTTTATTTCAAGGAAAGCTATAGTTGTCTTTTAAATTTTCTTCATAAAAAACATGCATTTCATTGCTTCCTTGTAAGAGTCAGTGACTTAATGAGGGAGAGTAAACTGAACTGTGATTTCCACACACTCACACTTTAGATGGGCCACATCCACAGGCAGTTCTAATAAAATATGTAACATGCTAGGTATAAAGAAGTACATATTGTGCACTCATAGATGATGGTTCAGTGGTTTGCCCAACAGCACCTACTCAGTGGTCAGTTTCCTACATGTTTTTTTCCTGGCATTGGAAAGTGAAGGAAATGGAAGCCTTTGCTCACTGGTCCTCTTTTAGACTAAATACTGATTCTTAGTTCTGCCCATGGGAAAGGCTTAAAGTACCCCTTCACCCAGGTCGCAGAAAGTACAATGGGCTTCTGGGGGACTGGATAAAATGAAGTCCCACTGTGAATTAGGTGAGGCCTCTTCAGGAGGAGAGCTAGCTTCCAAGAGCTGCACATCAGCATCAGGAAATGTCATCACGATTCAAGATTGCCCATGTTCACTTCCAATAGGGCAGAATCTCCTGCGTCATTTTAGTAGTTCTTAACCATGAGTTCTGAGGTCTTGATATTTCAGGATTTGGAAGGAGCCAGTATTCATTAGGAAACATGGGGTATTTTGAACAATAGCTAAATGCTAAATTGAAAGCAAGTGAATTCCTCCTCTTTCCGGTAGACCTGGATAGAGGCACAGAGGCAGGAGACCCTGAAGTGGGATTTCTTGCGCCTCTATCCAAAAGCCACAGGTTTCTCTTATTTATTCTAAATCATTTGCTCCAAATAAAGTCACAGTTCAGATCATCCAAAGCCTTAGTCCTTATCTGCTTTCTTTTTCTCATGTGTAGCATGAGTCTTAAAAGGTCTTATTAATAAAAACAAACCTGAAGCCAGGTATTGGGGTGAATGCTGAAGATCAGAGAAGCAGAACAAGCCACAGCTTCCTCACCTTGCCAATTCTTCCGCTGATCCTATTTCCTCAGACTGGAGGCCTCTGAGTCCTCATCTGAATCTCAGCTGAACTGCTGCTAAAAGCTTAAAAGCCTCTAGTTCCTCATCTTTCTGTTTTCTGCCATCATTTCCTAGGATTAAAGGTGTGAGTCACCATGTCTGGCTGTTTCCAGTGTGGTTTTGAACTCACAGAGATCTGGATGGATCTCTGCCTCTGGAATGCTAGGATTAAAGGCGTGTGTGCCATCACTTTCTGGTCTCTAAGTCTATCTGGTGGCTGTTCTGTTCTCTGATCCCGGATAAGTTTATCAGGGTGCACAATATTTTGGGTAACACAATATCATCACACTCATGCTCTTCTCAAGCCCACTATTTAATATCTGGCCAAAGACTGACCACTAGGGAAATCTGTAAATGGAGTCCATTTATAACTACAAAAGAAGGGCTCTGGGGTTGGGGATTTAGCTCAGTGGTAGAGCGCTTGCCTAGCAAGCACAAGGCCCTGGGTTCAGTCCTCAGCTCCAGAAAAAAAAAAAAAAAAAAAGAAGGGCTCTGGTCTGTGATTGTAACAGTGTTGCCCTATCTAGATCAGTGTATCTGTTCCTTCCAACTAAATCTCTGTACTCACAGAGAAGTGGTAAGCAGTAAAGGGAAAAGATTACAATGGCATGCAGCAGTTGCACCCATAATCCTATCATTCTGACAGGCATTGTTGCTTTTAATTTCTGGTTTGTTTTTTTTTTTTGGAATTTTCTTATATGCTGGTTGTTTCTACATATATATTTCCCCCAAATATTAAGAATTGCAAACTGTTTTCCCATCTTATTTTTATATTTCTTAGCTATCTTCATTTATAAGTGATTTTTTTAACTCCATAAAGGTTCAAATACTCACTTATGTCACACAGCTAACACACAATGTGGCTGGATTCTGAGTATAGGTTCCCTGGCTTCATGTCTACAGCTATCCCCATTGCTAGCATGACTGCAACATTTTGCTGCTGGAGTTGTTCCCAGTGTTAGAAGTCTAGGTTTCAAATAGTCAATGGATAACACAGACTAGACACTCTGGTGTCCACATGGGGTTGAGATTCCATAATAAATTTCGGCTGCTTTGCCTCTGTGAACTTTTTTTCCAGAGTCGTATTCTCATTTCCTTGCAAGAGTTAATCCTGCCCTTGAGACCCTGGTTCCCATGTGTGAGCTGCTGAAATGCTTTCACCATGAATTCTAATGCAAACTGAGTACAATATTCACACTTCATCTTACAAGTAAGTAGAAAACAGTCAGAGGACTTTATGAAGAGATGTGCACTAGCTTTTTTTATGAGCTATAGTTTGTACAAATTTAATTTTAGAGCTTGCTGATGTTTTTCAGTCTGCTGGTTGAAAACCAGTACTATTGGACAGTTGATCTGTGTTAGGAAGTTTGATCTTGGCCAACTGTTTGCTAAATACTAGTTTTCTTTTAACAAAAATTAAAGACAAATTCCAAGACCATAAACAGTTTTTGCTTATTTATTTTTTCAAAAGTGAAAGTGCTTCCAGACCAAGATCAGGTCTCCTGTTCCATGTTTTAGTCAAATCTACATCGTTTTAATGGAGTTATGGTCCACAATTGCTGGATTTTATGTGGTATTTAGAAACTACTCTTCCACATCATATATCACTTATACATTTTCCCAGAAAACAAGTTAATTGCCCTCTTCCTTCCCAGGATGTCAATGTCGTGGAGGAGCTCCGCATCACTCATTAGTGTTGTTGGAAAGCATTGACTAGTCAATGAGCACTTCCACAGTCTTTCCTCACTCGTCTCTTCCCTGAAGACCAAAGCTGTAGCTGAAAATTACACTGTAAAGCACTGCTGGTCTGTGTTTTCCAGGAGAGGTAGTGTCTCCTGTGGGCTTCTGGACAGAACTCAAGGGGAAGAAGACACTGAGACACTTATGTTTCTGCTTCTCTTTCATTGTGAGTCTGTAAATTCAGTTAGGTATTTTCCCAGAAACATTAGTTCACTCAAGTTATGCTCTGGATAAAATAATAGACCATTTTGCCCAACTTTCAAGCTTTCTCATACTCTAGTTTCTCTTTAGATTGAATAAATCTTCCACCTCTTCAGCTTTCAAGCCTGGAGTTCTATGGTTAATGTTTTGCATCTAAGTTTGTACACAGCAAAGTATGTCTAAAGCAATAACAAAGCTTAATCATTTTTCTAACTTTATTATAAATGACACATTTTATTATATAGTATTTGCTTATGGAAAAGCATAAATGTGAAATATCTATATCCTGTCATCTGCAAATAAATTAATGTTTAGTGGCCCTATTTCTAGTTTTGTGTTTGTGCTGAGTGTACATATATTAAAGTGCAATGTTTTGCATGAATGTTTACGTCTTGCAGTACCACATAAGCTATTTTTTAATCTTTAAAATGTGTAAGCAGTTACAGATGGCTTAATTAAACACATAATTTACTTAACTCTTTTCTCCTGTTGTTTATTATTTAAAGATTTTGACATTTAAGGAAAATTATATTATGGTAATTTAGAGCTAAATATAGGAAATATTGGTAGTTTGTGGTCAGATTTGTTTATGTTAATGAAAGTTGGACTGGTCATTGTTTTAACAACATGGAAAAATTACAGCACTTGACAAAATTCTTTGGTTTGTGTTTCTTTTAGTTACTATCTCTATCCAGAGACTAAACACAGAAATTGAATTTAAAGCAAAAAGAAACAAAACAAAACAAAAACAAACAAACAAACAAACAAAAACCCAAAAGACAAAACCCATGTCTTTGATCTTTGTTCAGATATTGGTCTTTTATATTTCAGTTTAAGATGATTGGAAGGTTGTAAAGTGCTCTCAGATCCTGAGAAAATGCCCACTTGGTGGAGAACCTGTGATAATTAGCTAGACAGTGCATGTAATGGGGCTCGAAGTTAGTGTGTGAACAATGTAGGGCCATATCAGAAGAGCCAAGGCTGGGTGAATCTGGGGAGCAGAGAAGTTTGTTTGCCAATATGTACATCAAAGGCAGAGCACAGAGTGAGATCACAGAAGGCCACTTGGTAGGAGGCTGTCCAGAACAATAATGGAGGTAGGTGTTTTCTAAAGGGCCAGTGAGGATTAAAAAACAGCTTTATACAGACAGGACTTAGGAAAGCAGCCTGAAATGAGAGTGCTAAGACAGTTGCTCTCATTATAAGGGAATATGTATTGAGGATGCAAAAAGCATGACGAGCACGTTCGTGATTGTACTCTTTTTTTGTTGTTATTGTATTTTTTATTTTATAATTTAATTTAATTTTACATATCAGCCATGGATTCCCTTGTCCTCCCCCCTCACACACACCCCCACCTTCCCCCCAGCCCACCCCCCATTCCCATCTCCTCCAGGGCAAAGACTCCCCTGGGGATTGAGTTCAACCTGGTAGATTCAGTTCAGGCAGGTCCAGTCCCCTGCTCCCAGGCTGAGCTAAGTGTCCCTGCATAAGCCCCAGGTTCCAAACAGCCAGCTCATGCACCGAGGTTTGCAGGCAAATGGATGGATCTAGAAAAAAAAACATCCTGAGTGAGGTAACCCAGACTCAGAAAGACAAACATGGTATGTACTCACTCATAGGATACTAGATGTAAAACAAAGATGACTAGACTGCTACTCACAACTCCAGGGAGGCTACCTAGAAAACAGGACCCTAAGAAAGCCACAGGGATTGCCCAATGACAGAGAAATGGATGAGATCTACATGAACAACCTGGACGTGAGTGGGGGTAATGAAGGGCAAGGTTCGAGGGAAAGAGAGCTTGGGGGAGTGGGAGATCCCAGCTGGATCAAGAACAGAGGGGGAGAACAAGGAACAAGAGACCATGGTAAATGGAGACCACATGAGAATAGGAAGAAGCAAAGTGCTAGAAAGGGCCACAGAAATCCACAAAGATACGTCCACAATAGACTACTGGCAATGCGTGATTGTACTCTTAGGAGAGGGTTAGCAGCCATGTGCCATCTAACTGATGGACACTCTGATTGCCTCTTGTTGTCCCCACAAAAAAAGCACAGGGGAGTTGTATATTATACTCCTAAGACCCACTCTAATTACATATATATTTTGATATTTAGGGGATATTTCCCAAAACTTGATTATTTTTGTTTTGATCATTCTATTTATTTAGAATGGTCTGTTTTCCAAATTCATGTTATGCTGAAAACAAATTCCCTCATCAGTCCTTCAAAAATCATTTATAAACAATTTCATAGTATCCAAATATAAAGCTTTACTGTAACATATCCAATGGTCTTGTTTAACTTCTAAGTCTAAAGCAATCATTTTCTAGAGTCAATACTTATAAAGGAAAGGACTTTTACCATTTTCCTCATTTTATATTAAACCCTTAGTTACCTAGTATTCCCAAGGAATAAATAAAATACATTTAAAAATGTTTGAATTGCTAGCTTCTGCTACGATGGAGCTCATATGTTAAGACTACACTTTGTGTAATGTATGAGCAATAAATGCCCACCTTGTTTTGTACAGATACCAACAGTAATGATGGGTCCTTTTCAAAGTGAGTGGTACCTCATCTATAAAGGCAGTGAGAACTAGTATAGATTACTCCTTAGGAGCCTCCCCTCCATCCATGTATTGTGATGCCTGCAGAATCTGTGACTATAGCCAGAGTTTGATAACACAGGAAAAAATACAGTGCTTTTGTACGATCAGGGGCCAGCAACCTGACTTGCTTCCTGCTTTGTACTTTTTTTGCATTCTATGTTTTGTTTTAATTTGAAATTAAAATTTAATTATATCACTTTCTTCCCCATTCCTTTTTCTACCTCTAGTCCTTCCCATATACCTCCACCTCCTCTCTCTCTCTCTCTCTCTCTCTCTCTCTCTCTCTCTCTCTCTCCCTCTCAAATTTATGGCTCCAGCTTCTTTTTCTTTAATTGTTCTTTCTACCCCCACTCCCCCTGCTCAGTCCATATTTTCACATTTTATATCCATTGCCTGCCTCTGTATTACTCCTGGAAACCCTAGAATAAATCTAAAATGTTTCTTATTCCACATGCTCCAGTTGCTTCCAGATGCGACCTCTGGGCAGTTCTCTGCTTTTGACACCCCCAGCATGACTTCATTCACACTTTTCTAATCTAGGACTTTTGTCACCCCTAATCCAGGAACCTTTACATTATTGACATCTGTTTGGTTGGAACTGTGTTGACTTGTGTGAAACTCATTAAGCACAAGCCCAGAAGCTTTCAAAAGGAAGTTCACAAATGACAAGTACTATGATTTACTGCACAGAATTTTGCCACACACAATTATGCTAATACACAATAACAATCCAGTGTATTCTTAGCATTAGATACAATTGAATTATTAGTTAGAGGAGACAAGCAACAATTCCATAATTTCAGCGGGTTAGTGCAACTGAGATTAACTTCCTAATAATTTAACAATTTAATGTGTATATTCTGTGAATAGTTTTTTTTTTCTGTGTAGTCATCCAGAGGCAAAGAAGTATTCAGTTTTATTGTTCTGTTAACTTTGGCTATCATATTGTGTTTAAATCTTCTGCAGAACTGTAGCCTCTTTGTATGTCATACTTAGAATTACATGCAACAAACCTTCCTTCACAAACTGTGCTGAACTCATCACCAGGTGCTATATAGCTAATCCATTTTAACTTTTTTTTTTTCAAGAAAACTCAATAGTACTCTATGATTTTTATTTTTAGTTTTTTAGCTTTGCTCCTTTCCTGGAACTCACTCTGTAGCTGAGGCTGGCCTAGAACTTAAAGAGATCTGCCTGCCTCTGCCTCTCCAGTGCTGGGATTAAAGGCATGTGCCACCACCACCTGGCTTGGTACTCTTGTGTTTTAGAAGCTACACAAATGATCTGTACTAGACAGTCCAGGATTTCAACACTGGATCACACTGCGTTCCTTCTGACACTATCGTATCTTCACATGACTAGGAGAGTTACTAAAATACCAAGTCCAGGGTCCATCTTGGGGAGAAGAGAGATTTGCTACTCTTGCAGAGGACCAGAGTCCAGTTCACAGCACCACATGAGGTAGCTCACAACCTATTGTAACTCCAGCTCTAGAGGATCTGATGTCCTCTTCCAACCTCCACAGGCATCTGCATGTGCACATGGGCATACTAAAATACAGTCTCACACGTATACAACTCCCCAAATATACAAACAACAATAAAAACAAGCAAGCAAACAAACAAACAAGCAGGTATATGGAAGAAGGGAAGTAAGAATCTGTATTGCATGCTTAATTGTGCTATGAAGCTAAAACTGCTTGTAAAAACAACAAATATGTTTTAAAAGGTAAAATAATGGGCCAGTCAGATGGTGGGAATGTGAGTAAAGGTGCTGGCCAAGCAAGTCTGAGGTTTTTTTTTTTTTTAACTTTTTATTGATTCTCTGTGGATTTCATATCTGATACCTGGAATCCATGTAAATAAAGGTGGAAGGAGAGAACAGATACCACAAAGTTGTCCCCTGATTTTCACCTGGACACCATGGCAGGAGCACCCATGCACAAACATCATGCATACATAATAATAATTAGTAATTTAAAAATTTTAGAAATGCAAAAAAAACAGGCATTATATGAAAATCTATGTTAAGCAGGAAGCAAGGTTGGGATTATATAGAAATAAAATAAAGTGTGAGCTATTCATGTATTATTATTTTTCAAAAAAAATCCTACTACCTAGGATGTTAGTAATTAATAAAGCTATTTGTAATCAACATGATAAGCATAATTGCTAGTTATTTCTTTTAGCTTGGAAATAAGACAATAACACTAAAAGCAGAATGAGCCAAAAGCATTTTGGAGATAACTGAGTGATAATAATCCCTTCAGCATTAAAAGACAGCATGGCATGGTCTTTTTAATCTTTCTGGCCTTTGAAGTTTGTACTTTGACTATTTGTGACAGCTATTTTCTAAGAAAAACCCACACCCACTTATATTATTTTCCCTGGGGAGGATATAGTGTAGAAATGGCCAGTACAAGGCAGGACTTAATTTTATATTCTCAATGGTTTTTGTATTTTCATATTTTCTGTGTCTATCTCTACTGCGTAATCTTAGCACACATAGATGTATTATGGTCTTGTATATGTACATTCAGTTTGCTCTAAAGATAGGAAAAGTATATGAATGCATAGTGATCAGTGCTGGAGGAATTATTTATGGAAATCTTAAGCAGCTATATTACTGGTAGGTTCTGAGTTTTCTGTTTCTCACGTGTTTCTAAGCCTTTGTTCAAGTATGACATTCTCTCTGCTCAACAGTTTCTACTCTAAGGTTCTGCCTAAAACTATAGACAGGACCAAATCCTGCAACATATGCATTCCCTTACACACACATGCAAACCTTATAAATCAGGTACAGAATAGTAACATTAACAATAAAATGGATGATGATAACAATATTCCACGAGGAGCTGTGTACATGTGTTCACACACTCTCAGTTTTTGTCATAGCATACTCACCTTTCTATGCATATGGGATGAAGATGGCTACATTTTTGTGTGGTGAGATCAAGGGAGATGAATGATGTGGGATTGTACTCACACCTCAGGGCTACTATACAAGTGCTGTGACCCTGTCACAGTTCAGCTCATAACTGAGGACTACTGAGAAGCAACAGGAGGGTAAGCAAATGCAGTAATATAGTGTGAGTGCATGAAAGAGAAGAATCTGCCACAATCTCCTTCGAATTGAAACATTTGCTCTTGCAGGAAGAAAGGAGGCTCAGATGGCTAGAGGCTCAATCTCAGAAACAGTATAAGATTCATAAGCTGTCTCCCTAAGATTATCCAAATAGTAAACAGTTGCTGGGAGGGAAGAGGTTTTCTTAAATGGGTCTGTCCACAAGTTGGGCAGAGCACTGCAGTGATACAGCCTTTGTGAGATTGCCCAGGAGAGGCAGAGCCTTTAGGTAAATCAGCTGCTGATGACCATGCTTTTGTATGGGTCCCCTTTCCCATGCTCCTGTTAGTAACCCTGAAAAACTAAATTTGAGTGGTTTCTTTCTTTCTTTTTTCTTTTTTTCTGTAGCCAGTAACCTATCTATGGTCAACTGAGGTTTATTCATGTGTCCTCAGGACAAGCATCCAACACACATCATGGGTGGAACTGTGTGGGATTCCATCACCTTTCTCAATATAGCACACAATTTAAAACATAAATTGTCTCATTCTGGGAATTTCTGTTCTTTAAATATTTTTTAGACCTCATTGATCATGAGTAACCTGGAACTTTGGGACACGAAGATGTAGCACAGGAGGGAATGCTTTAGAGAGTTTTCAGAGAGATATTTGGATTGGCAAGTACAGCTTCCATACAGCATTATATTCCCTTTTGTGCACAAAGGTGTAGGGACTGCCTTCAGCATGAAGATTTGAGGTATCTTCCTCAGAATTATCCTCAGAAATGAAGCTAATTTTACTTGGCATCTTCTGTATGCCAAGCACTGTGTTCTCTGCTTTAGCATGTTATTATTTTATGAGCACCTTACAACTGTGCCAGGAAATATTATTTCTTTTATTTCAGAGATAAGAAAATGGAAGGTCTGTTTTGGAATTGCCTGGTGACATGAAATGTTTTTAAAATTCAAACTCAGGCTAGAATAACTATTTATTATATTCATCTGTATGAAATATCCAGAAGAGAGAGTGAAGAAATAAAATGAATGGTTGCCCAGGGCTAAGAATATGGGATTGGAAGTTTGTGTATGATGGGAATGGGAATGAAGAATGCTTGCTGATGGATGTGAATTTCTGTTGGGGATGCATCTGTGAATATACAAAAATTTCACAAGTTGTACATTATAAAATGTTTCATTTTGTGGTTTGTAGAGTCTATTTTAATAAGGTTATTTTTTAAGCCCCAAATTTTTAGCCTAAAGAACACTTCAGCAATGAATATCTCTGCTGAAAATGTAATTCAGAGGATAGGGGCATGTATGTATGCTGTGTGGGAGAGTGTATTTCTTGAGGGACTGCTTCCCTTGGGAAAATATAATGCCTCCCAGAGGTGCAACTCAAAGCCCTGTGTAAATGTGTGAAGGCCAGGTCAGGATATCATTCAAGTCCAGCAGTCCCAGATCTAGAATGAGGCTAACACATGATCTTCCTCCACAGGTGTGTGTGGTTTGAAAGCATACTATGGCATTCAGTAATGAGGGTGCATTCCTGGGAAGAATGAAGGATGAAGGTCCATCCTGAGGAAAACCCTTTTGAGGATGTGATGGTTTTCTTGGGAAGGTCTGAAAGAGATACAATTGTGATTTGAACCTACTTTCTGGGTTTCAAGTTGCTGGGAATCTTCTTTTTCATAATTGTTTGATTACCATGGAACCTCTAATCCAGGCCAGAAATTCCTCACTGCCCACATTTCTTTCTACTTCAGAATGCGTAGCTAATAGCAACCAATTACTTTTCCTATTTTCTCACTTGGAATCTGTTTTGGGAGCTGGGAATTGCTATCTTACAAAATCGGTCCCATCTGTGACAGTGAGCCGAACTAGGTTGGTAGCAGGCTGAAGAGTTTTCCAGCTCTCTGAGAAACTTTCCCTGGTGGCATATTCACTGGTGTACTTGCAGGTAATGCTTCCTAGGACTTTTCAAATGTCTTTCCAAATTCCTTCCTTTTCCTAGGAGGGCCAAACAATTTTATGTTTAAGAGGTCAAGCTACTTAGAGGAACCTGAATAGCCCTCTGGGAATTTCCCCTTTCAAACACATGAGCATACCAATGAAGGTACCCCAGCTCTGCTTCCTGATCAATTTCATGTTGCCCACATTTGCCTCTCACTATTTGAACTGGTCCTTCAAGAAGCAGGGCTCAGCACCTGAATGCTGCAGCCTTTTGTGTGTAACCACACATACCTAGTGGTACCAGAGATGCAGCATTAAATATCAGAAAGCAGACATTCCTGTGTCCTTCAGCCATGTCAAAGAAGTTGTGTGCCAGGTTCAGAAACAGAGTTTTGCACTGGGGAGCATGCCCACATTATGATGAGGTTGGATGACTTTAAGAGACCCAGGAGAAGGGAGTGAGCCTTTACATTTTACTGCATGATTTGCTTTGGATTATTTTCCTCTTGTTTGTTTAATCAGAAATCTCTTCTGTATTCTTTGGTTAGGACTGGTATTCTAATGTGTCTACCATTTTCAGACCAGGAAAGTTCAATAGTGAAAAAGACAGTTTTGTTTCTGGGGAACTAATTTTGTTGTCGATGAACAGCCAGCCCCTCTGCCCTTTGAGAAGATAACAAAAGTGTCATTATCTGGGTTTGGGAACTGCTGATGAATTATTCATGCCACCAGCTATGACACTGAGTCTCCACGCAGGAGGCACTGACTTGTTTTTCTTTCTCATAAAGGTTGAAAGTGCTTTTATAGACATTTCTGGTACACCTGCATGCTTGAGGCAATCAGGTGTGATATATTCTTGACACACGTCCCTTTCCCTCCAATCTCCAGGCTGAGATTTTAAGATAGAATCCTCTGGATATTTTTCCATCTTTTGTATGATAGACACAATTTTTAAATGACTGCACTAGGTTAATGGGGAGAAACTTACTCGTAAGTTACATATGATTAAAGATCTGACACTAAGGATCACATTAATATCTAAATCGTTGCTTGCAGGTGCACACATTAAAAATGAGGAACTGTTAAGAATTGAGACAGTATTCAGGAAGAGCCTGAGCATTGAGATGAAACTCAGTGAAGACACTGAGAGTTTCCTTCGTGTTGAGCTCTTAATGCATGTGGTTTTCCTTAACATCAATGTTTTGCTAACAAGAAAACTGAGTCTTCCATAGGCCAAATACCATTCAGTAAGTGGTAACACTAAAAACTGCATTAACATGACTCCAAAGCCCATGCTGACCATGATACAACAACCTTTTAAATCCCTACGTTGTGGCAACCAGGAGGCTCAGGGTTGAGTGAATAAAGAGCATATTAGTATTGCTTTTGCAGTGTGGGAATGGGCACTTTGGACTTACAGAGCTTGATTATATTATTCATTCATTATTGACTAGAAGAGAATCAGTGAAACACCAGGCTGTGCACTCCATGGTTTGATGGTTCTAACTTCAGAAATGAAGTTGAGGATGTGGGACATGCCATCCAGCATGGAATCTGAATGATGAGATAGGGTGAGATAATTGAACTGAGATGTTTTGACACTGCTTGTAGAGTGTAAAGGAAGGAAGGAGGCAGGAAACAAATTATCAAGAAAAGGAAGCTCTACAAATTGATTGAATGTGAGATAAGCATTTTCATTATTAAGAAAATTTGGAGTCAGTCTTTCATACATGCTTCATTTAAACTCTTTGTTTGAACTTAGTATTGCTCAGTATGGAAGTGGAGAGCAGTGGAGGGTATAGCCATGCTAAATGCTTTTTCTTGCTGAAAAACTTACATTTGATAAAGAACAAAAAAGGAGGAAAGAATAGGAGTTCTCTTTTTGTCTGGGATATTTGTAAACTGAATTGATCCAGGAGAGAGAGCTCATTAGCTCCTTACTCACTTCTTTCCACTTCAACTAGTTAGAAATTTTATCTCTATCTTTTGGGTACAATACATGATCTGTCTAACAAGAACACACTCTGAAAGAAAACTATTGGTAAATGAGTTTTGCATGAATAAGATTTTTTTCTTTACTTAAGAAACACCTCCTCCCTCCATCCTCCTTGCCATGCTAGGGTTAGAACCCTAGGGCCTTGAGCATTCCAGGTAAGTACTATACCATGGAGTCTGCCTTCATTCTTAAGAACAAGTTTTTGGTTCTGGATTTCTGACTCTTCTGTGTATTCTTGTGGAAGAGGAGGCCACACTTTTTACTCAGTGAGTTTTTTTTGGTAATCTCTACTGTACAGATTGTGAGGAGTAAGAACAGTTTTAATGGGAAATAGAAAATTAGGAGAAAAAAATTCCTTTTCTGCATAAAACTGGTGAAAACAGAATTGAAAGAATTCGGAGCATTTATTTAATAGGAAGGGAGGCAACTTTAACTCCAAAATAAGCAAATTTAACCTCAGATTTTCTTTTTTGGGATAGGTCTCTGGAAGACCATTAGTAAAATTCATTGAACTTATTTTTCATTTATTTATTTATTTACTTACTTATTTAATTATTTATTATTTGTGTGTGTGTGTGTGTGTGTGTGTGTGTGTGTGTGTGTGTGCACATACACAAGGTGCAAGCATGCCCATAGAGGCCGAAAGAGGGTTTCTGCATCCCTTGCACTGGAGTTACAGGCCATCACGAGTCTGCAATGTGAGTGTGGGGAACTGAACTCTTTTTTTTGCAAAAGCGGCAAATGTCTTTAGTCATTATGCCATCTCTCCAGCTCCTTATTAAACTTCTTTGGTTACCTAATTTATGTTGCATGTGGCAAAGTAACAAAGAATCTTCAAATCTCAGTGAACTCCCATCAAATGTCTGTTTCATATTCAAACCAATTTGCCCAGTACAGGTTAACGGTATGCATTTACTCCCCTCAAACCCCAACCATCTCACTATCATCCTTCAGGGATCCAGCCCCATGACCTTAGCAATGTGGAGACTCAAGAACACTCCATCTGGAAGCTTTTGTCCTCAGGTGAACACTCAGGGTTCTTGGAGGGAAAACTGGAAACAGTCGGTAAACCACTTTACATATCAAAATCTTGAGCGGAACTTACAAAGTACCCAATCTCTTTTTTTCATGATGAAACTCACAACATCTCTAAGATGATGGCCAAGAGGGTGTGTGGTTTCAGCTCACATAGAAAGGAAGATAGCTGAAGCTTAGGAGGGAAGGATGCACCAAAGGAGAATGGAGTTACTCTATTTGCAATAGCTTCAGGAAACAAAAGAAAGCTTCAACTTATTTGTTTATTCCTGTGTCACTAACATGCTATACATTTATGACAGAGTGGAGAACTCTACTATAAGATTTTAAAACATTGTTTCAGTCCATCCCTTCAAAGTTGTTATTCACTTTGGACTTTATTTACTTATTCACTCATTTATTATTTATTTCATCTTTTAATTTTTTTAATTTTTATTATTGTTTTAAATTTTATAATTAATTTAATTTTACATATCAGCCACGGACTCCTCTGTCCTCCCTTCTCCCGCTCCCCATCCTCCCCCCAATCCACCCCCCAATTCCCACCTCCTCCAAAGCAAGGACTCCCTTGGGGATTCACCTCAGCCTGGTAGATTGAGCTGAGGCAGGTCCAGTCCCCTCCTCCCCTCACCCAGGCTGAGCAAAGTGTCCCAGCATAGGCCCTAGGTTCCAAAAAGCCAGCTCATGAACTAAGGACAGGTCCTGGTCCTACTGCCTGGGGGCCTCTAAATAGTTCAAGCTAATTGACTGTCTCACTTACCCAGAGGGCCTGATCCAGTTCCATGGGGGCTCCTCAGCTATTGGTTCATAGTTCATGTGTTTCCACTAGTTTGGCTATTTGTCCCTGTGCTTTTCCCAATCATGGTCTCAATATTTCTTGCTCATATAATCCCTCCTCTCTCTCTCGCCAATTGGACTCCTGGAGCTCCACCTGGGGCCTGGCCGTGGATCTCTGCATCTGCTTCCATCAGTTGTTGGATGAGAGTTCTATCATGACAGTTAGGGTGTTCAGCCATCCGATCACCAGAGTAGATCAGTTCGGGCTTTCTGTCAACCATTGCCAGTAGTCTATTGTGGAGGTATCTTTGTGGATTTCTGTGGACCTCTGTAGCACTTTGCTTCTTCCTATTCCCATGCAGTCTTCATTTACTTAATTTTTTTTTTAGGGATTCATGCACTCCTTTTTTTCTTCAGTTTTTTTTTTTTGTTTTGTTTTTCTGATGTATGATTTTCCAAGATTCATCTCAGGGAAATCACTTCAGGATGATTCTGAAGAATTTTTATTTTTATTCAACCTTGGATACAGTTAAAGATCTCCAACTGTACACTTTAGGAAGTGTTTTGTTTTCTTTTGTTTGTAATCAAAAGATCAATAAGATAAAATAATGCCCAGACAAAGCAATATGAGACAAAAAAATGTGCACGTTTGTGTTGGCCATCTACTGTTGGGCATGGGACCTACCCTTAAGTATAGCTAATATACTCAGTAAGACTCCATTGGGGAAAAAAAAACCTATTTTTTTCCTTTGCAATTCCTAGTTATCAATTGAAGATAGAGTCTGGGTTAAGAATGGGAGCCCATGTCCACTTTCCCTTCTCAGTGTTGTGACCCCTCTGGCTTGGACGTACACAGGTCCTGTGCATGCTGCCACAGTCCCTGTGAGTTCATACATGCATCAGTCCTGTTATGTCTGGAAGACACTGTTTCCTTAGCGTCATCCATTACAAACTTTCCCCCCTCCTCTTCTACAATGATCCCTAATGGGAAGGGTTTGATGAAGACATCCTATTTAGGACTGGGTTTCTCCATTTCTGAACATTAGCCAAAAACATTTTGATTATAAAACAAAACAAAATAAAACAAAAAACCTCTGTATAACTAGAAAAGTACAGAGGGATTTTTATTTTTCCTTCCTCAACAAAATGTTTTTATTTTATTTTGTTTTTTTCTTATTTATTAGTATTTTCAGAATTTTGTATGGTGTGTTTTTGATCATTTACTGTGATAGACAGCATGACCTAAAGCAACTTAGGAAGAAAGGGTTTATTTCAGCTTACATCTTAAAGTCCATCATGAAGAAAAGTCAAGGCAGGCACCTGGAGGCAAAAAGAGACCATGAAGGAGTGCTGCTTGCTGGATTGCTCAGCCTGATTTCTCACACAACCTACTGCTCCCTGCCAAGGTTGGCACTGTCCACAGCAGATTGCGTTCTTCCACATCAATCATTAATCAAGAAAATGTCCAGATTCACCTACAGTCCAATCTGAAGGGAAACATTTTTTAAACAGAGTTTCCCCTTTCCAAGATGACTCTATTTTGCGTCAATTTAACAAAACTTAACCAGAACACCACCTAACTTTGTGCCCTCTTTTTATTTTTTAAGTCCATCAGGTGCAACTTGTAGTGTCTATATTCTTTTAGATGTGTGGCCTTCCACTGGAGTATGGTTGAACTAATAGAGGTCACATCCTTAAGAAAAACTGGCCCTCTTCTGGCAACTTTTAATTGCCCATAGCTCCTCAGCTGGGGGTAGGACTTTTAGCCTACCTTCCCTTGCTATGCTGGGATTTCATCTGACTTGAATTCATGTAGGCATTGTGTACACTATCTGTTCTGTGAGATTATATATGCAACTGCCTGTTTTGTTTGGAAAACAATGTTCCCTGATAGTCATCTACCAATTATGGCTCTTACAATATTTCTGCACCCTCATCTACGTGATCCTTGGAAGGAAGGAGTGTGGTGTAAGTGTTCTATTTAAGGCTTAGAATTCTGCAGTCTCTTATTCTCTGTACCTTGGTGAGTTGTGCATTTCTATGTTAATTACCATCTACTATAAAAATAAGCTTCTCTAGTGAGGATTGAGAGATATGCTAGTCTATATTATAATGATAAATCATTAGGAGTCAGTTTAATACTATATCCTGTTAGC
Source organism: Peromyscus eremicus (assembly GCF_949786415.1). Classification (NCBI taxonomy): domain Eukaryota; kingdom Metazoa; phylum Chordata; class Mammalia; order Rodentia; family Cricetidae; genus Peromyscus; species Peromyscus eremicus. The sequence goes on along the minus strand of NC_081417.1, from coordinate 111,579,972 downwards.
AGAGTAATAATAGGTTCTCCCCTCAGGACCTAGGACCTGTCTAGCCACAGGGTTTTTGTCTGATAAATGTACCAGCTACAGGTTTCCTTGTGTTCAAGCAGGCCTTAAATCAAATCAGGATGATGTTGGTTACTCCCATTATATTCCTCCTACTATTGTACCAGTCAGCATGTCTTGTTATGCCTATCATTACTGTAACTTGCGGGATTCATGGCCGTATAAGATTGAGATACTTTTTGTCCCCCTCTCTGGTGGAGTATACAACACCCTTTAACACTATGAAAGCTAGCCAGGAGAAATGAAGCCTCCAAGTGAATCCTAGATAGATTTCTTCATGTTCTATGCATCATGCATGTGATATCTTCCACAACAGGGTTTTACTCTAAAGTTCTAGAGGGTAGTAAGAAGAAAGCCAAGAGTTTAAAAGAAGCTATTCTATAATGGGGTGACAAAGCACCTACTATACAACCTTGGGTATCAGTCCTTACTATTTATCTTATCTTAGAGAGTGTCTATTTGCTGGTTTTCCGCTGTATGTACTAGGCTAGCTGGCCTATGAGATTTTGGGGATTCTTATTTCTGCCTCCTATTTCCCAACATGAGCATTGCAATTACAGAGAAGTATACCACAGTATCCAACTTTTAAGTTAGTTCTGGGAATCTAAGCCTTTTCAGCAAGCACTTTTACCCAAAAAGAATTCTCCTTACCTCTGAGCTTTTCTCATGTATGTATTTACATAGTCATAGCCATAATCAATATCCATATTATTTCAACCACCACCAAATTTCCAACAGAATCTTCTCTCTCCTTATTTTACTGAAAAATAGAATTTTAGAAAAAATCCAATTATTTACTTGCTATTTCAAATTTTTATAAAATATATTCACGCCAGGTACTAGTCTTACTTATGAGGGTACATAGATGAAAATATCTGGCTCTGCCCTCCAGAAGTTTCTACTATATTTATAAATCAATTATAAATTTTATTTCAGAAGGGTCTTTTTTTAAAATATATAATATTGAATGATGGAAAATCCATCCTATTTTAAATGCTAGAGATTATGTAAAGAATTCATGAAAAAAACAAATCAAGTTTGGGTATGAGTATCAAACATCAACCATATAAACTTTTTTTCATGTTGTTTTTGAAAATAGATTCTTCTCTCACACACCCCAACTACATTTTCCATCCCTCCACTCTTCCTAGCTCCCTCTACCTCACCTCTTCTCTATATCCACTCCTTTTCTGTTTCCTTTTCAGAAAAGAGCAAGCCTCCAAGAGATGACCGTCAAACAGGACACAACAAGCAAGACAAGGCAGCGAAAGCCCTCACACTGAGGCTGGACAAGACAACCGAATTGGAGAGAAAAACGTTCAAACAATACAATATGAGACAAAAACTTGTATAAAAAATATCATTGTATTTGTTTTGTGTTGGCTGTCTACTGCTGCACATTGGGCCTACCCTTAAGCACATTCAGATTTCTATTTCAAATGTATCATGGAATAGCTCCTGTAGAGGTCTGAGAAGAACCCCTAAGCTTCCCTCTGAAACTGCACAAGCCAGGTCTCTGTCATATGCATTTCTCTCAATATTCTTATCTTCCAAACTCCCACTGAACATCCCATTAGTCCTTAAGCACTCAATGGTTTTTCCAGCTAAGAGCTCCAAAAGACTTCCATAATCCTCTGAAAAACATGGTGAGTGAGGTTCCTCACAGCAACACCCATGTTCCTGGTACCAATTTCAGTATCAATTTGCTTTCTGTTGCTGTGATTAAACACTGGCAAAAAAACAACTTAGGGATGAAAGAATTTACTTGGCTTACATGTCCCAATCACAGGACATGATTGGGGAAAATCAGGTCAGGATCAGTGACAGCAACCATGGAGGAAAGCTGTTTACTGGCCCACTTTCTCTAGCATGCTCAGCTACCTTTCTTATGTAGCCCAGGCCTACCTGTCTAGGGATGGCACCACCAAAGTGATTTTGACCTTTCGTCTTTGTTAGCATCATGAAAATGGTCCACAGACAATTCTTTAACTGAGGTTCCTTATTCCCAGGTGTGTCAAGTTTACAACAAAGTTTAGCCATTATAATTCATCATGACTTATGATTTCTGTACTTATACATAGAGAAGCTATGTTTTTGTTTAGGTGCATTTATTACTTCACCTAGTTGCTTTCTCAATATTTTGTTAAATAAACAAGCTAAATGAACATTCAAACTCATACTGTTACAGTGTATCATTTTGGAGTCAACTTTATTAATATGTGCTATTGCTTTAAAAAAATCAATAAGAGTAGATAGCCAAAGATTAAGAATAGCTTAGTTAAATTGCAAAGGCAGATATACACACAGCATTTGAATGGATGTAAATAATCGGGGTTTATTACATCACAGACATGAGTGAGAAAGACGGTTCTGAAACTGAAAGTGTTCATTGTGTTTTTTTAACATCTTGAATTCTAGGTATTTGCCTTTAAATAGAGATACTAAGATATGTATTTTGTGAGGAAGGCATGTGTTGTGTATGAATATCTCAGATTCCATGGATGCTCAGTAAGTAACAAGTCTTATAGGAAGCCCCTTTACACTTTCAGAAACTGTCCAAAGAAGTAATCATTTGGAGACAAGTAGATTTTGTCTTGCTTTGTTTTTGTTTGTTTGGTTTAGTTTGATTTTCTTTGGTGGGGGGTGGGGTGTTAAGGCAGGGTTTCTCTATGTAGCCCTGGCTGTCCTGGAACTCATTCTGTAGATCAGGCTGGCCTTGAACTCACAGAGTTCCACCTACCTCAGCCTCTGCCTCCTGAGTGCTGAGATTAAAGGCATATGCAAACATTGCCTGACTAGTTTTCTTTTTTGGGGGGTGGAAGAGGGTAGCTCATAGATTATTATACAAACAACACTAATATTCAAGAGACTGTATGTTTTTGAAGAACTATGCTTATGACCTCCATCATTCAATAAACATTATTGGCACATACAAAGCATATGCATGAGAAAAAGATACATCTACTACCTCCACAGCCTTACAGAATGGATCAAGGGTCCAGCAATTCTTCATTTCTTCCAGCCAAGCCTGACATTGCATGTGCCTGCCTTCCTTGCTTTCAGAAATAATTAAGTGTTGAAAGCTCTGACTAGAAGGATTAGAGATATGAATAACAACTTGACAGATCAAATCAAATACATTCTGATTTGATTACATTACTAAGTCAATTATTATTTCTTGTCACATTAATTATGGCAAGAGTTATAAAAAGTGTCTTCCAATAATTTCCTAACTAAATCATGATGTCCATATCTTCTTTGTGAATCTGTGTGAGATCAAGACTGCATGTCTGTGTTGACAGCAAAGAAGGAACTGGAAAGGGAAGGGACTTTCTTCATATTTATCCATTCATTTGTGTATTATTTCATAAGCACACTGTGGCAGGTATAGACTTTGGTATAGATGTTGAAAATTCAATAGTTGAATGATTTATCCTCTGGTCCTCTTAAGAGCTCTAAGGTTAGAGGGTGAAGCAGATCAGATAAACAATCCATGAAGACACAGAGGCTCATGGAAGGGACAACACAATAGACAGCACAGTAAGAGGACTCCTCAGAGAGGCACATGGGAGAGACAACAGGACAGACAACACAGTAAAAGGACTCCTCAGAGAGTTTACATTTTGGCTCTCAAGTTATTTTGCATCAATTTTATATTGAGACTAGGAAGCACTTAAAAATTATTGAGAAGAATGTTTCGCAAACAGTCTTTGTCTGGTGGCTGTCCAGTGGAAGAGATTTTGCTGAGTAGGAGATAGCCTTGCTACTAGAACCAACGTCCCAGGAACATACTGAAAGGATTGTACTACAGCCAAGAGAATAGTCCCATCATCACTCTGCCCACACCAATACATACACTTGAAATTTTTAAATGAGGTTAAGATACGTTTTCTGCATAGTCAACACATGCAGGTTAACCTTGGCAGAGTTAATGTACTTACATGGACACTTGAGTTTGGGAAAGTGATTGGGCGAAGGTGGAACAAATGTGGAAGAGCACAGGGTTCATAACCTCAGCCTTAGTGTCCAGATGAGTGCATGTTAACTACCTTAACTCTCTATGTCTTACCTATTTATGCAGAAGCAGTTCATATTCACAGTGATTCACTCATAAGAAAATTGGGAATTAGAAAGTATTAGTCATTTTACCAAGAGTACAGCTAATATATGCCAGTACTAAGATTCACACTTGGTTCCCACTGACTAAAAATATTATGTCCCTACCATGGAGTAATTTAAAGAAGATTCCTATTTTCCCCAAAGTGGGTCAGAACAAGTGTGTGATGTGCTCATGACAAAGAGTTACTGATGCTACAGCCATACAAGCTGTCTCCATGCAAGGTTATTCATTCAAACTTGTATTATATTATATGTGTGTAATTAATTAAAATTATAGATTATATAGATACTGTATAAAAGGAATATTTGAGAGTAAACACAATAGTTCTGAGAAAAAGAAACCTGGTATCTAGAAGTTTTGCAAGAATCCAATATGATGTTAAATTGCATACATTAAAATCGCTTTTTAAATTTTTTATCTTTGCTTTATAGGTGGTGTGGGTGTCTAGTCCATATGTAACTGTGTGCACACCTTGTTTGCCTGGGGCCCACAGAGGCCAGAAGAGGGTGTTGGATTTCTTATAACTGGAATTATAAATGTTATGAACTATTGTGTGTGTCGGGAATTGAACCTGGGTACTCTGGAAGAGAAGGTAATTCTATTACAGTCCCATCCCCTTTTATAAAAATCTTGTGTGCATGGGTGTTTTACCTGGAAATCCACCCTGGGTTGTGTGCAAAAGCAATGACTTACCTAAACAACAGAGTCATCTCTACAACCCCCGACTTTCTTATTTAATGGACTGATGTGAAGGACAGAGAAAGAGAATCAATTACTTACTCTGCCAGCAACAACACTTACAATAACAACCATAAATTGGACATTTTGAGTATTTTATGTAGAATAAAACATTTAATCATCAGACTATCATAGCACTGAGGAACTATCTTACTGGTGAATGTGGAACTAGAAGTCAGGATGTTCTGAGTTTGGTATTGGCACCATAGAAAATATCAATAAAACCAGAAAACCCTAAGCCAATAAAAATTTTAAAAGTGTAAAAAGTAGTCTTCATTATGATTTTTAAGTGGAAATCAAAGAGAGGAGTGATTAATGCTCTAGATGTAGGCCACAGAACGAACAACAACAAAACACAATTAAAATCCCAACCTATGCATTCTCTATCCAGACTTCTCACTTCATAATTAAAAAAAAAACAACTCTATGTTGGTTAGTTTTTATCACCTTGACAGAAGCTAGCATCATCTAAGAAGCAGAAACCTCAAATGAGACAATGCCCTCATCAAAATGGCTTGTAGGCAAATCTGTAGGGCATTTTCTTCACTCATGGCTGATTTGGGAGGTTCCAGATCACTGAGGGAGGTACCAACCCTCAGCAGAGGGTCCTGGGTAGTAAAAGAAATCAGGCTGAGCAAGTCATGATGATCAAATGACTAAGCAGCGTTCCTCCATGGTGTCTCCTTCAGTTCCTGCTTCAGTTTCTGCCTTGAATTCTTGTTCTGCCTTCCCACAGTGATGGACTAAAACTGTTACCCTAATAAGCACTTTCCTCCGTAAGCTGCTTTTTGTCATGTTGTTTATCACAGCAATAGAAACCAAACTAGAATGTTCTCATTGTTATCTTCTGTATGGGAAAATTGGGGCTTAGAGAAAAAAAAAGCACATCCAAAGTTTCACCAAGAGTAAGGAACAAAGTTAGGACTTTAACTTCAAAACTTTGGATTTGTTTGGGGGAATAGTAGCCTGCTAGATTAGATGTATAAAATGGTATTCTTGGCTATCAACGATAGTATCATGAGACCTTTATGGCACGGCAGAGACATGGAAATGGCTTCTCTGGTTGTAGTGCTTACAGCTCAATTGTATCTATTCATTAGTCCTCTGTATCCCTAACTTGTTTCAGCTTTGGAGACTGATGATTTATTTCAACAGGTAAGCAAGTCTCACCTGTCATCTAAATGATCCTTAAGCAAACATCCTTTATGGCAGCCTTCCAGTCATCAACAAGTCACATATTAGACTTCCTCTTATACTATCCAACAGGCAGCCACAATGTGAATACTACACATTTGAACTAACCAAGTATGTTCCATTCTAGTTTGCTGTTATCTGTATAACCTTGGGCAAACACTGATCCTTTCAACATGAGTTGAAGAGGATGAAAATAGGGTCCTCCTCCTATGGCTGTCTTCAAGAAAAAAAGGACAAATGTGGTAAACCATGGGAAATGCCTGCAGTCTGGTGCCAAGTCATCACTCCATACCTTCAGCTTTGGGAGACAGGAATGTGCCATTTTTTGAATGTTTATCAATGGGAAGGGTGAGGTAGCACATCTAATCATGGTCTTAAACCCTGAATTGAACCCCAAGATCCATATAGAACTACTAGTTGCCTTTATACTTTTCTAGTTTCCCTCAAACCTTGCCTTCTCTGTTTCTGGGCCACGACCTAGGACACTATGCTATACTGAATTTCCCATCTGAACCCTTGAGAGGGCTCTGTTGTGTCTTTAAGAGTCTCATAGACTATTCACAATCATAGACAAAGAGTGGTTAAATATTACTGAGCAGCATCAGCTATTCCTATAATACACTCTGAGAGGAACCCTCCTCAGAGTAGAACAACTACAGCTCTTGGCTAACTTGCTCCCCTTCCCTTTCTCCCCATCTACTGCAAGGTATAAATGTGATTCACATATAAAATTGTGTATATTTATGGGGCATAACATGATGATTTAAAATATGTCTGCACTGGAATGGCTAAATCTATTTTGTGGGTTTTAATATCTGCTTATTGACCTAGCCTATTTCAGAATCTAAGATTATGCAGTAAATGTTCACTTACTCGTCTCTTTAGCATTTATATAATAAGTGCCTAACAGAGTTCATTTTGGTTCTAATTTTCCAGGTTTCATACAGTAATTCTGTAATTTGTCAGAAGTTGAAATTCTAATATTCTACACTGGTAAGGGTGACAGAGCCTCCTATGTGGAGTGCCTGAAACAATTCAGTCCAAATGGTTGCTGCCACAAGCAAAATATCCAAAGATTGCTCATTTGAAAATTATGAACCCCTTTTTTAGGATTTTACATTGCTTTATTTGTTTTATGGTCTATTCAGTATGCATTGCACCAACACTAATTACTGCACTAATAAGTCAGTGTGTTACCAAGATGTTTTGCCATTATAATTACAGCCACATGTTGTTGTCCTTCCTCAAATACTCCAGGCTTAATTGCATCATTTTTTTTTTCAGGAAAATTTATGTGGTACAGCTTATTTCAAAATTAGTACATAAATAAATGAAGTACAAAACATTTTCTGCACTGCTTAAAAATAGAAGTATTCTAAATAGGAGACTGTCCAAGATTTCATGTTTCCTTGTGTCTAGTAAATTTTATGACTTCCTGACCTTGGGGATCCCAACATTAATTGATGTGTCTATCATGTAACCCCTACACATAAAAGTCAGGTGGATTCATGGAAAGGGTGGGATGAAAAACTGTAAGAATCAGATGATCAATAAGCTTGCTGTAAGACTGTGTCTTCTAGACAGTACGGGGACACTATCCCCATTGGATCTCAACAGCATGGTTGCATAAACAATACCTAAACAAATGACACCCCCAGTTGCCATTCCAAAATGGATGGTGACCCCACACCTACATGAAGACTATAGACATTCAATGGCTACTGAAAGAAAAATCAGTTTTCTCCAGGGAAGAGCTCTCTGATAGTTACCCAAAACCAAAAGGTCAGCCCTAAATGTATGTACTTTTGAGCAACATTAAATGAACTCTGTAGGGTGTGTGTGTGTGTGTGTGTGTGTGTGTGTGTGTGTGTGTGTGTGCATGTGTAATAATAATTAAATAAAAAGAAGTTATGAATTAGAGAGAAAGGGAGCTTGAGAGGACTCGGAAGGGGAAAATACAGGGGTAGACATGATGGCTATACAGTACTTATGTATAAAATTCTCATATGACCTTTGAATGTTGTTTCACTTTCCTAAGCCTCAATTTCCTTATATGACAGTGAGTCAGATGCTCTCCATTTCTCTCTTCCTCTCTTCTTTCATAAAGTTTGGCTTCTACCAGTGTCATTCCATGAATTTGTTGTTAGCAGCCTGCCAGAACTGGAAGGATTATATTCTTTCTTAAATTATCTAGCTTCTAGTCACTGCAATAAATACCCCAAGTAAGCAACTCAAAATGAATATGAGGAGAAAGGGGGCTGAAGGGAAGAAAGAGAAAAGGAAATTATAAAATTATATTTTAATTAAAAAATACTTACTTTGGCTCAAATTTTTTAAGTTTTATTTAATCTATGAATGACATTTCTGTTTTTGGGTCTGTGGCCAGACTGAAGATCATAGGGGATGTGTATGCCAGAACAATACTCTCCATTTTGTGGTTGGGAGTCAAGTGAGAGAAGAGGCAGACTCACACTCTCTCCTTGAAGAGTACACCCCCTAAAACTTCCATACATCTTAGTAGGCCACCACTTATCAACAGCATCAAGATAGGACTGAGAATTTAAGACACAGAGGACATTCCAGATCCAAACTACAAGAGGCCAAAGATTCAAAATAACATATACAATGGAAATAAATGTGGTCATCTAAACTCTGCATCCTAAAACTGACCCTTTACACATGTTCACTTGTACAACTCTGTAGCTAGTCTTTCTCTGTCCTGCCAACCAGCTCCCAAATCATAACACTGAGACTTATTACTAATTATGAAATCACAGCCAGTAGCTTAGGCTTGTTTCTAACTAGCTCTTATAACACAAATTAACCCATTCCTATTAATTTACTTTTTGCCTTATGGATTTATTACCTCATCTCCATAGTGCCCATACTGCTTGCCCTTCATCTCATGGCATCTATCCCCTTCTTCTTTCCAGTACTCCCAAAATCCTGCCTAGCTGTTGGTTGTTCAACTTTTTATTAAAAAAATCCAAGTGACACATCTTCACAGTGTACAAAAAGATTATTCTACAACATTTCTCCATTTTGTCTAAATAAAAAGGAAAGATTTTAACTCTAACAATGTGAAACAATTGAATAATTGAACACAATAAGAACAATTACCAAGTATGAAATACATTTCCAATGTCAAGTCCATTAATATTTGGCAAATTTAGAGAAAATATTCCATTATCTCTTCTTTCTTGATGAATCCAAAGGTTTGTATCTAATTTACTTTTTATCATGACTAAGGGAAACTGCAATTATAACTATGTAGTCTTCAATTCCATCAGAAACATGAGGGGAATATAATATTACTTTTAAACAGGAAATGCAGAGCAAGCAACTTCCAAAACTATGAAACAACAGAGACATGTGGCTGCCTGGGTAGTCACTCCAGGGTTCCTCTGTAATGTTGGGGCATCCATCTTCAGCATATGGGCCTAGAATATCTGCCAGACTTTTCTGTAAAGCAGGAATTTTTGAAGGACTGTCCTACTATGCCTTGGCAAAGTTGAGCAGTCACTTTCTTTTGTGTCCTTCTTGTCCAGTTTTGACAGCATAGTGTCAGCAGTTGAGTCAAGGGCAGTTTTGGTATCTTTTGTCACAAAGAAATCAAACTCCATATGGAGGTTCTTCAATGCTCATCATCCTTTTATGAAGTATATTGGTTCTTCTAGGAACAGACATGTTCCACTGTCATAAAAAGCTTTATGTTATTAAAAAATTCTAAATGTCATATTTTGTAGTTCTCTGAAGTGTTTGAAGACCATCTATCTATTTAATATATGTCTCTAGTTGACCTTGAAAATATACCTAACATGACTATAAGTTTGATAGATGACTAACCTGTATTTTTTTATTATACTAAATAGCTTTCAAGAACTAGAACTTTACATTACATTCATAAATGAGCTGCACAGGTACAATACCTTAAACAAGAGTAGAAATATATGTATAGTATACTCTAACAAAAATGACCTTAAATTTGTATCAATATACAAAAGTCCATACCAATATAAAATATTTGAGACTAGTGGTTGTTCAAAAATGGACTCAACAACCTACCATTTTATCTCATCATTTTAGTCCTATATTCCCCAATTTTCTCTTTAGAAAGAGATCCTTGCATCCAATCTCTTTGTTTAGCTTTTGCTCTGACCATGACCAACAACAATTTTGTAACAAACTCCTCTAAATGATGAAAATTATCCATAACTCACTGAATGACCAAAACCACCCACACCATCTCTTGGGAATGTGGGTGTTGTGTACTCTAGACTGCTTCCTGTTGTCTGAGTCTCTGGAATCTTTGGGAGACCCTAAGAAAATTAGGATAATAGTTAAGTCCTGGATAGAATAGTCTGTGAGGCTGGACCATCTCAGCCAGCAGCTTTGAAGCTGTGTTGGAAGCAGAACTCTGAGGAAACTGCAGCAGAGATGCTCTGAGAGACTGGATCGCCCAGGCCACTCATTTTCATTGGTGTCTGGTCTCCTTATTCTGAAACACACAAACTTTCAAAAGTAACATGTGTGCCTGCATTAACACAAGTATGGATTGCCATGTGTGCAAGACAGTTAAAGATGATTTTTTGTTTTATGTTTGAGCAGGTAAAATATATGTCACCTGTTTGTAATTTTTTTAAAGTTTATGTCTTGATGTCTGTAGCTAGGATTTTCAGGGATTCTTTACCTGATCAAATCTGGTCCTCTTTAACCTTGAATGAATCTATAGCCTTTCATTTTCTGTAGAAACAAAAATATAATCTCTTCTTCAATGCAACATATTTTTTACTTCCATTTTGAAATAAAGACATTTTTAAATGTATAGGAAGGTTTACTTTAGCAGTTCCCATAATCCAAAGTCTCTCTGGAGCTATCATTTGTTCATCAGCAATGAAAACATTCAAAGTCAACAAGATACCATATAGGATCCAGAATCTGTGTATTTTCCATCTTATCCTTTTTTATTATTTTATTTTTCTTTAAAGGCTTTATCTTATTATCCATAAACTACTTTTTCTATGAATGTTTATACCCAATTTCTTCTTTTTTGAGCCTACACATGTTTTTAAACACACTATAACCTGTGTTTTTTTTTTTTCTATCTGAATCTGTCTTTACTGAGGCCATGAATTAGAAAAAAATCAAGAGAAGTATATGGGAGGTTTTTCAGGGAAGAAAAGGAATGGAGAAGTAACTTAATTATATTATACTATCAAAACTAAAAGAAAAATAAATAAATAATTTTGAGCCCATTATTGGTATAAGGCCAATGATCACATTTCTATTTCTCTTAGTTTATTTGTGTCCCAAAATAAATATCAATCATCATTTTGTAAAATAATCTTATAAAATATTTATATAAGGACTAGATATCTAGCATGGGTATTAATTCAATGAATATTAAATATATATATTATATATAAAATTTAAATTTTAATTTCAGAGCTAATAGTGTCCATTGTTATCAGGGAACTGAAGGTGTGTCTGACACTGAAATACTTAAACTAGTAAACTAAACAGATGATTAAAATTGCTTATTGGGCTAACCAATGGTCATTGATATCACATATGCTTATAGGTCCTTAATCACCGCCTCCTGCCCAAGAACAGATTCTCAGAGCAGATTGGTTAGTGTGTCCCCAGGGTTGTGCATGTGGAGCCCCCTTGAACACCTCTCATACAGGTGCCAACTACATAACCCTGGCAATATGAGCTCAAAGCATAGCAACATTTTCATGAAGATCCAAGACCAAAGTTATTGACGCAACAACCAATTTAGCTTGAAGCTGGATGCTGTGCTGACCCAGAGAAAATATAGCTAATGCTTATTTGACAACTGTAGCACACAGCCAGCGACATCAAAAGGCTACTATTACCTTGCCCACAAAAGGGTGTTAAAGAGATCAGCCCAGGTTTTCCTTTCTAACTTGGTGCCCTATCTGGTTCCTTTCATTAGGTTAACAGCTCAGCAGGCATTGAATATTACTTGGTGACATTCATAGATATCACCATCTCTATGTAAGATGCCTTGGCACCCAGGAGGTTGTACTTTCTATTTTCCTGGAAGAATGTTATAGAAAATAAGTTAGTGACACAGCCAGCACATTCTTTTTGTTTTGTTTTTTGAGACAGGGTTTCTCTGTGTAGCTTTGGAGCCTGTCCTGGAACTCACTCAGTAGCCAAGGCTGGCCTTGAACTCATAGAGATCTGCCTGCCTATGCCTCCCAAGTGCTGGGATTAAAGGCATGCGCCACCACCTCCCAGCAGCTGGGACATTCTTAAAGATGACCCACCTGTCTGGTGTAGTCCTTGCTCTAATGTCCATGGTAGGGTTAATCTTAAACTAGTCTCTAGTTGATCAATTCTTCTTGGCTTTCCCCCTTTTTATTCTGCTGTTCACTCCTCTTTTCTGAGAATAAAACCTTCAATGAATCATTTACATCATCATCTTTCACCTGTGTTCTGACATTGTTAATGCTACCTCTATGTTTGGAAAAATTAATTTATTAATGTTATACACTGAGGTGAAATATTATGTATAATAGGATATTCTCTCCCTTAAATGTCAAGTCATGTGAAGTGAGATAAAGAAACCTTGACTTTTTTTGTTGTTGTTGTTTTGTTTTTGTTTTTTGAGACAGGGTTTCTCTGTGTAGTTTTGGTGCCTGTCCTGGATCTCGCTATGTAGACCAGACTGGCCTCAAACTCACAGAGATCTGCCTGGCTCTGCCTCCCGAGTGCTGGGATTAAAGGCCTGGGTCACCACTGCCTGGCAAGGAACCTTGACTGTTGAGGAGACATTTTAAACCAGCAAGATCCAATCTGAACACATGCGTTGAGGGAGCAGATTAGTTCACACAGTTCCAGTGGAGGGAGATAGTCTGTACAAAGAGAGTTCAGGAGAAAAGTTAGAGCATGACATATGTGAGACTGGGAGAACACTCACTGACACCTAGTGTCATTTTCCTTCATCTTCACCCTATGGTAACAGTCTAGTGACTCTCAGTGGGTTTCTGTGGTTAAAGGCTTGTGGTATTTAATAATACATTTGGAAATGTTTCTTAAATCCACTTTAAATAAAAAAAAGAACACAATGACACAATAAGTCAGCTTTTACTATTAATAATATTACAATGCTCTGCTCATTTTTTTTCTTGTGATGAGTGAAATCTTAAAAGAGATAAGCAATAGTATGGAAGTCATCTACAAGTTAAATAATTTAAAGTCTAACTTATATCCTCCAGTTGAGTCCCTCAACTGTGTTATAAACCTATTGTACCAACATTTGAGAAGCTCCTTTGAGGACAAAGAAAGTAGTCTATGAGATGAATTTGTTACACATTGAATACAGCTCAACTCCTTTGAGGTCAAAGAAAGTGGTCTATGAGATGAATTTGTTACACACTGAATACAGCTCAACTCCTTGCCTATGAAAAGATGTCTACACCTTAGTCTCAGAAACTCATGAATAGGTTTCTTCATGTAGCAGAGGTAAAATGTGTTCATGAGTAGGTCCTGATTCAAGAAGAGGAGTTAGTCTGAACTATATCATGGGTTGGCTAGGATCACAGAAATATTTATAGTAGAAAGGAAAGAGGTTAAAGACATAATAAGGTGCTGTGTTCCTGGCTTAGAAGATAGAGGAAGAGCCAGGAGCTGTGAATGTACACAGCCTGAGACTGGAGGAGAAATAAAGCACATCTTCTAGTACCATCAGAAGGAACACAGCTTTGCTGACTGGTTTTAGATTTCTAATCTCCAAGAATATAAAACAATAAATTTGTGGTGTAAGTTGCTCTGTGTGTGGTCACCTGACCAGCAAGGTGACACTAAACTAGAGCCCATATGGCTCTGGAGTGGCAAGGAAAAGTGAACCTTCTAAATCTAATTCATACACATATCAGCAATACTGAAGGCTCAAGGGTAAATGCACAGAACTTTGACTTCCTGCTTCTTTATAACACAATTCAAGGAAAACAGCATTAGATACAATATTTTCATTTCCATCCATTGTAAAGTGGGATAATAATTTTCCAGAGAAAAGGAAGCCCTAAGTGCATGAAGTCCTGAATGAGTATGTGTTGTTGACATAGACACAGCCATGTCAAGGATCCCCAAGCCTCAAACCCATGAGAAAATGCCAAAACTTTCCCCATAGGGTGAGGGTCAGCAGATGGCAAAGCCTTCCTTTAGGGTCTGAGTGTAATGTTGATAGTGCAAATAGAAAATATCCACCATAGTCTACCATAATTCCCTGCTCCAGATGTTTAAAGCCTGAAGACAGCCCCCCTACAGAGACTGTTCATACTGAGATTAGCTAAACCTGTCTTTTTTTTTTTCAGCTTTATGTAATAACCGTGTCTCCTTGTTCAGCTGTCTCCCTGTTGAACTGTATACAATAAATAAGCTATGCTTGCAGGGTCAGAGAGCCTTGTCAACCCTGTTCCAGCTTTTCTGTCTCTGTCTGTTTCTTTGTATCCTAGTGTTTGTCCTTTCTTCATTTCTCACCACACCCAATAGGCCAAGTCTGTAAGCCATGCAAGCACTCAGCAAATGATCTTGGATATTAAGGAACAAAGTAAGATAACTTTTGTAAGCTGAAGTGCTTTATGAAGTATCATATGCCACATTAGCATCAATCATTGCATAAAACTTGAAGTATACCAAGTGTTCAGTATTAACAAACTAGCAAGTTTATTATATAGCTACAGGCATGAACTTATACCACAGGTAAGTTTTAAGTTGTTTCAAAGAAAGATTTGAAGATACTTTGTCTTACATTTAGATCAGGATGCTTAGAAAATAGATTTCAAATATATTGAAGTAATTAGAATTATGGAATCATTAGATTCCACAATTTGAGGATGTGGGACTCAACTGTTTACCAAATATTTTCATCTTCTATTGAGCATTCTGAATTAAATATTTATGAGAAAATTGGCCATCTTATTTGCACATTATGTCTGGACATGTACAATGGCTTCACTCATACTGGATTGGTTGAAACCCACCATGGCCCACTCGGACAGATAGGGCTGACTTCTTAACTACTTGTACTTCTTAGAACAAGCAATCAGATAACCCCAAATTTGTTCCTGGTGTAAGTGAAGGAAAGGAATGTGACTTTCTGTAAGGCAAATCTTAATTCTATCTGACCAAATCACTACTTTATGTAAAATGATACTGTGACAAAGAGGATAGATAAATAAAGATGTAAACTTGATCCAGTGTTGCTAGTATTTCAACTTGAACTTAAACTATAGGAAGAGAATCATAATATTTCTTCAGTATATTTTAAAAACCTGGAATAGTCTTTCTCTTTTTCTTTCTCTCTCTCTCTCTCTCTCTCTCTCTCTCTCTCTCTCTCTCTCTCTCTCTCTCTCACACACACACACACACACACACACACACACAGAGAGAGAGAGAGAGAGAGAGAAAGAGAGAGAGAGACAGATAGACAGAGAGAGACAGAGAGACAGAGAGAGACAGAGAGAGACAGAGAGACAGAGAGACAGAGAGACGGAGAGAGAGAATGAATTTTTTCTCTTTAACAAGGACAATCTGCCTTATTCAAATGTCAGGCTATGCCCTGATGCAATAATGCGCTTTTTAGGACTTCATTCTGAAGATATTTCTGGAAGTGGAACATGTATATCACCATCTTAGTCTTCCCTCTTAACTATCATTTAACATGCTTTCATGTTACATCTATGAGTTAATATATATCACTGCCTGGCTGTTTCCAGAAAGCACTGTATTCTTGTATGCATCCACCACTTCTGGCTCTTCCAGCCTGTCTACCCCCTCTTTGGCAAAGGTCCCTGAGCCTTGGAAGGGAGTTTATGACATGGATGTCTCATTAAGGCATGAGCATTTCTTAGTCTCTCATTCTCTGCACCTAGATCAGTAGGGTCTCTGGGTTAATCACCATCTATGGCAAAAAGCTTTTCTGATGAAGACGGGGGGGGGGATATAATAGTCTATAAGTATAGCAACAAGTCATTAGAAGTCAGTTTAATACTAGATACATTCAGCAGAATAATAGTAGTACATTCTTTCCTAGCACCTATAACATAGGTTCTTGACCTTAATCACAGGTTCTTGGCTCTGACAATATTGCCAGCTTTGGGTTTCATTTTGTGAGCAGGCTTTATGACTATTGCTGTGATGAAACATCATGACCAGAGCAACTTGGGCAGTAAATGTTTCATTTGGCTTATACTTCCATATCACAGTTGATCACCAAGAAAATCAGGACAGGAACTCAAGCAAATCAGGAACCTGAAGGCAGGAGCTGATGCAGAGGATGTAGAAGGATGCTGCTTAGTGACTTTCTCCTCATGGCTTACTCAGCCTGCTTTCTTATAGAACCCAGGACCACCAGCCCAAGGATGACACCAACCACAATTGTCTTGGTCCTCCATCATCAATCGTTAATTAAGAAATGCCCTTTAGGCTTACCTACAGCCAGATCTTATGGAGGCATTTTCTTGAGGTTCCCTTCTCTCAGATGACTTTAGCTTGTGTCAAGTTGACATAAAACTATCTAGAACATGTTAAATCCAATCAGAAAATGGTTTGTTTTCCCCATGACTTTTGTGCTACTATTGCACCAGTGGAAATGATTTTCCAGGCTGGTCTATATTGTAGACCCTAGGGTTTACAGCTAGGTAATATTGATGATTACTTTTCTCCTCCAGTAGTAAACATAGCACCTTCTTGGAAAATGAAAACTAACTAGGGGGATAAATATAAAAGAATATGCTTTTGATTTTTTTTTCATATTCGATGATTCAAGCATATGGTATTTTCAGCAATAGAGTCTTAACATCCAATTCTAGAGAGTGATCAAAAGCATAGGCAATATCCTGTGCTCTGTGGGATCTCACTGGCCAACAGCTCTAAAATAAAAATAAAAATAATAATAATAAAACATTCCTGGTACTGGAATTTTGTTATCCCTGTGGTGGTTTCTTATAGGGGCATTGTCACCCCATTAAAGGGTTATTCTATTTCAATATATATATGGGAATATATTTTTGGTCAATTTTACTGCAATAAGTTTCCATATGACTTTTGGAAAGTCTTCAGTGTTAGTTATCCCTTCTGGTAATCCTTCTACCCTTCACAAAACTCAACTCAAAATGGGTCAAGGACATTAGTGGAAGACCTGGCACACTGAAATGGATAGAGAAGAAAGCAGCAATTACATTTGAGTTTGCTGGCAAAAAAAAAGTTTCTGAACAGGACCCAATAGCTCAGGCATTTAGGCCAACAATTTACAACGAGGACCTCATGAAATCAAAACAAACACAAAGACTCTGTACAGCAAACACAATCATTCAAATGAAGAGGCGGCCTACAGAGTGGGGAAATTTTTTTTTTTTACCAGCTTTACATCTGACATGTAAAGCTATCTAGAATGTACAGAAAACTCAGAATACTTATTATCACGAAAACAAATAATCCAATTAAATTTTTTTTTACGAAAAACCAGAGTTCTCAAAAGATGAAATGCATATAGCTGAGAAACATTTTTAATATGTTCAAAATCCTTAGTCATAAGGGAAATGAAAATTGAAATTACTTTGTGATTTCATCTTATCCCTGTCAGAATGTCTAAGATACAAATAAAATAAAATAAGATAAAAATCTACCAAACAAACAAACGACTTAGTAAATTAAGTAAATTATGGCATGGATGTGGGGTACTGGAACCATTATTCACTGGTGGTGGGAGTATAAACTAGTGCAGCCACTATGGAAATTCATGTAGAGTTTCCTGAAAAGGCTAGAAATACATTTACCACCTGATCCAACTATACCACTATCCAGTGACCCCCAAAGGACTCTATATCCTAATACAGAGATCCCTGCTCATCCTTGTTTATGGCTACTTGATTTGAAATAACTGAAAAATGGAAAGAGCCTACATGTCCATCAACTAAAGAATAGAAAATGAAAATGGTAAATTTTCCCTTAAAATCTTTCTGCTCTCTTTTTCTCAATGTTCCCGAAGCCTTGAGTATAGGAGTTGTGTTGTAAATATCCTAACTGGAGATCGGCAATTAATGGTCAGTTGTACTCTGTATTTTGAGCTGTCATGCTTTTCTGTAATGGTTGATGTCTGCTGTAAAAAGAAGCATCTATGATGAAGGTGAGCACTGCTCTCACCTGTATGTGTAAGGATAAACATTTAAGGATGCAGTTAGGAATTATATTGGTTTGGGAAACTGACAATTGTAGGGTATCCTCTCAGTTTCAAGGCATCACCAACCACAGGTGTTTAGTTTTCTCTACATTTCAAACATTGTGTTCTACCTGAACTCTCTACTGCCATCTTTTTCTCACTCCTGGTATTCTGATAGTTCTTCTTTTGTTCTTTCATCTTGAAGTCGTCCTTCTGTCTTGTATATAATGTCTCCTCTGTTCCTTAAAGGTATCCCAACACAAATGGTTAAAAGTATGGTTTTAAACCTGTGTGTAAAATTGTGGAGTCAGACTGTTCAAATTCTGGTTATGCCACATAGCAATGTAACCAGTTGAGAATTTAGCAATACTTCAATCCTTCTGGCTCCTCGAGAGTGAAAGGTGGTGCTTCTTTAGTGCACTAGCATCAAAAGTACATGAAACAGTAAAGTACAAGTGCAGTGACTGCCACAGAGCAAGCTCAGAAAAACATTTATCATCATTGTCACTGGTGCCATCTTCCTGGTCATTTTCATGCCAGTCCATGCCATCATCATTATTTCTTTTTCTAGAAATTACCACCACATCCTACAGCTCTAGCCTTGGTCAGTAACCTTCCAGACTTCTGTCTGTCAGCAGGAGTTGAAGAGCATTTCTGCTGATGTATTAATTCATGTACTTAATTCACAACTCAATATTTTCTTCAGAAATTCTAATGGGAATTACATTTAAAGTGTTTAGTTAGGGTCATGGTGATAAGAACTTAATAATAACTAGTTGAGAACTTGGAAAATGGTGTCTGACTAAGTAAGGCTACCCACAGAAAGTGAGTGAATGCAGACTTGTGAAGACGGAAGGATATGATGATCACCAGGGATATGAATGGTAGGCACAGTGGTGAATGCATTGTATAGGAATCACCAGAATCTTCTTCTGTAAAGCATTTGAGTATGACTGGGATATATGAGCATCTCTGCACATGTCTGAATTTTTACAATTTTTATAATATGCCATGGTACTACATGGTGTCTCAACACAGAGTGGAGCTCTGGGCTGATGAAACCAGCCTTTTCTCAAGCAGCATTGGAGCAGAGAGTCAGATTATCACTGAGCCTCATTACATTTAGATGAAATTTCACAACAGAAATAGCAGGTGGAAAATGAACCTGTGAGACCAGTGACATTTTTTGTCCACTCAGGAGACTTCCATCCTTGCTGGTAAATGTGTTATATTTCAATGTAACCTAGACTTCATAAGAATTTTGAGATGACATTTTATTGTGTTCCTTTGAATTATTATTTTCCTGCCAATTTGAGTTTCAAATCATTCCTGCTGCCTTTACATAACGTCCTGTATTAATTATTTTTTTTTCAGTCAGAAAAGCTGAAAACAGTATACATAGGGAATTGTGGACCATGAGTTCGTGGACTCTCATATGAGGATGAATTTAATTAGTGAGCCTTTTAAAATACCCAGTGATGTTTAAAGTGCTTGCAGGCTGTGCCACGGAGCATGAATACAATTAATTACTGGTGTATTTTTTTAAAGAGATGAAATCAAGGAATAGAATAATGACCAAATGTGTAACACCTCAGCTCTGTCCATATGTCTCTGTCTTGGGGCCTTCAGTAGAATACTCAGATAAAGGTTTCAAAGTGACAAGGGAACTGTGACATGCTTGATAAAAACTTGAATAATCATAGACAATTGACTGAATGTTCTTCATCCCACAAATGAGGTGCAAGCCACAGAAACAACACAGACTATGAAACTAAGTGGATTATATTTTCCAAATGTCCAGTTTATTAGATGATAAGCATTTTATAGCAGGTCAGGAAGAGAGAGGGGGACAGAGAAGAGAAGAGAGAAGAGAAGTAAAGAGAAGAAAGAGGGGGGAGAGGTAAAGGGAGAGGGAGGGAGGGAGGGAGGGAGGGAGGGAGGGAGAGAGAGAGACAGAGAGAGAGAGAGATTTGGCATGTTATAGAAGTGTATCCTTTTTCTAAATCTGTATCAATAATGCTATACAGAAATAACACCCTAGAATGTTATCCCTATCTGCCTTTGTTAAGACACAATTGAAAACCCATTTCATCATATCTAGATGATTATAGAATGATTCTTGAAGCTGTGTCAGGAAGAGAAACACATAAACCTTTGCTTTATTAATTCCATAAAATGAGATATGCTCTTCCAACAGCCAGGGGCCTTCCAGTTCTATGAGACTCTTTGTTCAAATACATGTAAGAAAAATGTGATTGTGAAAGTTGAGCTTTTAAAAAATTCCATTGACCATTAGTGCACTAGCAACTAGACATGGGTGGTCACTGAACACACATTACATTGACCCACTTTGGAAAAAGTGATTTAAAAAATTGTTCTGGGGAGTTTTGGAGCCCAAAAGTGGCCTTTTTCTTTTTTTTCTGTTTGAAAACTATATAAAATCATTTTTATAGTGTTATTTAATATGTGAATTGTATTGCTGTGCCCACTCAATGCGCACTGCACTACTGAATATATACTTCTACAAACTCTTTGCCTTCCTAAAGTCACCCTGAGCCCAGGGAGCTAAGGCATAGTCAAGAAATTGGAAGATGATCGTCAACTTTCCTTGCCATTCCAAAGTAGTGCAACACAACCCATGTAGAGTAGTGGGCTCTTTTCTTTCTGGGTTTACAGATTTCTTCTCAAGTAACATTCAAAGATTCATTTTTCTGTTTGCTTTGTTTTTCTATAGGACAAGATTATGGAATATTTGTTCATTCATATAATTTAAAATGCTATTGTTTCAAGTCATAAAATGACAATGATGGGGATGGGGGGATGGCTCAGTTGGTAAAGTGTTTGCTGTGCAATTATAAAAACCTGTATCTCAATTATGCCTGTAACCACAGTACTTTGGGGGATGGAGATATGAAGATTATTTGCCACCAGATTAGCTCCAGGTTCAATGAGAGACCCTGTCTGAAAGCAAGTAGATAGAACAGAACACTGGATATCTTTCTCTGCCCTTCGTGTTCATGGGCAGGCACCCCCGACACACACACTCCACTCACACTAGAGCATTTAAGGAACATAGAATGTTATTCTGGAAAACACTAACTGAAATCTTATCCTACAAAACTCTTAAAATATTTACCCCATGCTCAATCTGTAGCCACACCCATTGAGTGTGGGTGTCTAAGTTAGACGGTGAAGGTTGTTGCTATTGTAGAAATTGTTCTTTAGAGAGGGAAGTGAATGCATGAGCAAAGAAATCATTAAGAATGACAAAGTTTTTCTCTGTGTTTTCCAAAGTAAAAGCACAATAAGTGAGATGGAACATGATAGGCCTTCTAGGTGCCTTTGGATGATATTTGAAAGGGACAATGAGGCATCTGGAAAAGAACAAAAAGGATCTTTTCTGGTAGAAGGAGGAACAATCATGGGTTAAGAGATAGTCAGAAGTTGGTGGGAAAAAAAAGATATTCAGTGTAACTGGAACGTGGTAAAGTTAGGACAAAAATTATGGAGGATAAAGCTATAGCATTAATGTTTTTGCTATTTCTCCCTCTTAACTCACTTCCATCTATAGAAACAGCATTATAGTGACCATTTTTAAACAGTAAACATTTTCCTAGTGACATTCTCCAGCCTAGCACGGTCTCTGGGTATGTATCATCTGTTGGACTCTTGTTAGAGTGCTCTTGTGCAGGTTTATACTGCTCTGACCTATATTCTCCTGGTGTGCAGGGCCACTAATTGTTGAATGCACTGGGAAGAATGTGATCTTGGACAAGGGAACTCTAAAGTGCTGAAAGACCCCAGAGGAGGTGATAATAGCTGGATGCTGTTTGCTTTAGATTCTAAAGTACCTAGAAGAATCAAGTTAGGTACTATATATGAAAGTATACACTTCTTAAAATTCAGATGAAACTTAGTAAAATAATAACTAGTAAAAATAATAATGGCATGCACACCACACTCAACTTTAGACTCAATTTCGTATCACCAGACATGTACCAGTTAGTTTTATGTGCAACCCTCAAAAGTAATAATTTAAACAACAACCATTTAATTACACAGTCCATGGCTCAGCTATGTCAGTCTGATCCAGGACAGGTGTGACTGCTCTCTGTTAGACTTGCCTGTATGTCTGCCAACAGCTAAGGTCAGCATATATACAGTGTAACAGAACCTTACATATCTAAAATTTAGGAAAGAATTGTAGGGATGTCAGAGATGTGTGTCCTTTGTTACCAAGCAGACATGAGATGTTCACATGGCAGGGTCACAGAGCACCCAGGGTCAATCCTGGCTAAGCCTTGAAATACAGGCACTTTGCATGCCTCTGCATGTATCATATGCATGCTCATCTCTCTTGTGCCAGGGCAAGTCACAAGGCCAATTGGGATTCAAGAGTGGATGAACATATTTACTTCATAATTAAACGAGAACAATAATGACCATTTCTTGCAATATATCAGAAGGATTTCTCAAAGTACACATACACACACACAGGCCAGCTGTACCAGTCAGTATCACAGCTGGAAGTCAATTCACCACAGATGGTTCCAATGAAGAGCGTCTAATGAAAAGGCTGTTTGCCGAAATGTGGGCAGGGTTACAGAAACAAACAAGGAGTGATGAGGGACATAGAAAATAGCAACAGCTAGAAGCCATTATCACCTCTAGGGCTGAAGGAACCATAAAAGGCAGATCCCTGTGGGGAATCTCCACTTCTGTCTGAGAGGAGGTGGCAAGGTAGGGAGAAGAAATGTTCTTTACACTTAGTTTTCCTAAAACAAAGGTCTAACTGAGGGGTCACGATATTCAAGGCATCTTCTCTTGTGAAAAGAAGGAAGCATGGGTTATGGGATGGGTCTAACCTGCAGTCAAGCTTCACCCTGATGCCACAGAGAGTTGTAGAAGAGAAGAGTTCAAATTAACTCGATGGATAAGGTTACCAAGTAAGTCTCCTGTTGTCACTTCCATCCATGTCACTTGGTCAGGACAATGCTCTGCAGGGAGGGAAGCACTGGACCACTGCCCAATCCACACAGAGTTCTGTGAAATGCTGGCCCAGACCTGGGCCTTTAACAACAACATCCTTCTACACTGATTTCCCTCTTGCACCTAACTCCAGCTGAGGCTGACATGGTCAGACAACCAGTCAGCATGGCTTTGCACCTCAGTCATGCAAATTCTCTCTCTCTCTCTCTCTCTCTCTCTCTCTCTCTCTCTCTCTCTCTCTCTCTCTCTCTCTCTCTCTCACACACACACACACACACACATACACACACACATACACACACGCACACACACACACACACACACACACACACACACACAAATAAATGAGCTCAGGAGAGGTTTTGTTTCTGTCACTGGCATCCACACTTGTTTTCAGTCAAGAGACTTTGGAAAACACTGAGTAGGAAATCTTTGTCAATACAGCCTAGGGATTTGAAAGGTTGGTGAATACACAAAACATCAAATATGAAATGTGCCCTTTCTGGCCAAGGCTACCATTTTAGAATAGAATCCAGTCTACTATTATTTTAGAATACAAATAACGATCTACCTGTGGGTTTCTGATTACAAAACCTAAGTGGGGCTTGGGTTTGAGAAGAAGGGTGTCTGAAATGTATCTTTGCTTTGCCAATAGACAAAAGGAGTGCTAGACCACATCACAGATGTAAAAGGATTTTGTGGTGTTAGAGTGGAGGTGAGGGGGGAAATTTTTAATTGGTCTGGGAAATCTCAGACCAATTTAGGAGATTCTTTCCATCTCTTATCAGAGCAGGACCTCATGCCTTATTTATTTAGGTTAGTTTTCAACATATGAATATAAAAACTGGTTATCCAAAAAAGTGTGACATATGGCTTTTAATATTTTAATGTATACAATGCTTGTTTCTGACACCTCTAAAATATGAAAAAAAACTTGTGAATTTATTTTATCTTGCTTATGAAAGGATAACTTGCAGTTGGAAGAAGGCTTGGATGCCCCCCCCCCCATTGATTAATGCAATAATTCTGTGTTAGTGACTTTGTTCTGTGCCTCAACTGCCTGACAGAAACAATCTAAGGCAAGAAAGGTTGTTTTGGCTTGTGGCTTTGGAGAGATTTCAGTCCATCAGAAGGCATGGGTGAGGGATCAGCTTCTTCCATGGCAGTGAGAGATTGTACAGACAGGACCAAAGGTAAGGATATCCTTCAAAAACTCACTATTAGTAACCTCCTTTCACCAACCAGCCCCACCTTATAAATGTTCCATAGCTTTCAAAACTGCACCTCAAGTCTGAGACTGAATAAACAATCTCTGAGCCTGGGGGGAACAATGCATATCTAAACCATGGCATTCTTCAAAAGGTCGTCTGGCTCCTGCTTGCCTCTTACATGAAAGGAAGAGAAAGTGTCCCAAAAATACGTTCAAGGAGACCTTACTTCTAGCTTATCTTATCATTCTAGATTCACTATCTATTTGGGAATGGCTTTATTTTGGTCAAGATGTAGCAGTCTACAAGTGGGAAGCCTCTCCCCACATTGCTTAAAAACCAAGGACAATTATTGTTATCTATGAGGACAGCCTTGACATGAGGTGAATATATTGTTTATTTCAGCATCTCAACAACATGATTAAGATGTAAGTTTTTCCCACCTCCCTATTTCAGTATTCTGGGGACTGTTCTGTTCATAGTGTGGTGGTTTGAATGAGAATGTCTCCCAAAGACGCATGCATTTGAACACTTGGTCCCAGTTGGTGGTGCTATTTGGGTAGATGTAGGAGGTGTGGCCTTGCTAGAGGAAGGATGTCACTTGAGTGGACTTTGGGAGGTTAAGGCTTTGCCTTTCTTGCTGCATTCTCTCTCTTCTTTGTTCTTGCAGTGCAGAATGTATACTCTTAGGTTCCTCTTCCTGCTGTCATCAGCCACCATGTCTGCCACCTGCTTACATGCTATCCAGCCATTATGGAGCTAAACTTCTTGTACCATAAGCCAAAATAAACTTTATCTTCCATAAGTTCATTTGGTCTTGGTGTCTTGTCACAAAAAAGTAACTAATTAAATAGGATGTCTATGGAAGTACTATGGAGCACATCCAGATACAACCACATGTAAATGGAAAATAATGACTTTTTCTAGAGAATGCAGATTTTTTTTCCCAGAAGTGAACCAAGAAGTCTTCCTTTACATTTAACATCAGAATTAGAATTGATTTGATAGTCATGAGAGGAATAGACACAGGGAATCCAAGTTCATAGGCCCCCTCTACCCTTCTATCTCAGCTTTTCTGTGTGTTTGCAGAGGATACTGCCAAGACAGGTGTAGGTAAAAAGAGTACAGGTGTGAAAGGAGGTAGGATGCAAGTAATTAATTATGGTCTCTTCTAAAGGCACAGGCTCCTTTCCTCAGTTGAATAAGTCATCATATTTTAGGTACAGTGTGATGGTTTGGGTTTTAGATATTGAATACCAACCATTCAAGTTTCATTTCCAGTCCAACTCTCTCTTATTTAATTTTTAACGTGTGCATGTGTGTGTGTGCGCGTGTGTGTGTGTGTGTGTGTGTGTATGTGTTCAAATATGCATGCACATTCTCACAGAGGCCAAAAGAAAGCAAAGAATCCCCTGTAGCTAGAGTTACAGGTAGTGTAAGCCACCTTATGTGGCTACTGGAAACCAAACTCTCACCCTCTGCAAGAGCAATATATATTAACTGCAGAGCCATCTCCATCCTCCAGTACCACTCTTGATAATGTTGAATAAACTGCTCAAACTTTCTGCGTCTCTCTAGCCCATTTGAGAACTCAAAATAATAACTATATTTATTTTAAAAATCATTCTTGGGGTGTGTGGGAATATGCATGCTGCAATATTTAGAATATTTCATGCCATGTTGTTAAGCTTCTATAAATGCATGAGTATTAAATGACTTCCTGACTTTATTGGAGGCTAGCTTTTTAAAACAATTGCTCTATGCCTCTACAGGAAAAGGACAATAGTACACCTCCACCAGTGTATCCGTAGGAATGAAATAAGTGTGTCCCTGTTTATAAGTCTAGTAGGCAGAATGATATAATGAGACAAACCTACACATTGATATCTGATGGACTGGAAGAATTCAGATTCTAGCTCAATGTCTTATTGGTGGAAGACGACCCTCAACGAGCCTATCAAGTTTCACCCATGGTCCTCATCTAGAAATTTAGGAACACGTTTCTCTTTCTTAGAAGTTCAATGAGGTTCCCTTAGCACCTTCCTGTGCAGTGCACAGTGGAGTTTGACAAACACAGCAGGCGACAGAAGGCATCTGTCCTGGTTATGTAGGGGTCTTACCAGTTCTCTTTTGCTTGGTGCCTGCTCTAATCCCATCATTTTCATGGCCTCTGTGAGGGATGACAGGAAGCAGCAATGGTAGGTATGAGTTACACAGGGCTCAGGGCTAAGCTGTGACACAGACCTGTCACCTATTAGAAAAAAAATAGAACATAGCAAACCTGCAGATGTTTGTCGTAAATATTCTCAGTGGATCACAGGCACCATTTTGCACAGTTTTCACAGCTCAGCACTTTAATAGGTTTAGTAGTGAGTAACAAAAGATGTATTTTGATTCTTTTCTTTCAGAATATCACTAGAATTGTTTAAACTCCAGCCTGAATCAAATCCCCCCACCCAGTTTCTGCAGGGTTAGCTTACAAATGTGCAGCCTCCCAGAGGGAATCCATTAGTAGCCCCTGTTCAGAACCTCTGAAGCACTGAGGGAAGAGCTGGATGGGTGCATAGGTACCTCTTTTTGCTATGTGCCATGGGCCACTTCTGCTTTTTCTTAATGTCATCTTCAGAGAGAAACAAGATGTAGCAAGATCGTCTCCTCTTCCTCAAGGCAGAAACTGACAATGGTAAGATGGGAAAGTGGCAGCGCCAGAAAAAGAAGCTGCCTTGCCTCTGCCAAGCACTCACTCTGCTGCCAGATCCAAGTCTCTGTGTGCAGACAGTCTGTGCAGCAACAGGAACCGTTTCAATGCCTGCATCTGCCCCGGGCTCTTTCCCAGTATAGTTCCTTGCTCTCTAGCTCTCTCCTGAGACTGCCACTTCGTCAGCCCTCCACGACAGCTTTCTGTCAACTGACTCTCCCCAACAAGTCTTTCTTTTTGACAAATTTCAGAGATGCAACAGCTGGTCACCCTTCAAGACTTTCACATGTCTCCTCTGCCACTTCCACAGATTCTTTTCTTCCTTATTGATTTGATTTTTTTTTCCCATTTCTCATCTTCCCTTCTATGGAGATCAAATAACAGTTTACATTGCTTCCACTGCTCAGTTCTCTCTATTTGAAGCCCTTCCTTGTAGCAGCTTCTGCACATATGGACTTTCCAATCATAAAGTGTCACGGAACAGTAATAGATGTTAATGTGTCTCTGTTTTCCTGTCAAAAAAAGTATCTGCACAAGCAGTCATATCGAAACTTTTCCCCGAGGTAAGCAGTTGGTACAGAGACTTGTTTTTAGGAAAAATTGAATGAAAGACTTCAAAATAATAATTACAATGTATATAATTTTGAAGAATCCATCCACATAAACCTACTAGAGAATGTAGAAAAATGAGTATCACCATGGCTTCTGCACCCCTGGACACGACAGATTCCCCTGTTTAGTGCCCTACTCCACAATTGGTTTGGCCTATAGTGGGGATTTAACAAAAACTTCTTGAATCTAAAATTAAGTGAGTGCATAATGGCTAATTTTGATTGTCAGCTGAGTTGGGTTGGGAAATGCTTGGGGACCTCGTGAAGAGTACCCCTCTGGTTGTGTCTAGGTTGCATTTCCAGAGATAAACTCTGTGGTTTTAACATAATCAATGATTTTATCAAACCATACCTTGATAGATCCATGATGAGGTAGCATTATTGGATGGTTAAAAATAGGAGGTAAGCCCAAGTTAGAGGAAGTATATTTGAGGGGTGTGTTCTTGGAATATTTTGCTCTGGTTCTCTCAATATTAGCCTTTCTTTCTCTGATCCTGGCTTGCTTTGCTTTGAACTCCCTTGTTCTGTATTCTGTCCTGCCATAATAGACTAGCCCCTCAGAAACCATGAGCCCCAACAAGTTCTTCCTCCATCATGTAGCATCTCTTAGGTAATTGGTTTCAGTAGTAAGGATGCAGACTAATACAGAGTGAATAGGTAAACTCTATGTGCTACATTTCCTTGCCTGAGATTTCAATACTCCTTTGAATTTTCAATATCATAATACTTTTGGAGAATATTTCTGAAACACGGCAATCCTACTTTAAGGAATGTGTGAACCATATGTATAATATGACATAATATAAACAATATTTATTTGTGTAAACAAACTATGTTTCTAAACTTACTATAAAAAGAAAAATACTGCTTTGTCTCAACATAGTTGATATTTAAATACTGTATTAGTGGATTATCTCATATCTAACTTTTTGAATAATTTAAAGAGAATAACTTTCTCCTCACCTTTAGGCACATTTCTTAACTGAATAGCTTACAAAGGCAGGTACCCCATAACCTTCCCTTCCACTCCAGGCACTCAAACATTTTTCCTTCCAGACAGTCATTATAACATGCCATGTGCCTTGTAACATGAAACAAAAAAATTGCATTAGATATTTGGAATGAAGACTAAGAATTAATTATGTACAGAAACTTTTCAGATGTCCTACTAAATATTTTGTTAGGAAAACCTTTGTGGAAAAAGACATTCAATGGACTTAGTGCCTTTTATGTTTAGATAAAGGAGACCAAAACACTAAAGAGAAGAAAAACCTATGACGTGATCTCTCATCTCTCAAATCTTCCTCGAGTGAACACTTGAATGGAAGGTGAAATCAAATAATAAGAGAAAAAAAAGGAGTTTTTCTAAAATCCATATCAGTATCAGAAACATCTTGAAGCTTTAAGGTATTTTAGTTTAGGAACAACAGAAAAATGGGGGTGGGGGAGCAGTGAATCCAACAAAGCCCTCAGTATATGTGAATATCTGTTTTATTTGATAATGCCACAGTCCCAGGCTGTAGAACAATGAATGTTGAGGTAACATATTTAAACAAAAATATTAATTGTTTTTAAAAAAAATGAAATGCAGAAAGATACGTATAGGAAGATTGATATGCACATAGATGTAGACATATAAAGAAACATAAAATTACAGTGTGATTCAGTGGGTAATATTTTTACAAGTGAACTCACATTGCTCAGTACTATTTAGCAATCTTAAGTGGTAAAAGCTATTTTAGTTATGACATCCTATTAAAAAGTGATTAATAACCCCAATTTTCACACTGCACAATGTACACTTGCATGAGAACCTAAGTAGGTACATCTTGAAAATCTAAAAACCAATGAATTTGAGTTCTATAGGTAAGAAGTAGATAGTGCCCAGAAATAAGAATCATAAATAAAAGTAGAAGAGTTGTTAATGTTAGAATTTTTTTCATACTTTGAGCTAACACCAATTGTTCTATTTATAAAACACCATTACAGACAGACAAAACAAGTCAATTTTGAAAATTATTTAAAAGGCCCAAATCTGAAGTTCCTTGGAAATTTTAAGAATGTTCTAAATGGCTTAACAACTTGTGAATATTTGTTAGTCCAATAAATTAATCAGGAAGATGTACCTAGTAAATAAATAAACCATGTAAAGCTCAAAAATTATCGTATCCATCAAGGCCACAGCAAATTTAGTGTGATTTTTAAAATAAAATTTTTGTCAGATTTTAAAATTATGATCTTATGACTCATCAATTTCATTTTTATAAATTTCAGTACAAATATAAGACATTTACTTGGATAAAATGTATTTTCACAGCTATGTATTTTTTTGTGAGGTAAACCATGAGAGATGACTTGCATCAGTTTTTAAGAATAAAATAAATAGTGGTACATTTATATTATGAAATATTACATTTCTATTAGAAAGTAAATAATTTAAAAGTTTACCAGACATCTGTTGTATTTTTATCACTGTGTCATGTAATACTTATAAAAGTCTAAAATGGTGCTGTAGCCTTTCTACTTTGTAGGTGAAAAAATACATTAACATGCAAAAGTTGTTAGAGGCTGAAATTCAGATTCAGTTTCATGCATTGCATCTCTAGAATCTGTTTTCCTAAGCATGTCTGACAAAGAGAATGATACTTCACATATACAATTATTTTGGTGATGGTACACAATGTAATTATCATAATACTTTAATTTTACTAAATTTTCACAAATTCATGCCTCAAAACAGCAAATATTTATGAAAGCTGCATGTGCAACTAGAAACAGTAGTACTCTTTGGTTACACTTGTATTTATTATAGTTTAATATTGGAAACAACCTACCTATAAAGATATTTTGGTTATAAAATTTTTATTGCAGTAACCATTGACATTTTATTTAAAATAACGTAATTGTGAAGGGAGAAGTTGCATTACTTTCAGACAAAATTAAAATGAGTAAAATGTTAATTACCATGTTATACTGAAAAGTATAGATGAAAGTACTACAGAAACAAATTCACAGAAACGGATGTCATCGTTTGGAGATAGTCCAATTAAAGGTTTTCTATGACCCCATTGTTCTACATTTCTAAATGTTCTCTACATATTGAATTCACAGTACAATACATTTTATTTATAAAACATATGCAACCAACCCTGGGAAAGGCAAGCTTGGGATCACATTGACCTTATTGTGAAGTTGGCTCTTACCTCCTGGGCCCTACCACAAGACTCATCTCCCCCTCCCACTACCAGGTCTTAGGTATGGTTGGGGAATCTATGTGCAGAAAGTCATGTCCATGCCCCGTTTTTCATCAACATTCAAGACAGGAAGAAAACCACAAGCTGGCATAAAGCATTGCAGGATCTACATTAAGGCCTGAAGACCATAAGAGCAAATAACATGCTCCTAACAATAAAATGAAGACCATGCACATGGTCCTTTTCAAACGTTCTAGCATGGTTTCTGGTGCGAACTGCTTTCTTGGTAATGCTACTTACTCAAGTAGCATATGGCTGTTTTGTTAAGCCTCATAGACACATGTCTGTTGAGATAAATTAATGTTCTCATCTCAACTGCATGATTTGGCAGGAATAACATACTTGCCAGCCAATGTGTAGACTGACCCACATGAATCCCCACTGGAGGATCTAAAGAGAAATACTGTACATGATGCTGACAAGCAGTTAGAGGCAAAAGATTTAGTAGTAATATCAGTGGACCTTGGCCTAGCAATTCTCTGTAATGCAGTGTCATTAGAGTTTGAAAATACAGGGAGGGAACCTGGGAAAAGCACATAAATTCAGAAAGTGCAAGAACCACTTTTTCAAATTATCAGGTGTAAAAAAAAAAAAAAGTACCTCATTACTAACCAAGAAAGGATAATCATTTCTGAAGGTAAGATGTGCACCTGTATACACACATGCACATGACAAACTTCGCTGCACACTTCCTTCTGGTAGTCTAGTTATCTGAAAGATATGGAAGTCTGTCTATATTATTGGAAAACATAATGTAGCTTATGTTGAGAGATTTCATCCCATTTGACCCTCAGCTTTTCCAGTTCTTTATGGATTTTTGATACACTATACAGACTCAGCATGACACTACCTCTTTTACTAGAAAGAGTGTCAGGGGATTTCAATGAGTCCCATCTTCATGTACATGCCAAGAACCACAGGAGTAACTTTTTTTACTATGTATGTTGTGTGAACTGTGACACATAGTTATATTTTGGGACGAGAAGATATTTCAGTCTTAAACCTGAGCTACTATAGCCTGTGGTGATATTTTATCTGTGTCCCCAAATAAAGTTTATCTGAGGATCAGAGGAAAAAGCCAACCACTATATTATACATAGAGGTCAGGCAATGGTAGCACATGCCTTTAATCCTATCACTCAGAAGGCAGAGATCTGTCTGGATCTCTGTGAGTTCAAGGCCACACTAGGAATAGAGCCAGGTGTGGTGGTACATAGCTTTAATCCCAGAACTAACCATAAAGGTCTGGAGGTCTATTCAGACAGACAGGAAGTGGCAGAGCTGGGCAGGAAGAGGAAGTGATGTTGCTGGGCAGAGAGAGGAAATGAGTTGGCAAACAGAAAGGCACATAGCGTGGGTATACAGGAAGTAGTTCTCTTTGGAAGCTGCAGAGTTGGTGAAGTGAGGTTAGCTGTGGTTTTTCCTATTCCTCTGATGTCTCAGGTTTTAACCCTGATATCTGGCTCCAGGTTTTTTATTTAATAAGACCGTTTAGCACTTTGTCCCACAATAGCCTATCACAGGTGAACATAGTGGTTGAGTGGGCTTTCCAGTCACTCAGAACCTGATTTAAAATTCTCCCATCTTTCCTTGCCTCAGCTATTATCATCTTGGACTGTCATATTCTTTGAGACATGCCTTAATGGATAAAAGAAGAAGTATTAAGTTCATACAAAGTAATGACAGGTTATTAAAATACCTAGAACATAATGATTATTCAAAGAGAGGTTGGAACCCAGTGGTGAGTGGGTTGTGTGGAGAGCCAAGGATTGAGGAAACATCTGGGCATGAAAAGGCAATGACTACTTCCAGAATTCTTGACATTAAAGAATGGGTGTTTGATATGCACAGTAAGGATTTGGGGTATGATCCTAGTATCATGAGGGTCTGCTAATACTAAAAAAAATTCTTTAAAATGATTTCAATCTTTTGTGGGTATATTGTACCAGGGCTTATATGAAGACATCTCTTAGGCACTGTGGAGTTCAAGGAAACCAATGACTTCCGTTGTCTGAGGTTCAGTTTTATAGACTACTCAGGTCTACTTCTTATCAGTCATTTGACATCACCCAGGAGGTTGATTCTTAGTAAGTTCACAGTCACATTTTAAACTAGTCTCAGTACAAGACAAATTACACAACTCTCTGTCTCTTCCTCTGTTGTCTCCTCTCTTTCAATCCTTGATGCTTATCTTATGAGCTACATGCAGTCACTTGTTTTATGAAATAATGATTAAATCTCTGCTGTGGTTTATGATTAATCATAGCCCTGTGCTTCTAGAATATATTGATGAGGCTATTTGGCCTTGGACTATTTTAAGGACTATGGAACTGTCTAGGCCTTTAAAATTCTTAGATGTGCTAGGAGAGGTGGCTCATGCCTGTAGTTCTGACACTTGAGAGGCTGAAGTAGGAAGATGTTCATGACTTAGAAGCTATCCTTGGGTATAGTTCAAGGTCAATCTAGACTGTCTCAAGAGAAAAAAAGAAATGAAATAATAAAACTAAAAAGTAAAAACACCTCAATGTTCTTGGGGAAGTTAAACAATCTTTGTGTTTTATTAGTGACTTAGACTCTGAAAAGGTGAAGCCCCTGAGAAACACGGGCTCATGAGGACACCACTCCAGTGTAGCAATGGAAGAAACAAAGATTCAGTGCAAATGGTCTGGCCTTCATTTTTATAGTGACTAAATAGAAGAATAAATTAGAAGATGAAACATTTAAATAGATTCTTCTATTGAACGCCAGAACTTTAATTGCAATGACAATTTAGTTTTCAGAGTTTCTTTTCACTCTGGAAATGTAATAGTTGCCTCATCTTGTCCAAATTGGGGGTGGTGGAGATTCATGCTATAAATGCTAGGTGGCTTGAAAATTTGACCCTTTAAGAGCCTCTGATGTGTTATATCAAATTCTGTATCTCTGAATGATTTGAAGTAGTATGTAGCACAGAGAACTGCCTTCCAGCCTAGGGTGCAGTGAAACCTTGAATAAATGTAACACAGGGGCTCTGCTGTTTCTGATCCCTGATGCTTTCAGATGGAGCATTTCAAGACTCAACAGATCTGTAGAAAGGAGCAGTGTTAAAGTAGTACTTCAAGAACTTTTGCCACTTCTGACCCCTTTGCCCAGAAACTTTTATATAACCATAGGTAAATAAATATATTAAATAGGTATGCAAATCAAACATTTACCAACAACAAACCCTAAAGATATTTATGCTGAAACTATTTCTTGGTGTACAGACAATTTGAGCATTTATTAGAGGCAAAAGCAACTTTTCATCCTAATGTGGTAGATTGCATGTTTATTGTTACAGAAAGCACTAACTTTGGGATGAATATTTGACTGTTGAAGCATCTTCAAGATTTTTCAGAGTTGATCAACAATATCATTTTATAATTAATGCCGAGAATACAAATATAGCAGAAATATGTGCCGGTCTATCCCAGAAATTGTTCAAAAAATTCCAGCCTAAACTCAAGCCAAAATTTGTTTAACATCTTTTTAAATGAAACTAGTCAGCAGCTCAAAAAGCAATTTTTTAAATCAAATATTTGCATACAATCTAATCCAGTTACACTTACTTTACACTTAAGTGCTGAGGACTGAAAGTGGGAAAACATTCCACGTCTGTTTTCTGGAACCAATATTTTTCCATGCAAGCAGACCATGAGGAACAGTAACGCCATGCAGCACAACATTCATAGTCCCAACTTGACTGAGGTGTTCTAGGAAGTGTTGCACAGCATGTCCTGTGCAAAGTGTGCACACTGTAAGCTCAGATCTGTGACTGCTGTGAAGTTACAATTTTCCCTGAACATTTTCATATACACTTATCGGGAACCAAACCAAATATACTCTGTACTTTCAATGCCTGAATGTTGAGTCCTTGACCCCAAGACCTTAACAGGGTCCCTACTGTGACATAGATTAGACTCTCTCTAAAGAGAGAAAACTGAAATGGAGGCGATTTTGTGGCTTACTTAGTATTTGTATGGCTGGAATGTGACTTCCCTCCATGGCCACCAAGGCCTTGTTCAAATTAGTTTGATCACAAAATCCCCAGCACCTGTGTACCTTCCCTTAAATTTAGAAGGTGATCTGGGAGCTATTACAGACATGTTATGTTTCAGATTTGGCTAGGCTGGCCTCCATGTGCTCTAGTAAGGTCTAACTAGAGACAGAGCTGAACACTAAACTGTTTGAAGCGTTTTCTGTCTTCTGCAACTCACCACACACAGGGGTATGCTCCCACAACCTTCCAGCATATTTAAAAGCCTGGGATATTAATGAGAAGCTGTTATTTCTTCTAAAAGAAGCACTGCTTTTCAGGATCATCGGCTCCCGGCACTTGAGGTGTATGTCTTCTCACCCACATGCTATATGCTGAAGCACCTGTTGGTGATGGAGCAGGAACAGTTGGCAGGGAACTACAAGTGTAAGAATTCGAAGGTAACTAGGTCTTATTACCGTATGCCGGCATAAAAATATTATTTCCCTACTGTGGATAGAGGAACAGAAGCCTTGTGTCTGCAAAGATATGAACATTTGTTGGGAAATTTATGTTGATATATAACAGCATATGGTCTTTTTCATCATGGATTCATGTGCAGGAGGCGAGCATGGTGTTCACAGTTAGAGGCATTAAAGGTGGAGCCGTGGGAGGTGTCCAAGCTTTTGGAAGCACAGTGCGCAGTATACTTACACTTTCCCAGAGGAAAGGTCAACATGCTCTTGAAGAATTTGATCTTGAAAATTATCAGAGGAACACTGACATTCCTATCAGATAAAGGGCTTTAGTGAGAACCACATCTCTGTGGTCTAAAGGAACCATAGGGGTCTCAAACCACAGACAGCTCAGAAGAACAAAAATCTATTGCAAGTGATCATTAGATATGACACCTAAGAAGTCCTGGAAAGTAAGATTGCAAACGCTTATGATTAATGAGTGTTGGTTTAGGGCTTTATTTTACTAGTTTTCTGTGGTTGCTGTTACACTTTATTAATTTACTTATTTTTGGTTCACTTTGTAGGGCAATATTTATTTAAAATTTATTGCCCCTTTAATTTTAATAATTATGACATCCATCTCACAAATACTTGTGTTAGAAGATTGGCTTACATTTAGGAGCTGTTAGACTTGAACTTCTCGGATGGTGATTTTCACTCTCCTTCCTGTTCTCTGTTATGATTTCTCCCGTCCCTCCCCCAGCCTGTAACAACCTGCTTGCAGGCACCCCTCCTCCCACCCTACCTCCATTTCCTGGGGAACCCTAACTCCGTTCCCTGTGAATACTATGGAACCTTGGTGTGGACCCTCTCAGATCCCCCTTCGACCCATCCCCGTTCCTTTATGTCAGCCTTGAAAACCTAGAAACACTGTTTACCTGGGACCCCCAGGGGTGCACGGGGCTGGGACTCAGGCAGGCGATTTTCATTCTCCTTCCTGTCATCCATAAACTCGAATTCTTTACTAGTAGCTTGGAGTAAATTCTGAGCCAGGACCTCTGTTGCTTTATCCAGTGTGGCAAGCTGGTTCACTGCCCTGCCTTTTTCACTTATTCTATTGACTATATTTACTCTTTGACATTTTCACACCTGTCTATAATGCATTTTGATTACTTCCACTCCTACTCTCTTTGATGTCCCTCCCACCCTGTCAATCTGCATGCCTCCCTACACGTCCCTCTCACATGTTGACATCTTTTGTTTTGCAATCCACTGAGTTTAACCAGGATCATCTGTATGATCACTAGTTTGAAATTATCTTCTGGGGCCTGAGGGGGTCACTGTGCACCTCCCTCAGAGTCCATTAGTAGCAAGGGATGGTAGAGCATCATGATTCACGATTAACTACTCACAGGGTCACTGTTTTGTGGTTCCAGGGCAGCAGGCTGCGGTTGCTGTGAGAATAAGGGTGTATGTCTGTCTGATGCCCTGAAGACAGCATTTTCAGCCTTCTTCCTATCTTTTGCCTCTAACATTCTTTCTGCTCCCTCTTGCATGTTGTTCTTACTCCTTAATGGCAGGGTACCAATTTCTTATTTAGAGGTGAGAACCCAAATGTGGTGTATCCTCAACCCCTTGAGCAGCTGAGTCTCTATAGTTACCACCTTCCATTGAAAGTAGAAGCTTCTCTGATTAAGGCTGCCTTTGGTTATAAAGCACCCCAGTTAGAATAGCAGTTATCCAAAAAAAAAAAAAAAAAAAAAAATCACGTGATAGCAGAAGCCATTGAGGTTGTGGGGGAAGAGGAGTTCTTTTCTCATTGTTGGTGAGAAATATAGACTAGTATAGCTACTATGTAAATCAAGTCCACTCCTAGGCATGTATCAGAAGGAATGCATTGCCTACCATGGAGATACTTGCTTATCCATGTGCAATGCAGCTCTGTTCAAAATAGCCAGGAAATGGAATCAGCCTAGATGTCCATCAAATGATGACTAGACAATAAATGTGTGGTACCTTATACACAATGGGATTTTAGGTAGCTGTAAAGAAAAATAAAATTTGCAGGTAAATGAAAGGAGCTTGGAAACATTATATTATGTAAGATGACCTGGGCCAAGAGAGGCAAACGCCACTTTTGTTTTCCCATATATGGCTCTGATCTTTGACTCTTCAGACTTGAATGTTTATTTCAGACACTTTCAGAGAGCAGGAACCCAGGAGTTTCCCTGGGGTGGTGGTCCTGTGAAGAAGGAAGGCAGCAAAGCATAGGCTACTTGCTGCCCTGCTGCCTACTTAACGAAAGGTTCTAAGAGGCCAAAGCATAGCACTAAGCATGGAAGTGTTTTGAAACTGGAGAAGGGGGAGGAAGGATGATAAATGTTTGTATAAACATAAAAATGTGTGGGCGTTTGTTAGTTTGCTGTGGTTGTCATAACAAAATACCACAGATGGGGTGGCTCAAGCAACAAAAACTCATTTGCTCACAGTTTAAGAGTCAAGAAGGATGTTTCATCCAAGCCATTTTTTCGTTGGCTTCTGGATGGCTATCTTTTCACTGACCCTGATGGTCTTCCTTATTTGCAGTCCCTGATGTTCTTCTCCCCCATCTCTTCCCTCAAAGACAACTATTATTAGGTTGGATGAGGACCCATTCTAAGGTCTTCATTTCCTATTTTTCTTTGGTTTGGGTTTTCTTTTTTTTATTATGTTTTGTTTACTTGGTAAGGAGGGGTACAAGAGGATGAGAGCTAGTTGAAGCCACATTATATCTTATAGGCATCAGTTTTCTCCTCCCACCTCACTTAGGTCCCGGGGATTAACCTCAGATCTTCTGGCTCAGTGCCAAGTACCTTTGCCCGTTGAACCATCTCGCCCGCCTCTCTTCTTTACTATTCACTATTGTAAAGGTTCTCTTACACACATGTGTGTACATGAATGTATACCCCCACCCCCACAAAATCACAGATACTAAGGTTGGGCCTACACTGTGTGAATCTGGGGCTATAATTCAGACATGACATTGCTTCATTTTCATTTCTTTATTCAAAGATTTATTTATTTTATTTAATGTATAGGAATGTCTGCCAGAATGTGTGTATGAATCCCACCTGTGTGTCTGGTCTCCCCAGAGGCCAAAAGAGGCAACAAGATTCTCTGGAACTTGCATTATCATTGGGTGTGAGCTGCCATGTAGGTTCTGGAAACTTAGCTTCTGTCCTCCGCATGAGCAACGCGTGGTCTTAACTACTGAGCTATCTCCTCAAGCCCCTACATTTTCTTTCTTTCTTTCTTTTATTTATTTATTTATTATTAAGAAAATTTTTTCATTCATTTTACACACCAATCAAAGATTCCTCCTCTTCCCTCCTTCCACCACCCCAGCCTCCCCTCCCAACCCATTCCCACTCACTCCCACAAGAAGGCAAGGCCTTCCATATGAAGGCACATTGAGTAGAGGCAAGAGGTATGTACCCACTTATAAGTGGATACTAAATACAAAGCAAAGGGTAATCAGGTAACAACCCACAACTCCAGAGAAGCTAACTAACAGGGAAGACCCAAAAAGGGATGCATGGACTGCCCTGGGAAGGGGAAATAGATGAGATTTCCACGAGTAAACTGGGAATGAGGGGTAGGGGATAGGGGATGAGAGAATAAGGGAATGGGATGGTTGAACTGGAACAGGGAGAGAGGGGGAATGCAATAAGAGAGATACCATGATAGAGAGAGACATCATGGGGATAGAGAGAAACCCAGTGCTAGGAAAGTTGTCAGGAATCCCCAAGGATGACCCCAGCCTGGGCTACTAGCAATAGTGGAGAGGGTGCCTGAACTGAACTGGCTTGCCCCAGAGATCAGACCAGTGAATACCCTAAGTGTCATCACAGAACTTTTCTTTAGTGATTGATGGAAGCAGATGCAGAGATCCACAGCCAATCACTAGACAGAGCTCCAGGAGTCCAGTCAAAGAGAGAGAAGAGGGATTCTATGAGCAAGTGCATCAGGATCATGATGGGGAAACATGGAGGGACGATCAAACCAAACTAGAGGGAACTTGTGAAAGTTGAATCAATGGCTGTGGAGCCTACATGGGACTGGTCTAGGTCCCTGCATTTTCATATACTGCACTGAAGACTTCTAATTAGGTGAGGCTTTTGTGATTATCTCATTTATAAAAGAGAGGAATTAGGTAACATGCTTCTTTCGAACTATGTCAGTTCATAACATAGCAGATACTTGTTTATTATTTGTCTGAATTATTTTGCCTGCAAAAATGCATAAATTTTACTAAGAATTATCAGTGAACTTGGATGGAAGCAGATAGCTTCATTTTCAATGAATATTTCCTATACTCAGCTTCCTGAATTGTTTCTTTGAGTCCTATTAAGAAACTTTGTTCAGGGAGCACACAAGAAACATTCTAGTGGAAGTTCAGCCCTATCACCTTCTGTTGCTTCTCTCTGCTTGCTGACACAGGTTACCTCTCATGTGCTTCTCAGCCTTCTCCTTCATTCTTTGGTTGGACAGCCACAGGCTTCTGTCTCAAAATAAACCCAACACATACCTTCTATGTGTCGCTTCATAGCGCTACATCTCCACAGTACTAGTCAAAGACCTACTATATCAACTGGTATTATAGTCTCTCTTGTTTTCTTGCAGGCTTGAATCTACTACCTACAGTTTGGTGCCAAAAGTAAGTCTAGTTAACTATCTAGTTTATTATCTGCCTTCATTATTAACTCATGAGAAAAGCTACAGCAGCATTTATGTTACACTCTTGTCTTTTCTTACAGCAAGCCATTCCACAGTCTCTGCTACGATCAGTTCTACCTTAAATTACCTCTATGGTAGGACTTCTTGTAAGGCCAGTTGTTGCTCTTTCATCCTCCATCTTCCTTGCTAGGCATCAAAAACAGCTTGTCTGTTTCCTTTGTGGTGGTTCCCCTTGAATTTATCATAGTATCTGATGCAAAGCAGGTACTAACAAACTTCCGAAAGCCATGATAAGGAGCTGAGGAGAGAGTTCAGTGGGGAAAATCCTTGCCATGCAAAACCTGAGGATCTGAGTTCATATCTCTATCATTCACCCTGTTAACTCAGCATTGGAAAGGCAGAGATAAGTGGATCCGTGGAACTCACTGGCCAGCCAGCCTAGACAATTTGTGATCACCAGGTTCAGTAAGAGGCCCTATTTCAGAACATAAGGTGTGAAGAAAGAACATGATATAGATACCTATCATCAACATGAACACACACACATACACACACACACACACACACACACACACACACCACACACACACACACACACACACACACACACACACCACACACACACACACACACACACACACACACACACAGGGTTGGGAAGCAGGGTTGGAGTAGCTGAGCAGGCACAGATGACATCCTCAGGCTAAAGTGATTCCATTGCTGCCAACTTGTGATATAGAAAATAACAGTAGTCATCTCTAAGGAGAGATGTTGTGAAAATTTTATTACTAAGATATTAATAATCATTTAAAATAAAATATAACATATATAACACTTTAGAAAAGGTTTTCAGTGGATGTTAATATTAACTGCTAATGGGTAAATGCTGTTTATTGTGACAGGATAAATGTAAAGACACACTCTGCTTTGGCATTTGCATTAAGTTGCAAGGTTAGTTTCACTAATGAAGTTTGAATCACATTTTTTTCTTTCAAAAATCCATCAAAGTATTATTTTTTTAGTTTGCAAGCAAAACAATGGAGTTCATCGTGGTATTTTCATACATGTATAACCTTGTATTTTTATCATACTGACTGCTAACTGGACAATGTACAAAGAGGGAAAGATCAATCTAAATGGGATGTCTTCATCAAACCCTCCCCTCAGGAGGCTCAGGACACTATGTGGAAGAGTAGGCAGAAAGATTGTAAAAGTCATAAGGAATGGGAGTCACCAAGGAAACAAGCACTGTTCTAAACACATCAGGACTGACACACGAATGAAATCACAGAGATTGTGGCAGCATGCACAGGGCCTGCACAGGTCCAAGCCAGCTGGGGTCCCAGTACTAAGAGGGGAAACTAGACACAAGCTCCCATTGTTAGCATCCTGATCTCACTCTTTCGGGTCTGACATCTTACATCATCAGGGGGGCAACTGCGTATCACTGCATGGTCATGCAGTCTCCACCTTAAAAAGCCGGACCCCACCCCTCCCTTTCCGTTTCCTTTCTGCTGTCTGCTCTGCCCCACTTCCCTCCCCCACCAGGCCTGGCTTCTCCCTCCTATCCCCTCTTCTTTCTAATAAAGCTCTTGCTAACTCTGGTAGTCGTGGCTGTGGCCTGTGATTCTTCCATGGACAAACCAGTGCCATTTATCCTTTTACCCATGCCTAACCCATAAGCCATCACCAAATGAAAATTGCTTACAAAGGAATAATCCGGCTTTGCCTATAGAGTCTTACTAGGTATACAAACCACTCTTAAGTGCCCCAAGCCCACCAGTAGGTGGTTAACACTAAACAAACTCAGTAGTACCTTTGGAGATGCTTTGTTTCGTAATGCTTTGTTTGGGAATTTTGTATCTTGCTGTAGGGATCCTCTTTCTCTCTGGGTCTATTGGCCACGAGGCTGAGAAGGGAAAGAGGCAGATGCAGGTAACAGAATGTTTTGGCAGCCCATGAACATGAATGGAGACAGCCTTCTAGGAGACAGATTTCGATGAATCAGCTCAATTTTATTCTTAGAGTATAAAGAATACATAGGATTCTAGGGACAAACCCTAATTTGCCTTTAGTGGCACACTCCTACCATAAGGCTTAGTATGTGGCAGCAGGTTCCTATAGCAGAGCCCCTAGTACAAGTCTTCTCAGCAGGGATCTGTGCCAAGGGTCAAGCTAAAGATGAATCATGCATCTGGTTTAGAGACAGCTCCAGGCCCAAGGACATTCTCCAGATAAGGGCAAGAAGAAAGCAGGAGGTTTTAATGGAGGGAGTTCCATGTCACTGAGCTATCAAGACAAGCTGCCAGGCCACTGGGAGCCTGTGACCTCTGACCTGCCAGCAATGTCTTCCAACATTTTGCTGGTCTTTTGCTCATATATTATGGTTTCTGAGTATGTGTTTTTATGGTGTGTGTGTGTGTGTGTGTGTGTGTGTGTGTGTGTGTGTGTGCAAGTGCGTGCTTCTACATGCCATGGTGTGTGTATAGAGGAGAGAATATAGTGTTATAGGAACGGGTCTTTCCTTCCATCATGTGGGCCCTGAGAATTGAACTCATGTCATCAGGCTTAGGTTAAGTATCATTACCCACTGAGGTATCTCCCTGGTTTTTAAACCTAGTCAGAATGACTGAGATAAATAGACCAAATAACAGCTCATGCTGGTGAAGATGTGGAGGAAGAACACTCATCAATTTCTGGTGGGATGAATGATAATGAAAACTTGTACAACCACTATGGAAATCACTGTGGAGGTTTCTCAGGAAATTGGGAATAAATCCACCTCAAGATTCAGCTATACAACCCTTGAACAAAGGACCCTACATCCTACTACAAAGATGCTTGCTCAACCATGTTCATTGCTACTCTACTCATAATTATCCAGAAGTTAGAAACACCCTAGATGTCCATCAATGATTGAATGGATAAATATGGTAAATTTACACAATGGAATATTCAGCTGTTAAAATAAAGTCATGAAATTTGCAGGTAAATGATGGAAATAGAAAAATTGTCCTGAGTAAGGTAACCCAGACCCAAAAGGGCAAATATGGTATGTGTTCTCTTATATATAAATGTTAGCTGTAAGTCTGTAGAACCACAGAGGTTAGGCATAGAGTAAGGGACTAGGTGATAGGGATAATTATCCCTAGAAAGGGGAAATAAAATAGATAAATATGGATGGATGAGGTAGGATTGGAACATGAGGATCAAACGGGGAAGAGGAAGATGAGGGAAGGAATACAAGGAGGACAGATAAAACTAAGGGCCATGTGTGGGAATGTATAGAGACCTTCCTAAAATATATGCATCTTTGAAGATCTAAATGGATTTGCCAAATAATGGGAGAGACAGAGCCCCAACTGGACATCCCTTGTCACCAAATGAAGCCTCCAGTTTGGGAAATTGGTAACATATAATCAAGTGGTTGGTTAAAGGGATCCTATGTAAATACCCAAACAACCCAGGCTATTGCAAAGACTATTGGTTGCTCTTCATAAACTTTTAGTAAAGCCCTGTTGCTGAAGACAACACCTACACAACTTACAGAACACAAAAGTCAAGCTGGTGCTTACCCAAGGGCCTTCACCCTAATGAGTAGTGTTTATGGTGCTGGAGGATATTTTGCACACTACCAAAGCAAAAAGGTAAACACCAACCTAACTACAAAACCTTCAATCTGCAATAGTGATCTGCCTGCAAGATGCACTGGCACGTGAGTGGCACAAGCTTGTGGGAATAATCAACCAATGTATTATTGGGATTTAAGGCCCATTCCATGAGATAGAACTCATACCCAACAGTGCTAAGGTGGCCAAGAACCTAAGACTAGATAGGCTAGGAACCTAGGGAAAAACCAAACACTATTGTTCCAATAAAGGAACATAGCAATAAAATGACTCCTAATGATATTCTGCTACACTCATATATCAGTGCCTTGCTCAGTCATCATCAGAGAAGCTTCTCAGATGGGAACAAATACAGAGATGCACAGCCAGACAATATGTGGAGAGTAAAAGAACACT
The DNA here is from genome assembly GCF_949786415.1 of Peromyscus eremicus. Classification (NCBI taxonomy): domain Eukaryota; kingdom Metazoa; phylum Chordata; class Mammalia; order Rodentia; family Cricetidae; genus Peromyscus; species Peromyscus eremicus. The sequence continues at coordinate 111,535,717 of NC_081417.1, read as the reverse complement.
CAGTCCTAAATGGAGTGTCTCCTTCAAATCCCTTCCCCTCAGTGCTAAGGGAACCCTGTGGAAGAGGAAGCAGAAAAAATGGAAAAGCCAGAGTGGATGAAGGACATCAGGGAAATAAGGCTTTTTAAACAAACCAGGACTGATGCTTGTATGAACTCACAGAGACTGTGGCAGCATGCATAGGTCTGGGCCAGATGGAGTCACAGCGTTGATAGGGGAAATGGACACATACCTCCACCCCTGACTAATTAGCTAGCTCCAACTGATAACTACTTGCAAATGAAAAGTTACTTTTCTCCAATGGAGACACACTGGCTGTATAAATCCCTCATTAGGACAAGTCCCATGCCAAGCAATAGATGTCTAACATAAGATGAACTCCATGGCATTTTTGGAGGTTCTTTGTCTCATAATGTTTTGTCAGAGCATTTTTTAAAGCTTTCAGGTCTTTTGCATATATATTATGTTTCCCAATTTTGAGTTCTTAATGGAATATCTCTGTGTGTGGACGTATGTATCTCTCTGTCTACATTTGGTTTTTATCCTTTTTCTTTGGTTCTTTTTCTTCTTTTTGATTGTTTGTTTGTTCTAGTCTGATTTGTTTTCATTTTTATCTCATTTTATTTTGTTATTATTATTTGATGCCTGTTTGTTTTCTAATAAGTAAGAGAAGAAAGGGTATGGATTTGGATGGGAGCAAAAGTAGGGAGGATATGGGAGGAGCTGGGGGAGGGGAAACCATAACCAGAATATACTGTTAAAAAAAACTATTTTAAATAAAAGAAAGAGAAAAAAAAGACACCACTTTCCCTATTGTGATGCTTCTAGTAATGTGCTTTATGAGTGTTTATCCGATGGCAGAAGACAAGTTATTTGATGGATTGCTGCTCTCAATAAAGTTCTTGGGTAGTTAGAGACTACTCTGCCTGAAACCCTGTGTATATATAAGGTTGCTGAAGTTATCACAGTTCTATGAGTATTATTTTCTCACCAGTAAAATTAGGATAATTATATTCATTTTATGGTGCTTTGCAGATTAGATTATACCATTAAATTGAAAGGCTTGCCACATAGTGGCATCTGTAAGGTTTTCATTTCCATACAAGAATGGGGACCTCTTCTTAAATTTCTTCCATTTTTCTTGGTCACAGGGGGATGATGATGATTAATGACACAGTCTAGTTATGAACAACTTGGTGAGAAATGCTCATTTCTATTTCCCTGAGAGTATTTAAGCAAAAAACTCTCATGCTGAAAATGTCAACTTTATATCAGAACACAGATCCTAAGAGCCGAAAACATTTTCCACAATTTTATAACTTTGTATAAAATCTAGATTATTTTTTTACCCTTGTTTAGTTCATAGATCTAAATGGCCAAATAGAATTCATGAACCTGATAAGTTTTCCTGATCTCTGACTTGAAACAAACTGTAGCGAGATTATTATAATTATAGGTATGTCTACCACTCATGAAGGCAAGATGCAAAAATTAAATTTTCTGCATTCAAAATTGCTTAACAAGTAATTCTTAAACATACACTGCTTGCTAGACAACCATGCTGAATTCTAGAGCATTGTAGAAGATATATCCCAGTAGGGATGGGGAGTGAAATCTGCTGATATGCTAAACATTATGTGGAAGTATGAGTGCATTAATACAGAAATGTATGAAGAGGTGCTAATTCTGCTTCAGTATTTACAAGGTCATAAGGAGCCCCCAAGGGGGATAACACATAAGTTTGGTTTTGAAGCATGAACAGGATTTCTGTAGGTGGAGAAGAGATTATCAAAACAGTATAAATAAAAAAAACCTTCCTAAAATGTGAAATCATGACATATTGTTGGTATCAACTGTGATATTTGTACAATATCCTTCAAGTAGAATTGACTGTAAATTTATCTTAATTAATCAACTAGTCATGAAGCAAATAAGAAAAGCCATCACACTCTGACAAATTTTCTCATATTTTTAGTTGAGATCATGGTTTTCAAATAAGTTACTTCACTGTTTCTCTTTTAGCACGGAGGCCTCTTTCCTCTTTCCTAGCCACTGGCAACTATACACACACACACACACACACACACACACACACACACACACACACACACACACATATATATATATATATATAATTTGAATGTGAAAGATACACAGTTCAATGGTAGTGACTAAAGTTGACACAGAAAGGTCTAAAGTTCACATATATCAAATGTCTGAGTATATGAAATATACTTGTAGAGACAGGAAATTTTAATCACTTGTATTTTAATTTCAGTTATAATTATTTTGTCTGTAAGTCATTTAAAAATCTTCCCTAGACTTGTTCTCACCAACCAAAATGGAGAAACTGTCTAATACAGTTTAACGTTTAGCATCATCCAGTACTTTGTCTACTGTTCAGATTCTTTTGTAGAATTGTGTATGTCTTCTGAAGTTTGATTCTTTCTTTGGTTCAGTGTGTATGCTTTGTTTTGTCAGGGAACATCAAATTTAATTCATTTGAATCCATTTATGAGAGTGTTTTTCAGGAAGATCAATGGAACAAATCTGTAAAATACACCGGGCTAATTCATGACCCTGGTAGTATTTTCTACATTCATTCAAAACTCATTCAGCAAATATTTATTGAGTGTCTCCATCAGTTGAAAGGGACTAGTGAAGCTATATTTTAGAAATAGATAGAAATGGCATATTGGGTAATTGGAAGGTAGTGCTTAAAGCAAGCTATAGATCATAGGTTTATTATAACTGCCTTCATGAAAAGCCGCTGACTTTTCAAAGCATGTCTGATTATTGCATCAGGTCCTTAGATGTTGGTTACCAATGCTATATATCTAATCTAAACCCATGAAACCCAACAGGAAAGACATTTTCAGCACTACTTGGGGTGTGGATATTTAGAAAACAGAGACATGCCTCCATGGTGGGATTTGCATATAAAGACTGAAGTTTGGGGTCCATTAAAGCTATGCTCAAATCCTGTCCTCAACCATTCTGTGAATTGTATCTTCCTGTATTGAAGAGGAATAGTCATAGATATCTCACAGAATTTCTGAAAATACCATCAGTTATTCACAGACAGTAAGAATAAGGACTAGTTAAAGAATAGTGCTAGTTAAAGGTATATTTGCTATCTGAGGGAAGCCCAGGTAATTTATCATCCCAGATTTTTGGACAACCTCAAAACTCATGGACACTGTTACTGTTTTACTGCTTATCTATATAAAATGAAGGCTCTCAGACCTTCTTTGACTTGGGTATGTGTGCTTGGCATGTGTGCATGACACATATACACTTGAACACATATGCATCACACTCAAACTTACACATATACACACTACACATGCTCAAATACATTTTTCTCATCAAGGGGGCATTTGTGATTTAGGCCAGCTGAGTTTACATGTAATGAAGTTCCTAATGTTTTACTACTTCTCTCTATACTTAAAAGTCTCCCCACAAACTCTCAAAATTCATTCTTTCCTGCTATCTGCTTCAGCCCCATCACTTTGTCCCAGAGAACAATGAAAACTCAATATGTTACACTATTAAAGAAAGGCTCAGAATTTTTTAAAAGTTTTATTAAGCAATACTCTATAAGCAGGCCAACTCCGATTCTCCAAACTGACAGGATGTTTTCTGGGAACTTAAAAGCTCCAGTGTGAATTCAATGTTCCCTATTTTCTGTAAAAGCACTTGAGCTGGTGACATACTGGGTAACCTTTGACCTTTCCTTTGGAAATGTTTGCCTTGGGTGTGCTTTCAGCACTCTGTGTGCATGTGATACAGGAGAACACCAAGGGAGAGCAGGATTGAGCAGAAAGGTTTGGTTTCCAGTGGTTCCTAGCTGGGAAATGCAGATTTAAGGCTTAAGCAGAAGGCAACACTCAGTTTTGTCTTTCCCTGAGCACTTCTATGCCTGAGGCTGAGCTTGATTCTGCTGCTACTTTCAGATGAGTTTTTAACAAATCAGACTCTGTTGAGAGACAAGCACTTACTTAGCATGTGCAAGACCCCAGATTCTGTCCCCAACACCACAGAAACAGCAAAACCACAGTAGTTTCCTAAATGGACAAGAAGATGCTCTCTCTCTCTTCGGGTTTTATCCTTACAAACATGACCATCAGCAGAATTAGTTTCAAAACAATGAAAAAAATCAACACTGTCACACATATACCTAACGGACTGTATACCTACTACAGAAACATTTGCAGTTCTCTGTTTATTGCTACTCTCCTTGCAACAGAAGGGAAATGGAATCAGCCTAGATGCCCATCAACAGACTAATGGATACTGAGAATATGATACATATATACAATGGAATTTTATCCAGATATGAAAAATGAAATTTTCAGGAAAATTGATGGAATTGGAAAATATTATATTAATTGAGGTAACCCAGCTCAGAAGGACAAATATTACATGTTTTCTTTCATATGTGTGCAGATCTTAGCCTCCATTTGTTCAATAAATATTAAATGTGCTCACCCAGGTGGGAGTAAATATGGTTAAAGGGCAGGAAGCTAGAAAGGGGTTCATGAAAGTAAAAAATAAAGAGGCTTTTAATGGAAGGTAGTGGGAAGACGGTAGGGAAAATGGAAGGGGAGCTACTAAGGGTGAAATAGTACATCAGGAAAGGGGGACCAGGGAGATGAATAAAGACTAAAGGTAGAATCCACTCTAATAAAATATACATAAACACTTTATATAGAAACCTATTATTTTCTAAGCTAGTTAAAAATAAAAATAAATGATTAAGAAAAGACAATTATGAGGATAGAGCAAAGGCTCAATGATTAAGAATACTTGCTGACCTTGAAGAAGGAATAAACTCAGTTTTTAGTACCATATGACTGCTATAACTACCCCTTACTCCAGGCGCAAGGGATCCAACATCCCTTCTGGCCTTCACAGGCATTGGCTAGGCATATAGTGCCCATACATACATTCAGGTAACACACACACACACACACACACACACACACACACACACACACAGGGATGTGGCTCCAAGTAAGTATCTACATGTCTGACCATGTCATTAACTCATGGTATCCTCGGTAATGTTCTGAGTTAGGTCCTCTTATTGTTGGTGTTTACAGCAAATTAAGAGATATTGTTAAATGATAGAGACATGCTTGGCCATAGGAATCCTGGCTCATGACAGTCTGTACTATTCCTGATATACCTGTTTCAGGAGGTATCTGCGAAATTAATAGGAGGCCGATGGTTAAGGTTACAGTGTTTTATGGATGTGTGATTTTGAACTAATTATCCAGTCCACCTGAGGCTCCTCAGTAGTTACATGGTCCAGAAGTATGGCCTTTCTGATGGAGCTCTATAGAGATTTGATGGTGTACAGACACTAAGTCCCCAATAGATGTCACAACCAATGATTATATTCCACTTGTTGGTAAGGTCCTCAAGGTAAAGCTTTTGCAGTCACTTTTGGCTTGCTCAGCAAAGAATACTTCTATTTTGGAGGAACATGGCTGCCTTCTATAATGCATGCCTGTTTCTTGAAGAGTCTTCTGTTGTTTTTGTTGTTGTTTTGTTTGTTTGTTTTGAGAAAGAGATCAATAGGATATAGAAAGCTCTGTATTTAGGTGCATTCAAGGAAAGAGTAGCCTTTTCTCAAGTAGCTAAGGGTATCTTCTTCTCTTCAGGAAGTATTATACAGAATCCCATGTTGAAAGATTTCATAGGAAGTGATGCATTCACCAAAAAGTCATCCTAAGAGAAACAAGCATGGGTCCTTCTGGGTCATTCATTCATCCATTCACCAAGTTCTATTTGTACAAATTCTGTGTATGCCTCTGTTTAGTGCTATAGTGGAAAATTAAACAACTTCTGTTCTTTTCCCTCAAGGTACCTTTAACCAACCATCAGCAATGGTATATGTGCATGTACTTTACCCTTATTAAGTATACCCACAGCAGAGCATTACTGATTGTCTATGTATGACTCTGCCTGTCCTTGGAAGCTATTAGAACTGAGGTCATAGCAACAAATTTTCTGGTTTGTTTACAGCATTATTTTCAGGACATGATCATAGCAGGTGTTCAATCAATATTTTCTGAATTAAATAGAGTTGGCATTAAAGAAAAAATCCGTTAGACTCTTCTGACTTTGGAAAGTTGCAAATCTGATTCTATGAATTATTGGCTTAGAATACTAGAACTTGTCTTACATTCTGGGCTTATAATGAAAGTAAATCTTCAAAGGTATTAAAAATCTTTGCATAATTGGTTTAAAAAGAGCCTCTCATATTTTTTCTTCTCTATACATTCTGGCTATGGATTTTCAGGCAATGTGGGCCACTGTCTTTTATGCATCATTAGTGTTAACAGAATATATCACAAATGTACATACATGTGACTCAAGGTATGAACTACAAGCAATGCTTAGGCACAAATTGTCCAGCAAACATGATCGTTGGATTGACATCAAAGTGGCACAGTAACTACTTCCTACTCTCAAACACGCATCATGCTTGCTGATCCCACTTCCTCTGTGAAGTAGTCCTCTGCGCTCACATGAAACTTTATTATTTTGATGCTGCTGATTGACTGTTGGATTTTTGTCATATTCCTAATTACAGTGGTTCTTCTTTGAATTGCGCCTCCATTGCGTTCTTGGTATTACCATCTTCTCCCTCTGCCCCTGGTCCACCTTCCCCAATAACTGCAGAGTGTCATGGTCCTTCTCTATGATTTAAATAATAGAGGTTATTTAGGTTGTCAATTCTTTTAGGAATTCTCTTAGGAATATATATATATATATATATATATATATATATATATATATATATATATATACCTTCAACATAGAGGATTCAGTAGTGAAAATGAATGTTAAGGATGTTAGACCTCCTGTGATGTCACCCCAGGGAAATAATATTTACTCCTCACTCCCACCATAACTGGTCTCAGGCAGCTAAAGTAGTATAGTGTGGTGATATTTTATTTGTGCTCTAACAAGTAAAGCTTCCCTGGGGATCTGAAGAAAAAGCAAGCCACCTTATTAAATATAGAAGTCAGGCAGTGGTAGCACATGCCTTTTATCCTAGCATTTGGGAGGCAGAGATTCATCCGGATCCCTGTGAGTTCAAAGCCACACTGGGAACAGAGCCAGGTGTGGTGACACATGCCTTTATTCCCAGTACTAGTTAACCATAGCAGTCTGGAGGTCTATACAGACAGACAGGAAGTGATAGAGCTGGGTGGAGAGAGGAAGTAAGGTGGCAGGGCATAGAAAGTTATATAGGCATGAGTATACAGGAAGTAGCTCTCTCGGGCTGAGGATTTTCTAGCAGTAAGAACTTGTGGCTTGGCTTGTTCTATTCCTCTGATCTCTCAGTTTTCACCCCAATATCTGGCTCTGGGTTTTTTAATTAATAAGACCATTTAGCAATTCATGTTCCAGTATAAACAGTATAGACTTTCTCTTTTATGGTCCTGAGAGTTGTGTTTTTGAATAAGAGAGAGTACCTAGGAATATGTGTAATTTGATAAATAAGTAATAATATGATTGCTCACAGTCATATTCATTTAGAAAACAAGAGTGTAGGTTGCTTGTTCCCTTCCCTTCTGCTCCTCAGTTGGTGTCATCTATCTTAGTCACTGCTTTATTGCTGTGAAGATACACTATTGGCCAAGGAAACTCTTAGAAAGCATTTAACTGGTAGCTTGCTTACAGTTTCAGAGATTTAGTACATTATCATCAAGGTAGGGAGCATTGTGGCATGCAGGCAGGTGCCTGAGCAGTAGCTGAAAGCTATATCATGATTTTTAGGCAGAGAGGGTGAGTCCAGGCTTGGCACTGGCTTTTGAAAACTCAAATCCCACCCCCAGTAACACACTTCTTCAACAACTCTTAATCCTTTTAATCCTTTCAAATGGTGCCACTCCCTGGTGACTAAACATTTAAATATATGAGCTTCTAGGGGCCATTCTTATTCAAACCATATCATCCATCATGATATAGTCAAGTCCTCACCACTGGCTTCCTCCACCTCATAGAACTGGAAGACCCTTTCAAGCAAAAGCCTTCCCACTATACCAGAGAAGAGATCATGGTTATAAGGATATTCACTCCTTGCAAGGGACAATGTACCGAACCTCTCCAAGAATCATCAGTACAGAATGCTTCTCCCTCCAAATGCTGCTTACCTCCACCCTCTGTTGACAGAACTGTCTTGCCCAAGACTGCCTCTTTCCAGTGCATCCAGTGGTGAGTCATTCCCAATTGTATCAAAACAGAAGGCCATCCCAAGGTTGTAGCTCCTTGGTTGTTTGGTTAAGGACTTTCCATGTCTTCAAAACCTGAGCTTCTCCCAAAACTCAGTCTGGCTTGCTATTTCTGCACAGAAGTGGATCCTTTAGGACCATTGGTTTTCAGTCTATGAGTTGTGACACTTTTCGGGATCAAACAACCCTTTCACAGAGGCCACATATCAGATATCCTGTATATTGGACATTTATATTACAATTCATAAAAGTAGCAAAATTATAGTTATGAATTAGTAATGAAAATAATTTTATGGTTGGGGGTCATCAAAACATGAGGAACTACATTAAAGGATCACAACATTAGGAAGGTTGAGAACCATTGCTTTTGTACCATCTTGCACCTACTCTCTGTTTCAGAGCCTGTTTCTTGAGGAACTCTGTCTATATCAGACAGACTTCTTCACTCTTCCCACCATAAGATTTTAAACTGTGATATAGGGGCAAGAACGATGGAGCTTCATTCCACAACATTCATGATGTAGATGATGAAAAAGAAAAGGAATGAGAAGAAGTTTTAGGATTGGATAGACAAAAATTTCCTTCCAACACTTGCTTTGTGATATGGAGCAAGTTGCTAAGCCTTTCTGTGTATCCTTTCTTTAAGGAAAATAAATACAGGTAATTCTGATAATATGGCATACTTCCTGGGGTGGCTGTAATAGTGACATGGAATTGTACACAATGAGAACCTAGTAGAGCAAAGGGCTCTGTTGATCACTAGTAATTTCCAATACTAGTCATTGTTTGCCAGATTTCTCTCTTACATTAGTGTGTAGTCAAAAAGGACAATGTTCTAAATGTGTACATCACTTTTCTAATTATCTACTGAAGTGTGATGCCAATTAAATGAGTTTTATGATATCCTCTAATAACAAGCTGGTCAAGGAATTTAAATTTAATCAGCAAAAGTGCCCAGTTCTAGTCAATCCTTTCCATGACCTGTGGGGCCCTCTGCTTGTTAAGCTCAAGCTTCAAATGCAATAGCTTATTTTCTTCACTTCTAGCCCCAGCAGTAAGACTGAGATACAGCAGATGGAATTATTGCAGCAGGATATCATTGCAAAATACATACAGAAGAGAGCAGAGATTTCATTGTAAAGCTCTTGTTTTAGATTATGCACATGTTCTCAGCTGCCTAGACCAGGGTAACGGCTTGACCTTTCTGAGCATTGGTTTATAATGAACTAGATGGTGTCCTGCCTTCCTTTCTTAAGCCTTCAAATTCTCATTCAAGTCTCTTCCTGGAGGGATAAATCAGTGTACTTTTACATCTTGTTAAAACTCCCCAAAGCCTGGCTGACCAGTGTTAGCTACTGCTACTGGTTGAAATGTTATCAATAAATCACACCCTCCTAGCAGGAGACCAGGTAATTTTACTGAGACCTATAATTTCACTGCTTTCACTTGTGAGCAGAGTTCATATTCATTGATCTAACCCTTCCCTGAACTGAGCCCGGTTTACTTACAGAATCATCTCAGTGCTCAAAGGTCACAGGCTGTCTGCACCACACTAGGTACTGGTAACATTTCCAACACCGTATGTGCCTGTTAATTCTCAGTATCTTCCTCTGTGGCACAACTTCCATTGCTTACCTTCTGTCAGTCCCATGCACATTCTGTAACACTTCACAGAGGCAGTCCACTAAGGACATTTTCCCTGCACTACCCTCAGGACTAATTTTCAGGCTTCCGAATATCCTCCACATACTCTGAAAACTAAACCCAAAACTCTACAGTACAAAATTCATCCCCCTGCTTGCCAGCCTTTAAATGGCAAGGCTTGGGTAGTCTTATCTGTCTTTGTACCAACAGCACCTGCACCTTGTATACAGCCAAGAAAATTGTGATGAACAGGAATGTCTTTTGAAATTATGAACTCTGGCATAGAAATATGTAACTTTGAATGAGGTAGGGCACATTGCTACAAGTTAAAATGATCTCTTTGTCTTTGATACAGTAAGACACCAATCAGACTCTCTTTGGATCATTAAACTGAGCCATTTCATCCAGAGCTTAGGAGAAGCTGATCCTATTGAATTCTGCTTTCTATTTTTTCAGGGCAGTTAGTGTCTCAGGGATTGGAATGCAGCTGTGGTATTAATACAGATGCTGACATGTCAGAAAGCCCAAGGAGCAAAGCTTTTGAGGGTGGAAAGATTACCAAAGGTTTTTTTTTTTTTATTTCTATGCAGTCCAGAGGCTCTGGGATGATCTAAATGGCATGCTGTTATATTCATCTGTGACTGCCTTTGCAAGTATGCTGTATTTTATGGGCAACCTGGTGGCAGGAAATATATTGTCCAGAGGTTTCTCTACCTGCTGTTGGATTCACAATTGAAGGTCAAATATATCATGCCTCACCTGCCAATGCTAACTTCTTCTTGCAAAATTATGGTCCTGCTGAATGAATGGATGCCCCTTGGTACACACACTCCTTTAGAGTTCTGTAGTCAATAGTTACTGATGCTGCTTAGTTCTTGGCAACAGTATTAACTTAAAGCCATAGAAGATGATGACCCTTGACCTTCTGATGTGTGGTTCAGGCCCTAAGATCTTTCCAGGGAGTATAAATGGCCATTCTAAATCAGGTTTCTATTTTTTTTCCTGCTCTCTGGGAACTTCTTTGCCTCTATCTTACTCTGCACTGCTGTGAAGAAGTTGGGGATCTGTCAAGGAGGTATTTATTCTTTGCTGAGTCAGGACTTCACTCTCTAGCTTCATATATATATATATATATATATATATATATATATATATATATATATATATATTTCTTCTCCATCTAGAAATAGTGATTTGGGGCTTCGGTTAGGTGATGAATTCTGTTACAAGATCCTTCTAAGAATATATTATACCTGAATTATAGTTGAAATGCTGTCCTAGTTGTTTGCTAAGGGAATGAAATTCATTAATAGTCTAATGTTCATCATATTTATATAATTGTTGACATCTTAGAACATTTTCATAATTGTTTTAGGGCTAAAAGAGAGGGTTGAGAGCATATAATCTAAAACCAGGTGGTATCTGCCACAGAGATTCCATTTAATAAATGCATGCTTCCACCTTAATAACAGACTTAACCTTGAAATATCCAAAATCTATTACTCAGAGTTACAGATAAAATGGGAACAATGATAACAACAAAACATTTTAGCAAAATGTAACTAACTAAATAAAATATTCATTATTTTCTAGTTACTTTTCAAAGAACTTCCTGATGCTTAGCAGGAATGAGAGGCGATGCCCTTTGGAAGATATTCAACAAAGAACATGAACAATACAAAATGTAGCCCCTTCTAAATATGATTCACTCACAATCTGCCTAACAGTGAAACCCAGAGGTAAAGCAAGGTGGCTCTCTGTAGTATTGTGGCCATTTGCTTGTCACAGATATTGCTTACTACAGATATTGCGCACTAAGCAAGGAGTGAAAACTGAACTGTGATAAACTACAGGAAAAATTTCAGGAATATATTGAAAGGTGTTACCCATAAAACCCTCTGATATAACCAAAAGGAAAGTTGTTGATTGTCAGTAGCCCAGATTCTCCATCTAGTGAGTAATGACCTAGTCCTTCAGTAAGCCTTGAGCAATCCATTGGCTTCAAATATCAGAGCACAAGGCTCAAAGTCACTGCTGAATTAGTAGATGAAGGAATGAATAAAGTTCAGAGAGATACAGCCAAAGCTGTTTTTGTCACAAGCCATGCGAAGTATAGAAGCTCATGAAATGGCTAATTAATTAGTTAATTAATTGGAAGATATCAGTAGGTGACTCTGGAATTTCAGTGACTCAGGGATAACTGTAATATCTCTTCAGTATTTCAAAGCACTGCTCAAATAACCTTTGCTTTCCATAATTTATTATTTTGAGATTCTTCCAAACACTTACTGGTCAAATAAAAGTCAGCATCATTTTCACAATTTGGCCAGCATTGCAAAGTGCAGAGAAAGGAGCAGGTTAATTTTCAAAGTGGAGGGTGAATGGATACCTGCAGGAGATTAAGCCACTATGGTAGTTCTTGGCTCTTAGTTATTGATGTTAAAAAATGAGTTAAGATGAATTTATAGACAGGACTCTTTGTTTCTTCTGGGCACTAGGCTCAGCAATATGGCTATTGTCCTGCTTTTCAGACTCTAAAATACATTCTTTTTCGAATTGATTACGTTTGTTTGACTCTTCTTTAACCTCATATTTTTTTAGTTATTCTGAAGAAGAGAACTTCGCAAAATAAACTTTAGACTATCTTTAAGATATGGCATTCATAGCTACTAGAAATAGTCATGAGCCTTTCACATCAACTTCAAGGGTCTGTGGAAACTTCAGACCTAAAGGATCTGAAAGTGAAGCTCACCTGTCTAACACACATCACCCATTTTCACAAATTCATTGCAATTCCTTCAACAATGAGCTAAAGATCTACAAATGAACAATCCCATGGAAAAGAAATGCCTCCAACGCCCATTTTCTAAGTCTAGTCATGCTTCCTTTGAAGCTATATAGGTTTAATTGTTTTTCATATAGTATATAGGAGTGTTTTTAAGAGACTAGTCTATTGTTAAAAACTATGGCTGGAGCTTAGAATTGGTATTTATTGCATCACAAGATATTTTCTTGTTTCATCTTTATTAAAAAATATCCTACTGTGAAACCTTTCAAAATGCATTTTATTAATTCTTTGAGAAAGTTTTCCCAAAAATCATATTTAGATTTTATTTGTTTTTCTTTTTCTTTATTATTCTTTCATACAATATATCCCAACTGCAGCCTCCCTTTCTGCCACTCCTCTCAGCCACCCCAGTTCCCCTCTCCCCCAAATCCACTCTCTGATGACAATTTGGTTAGGCACGTATTTATGGGTATAGAAGAATATCATCAGAAATTATTTTGTTGACTTTTTTCTTATTTTCTTTCTTTGCTTGTTCTTTTTGCTTCTACCTTGGTCTCTGGCCCATCCATCTTCTGGTTCCAGTTCCTGACCATCCAGGTAGTGTCAAGCATGGGCTCCCTCTCATGGCATGAGCTCAAGTTAGGCCAGATATTGGTTGGTCTGGGGCTGGAGAGATGGCTCAGCCATTAAAGGCCAGGCTCACAACCAAAAATTCTTTGAGAATTTTATGTAATATAATTTGATCATAACCATCTTTACTCCTTCTCACAACTTTTCCCAGATCTACCTCTCCTCCTTTTCCCTCCAAGCATCCTGTTATCTCTTGTTTTTTTTTTTTTTAACAATCTATCAAGTCCAATTTTTATTCCCCATATACTCATGGGTGTAGAGCCATCCACTGGGGTATGGTCAACTTACCAAGAGTCACACCCTTAAAGAAAACTAAATCTTCTTCCCCTAGTAGCTATCACCTGTCTACCATCCATGTATTCACAAGAACTGACCAAGCTTAACTTCCAAGATCAGATGAGATCAGAAGCACTCAGAGTAGGACAGCTGTGCATTCTATCACCTGACCATAGCACCTCAATTATGGGTGGGATCTCATTCCCTTTCCCCTCCATGCTAGAATGTTGGCTATATTGATGTTATGCAAGCAAACATAGCTGCTGCCATTTCATGGGTGCCATGGTCCTGCTGTGTCCAGAAGACACTGTTGTTGTTGTTGTTTGGTTGGTTCGTTTTTAGTCCTCCCTGAACTCTGGCTCATATAATCTTCCTGTGCCTACTCCATATTGGTCCCTGGTGTTTAGAGAATGAGTTGGTAATGTAGATGTCACAAGTTTCACTCCCTTGATGCTTATTCTCTGCATTTTGACCAGATATGCTTTTCTGTCTTAACCACTTTTGACTACACAAAGAAACTTCCCTGATTATATCTGAGAGCTGCATTCATCAATAGACAAGAATAACAGTTTAATACTCTGCCTACTAAGCAGGATGTTAGTAGTAAGTTCACCCCTGAGGCCTATGGGCTCCCAAACCATTGGTTCTTGGCCAGATATATAGTATAAGGCATATGTTTCCTCCTACATAGCAGATTTTAATTCAGTCAGAAAGGGATTGGTTACTCCTTATAGTATTTGTGCCACTATTCCACCTATGGATACAGATGGGCCATGTTGGTGATCATTGTATGTCACAGGGTTCAAAGCTGGATAAAACTGTTTGTCACAGTGCCCCCTTCCCTAACATCCTACATCTCATTGTGGAATATTATTAGTTTAAGATGTGTTACATTTGTTTATGCTATGGAATATTTAATGATGCAAAGATGAGTTACATTCTTATTTTTTATTTTTTTTGAGTTACATTCTTTTATGTTGCATTTGTTTAACTCTGTAAAGCTGTATTACTTGACCTGTCTAAGACATCTGAATGGTCTAATGAAGAGCTAAATGGTCAATAGCTAGGCAGGAGAGAGAAATAGGTGGGGCTGCCAGTCAGAGAGAATAAATAGGAGAAGAGGGAGGAGCAAAAAAAAAAAAGGGGGAGGGGAGAAGGAGAGGAGAGGCCAGCCACACAGCCACACAGCAAGCAGTGGAGTACGAAGTAAAGAAAGACATATAAAATAAAGGTAAAAAGAAAAGCTCAGAGGCAAAATATAATAAAAAATAAATGGGTTAATTTGTTAGAAAAGCTGGGTAGAAACAAGCCAAGCTAAGGCCAGGCATTCAGAATTAAAAATAAATCTCTGTGTATTTGTTTGGGAGCTGGATGGTGGGCCCCCCCAAATTAAAACAACCAACTACAACATCGATCTCCCAGTACTATGGAAGCTAGTGAACAGGAAGGAAGCTTCCTGGTATATGACAACTTGATTTCTTCATATTTTTTGACCAATGTATATGATATCTTCAGCAGCTGATAAGTCTTACCATCAAGTTCTGGTGGGAAAGCAAGAGCAATGGCAATTGTTTGTACTGTGTTGGTGTATCTCTAGTACACCTCTGACCAGCAATTCAAGAGGAGATACTAGGCATTTTAGTTAGCAACCTATGGCTTCAGGAAAGAGTAAACCTCCTTTGTGAATTAACTCCAATTAACACCTTAGTATGAATATATATATATAGTTTCCATATAGCTTTTCCATTGATCCATTATGATATTTGTTTCTCCCCTAGCATCTCCCTTTGCATTTTCCCTCTCAACTATCATTTATTTTTAATGCTGAGGACTTTTTCATGATGCATCATACAGGTTCTATTATAATTTTCAGTCAATATTCTTTGAGCCTTATGGAGTCCAGAGCTCTGTTTTCTAATTCAGTAGCTAAGTAGACAAATATGATGACTTGAATTTAGTCTTAATACATTTAAATATAAACACAATTCAAAACTGTGTTAGTTTCTTAATCATAGTAGTCACATTGCACATTCTCCACCACAGTATACAGCTATTCTGAAGAACAGTTCAATTAGAAATATTCAGTGTTGGTCTAGGGTGAACAAGAAAGATACAGCAAATACAACAGATTTAACTGATATCTGTGAGGCCAGTTTCATGATGGTATACCCATTCCTATTAGCTCAGTTAATGAGAATGAGATATGTTGGTCTTAAATGACACAAACTCTTCTGATGTCCAGTTCTTGCATGTGACTTTATTTGGGAGGAAGGTGTTCCACTCCCATTTTCCTAACTAGCTCTTTATTTCTTAAGCATTTCTTTAGGAATAGTGGCACACTGTCTAGAAAGGAGAAAGGAGAGAAAGGAAAATGGATTAGAAGGCACAGTGAATGTCTGAGAAATAAAACCCAAGCATTTTGGGTTTAAAAGTTCTCACATTGTAAGGAGGTCTAAAGTTTCACTTTAGAAAAAGAAAGAGTCTTCTCAGAGTTGATTTCTGCTTTTTCTGGCAAATTTTAACTTCCTGGTTCAAAGAAAAGACATTTATAAATGAGGCCCACAAGGCTTCTGTGACATCAAATCGCTCTTACAGCGCAACATTTTGATGAGTTGAGTGTAAATGAACCAGAAACATGTGGATTAAATTTCCCCCATGGTAGTAAGAGGTTAGAAAAATTGAGGGGAAAATGTGCCTGGGAAAATGCACTTGGGGGTTTGCTGGGCCCTTGGTACTTAAAACTCAGAACATACTATTTTGTTGGAAGCAAAATGAAAGCAGAGTAAGTTACCTCAGTACTGCAGCCTGTGCAAACGTCTAGGGGAACTTGGAAATGGAAGGTAAGTTTTCCTAGAACTACAGTCTGGCTTGAGAGGCAATTCTTGGTAGCACCTGCCTGGAGCAGTAATTTGATAGAGAGTGTAGAGAATGGGAATAGATCAAGTTCTCCCATCCTTTCCCCAGTGAGCAAAGTCAGTTAATAGGGAGGGTGGTGCTGACCTATCAAGGTTACTTGGAAGAAAGAAGTCAAAAGGATGCTCTCCACCTTTGTACTAGCAGTGTCTCATTTGCTTGCTTGAGTGCCACTAAAAGGTCTGTCACTGGGGACACTTCATGTTCAGATCCCTTCAGAACCCCAAGGGAAGATGGCAAAAAGAGGGGGAACAGGAGCAAAACATTAGGTAAGAGATGATATCACCATCAATTCAGGCAAATTATAAATACCTAGGGAAAGATTATTAGAACTGGGCAGTATTGTATATGGCAGTATTCCCAGCTCTTGACAGCAGAGACAGCCTCAGTTAAATCCAGGTTGTGCTACAAAACAACAAGAAATGAATATTAACACTTGAAAATGGTCTTTACGTGGGAAATAAAATGAGAATTCACTTTAGGAAAGGGGAATTGACCTCTGCAGGCACCAGGCACTTGTATGGCATACATGGCTACATGCAGGCAAAACACTCATATAAATAAATAAAATATGTCACCCAGGCAGAGACCAAGTTGCTTAATTGTATGACTTTTTCATCTGCTGTTTCTGAATTATACAAACCTAGAAGCCAAGGGAATTAATAAACCCATTTCTCTGATAATTGATAAGTGTCTATTGAGTGTGTAAACACTGTGAAGACAGAGACACCATAATATGGTCTTGGGGCAATGATGCTTAGCTTAGGGTTCATGTTGTTCACCCAGATTACTCCTGTAGACAGACTAGAATGTTAGACAAATTTAAATTGTTCAGGCCCAGTTTGTCTCATTAATAATCTTTGCTGTCATATTAATAATCCTTGTTTTAAGGCCTGGAAATAAACACAAGCTGAGGGAGAGTTCCCTGCTTTTCTCAGTTTGTTTCCAGTGAACCCTCAGCCAGAGTCACTTGCAGGAAGCTGTATGTTTCATTAGAGGAACTACACTGTTAATTCACAGAGGCTCATATAAATCACTGCCTCTTTTCAAAGTCTCAGATTAAAGCACACCAAGTCACAATATTGCCCCCAATGAAGCAACCCTTTCTTTCTGAAGCAGGATGTCTCCATATACTGTCAACAGGAGCTACTTAACTTCTTTGCATGCACATATCTGCTTTCATTTTAATTAATGGTCATATGTTTCAATGAGGAAATGAAAGCTTGTTTCATAAAACTGGAAGGATGAAAATGAGACATGTTTGGATGACCTTAGTGAGCTCACTCACTGACCCACATGCTAACAAACCAAATAATGGGGTTACAGTAATTTAAAGTGAGTTCCTGCTAACTCCCAGTTCCTCATTCTTTTCATATCAGCACTGCTTGAGAAGTTGAGTAGTAATCCTAAGTAATCAGGTTAATCATTGTTCTTACTAATATTGTCTGGCAATAGATATCTCAGAAAGAAGGGCTGAGAGAAAACAGTCTTCAGACCATGGAATAAAAGATCCCTTAATTTCTAAGCTACCTATGAGAGCTGCAAGTCCTCACACTGCAAGAGTACTAAAACAGGCTAAGCTTAGACATGAGACATTTGGCCTCCAAATACATGAAACGCCAATTAAGAGATCAATAATGGGCATCTGATCATTTTGCCTGGGACTTACTCTTCCCTATACACTGTGAAAAATGATTAGTTTCATGTTATATTTACCTATCACTTGTAAGTTCATATGTGCTGATTTTGTGTTAGAAATCTATCTTCTGTGTAGAGACCTAACTAATTTACTTTATGTTTGGTGTTAATGTTGTATTTAACTGCATTATATTAAGGATCATATATATTAAATAAGTGAGTATATATATTAAAGAAGTCCTAGCTTCTCTCTTTTCTAAAATTTATGTTATATAGATAAAATGATTAAAGTATCTTGGAGACACAGCTCCTTAGGGTCTGAGTAAGAAAGAAGGATGTAGACACTAGTGGTTAAGAGAAAGTTCTGGAAACAATCTGAGTTTGAGCAAAGGTTCTTGCTGTGCAGACTTGGCCAAGTCCCAAGATCTTTCTTCATCTCAGTTTCTCATCTGTAAAATGAGAAAAGTAATTGTAGTACCATATAAAATTGTTTGAAGAGGAAAATGATTTATTGTGTGTAAGGTCTCAGAACAGTGGCTGGCATATAATTAATACCCAATGAATGTTAGATTCTACCCTTTTCTTTTCAATAGTAACTCTACACCCTCTCACTTGTGTTAACTCAAAGAACTCTTCTTTAGTGCTACTTTGCACTTGGTTCTTTGTTCTTTTGACACATGTGAATAATTTTTAAAGAAAGGAAAAATATAGACTTTAAAGGTTTCTTCTTGATTTATTTTATTTTATGTGTTTAAGTGTTTTGACTGCATGTATGTACTGCATGCATGTATCACATGTGTGCCTGGTGACTACAGAGGTCAGAAGAGGATGTTGAGTCCACTGGAACTGGAGTTATAGATGGCTGTGGGCCACCATGTGGGTGCTGGGAATAGAACCAATCCCAGATCCTCAAGTACACTTAACTGCTGAGGCAGTTTTTTAGGATCTTAAAAGGAGGCGCTTATAGGGTTGGGGATTTAGCTCAGTGGTAGAGCACTTGCCTAGGCCCTGGGTTCAATCCTCAGCTCCAAAAAGAAAAAAAAAAAAAAAGGATGCGCTTATAATCCTTTCACCCTCTCTTCTGCAATTCTCCCTGAGCCTTAGGTGTGGGAGTGTTTTGTAGATGCATCCATTGGGAATGAGCTTCACAATTCTGCATTTTAACTGGATGTGGTTTTCTGTAACGGTCTCTGTCTGTTACAAAGAGAAGTTTCCTTAAAGAGGGGTGAAGACTACACTTCTCTGTGGGTATAAAGACAAATGTTTATGGATTGATTTTAGACATTATGCTTGTTTTGGAAATTAGAGGTTATAGATTCTCCTTTGATAGCCATGACTTTACTAGCACTGAGTATAGGCATGGTCAACCTATTGTTGAGTAGGTCTCAAGATCAATTCAAGAGCTGTTGGCTACCTTCAAGGTATATGTGCTACTACTGCAACCTGAGGTTATGGTGACATGATGGTCACTGATGTGGTCCACAGTCATCATAGCTTAGTAGGACTGTTGGTTGCCTCCCTGCTTTGAATGCTTGCATGATACTTTTGGTATCATGAAGCTTAGTCCTCAGGGAGAGGAAATTCAATATATATATATATATATATATATATATATATATATATATATATGAAACAACAATTAGTGAAAAAAGAGGACATGAATTTGAAAGAGAGTGTAGATAGCTTTATGGAAGGATTAGAAGAGAGTAAAGGGAAAGAATCAATGTTGTAATTACACCCCACAAATTAAAAGTAAAAAAATTCTTTTGTATTTTCAATTTATTTATTCAATCAAATCATCATATTTACAATAACATTTCTTAGTAAGTTTTCAACTTTGTGTCATTTCCAGGATTGTCCTTAGAATATCTTTCTTGATCAGCCATTATTTGCAGTGCAGCTTAACTGCCTCCATGCTACTGGCTACCATTTCCAGGTGCTCCTGCCTAGTGCTTCATATAAATCAACTTTTACTTTACCACTTTCTGTTTGGATTGAAACACTGCTACACAAGAGGTCATTTCTGATCTAGTACTATAATTCTGGTCAAAAGTTCACGAATGAGGAAGTCATAGGCCTTAGGACTGAGCCTACAATTCTTATTTCGCTGAATGATCATGCTTTGAAATTGCCTTCTAAATGTTTGTATTTATACCCTTAGCTCTGCACTGCTCTTAATCTTTGTCCAAGAAGCTTCATTTTGCAGTGAACAGAAGTCAATAGAGGGATATGTAACTGGTTAAAGTGGAGAGAATAAGAGATTGAATGCTCAGCCCTATCACCACCAAAGCTGAGGAAACAATGTGGTAAAGGGTGTGGAATGAATGCAAGACCTGAAAGATGGGCACGAGTGCTGGTAAATTCTGTCTTCAGAACATTGCATGACTATTGTCCTCATGAACTTACAGAATTAAGCCAGCCAAAGTCCCATCATAGGTGGACTAGATGATCTAGCTGCAAAATTTCCCATACTGAGGAGCTATTGGCAATGGATAGGGGCTGGGGGAGGGAGAATTGTACTTTGCTAAAAGATATGGCCACTGGTGAA
This sequence comes from Peromyscus eremicus, assembly GCF_949786415.1. Taxonomy (NCBI): domain Eukaryota; kingdom Metazoa; phylum Chordata; class Mammalia; order Rodentia; family Cricetidae; genus Peromyscus; species Peromyscus eremicus. The sequence continues at coordinate 111,515,028 of NC_081417.1, read as the reverse complement.
CAGCCATATCCATACTTCTCTGGCAGATGACCCCATACCCATGAACACATGGGAAGCACTAACTGGATTTATTGGTTGTTAAAAGAGAGAGAAGGAAAGCCATGAAGTTGGAAGGAGATGGTATGGGAGTGTATTGGAGAGATGGAAGGAAAATGGGGGTAGATATTATCATGTTCCATGGAAAAATAAAAAAAAAATCTTTTATCAGTATTTTATTTTTTGAGATTTTAATGTAATTGTATCTTTTACCCCTTCCCTTTCCTCATTTCAAACCCTCCCACATACCCTTCTTTTTTCTTTCAAATTCATGATCTCATTTTTAAAAATAATTATTCTTCCATTAAAAATATTTCTGGAAAAAAATGGAGTAGGGGACAACAACTTTTTTTTTTTTAAACTCTCTTCCTTTGGTATCTTTCTTACCTCCCCACCACCAATATCTCAACATTCATGTGACTTGTATTAACTCTACTGGCACATACATTACCAGAAATAACAATAAGATCTCAAGATATTTCATAGAGAAATGCTAAGGCTTAAAGGGACTTTGAAAGATAATGCATCTGATAGGTGGACTGTTGTCACTCTCACAGGGCACTGAAGCTCAGAAATACTGAAAAATCCATTCAAGATGGTGAGCGTCAGAGGGTCAGAAAATCATAGCATTCAAAATCTATGAAGACTTCAAAGCCTCTGGAGTCAACTCACTTTTGTTTTCTTTTAGGAAGCTAAGATTTATTGACACAAATTCACATTGCCGACATTGCTGATGTATTTTAATAAAATATGATGTTTTATTCCCTTCTTAAAATTTGCATTGTTGGTGCAGAAGATCAGGCACCAAACTTGCCTCTTGCCCTATTTATTTGAAACAATCTGGATTTCTGTAATAAAAAAAAAAACCCTTTACATGAGTGATGACTTCAGGCTCCTGCTTTCAGCTTGTTCAAACAAGAGGAAAAATGGAAGGAAAAGAAAGAGGAGGAGGAAGAAGAAGGAAAAGAGGAAGATGATAATAAATAGAATTTTGAGATTGTTTTCCCCCTATGGTACTTCAAATTGCTCTTTCCACCATAGCTGGACTTTTGATGCCGGCCCTATAATGAACAAGAGGTTGAATTAAGATTCTATCTTAATACTAGAATGTAGACTTGTTTTATTCACTTGGGCATGGAGGGAATTTGGGATCATACAGTGAAGTAAGTAGACAGGAAACATCTTGCCCATATCTTTTTGCTTGTGAGCCTACCTTTGAATGGCTGAGCTATGCTAGAAGATACTCTGCACACTACCAAAGAAGAAAAAAAATCATTAATCCAGCTACAAATCCTGTCATCCTACAGCATGGACCTGCCTGCAAGCTGTGCAAGTGTGATCGTGTCACCAATATTAGGGTAGTAACCGAATGCTTTTAAAAATTGGATTTAAGGCCCACACCATGAGCTGCTAAAGTAGGCAAGAACCTGAGACTAGATAGGCCACGGACCTGGAGGAAAACCTAATACTATCATTCTACTAAAGTAACATAATAATAAAATGATTCCTAATGAAATACTGCTATACCCATGTATCAATGCCTCACTCAGCCCTCACCAGAAAAGATTCCTCTTGCATTAGATGGAAACTAACACAGACACCAACAATACAGAGAGTGAAAAACCTTAGAGCACTCAGAACTAAATGGGATATCCTCCTCCAACTGATCTCCCCAAGGCTCAGGGATCTCTGTGGAAGAAGGGGCAGAAATAATCTAAAAGCTAGAGGTAATAGATGACTCCAAAGAAACAGTGTCTTCAAGACACAAGACTGATCACATATGAATTAATGGAGACTATATTAGTACAAGATCTGCACAGGTTCAAACCAGACAAAATGTCAGGCCTGGAAAGGGAAAAGGAAGCAAAGCTCCACCCCATGCAAAAAGCTGTTTTCAATTGATACCTGCTGAGAGAAGAAAATCATTTATCTACAATGGAGTGTTACTGGGTATAATAACCACACTCCAGGGCAGGCCTTACACCAAGCAAACTCCAAAGGGACTCTATGGTTTTTGTTGTTTTGTTCTCCTTTGTTTGTGTGTAGAGGGGTCTTTTGCTTTCTTTTGGATATTTTTGTCCTATTAGTTTCGTTTCTTTTGTTTGTTTTTTTTAGTTGTTTTGTTTGTTTATTTTTGAGAGTAAAAGAAAGAAAGAAAGAGAGCATGAAGTTGTGTGAGTAGGAAGAAAGGGATGATCTAGGAGGAGTTGGAAGAGAGGAAATCATGCTCAAACTATATTGTACAAGCACAGTCTCCTACTGTCTCAAGATTATTGACCTTCATTGTTCTGATTATAAGACAATCTGCTACTGTGAAGGTTGGTCTTCTCTTCATTTTATTTCCTTATCTCCTACATCAAACCCAACCTAACAGTTTATGCTGAAACCAAGGGAAGTTTTGGAGCCCTGTATCCCAGCCCTCACCTCTGGCAAAATTTTATCTCTCCCCTTCCCATCTCTTCCCTTTCCTCTCAGACAGGTCAAATCAAGAGTGTGGCCACTTGCTGAGCTTACTAAGGACTTAATGTCAACCAGTCCTTACCTGAAAGCTCTGGGTTATTTGTTTGCAGCTTTTGTCTGTGTAAGTGGTTCAAGCCCATTTTGGAGACTTTATTGATGTGCCACACAAACTCAGTTTAGATCTTTTCCCTCATCTGCCATCCTCTATTTTTGCTCTATCTACCACCCTCCAGAGTAGAAGCTTGTCACACCAGCTCATCCAACATTCATACACCAAGGTAAGGTCCAGGTTCAGACTATAGGAGCCCCTAGATTGATACCCTCTGTCTGGACCCAGGGCCTCTAGACTTCTGTCTCTGTCTTTCTGCTTTTTTGTCACAGACATTTGAACATAGGCTTCCTGCTTTTGTCTTTGTCAGGTCCAAGATCTCCATTTCTGTACCCTTTTGGCTTGTGTTAAAACAAACCGCAAAGCATTAGTCTGCCTGTCAACTGAGATCTGGATCCAACACAAATTGGACAATACTTTCAATATTCGAAGTCTTCCTGACTCAGACAACTTCTTAAGATAGACTGGCAAACGGTCTGAAGCTCCCATCTTCAAGTTTCCTTTCTATCTCTACTTCTTTATTCCTTCATTTCTTTATACCAGGTTTTTCCAGCTCTAACTCCTAAACCTAATTTCCTAGACTCAGTCTCAGATGCTAACTGATGAGATCCCCTCTATGAAAGCAGTACAGCAGCTGCTGAAAATTACCGTTCTGTTAATGTTCAAGGAGAAGCTGACTCTGAAGATGGATTTGCCCCTCCTACTTCACATTCAAGCATGTTTCTCTCAGAATTTCTTCCAAACTCCTGTCCTGAGTCAAGCTGCCCCCATGTAGCTAGATTTCTCCAGTCCCACCAGCCCCCCCGCCCAGTCCTGTGGCCTGCTTATAAAATAATCACTCAGAAGTGTATATTAATTATAACTTCTTGGCCATTAGCTCAGACTTATTACTGACTAGCTCTTACACTTAAATTAACCCATAATTCCTATGTAGGTTTAGCCACATGGCTTGGTACCTTTTCTCAGTTCTGCCTTATCACATTGCTTCCTCTGTGTCTGGCTAGTGACTCCTGACTCAGCCTTCCTCTTCCCAGAATTCTCCTCTTCTGACACCGGCTATACTTCCTGCCTGGCTACTGGCAATCAGCATTTTATTTATCAACCAGAGCAACATATATTCATAGCATACAGAATGATATCCCACAGCACCCCTGTCTCTGTGACAGGAAAAAGGGGGACAAAACACCCTCAAATGTAATGATTTTTGTGCCTTTAAGGACAGCTAACAATTCACAACATGTGTTGAATTCCACTGATAATATTCTTTATGGAGATTTGGGGTTTATGTTGTACTGAGAGACAAACCAACCTTTGGGTTTTTAAAAGACCTTTCTGACTTTCTACTTCCCTTTCTCTTGTAACTCTGAGAGGCCTGATGCTGTGATCATAGCTGCTCTTAACAGTTGCTTGTGGACTCTCCACTTCCTTGAGCTGAGACCATGAGATTCATTCCAGATTCCTTATTTTTCTATATTGGTCCTACCTACTTTGTCCATAGGTACCATCTCCTCCTGTATCTGTACTCTCCTAACTGAACTTCCTTCTTTAAAAAAAAAGGGTAAAAAGATCCACATTTTACTTGTAAGATGGTGACTCCCACAGGGACTTGTACTTTGGTATGAGATGGGCTTTCTTTACCATGAATTTGAGCTCATCTTAAGCAGATAGAAACCATGAAGCTTTGCCATCTTGGCTGGTTACTTCATTAAGAAGGAAGCAAGCATGTCACTTGGTCACCATCTTTGCAAATGATATAAAGAAAAAAAAACAGTACATAACTCCATTACCATCACAGTTAATGTAACTACATGTCACAAACCAAAGTGGAGGCATCCATAAAACTTCCTTTTCCTACTGAGCAAGCAGAGGATCACTGCACTGCTTTCACATTAGCCTAAGGAAGACATCGGTTCTCCAAGGTGTTTATTTTGTACGTATAATGATTTGTTTAAATTCAGACACAATTTTTACATGACACATTACTAGCTTCTAAGGAGAACCTGGGACTCAAAGGAAAAAATGTCAAGTGCTAGAAAAGTTGTTGCTAGTGAGGAACTGCTACACAGGCTCTGCTGGGTCTCACTGCCTCCTGTTTAAGCCTGGTATCCCTGGGCTTCTTTCTTCTAAGTGATATAAAATGTTCTTTCCCCTCTCATTACTTCTTTATGTCACACATGTGTGCTTGTTTCAGCCTGATCTAATGAGATATTTACTAAAGATCTTCATGTTAAGTTTCCCCTTTACTTGAGGATTATAAAAAATTAATATAAATAAACAGGTACGTTCAAAATCTTGGTTTATTAAAATATATCTTATGCATGATTACGTATATACAGACTGTCTACATGTGAATATGGTTTGTTTTATGTATTTAGTACAAAATTGGCTTGTAAGTTCTCATGTAAGGCAAGTTGTTAACTTGTCCCGACTTCATTTTCTTAATAGTAATAATTAAGTTTTACAAATCAAAATAATAATACAAGACAAAATATATTTAATCAATATTACCACATGGGTAAAATAAATAGATACAGCTAATGATCCTGTCTCTTTGTTTTGGACAAGTAACATGTTTTTGTTTGTTCGTTTGTTTGTTTTCTTTTTATTAAGAATTTTTCTACTCACCCACAGATCCTACCTCCTCCCTCCTCCCACCTCCCAGCCCTCCCTCCCAAGCCACCCCGCATCCCCACATCCCCAAAATCAAGGTCTCCCATAGGGAGTCAGCAGAGCCTGGCACACTGAGCCTAGGTAGGTCCAAGCCCCTCCCCATTGCACCAAGGCTGTACTTGTTAGTTTATTTTTACTTTAAATCTGCATTTAAGCACAAGGACTACATAACCACACAATTCAGGTCAAAATGTCATCACCTTTATTTTTATCCCTATTCTGGTACAACATGGTCCCTATCGCTTGAGAGTATATAGTAAGCAATGATTTTGCTCCTACTCCAGGATATGTTTTTCTTAGTGGAAAGTTTCCCTCATTTTAGATGAGAATAACTATGCATGTGCTTTTAAATATGTTTAATATATAGATAATGTATATATATATACACATCTACATTTATATATATATATATATATATATACATACATGTATATATGTGTGTGATTTTTAGTTTGTTTGTTTTACCACTGCAGCCTCCTTCAGCACAAACAAATTGGTTTTTCAAACTGCAATACAGGGATTATGTTCTATATTCTTAATTAAACATTTGCCATCTTCAGACCTTCAGCTGTGCTAGACTAAAATGATCAGTGGGACTTTTAAATACCCATATTCTTCTATAAAGGGAGAATATGAATCGGCCATCCCAGCTAATTTTATACAAACAAAAAAGTGGCTATAAGGGGAAAGCTCTAATCTATGCGACTAAAAAAAAGTTCTTATGCAAACTCAATAAAGCTTTTCAGCACGATTGCTTCTGGATCATCCACACTCTCATCGGTAACCCCTTAGAAATCCACTGTATATAAATAAGCGCAATAAACTCTCTGACTAAGGGGTAGACATTGATTAGGTCCCACTCCTCCAGGGAGAAAATTCTTAAAACAGATAATAAATTCATTTGTTAATGCTACTAGGTCTCATGGATTTAAGAAATTTTAAAAATGTTATAAGGATATAAAATGGAAATTATTTTATTAAAGAAGGATTTGTGCATGAAGATAAAGATAGATGGATATTTCCAGAATGGAAAAGAAAACTTGAAAATTTATGCATGTTATGAATGTCTGAGTTGGTTATTTATGATATTTAAAAGATAATACATAGAGATGAAATATAAGCTATTAAAATTTCTCAGGCCAAAGATTAACAGTTACAAGAACTAACTAAAATTTATTTCTAATCAAAGTTTACTCTTAAATGCCTGATTATTAAAATATTATACAGTAGTTAAAATTAAAAGGCTGTTGTAACTGACCTTCTGGATGTTTTATAACATGGAGGCTATTCTGATATGCTCAGAGAAAATAAAGGAGACTATTTCCTCCTTGCCCTCTGATGTCAGTGACTTCCCAGGGAACTGTAAACCATCCCTAGAAATGTCCTGAAGCTCTGGAAATTCATCTATTCTCTTGTTCAGGGAAGCAACAGAGACCCCACTCAATTAATTCTAATCAATCTGTGAAGATGAGGGTCAACACAAAGAAAAGATTTCCTCAGTGCCTCAAGGGAAAGCCACAGTCAGTCAAGCAAGTTGACTTATCCTGATATAGTTAGGCAACAGGTAGGAGAAATGTTCAAGAAGTCAGAAATTTCTCACAAGCTCAAGTGACCCCTGAGAAAAGGCCCTTAATTGTCTCTGACAGCATTCCAGAAATTTACCTCAGCTACCTACATGGTCTTAAACACCAAGCAAGAAAGTATAGACAACATTAAAATGATCAGTATGTTTCTTTAAAAGTTGAAAGGATTACAGTCCTCAGACATTAAACTTTACTATGTAAAATGGTATTTGGGCAACTATTGACTAACTAACGGTTCTCTTTCTAGTGTATATTATAATATATATCATGTATTATATAATAATATATCTAATACATATTAGATATATATGACACAATATAAATCTATTTCTCTCTATATATACACATATATAGGTCTATCTGTCTATCTATCTATCTATCTATCTATCTATCTCCCAGACATAGGACAATACCTTGAAGTATTAAGGCACTGCGGTGTCTATTGACAGCTGAGAAAGACAGGCCTATATTCTTCGATACTGAGGCCAAAGCTAGAAGCTTTATTTACCAACTATGGAACACTATCTCTTTCTGGTAGAATATTTCTCGTCACTGTGACATGTTCTTCTGCACCCTAACCACCCATGCTCCCTGATTAGAGGAGGCTACCAGATACTATCAGATTTGGTAAATTATTTGGGATACCCAAAGGTGTCCTTGGGATATAATCAGACAATCCCACAAAAAATGACTCAATATAAATCTATTTCTTTTTGAATTGTCAATTAGGCACTGAATGTGACTTCTCTTACAAAGCTTCCAATTGCTTATTCCTTATGCAAGAGTCTGATGTAGCAGATAGCTGCTGATAGTCACTTTATCTTTTTACAGAACTATGGTGAATCGTCCAGCCAGCTGCATGATTACATTTTATCTTACTAAACAAAAGTTATATTAATCATAATGGTAAAACATTTTCTTGATTAACTTTGTTTGTTAATGTTCCTAGCAAGATGGAATTAGAGGAGACCCTATTTCAACCTTTCAATACATGGCTGGTACTGAACTTAACACTGGCCAATAAAACATGTTTAAAGCTCTTCCACCAAAGCAATGGCATTATACCTTGTAATGAACAACAATGACAAAGTCCTTAGTTTTGCTAACACCTATGTGAGAACCTGTCAAGGATCCCTTAGATGGCTTTGTTACTTGTTCTCTTCCTCTAATAAGGACAAATTTATGGTGATATTTTATTTGTGCTGAAATGTGATTTTATTTGTATGTTAATAAATAAAGTTGCCTGGGGTCACAGCTAATAGCAAGCCATTTAGCAGAAGTTTGGCAGTGGTAGCACATGCCCTTAATCCGATTACATGGCAGGCAGAATCTGTGTGTTCAAGGACATAGCCAGTTTGGTGACACACACCTTTAATCCAAGTACCAACCATAGAGACCTGGAGGTCGGTATAGACAGGCAGTGATGAAGAAGTCATGTGGTTGGGTTTAGAACCAATGAGAAGGCAGAACAGAAAGGCAATAAAAATATAGACACACAGGAAATAGGTCTCTTTTTTCACGGGAAGTACGGCAGCGGCTGGTAAGCTAAAGATTATTCGCTAGTGCTCTGATCTCTAGGGCTTTTTAACTCTTTATTTGGCTCTGTGTTTCTTATTTAATAAGACTGTTTAGAATTACATCTACACAAATTTTCTTAATCATTTTCTTAACGACTCACATAATACATTTCGAGGAGGATGCATGCTATCATCACAGGGCTATCTTATGTTCTGGATCTGTGTTATTTGTTAAGTTTAATCATGATTCCTAAGTCAAACCTCCTCTGAGGCACTCTAATTGGGGCTCCTTCTGCATCACCCCTTTCCCCAGCTTAGGAGGGGTTAGAACAATCTGTGCCCCAAAAACCCTAACAACAGTTTAGGTGACTTCTCCAAGGGGACAAATGTTTGTCCAACTCAACCCTCTTCTTACAACTCTGGGCATTTTTTTTATGTTCAGACTCAGAACAAAACCAGCTGGACTGAGGGCTTCTTTGCAAGAGATCTCAGAAAGCCTTAAAGAAAGTTCACACCAGCTAAACATCCTTCAGGACCAACTACTTGGACAAGGAGGTTCTCCAACATTAAAGAGAATACATCATCACCCCATCTTATTTTCTGTCTTCAGGATCTGGAATGGAAGGTTAATGACCAGAAAGCCTCAGGTAGGCTGAGAAACTCTGGGTTATGTAAAACTTGGAGAGTACAGGGGAACAGAACTGGATTTGGAATTTTCCACCCAAAGTTCTCCTTTCTGATCTATAAAGTCCCAAGCCCCCTATTTCTGGACACACAATCTCTACTCCCGTGGATAGACTACTGCCTGTAGTAGGACAGGCCCATAGGGTCAAGGAAATTGGCTCAAATCAGTTGCCAAGGCATACTCATAACATATTTCCTTGTGAACCAAACTGGAATCTGCCTAAGGGCCTAGCAATAGGTGCTGTCAAAGTACCTGGTTGTTGTCAGCATTCCTGATCATGCAGAGTCTGCCTGAGGGCCTAGCAACAGGCACTATCAGAGTTCCTAATCATGCACAGCCAATGAGGGACTACCACACAATGCCACCAGATTGGGACACAGCTTGGGTGCTGGGAGGAGGGTATATAAGAACTTCCCCATTATTGAATAAACCAATTTGCTGTTTGCCTTCAACTGACTCCCAGTGTCTGTGTCTTTTGATGCCACACCTTCTCACCCCCTCCCCCGTGGGAGCCCTTAGGATCCTGCAACATTGGGAGCCATTAGGATCCAGCAACAACTGCCCTTTATTATTTTAATTAAAATACAGTCTGCTTTGGATATATATATATATATATATATATATATATATATATATATATATAATTTCTTTAATAAAAAAGGTAAAATCTTGGCTTGGGAGTTCTGCTTATCACATTTCCCATTTTTAGCTATAATTTATTTAAATGAAAACACTTTAGCACATTTTCTGTATAGTTATTCCAAATATTACCTCAGTATTTCTTTTAATAAGTATGTTTAATATTTTCTTCAACTGAATGACTACATTAAGAGCAATCTTTCTAATATTTTTGTTTGGGATTTTGAAATATAAGTAGAAAAAGATACAAAGTTTATAAATTAAACAGTAACTTTTCATCCTCAGTAAAAGTGGCACTTTTCAAGAGGGCTTTTTTAAGCTATACTTCATCTTAACATGACCTCCATCTTTGGTTGAAACTATAAATCAAATTGCGGTCTTAGGGACAATCTTCTCCTGTTAATTAGTTTTTTTCTTTGGAGAGTTCTAAATTTTCTTGTCTATCAGTTGATGTTAGTTTCCAACATTTTCTGGAAAAAGTGATCTTTTTTTTCTGAGCTTTAAACTGAAAATTTATTCCTGAGGTTCTTTCCTTGTTTTAAAAGTTATGCATCATTTAATATGAATTTAATTTTGGGAGTAACTTTGTAATTGACCCATTGAAAACTCCTTTTGTGCAGGGAACAGCATCTCTAGTGTGGTAGGGAAGCAGATGCCTATTCTCATTAATGGTCTTCTTGTGATAGAACTTCTTCAAAACATCTGCTTCATTGGCTGGTAGGGTGGCTTCTGGACAGAGAAGAGAATGAGATAGGCTATGTAGTGTTGGAATGCTTTGATACTTATATTTAAACAATATCCATCTCTGTATGCTTCTAGATATCAGCTGCATTTCTCCTCTTTGCATTCATAAAACCCCTTTCATAGTGCTGCGCACAAGTTTAGTGTTTGCAGTTATGCCTCATGAGCTTTTTGTTCTCTTAAGCTTATGATGGTAAGAGATATCAGGCGCTTTGTCCATGTGACAACTCATAGACTTTAGTGTTCTCCCTTGTAAATAGTTATCCCTGTCACAGCTGAAGGAATAATACTGCACTTGTATCTTCTATTAGTAGAAGATATCAGTATACTATATGATGAGTTATCCCTCATAATACCTAGCTAGAATGCATATGTATTAGACAAAAAGTTTAAACATACCTTAGACAAAATTATGAATGTTTTTTGGTTAAACAGGAAATAGACTTACTCCTTTATTTTACAAGTTGTGTATATTTTGAATCTAAGTATACAAACAAGATACAAAAAACAGGAGTACCGGATGTATAGCTGGGCCTTGTAAAGTTCTGAGCATTTTAAAGATAGAATAACTTCTGTAATCAAATGGCAGCTCTGACACTTTCATAGGCTCTCAATTTTTCTCCTTTCAGATGAAAGTATCAAATATTTTACTTTGGTGTTTGCAGTAATTGACATACTCAATTGTCCTTTCATGCCTTCTTTTATCATACATCTTTTTTTTCTACCAGAACCAAATGAAGAATGGAATGTTCATAACTATGGTTCAGATACTCAAAAGAATCTATTTGATTCCTTCAATGATAGCTCTGTGCTGGACAGGACTTCTGCATCTCATGGCCACCAAATCAGGCATAATGAAACACAAGTTGGACATGGGCTATCAAACTCTATTTTATCCCATTTAGAATATACATCTGGTTGCCAAATTATGAAGACCTCCATTTACTGTAACATTATGTAGAAATTACAGATTCTTCTTTGGGATCAAAGGCATAAAGAGACAGGCTATATGCTTGGATCAACTAATTGACTATTGGTAAGGAGAAGACAACTTATATTTAGAAGTAAGTACTATAAATAATATGGCAATATTAGAAATAAAAATTGTCACTCATGGAGAAAAAAGTGCATTATAATCTTTTAAGCTTAAAAACCTTATTCATTTTTTATTTACTTAAAATTTTTTAAATTATTTCTTTTTTTTAAATTGATATAAAATTCAACATTCCTTCCCTTTCCTCCCTCCAAACCTTCATGGCCTCTTTTTTTTTCATTAATTGTTGCTATATATATATGCATATACATATATCTTTCTAAATACATAAATCCCACCTGCTCAGTCTCTATCACTAACTACACAATGTTGGGTCGGTATAGTGAGCACCATGAATGAAACTTTGATGTTGGCTTTAGTATTACTGCACATCTGATTCCGTAGCCTCACTATTCTAAACTTAGGAGTTGGGAATGTGATTGTTATTTGCCAGATTTCTGCAGCCTCAAATATCTCCTTCAGCTTTCCCTAGGTACAACTCAAATTAGCACTTACCATGAAGTCGTTAGTCTTGGCCAGCTTCCTAATCAGCTGCTTTATCGTTCGAGGAGGATCTCTCTTTCTGTTGTTTTTTACCTTTCAGAATTAACCTCAAGCTTTCGTGAGATTAATTAAAAATTCATGCTTAAGCCTCTGGGATTCAAATTTATTCCCCATATTGCACATTTATTCATAGAACAGGAGTTTAGTGCACTCTGGTTGAAAATCTCATTTAGTACAAGTACTAAAAGAGGGTTTACATTCAGAAATGAATCAATTGGAAAAAAAATCAATTGGCCAACCAGGAGATGCATTCAGGATCTTCAATAAAAGACACATACCTGCACATAATGTACTTCTCACTAGGCAGATAATTTCAATATTTCTTTAACTGTTCCTACCTGCAGATTCCTCTCTCTCCCCTCCCTCTCTCTTTCTTCCTGCCTATCCATTCATCTATTACACACACACACACACACACACACACACACACACACACACACACACAGAGAGAGAGAGAGAGAGAGAGAGAGAGAGAGAGAGAGAGAGAGAGAACTTATCTTTTTTTCTGACCTATAATTTCTTTTTTTTTTAAATTTTATTTTACAATACAATTCAGTTCTACATATCAGCCACGGATTCCCTTGTTCTCCCCACTCCCGACCCCCTTCCCTTCCCCCCAGCCCATCTCCCATTCCCACCTCCTCCAGGGCAAATCCTCCCCTGAGGACTGAGATCAACCAGGTAGACTCAGTCCAGGCAGGTCCAGTCCCCTCCTCCCAGGCCGAGCCAAGAGACCCTGCATAAGCCCCAGGGTTCAAACAGCCAACTCATGCACTGAGCACAGGACCCGGTCCTACTGCCTGGATGCCTCCCAAACAGATCAAGCCAATCAACTGTCTCACCTATTCAGAGGGCCTGATCCAGTTGGGGGCCCCTCAGCCATTGGTTCATGGTTCATGTGTTTCCATTTGTTTGGCTATTTGTCTCTGTGCTTTATCCAACCTTGGTCTCAACAATTCTCACTCATATAAACCCTCCTCTTTCTCGCTAATTGAACTCCTGGAGCTCCACCCGGGGCCTAGCTGTGGATCTCTGCATCCAGATCCCTCAGTCATTGGATGGGGTTTCTAGCACAACAATTAGGGTGTTTGGCCATCCCATCACCAGAGTAGGTCAGTTTGGGCTGGAGAGAACTTATCTTTAGCTGCATATTTTCCTGAAATCTCCAACATCAAGTGGCTAAGTACCATTCATTATCTTCTTTTTAAACCATCTCATCATTATGCATTTCCTGTTGTTTACTAATTCAACAAGCATCAATTGAGCATTCATACATCCTGAGGTGTGTATGAGAAGTATTAAGAGCAAGGGATGAGCATGTCTAGTGTTTCCTGTCATGAATTTTGTCATAAAGCTAAATAGAGTAAGACTAAGCAACTACACAAAGGATCACTGAGCTCAAACCTAGGGCATGCACACTTCTGTTCTCTCACTCTGCACACCTAATAACTCATAAGTTCCTTCAGATATTACTTAAAGCTTTTCTGGAACAAAATTTCCTTATATGTTCCTACTTCCACTGCTGGTTTTCTGTCTTATTATTTTTCACTAACTAAAATGAAAATCACTGGTGTTTTCAACCTTGTGTTAACATTCCATATAATCATTCCTAAAATGATATTTTTTGAAAGAAGCCTCTAGTGAACCCCAAAGTATAGCTTTTAAGACCTTTTACTCAGTGCCTGCTTCTATGACAATTATTTTTTTATCCTAAAGGCTGTGTTCACATCACCAGAAATGCATTCCATGCACATATAGTACAAACCACTGTGAGTTTATTCTTTACGTCCCCCATAACTACATTTTTTTTTATCTCTGGCTGACTTCATTATATACTTTTAATTTTGTTATACTGGTTTATATAGAGCCGTCTTCATGTTCTTGGAATATATTCCATCCATATTCCTCATCCTCCACTTTCTTGTCTCTTGTTCTATAGAGATAGAGAACTATCTATAATAGTCATACTTTCTGTTTTGAAATGAGAGAGTTCATTAAATATATATTAAACCAAGGTAAAATAATAAATAGTGGTAGATAGATAGATAGATAGATAGATAGATAGATAGATAGATATCACTAAATTACATGCTCAAAACATCCAGCAGAAATAGGCTGGGGATGCCCTACTGAGAAAGGCAGCTGAAGTTTCAAATGGTCCCAGGCAGAACAAAATGTAAAAGAACAAGTATCAACAGTTATAGATAAATCATCAAATCAGATGCTCACAACATTCAGCAGACAAGGACTGAGGAAGTTCAGGCAATCAGCTAGACTTCCCAATTGAGCCTGCTCTTCAGGTATGAGCTTCCCTTGGATGAACTTCTGGCTTATCTTCACCACTGTAGTCACTTTTACATCGTGGGATAAGCATCGGTCATCTCTGGTGGAAATAATTTACCTTCCAACTGTTCTGAAAAGCACAGTGTTTTTGTTCTTGTACTTTTTTTGTTGTTCTATTCCATCTCTGTTAGATTCAGAGGGGCTAGCCCATCTCCAGACAAGGGTCTTTGGGAAACACTGAGTGAAACATGCTTGGGTGTGAAATTCAGTGAAGGCAACTCTGCTTCTACAGCCAGCTTCTCAGTGATCTCAACACATGGCAATCCACTAATGTGATGAACATTACACTTTTATCCCCTAGAAATTTCATTTCTACCTTTTTATGTCATATGTTCATATGTGATTAGATGTATCTAAATAAAATATAGGACCTGCAAATGAGATAAAACACAATATTTATCTGGTTGAGACTAACTCAATTCACTTAACATGATTATTTTCAGTTGCATTCATGTTCCTGCAAAAGACACACTTTACTTCTTTGTGGCTGGTAAAATTGCATTGTATGTAAATACTCCATTTTCTTTATCCATTCCTCTGTTATCAGAGACATAGGTAGGTTCCAAAACTTAGATATTGTGAACAGAAACATTGATGTACACATTGGTATGTTGACTTGGACTCCTTTGAATAAAGGGATAAATACTCAAGAGTCATATAGCTGTGGAATATGGTAGAATTAATTTTAGGGATTTTTTTAAAATCTTCACACTGACTTCCACATTAAATTTCTAGCAGAAGTTACATTTGTGTACATCCTTGCCAGAAATTTTTTGGTGTTGTATTTATTTTCTTGATAATTACCAATCTGCAGAGTTGAATCTCACTATTGTTTAATTATCACTTTGCTGATGAGTAATGTTGAACATTTTTTTCATTTGTTTATTGGCCATTTGAACTCTACCTTTTGGGAGCTGTCTGATATTTCAGTATCCTATTCATTAGGTGGGTTATTTGATTTATTATTTACTTTTTTGAGCTCTTTACATGTTCTATATAATGATATTCAGTTAGATTCATGGCTAGTAAAGACTTTTCTGGTTCTGTAGGAAGAGTCTCCACTCAACTGTTTCCTATGCTGTGCAGAAGACTCAATTTCATAAGGTCCCATCTGTCTATTGTTGACTTCTTTCCTGAAAGGATGGAGTGCTTTTCACAAAGTTCTTGTCTGTGTGTATATATCAAAGACTTTTACTAACTGTTCTTTAGAATAATTTCAGAGTTTCATGTTTTATATAAAGGTCTTTGAACCATTTGGAATTGATTTTCATACAGGGTCAGTGATAGAGATCTAGATACATTTTCTACATGTGAATTACAGTTTTCCCCAAATTATTTGGTGAATAGGTTCTCTCTTTTCCAATATATCTTTTAGGAATTTCTATCAAAATTCAAGTGGCTTTAACTGCATTTCTACCTGGAGCCCCTAAATTCTAGCCCACTTATGGATGATGCATCCGATGTTTTTGTTGATGTGTCTCTGCACTATGACATATAATCAAGAATGGTGATACTTAGCATCTTTAGTTTCACTCAGAACTGCTTTGGCAGGTTCTTTTCTGCTTCCAACTGAATTTTACGTTTTTATTTCTATTTCTATGAAGACCATCTTTGGAATGTTGGTAAGGATTGCATTGAATCTGTCTTAATTACTTTTTGTGACTCTATATTTAGTTCCAAAACCTCTAACCATTGAGGATATCAGGAGTTCCTTCTTTATAATTTAAAAAACTAGACATGTTTTTAGTCATTTTGTTCACATTATTCTATTTTTGAATAATTGGTTTTATTTTTATTACTGTATATTGATTATTCTAAGTAGTGAGTCTCATTCTGAAATTTCACTATTGCATATAATCTACCTAGATCATATTCAATGCTGTATTACTCTTTCTTATCCTCCTTTTCTCACCCCCTCTTTCCCATCTACATTTCTAATAGTCTTTCCTTTACATTTATATCCTTTCCCCATCCTTTTTCTTCAAATTCCACATGCATGAGGAAATGTGATTATCTTTGTGTGTCTGGCTTAGTTTACTTAACATGATGATACTGGTTCAATTAATTTTCCTATAAATGACAGAATTTCATTCATTTTTATGAATGAGCCTGACCCCTTTGTGTTTTATATCACACATGAGTTTACATCACGTTTCATGCACTCACCTATACCCTGAGGCTAATTTTGTACCTTGTTATTGTGACTATTGTGGCAATGTGCATGAGTGTCCTGGAAAGCATCTTTATAGAAAGTTGACTGTGGTTCTTTTGAGTACATAGCGTGAATACATGAATCATATGAACCATGTGGCAGCTTTAGTTCTTGAAGAAAATCTATATTGATTTCCATAGTGATTTGACTAATTTACCATCACTTCAGCTCTCTATAAGAGTTTTTTCATCTTCTCTATCCTTACTAACATATATTGTGTTTTTGCTATGTTGATGATAGACATTCTGAATGCTGTGAGATAGACTCTTAATGAATTCACACCTTGGACTATATTGTCTTTAAATAAATCTGACACTTTAACATGACTATGAACTCTTTCAAGATGGAGGTACCCTATCTTCATTATGTTTTGGATATCAGAGAACATTTCAAAATTTTGCATAAAGCAAAATTCAAGTATGTTAAAATACAAATGAACATGTTTTATTTTAAAATATATCAACAAACCAAAAAAAAACAAAATAAAAAGAATGTCTATAAAATATATCAAAATTTGATTAGTTAATTGAAAACCATGCACTGTCCTTATCATATTGTGTGTCTGAATTTCCTGCTGTGTATTTGATATGTGCACATGCACAATAAATTAAGATTTGATGATATGATTTCATTTAACTAAATTAATAGTCACTGTAAGCAGTATTGTTGTTTGAGTAATGCAAATATGTTATCTAGCTATACATTCCAAATTCATTTTAATAACAAATTTTTAAATATTTTTAATATTATTTTTAATAATGCATTTTTCATTTGTTTTAATGCATCCTCAAAGCTCTATGCTATAATGCACACACTTCACTGATCAGCTTGCTCAATCACCTAGCACTGCTTTTAAAACTATAAAGTACAAAGATAGCCTGTAACAGTTACTTAACCTTAAAAATGTTCTCCCTTCCATCAGAGTGGAGAGTGCATTGGAAAAGCTAAAACTAAAATCCCTGAGACCACAAAGACAAACGCTACAGTATTCTCTCATATGTGGATCCCGGATTTTGATTTTTATATGTGTACATGTATATGTATATGAGGCTAGAAAGGTGACACTAAGAGGGGAACAGATGCCCTAAAAGAGGGTTGGGAGGGGTAAGTGGGTAATATACTGGATGTGACTTGAAAACAGAAGGAGGTATGTACCAAGAAGAAAGGGGCCAACAGGAACCATGGAGGGTGGGAAAGAGGAGTCTGGAGAGGTGTTCAACAAAAACAGTATGTATGAAACAAAAAGTAATATATGCATGAAAATGCTATCATGAAAACTATTACTTTTTATCCTATTTTAAATAAATTTTAAGAGTCTCTGGAAATGTTCCAGGAAAGATGCAGATCTATAAAGAGTAACATTTGCAATGGGGGTTAAAAGAAAAAGGAATCAAATCTCAAGAGACATGGGTTAGAACTGCTATGGTTTGGATTTGATGGTAGGAAACTAAAGATGATAAATAGATCCACTTCCTCAGAGAACAACACCATGCTTGACAAATTCTTTCAAGGCATTTGTAGAGTGAAAATAAATGTCACCTAAACATAGTCACTACCACCTCCTCATCCTTATTGCACTGACCATATGGTATTACTAGACACCATGCCCTTGCTAAGCTACCTGGATGTACTAACATTAAATATTCAGAACTCTGTGTGACGAGTTCTGTTGTGTTTTCATTTTGTTGCTGAGGAAATGAAGCTTTGTGAAGACACTCAGTAAGTCAAGTCAAAGACTGGGACTTAGAAAAGAGGCTGGATAACTGTCCAGAGCTGAGATTGACCCACTGTTATTTGAATCTGACAGTGATATGAAATGCTAGTTTTAATTTTGCAATTAAAAAAATCTTGTTATTTTACAGAGTACTTTAATATTTTACAGTATTCTAGATGTTGCTGTAGAGACACAAATTGGAAGACTGTGGAATGTTAATAGAACACTTGTACAAGCTTAGAAACAGGAAACACAGAAGGTTGTACACAAAAGATAGCAGTGATTTTTTTTTCCCTTCTGAGAAAATCAACTTGCAGAAAGAAACACCAGGAGAAAAATAATGTGGTGCTTTGTATTCACTTGCTCCACTGCCGCTGAAATAATACAAGTGATGCTGTGTCTTTCTTCTCTCCACAATGAACGACCTAACTGCATTTTGGTAATTGCATATGACTGAGAATAATTCAATCAAAAAGTAACTGTGCCTTCGTTTTCTGCAAATGCAGGCAACTTTGTTTGTGTACGACTTCCTTATGATTTACTAGGTCTTGCCACTGTTTTGAGAGGAAGGCTGTAAGTCCTTAAGCTTTCCCTGTGGAAATACACCAGGTCATAACTGTCACAAAAAAATGCCAATAAGCGTCATGACCAAGGTACAGTTCATACCATTCCTTATGTCATGCCTTGAGCCTCTTTACTACCCTGTTTACTGTAAAAGTTCATCATCCTATTTACCATTACATTTTTTTTACCATCATTTTAATCATTATTCCAATCCCTGAAATGTCTGTAGTGCTTGAGAATCTGCAATAAAACCCCATTTAAAAGCTCTCACTGATACTCTCAAAAAATATATACAAGGTAAACCAAGTGAGTATCACATCTCTTTATTGCTTAAAAACAATTCAGAGCAATCAAGAGGCACCCTTATATTTAAATAGCCAAAGCTTGGACTTAACATTATAAACATGTTTTTAAGCTGGTTAAATCCATACCCAAGAACTTACTTAACAATTCATACTATATAACACACACATAGGACTACAAAGGAGGTAACCAATTAAAACACAACTTTATTGTTGCAGAGATATTTTAATTTAAATATAAGAGATGTTTTCAGACTAGGAAAGCAAAACAATATTAGACCAGGTATTTGTACTCCCCAAATACCAGATGCATGACATGAAAAGAACAAGAAAGTAAAGCAAACAAACAAACAAACAAAAAATAGTTCAAAAATAGCCAAAGAGATTGCTCACTATCACTACTAGCAGCAGCTGCCTGGTAACAAGAAGTATTAAAAACGTTAAGCAAAAAACCAAAGGTTAGGGACCCAGGTAGATGCCAAGAGTTTAATGGACTGTGGGCTGGCACATATCTGCCCTGGCTAAGAGCAACCCTGGGAATTCGTATTAATGCCCTCCAAATTGTTAAGTGGGTTGATAATAACTGGTGAGCAGGCAGCCCTGGAAACTGTCAGATTATATTTTTCAGGCATATTTGGTTTTCATTTAAACAAGTTAAAAGTACATATAGCATGAACATTGCCATCATAGTCATTTAAAGTGTTGAGGGTGCATTTATTGTTATGTATCCGTTACCACCAGCATGCATCTGCAGAACTCATTTCATTCCAAAACATGGCATTTGGTATATATTAAGCAATTATTTAGCATTTCATTTTTCCACCCAGACTCTGGAAACTATCATTCGACTGTTTGTGATTTTGCTTATGTTAATTTCCTCAAATGAGCAGGGTTAGTTATTTGTCTTTTTACGGTCGTATTATTTTATGAGACATATTATCAACACTTTTCTGCATTACATCTTATGTCAGATATTCTTTCTTTTTTTAGGAATAGTAATATTCCTTTGAATGCACATACCACAGCTGATAACTCACACATCTGTCAATGAAAAGTTAAACCACCTTTACACTTTACTGAAAATAACATGACTATCAACATGAAATCAAATATATGTTTAAGTTATAAGATTTAATTCCTTATATCTTAACCCAGAGGAAATTGTTGCATTATATGACAATTCTATTTCGAGAAAATATCATGCTATTTCCCTTGGAAGCTATGCTATTTTATAGTCCCACCTGAAGTACTAATTTCTTCATGTTCTAACCAATATTTATTTTCTTTTCTAAAATATTGGCCATCATGGTGGAAGTCATGATGTCTTGTATTTTCAATTTACATTTACCTAATTAATAATGTTGATTTAAACAATAGTGACCATTCATATATCTTCTTTGGAGTGATGCCTATCAAAGCCCTTTGCCCACTTCTGAAGCAAGTTGTTATTTTAGGAATTATTTATATATTCTAATTGGTCATTTATTAAACATACAATTTCCAACTATTTCTCTCCGTTCTGCATAGTGCTTTTTCTCATCAATGGTGCTTCAAAATTTTTCATTTCTCTGAGGTCCAATTTATTTGTTTTTCCTTTTGTTGTCTAAGCCAAGATGTGATTATCAACCCACTGTCATGAGGGTTTGATGTATGTTTTCTTCCAAGAGTTTTATAGTCTCTATATATTTGGTCTACTTTCAGTTTTCTTAAATGCTATTCAATAAGGATGTAGCATTGCTCTTTTATGGGTGGATATTTCGTTATAATAGCACTACCCCCCCAACTAAGTAGTATTGGTATCTTTGTGAAAAATCATTAAATATGTATATAAGTGCTTATTATGACATTCTATTACTATTCCTTTGGTATGTGCCTGCCCTCATGATGGTGCCCCCACTGTCTTGAATACTGTAGTTCAAATCAGGAGGTAAGACCTATTATGTTTCTTTTCAAACTATTTTACTTTGATAGAGTATTATGTTTTGGTATGCTGCCTTTTCATTCTATTCTATTTAGGTCTTTTCCAAATGCCATTATGATTTCATCCTTAACCCATTGAGTATCTATGGGTGATTTTTACATTTTATTTCCTGCCATTTGGGGTTTCTATTTTAACTTAGTCTAATTGTAATCAGACAAGGTACTTGATGGAATATGTAACTTTTAAAAATATATTTAGATGATTTTTGTTGTTCAAATCTTAAATGGTCTTATAATAAAAAACCTAGAATGAGATATTGGGGTGAAAGCTGAAAGATCAGAGAAGCAGAGCAAGCCCCAGCCAACCTCACCTTGCCAACTCATCATCCAATCCTGTTTCAACTAATCCTCAGACTGAAAGCCTCTGAGTCTTCACCCAAAAGGGTCTCAGCTGAACTGCCTTAGTTCCTGTTTCCTCACGCCTTATATACCTTTCTCCACCCTGCTGTCACTTCCTGGGATTAAAGGCCTGTGTGCTTCCCAGTGCTGAGATTAAAGGTGTGTGCCACCACAGCCTGGCTCTGTTTCCAGTGTGGCCTTGGACTCACAGAGATCCACATGGATCTCTGTCTCCTGAGTGATGTGTGCCACCATTGCCTGACCTCTATGTCTAATCTAGTGGCTGGCTCTGTCCTCTGATCCTCAGGCAAGTTTATTAGGGTGCTGTTTCATAAGGGTCTTACTCCAACTGAAGATGGCTGAATCCTCTCAATCTCTTGCCAAAGGAATCTAACTAACATCATCACTTTGGGAGGTACAATTTAAACTACGGCTTCTTCTACAGAGCATGCATTCTGCCCACAACTCTGCCTTTGTACTCCCAGTTGATAGTAGAATTTTTCCTATGTGACATAAGTTTTGTAAAGGACAAAAGTAAGAAATGGCATAGACAGGAAGGGTAGAAATAAGGAGAGCAAAGTAACAAAACTATGAGTTACTGAAAACTCTGTTTCAAGGGACAGATTTCCATGGGACCTTTGTCTTTCACTGTTCAGTCCTTGGGTTTATTGTCCTCACAGTCAGCCTGGCTAAAGGAACCTGTGGTTGATATACTATGCACCCCAATAAACTTATCTGGGGGTCAGAGAACAGAACAGCCATAATATTAAATATAGAGGTTAGGCAATGGTAGCACACGCCTTTAATCCTAGCATTCCAGAGGCAGAGGTCCATCTGGATCTCGTGAGTTCAAAGCCATACTGGAAATAGGCAGGCATGGTGACTCATGCCTTTAATCCCAGGAAGTGATGGCAGAAAGCAGAAAGGTATATAAGGCATTAAGACCAGGAACTAGGCTGGTTAAGCTTTTAGGCAGTTCAGCTGAGTCCTCATCCAAATGGATCTCCAGAACCAGGCTTTTGTTATTCCCTGTAGGCTCTCTACTGCCTGTCTGGCTTTGAACCTGGATGGAAATTTTGGTTTTGACAGAGGATTTATCTCCAGTTGGCTTTTTAAAGCACTATAGTTGGCCTTGGTGCAAAGAACCTGAATACCAAGAAAAAGGCTACAAGCTCTCCATAAAACTCATTATTTCATTTATTCTATGAGAAAAATGACACAGCAGAGATAAGCCAGAAGAGTCAGTGCTGAAGTCAATAACTCAGTCCTTCTGCCCTCCAGCCCACCTTAGGTTGCTTAAAGGAGCTGATGTCTGAATGCCCTTCCCATACCCCCTCCCCCTGCCATGGGTGTAAGATGAGAAAGATCTGAACAGTGTTTTGCTGTGACCCTAAAGAGATTTATTTTCACTCTAGAAAGCACCATTGTATTAATATTCAGTCAATGACTGGAAATGACTCAAAGAAAAAGTTTTTTTTTTTTTTAAGTTTTAAGAAGATAACAAATACATAAGTGGCCAGAAATCTGTGCCATGGGAAGTAGGGCTTTAAGACATCTATCCATTCAATCTCTCACATCCTTGGCCACTAATGGATTGTTCCCTGGAGCCAATTTCCAATTATTTTAACCAGGCTACTTTTAAATGGCTCAGGTGGAGAGGATTTTTACGGCTTCCATTGGGGGAGAGTATTCTGCGGTCTGATACACATCGCTGTTTTGCACTGGTTGGTTTGGTACGAAAATTTCCTTTTTAAATTTGTTATTTTCCACCAAAAACCTGCTATGTTAGGAAGAATTGGGTTACCACATGCTGGTTTCTTAACCTATGCTTTTCATTGTGAACTCAGTTCTCATGGAGTTCTGATCAGGCTTCTAGTAATTCAAAGCTGCTGCATCAATTCAGTCTCACCCCAAGATCCCTGGGTGAATTTCCTCATGAGGAAGATAGAATAGCCATCAAGAGAAACTTTGAAGAACACCCAGAGACCTTCTTTTGGCTGATCCCTCTGGGTTTATATTAGCTCCTCTCCTCTAGAGGTCTGTGGGAAAGATTCTGAACTTTAAACCCTGTGCATATACAGAGTTAAAAAACAGGTTACAGTAATATTTAATGTAATTCTGTTACTTGGATATTAACTAGATATTGTGTACCTACTCTGGAACCCAAATATTGTGGGAGAGAATCAGGACTCCTAGTCTCTGTATCGTAATTTTTGCATCTTACAGTGCTGAGCTCTGAGCCTGACAGGGAGCAGACACTTAAACATCACAAGTGAAAGAATGTGATTA
Organism: Peromyscus eremicus; assembly: GCF_949786415.1. Lineage (NCBI taxonomy): Eukaryota > Metazoa > Chordata > Mammalia > Rodentia > Cricetidae > Peromyscus > Peromyscus eremicus. The sequence goes on along the minus strand of NC_081417.1, from coordinate 111,491,248 downwards.
TCTGAACATTTTCAAGATTGCTATGATCAGACTCCAGATATATATATAAAAGTATGGTTGAACTCTGTAACCTTAATAAAATAGTCAGCATGTTGCTGTCTTCATAATTAATTAAGTGAATATAACTTCTAATTAAATTTGCATTTATACCACAGTCTCACCCATGAGTTGTCATAGTTTAATAAAAAAGTGCATGGGCTTTACATTCAAACAGTCTTTGGTTTGACTCTTCACCACTTGTTATCAGCTTAAAGTTAGGTAGGTCAGCTAACCTCTCAGAGTTTCTGTTTCCTTATCTCTGAAATGAGCAAAGCAATAATTATCCCATGACCTTGTCTTGCAGATTAAATGGGATCACTTATTTGAAGGGACTCAGTCTAATGATTGGTCTGTAATTTTTAAGTTGATTCAATTAAGATGTTTCAAGGCATGCAGGAGAAAGTCAAATGAAAAGTGGATTAAATGATAAGGAAAATGTATCTCCTGCTGTAAGAAGTCTGTGTGAAGGCAACTTCAGAGTTGGCAGACATAGTGGTTCAACCATGCCCATTGAACTGTTACTTTTCTGCTTGGCTATCCACCATGTGATAACTGCTTCTCTGCTCAAAGCTGGAGCATGGCTGTTGTATCTGTGGCTTACAAGGATGGCCATCTATAGCAAATAAGACCAATACTTCCTTTTGGGCATCTCTTTTTTCCCCAGAAGCTCTCAGTATATAGTTTTTCTATGAATCTATTGGTCACACATCATGCTCAACCAGCAAGGAATCCTTTAAGAAGATCCTATTACTTATAGCACTTGGAAAGAAAGAAGTGTAACTGAGAAAACACCAATGAGATGGTAAAGGTGTCATCATTTTAAAGACATCCCCTTTCTCCTATCACAGGTATTCTGGGAATTCTATTCATCACCAAGAGATGATGCTTGTGGCTGAGGAGAGGACTCAAGTCCTGTTCCTAACTCCACTGGTGTTTGTTTTTCTGCAATTTTAGCATCTATATTTGCATATCTAGTTTTCATAATAGATTTTTCCTGGTTTTTGTACTTGTTGTATATAAGCAGTTACTGGGATTTTCTTGAAGTAGTCACTCAGATGGTAAATGGAAGGCATCTTGAAGGTTCCTGTTGTTTTCCTTTTTGATAAGAAAGAAGGTAAAATTGGCAGGTGTTGAAGACAAGCAGAAATAAAATATGCAGATGCTAGAGATGTGAAGTCATACAAGTACTTTGGAAAATAACCTGGTAGTTTCTACATAGCTATGTCATCAAACCATCTTCTTCTAGATATTTATTTAAGGGAAAACAATCTGAATATGCCAATATTGCAAAAATAGGACTCATAGAAGCTTTGTATTTATAAAAGTCTGAAAGTGGAAACAACCTACATGTCTATCAACAAGTACAAGTATAGACAAATTGCAATATATAGCTATACAATTAAATATTTATCAATGGAAAAGAAATATTAATCCATGCAACAACATAGATGAAACTCAAGATAATTTCCTGAGAGACCATGAAAAAAGTAAGAAATATAAATTCAATGATAGAAATGTAGAAAATATGAACTGATAGTTATGAAAAGTAGATGAGGGTAACTGGGGTTGGGAACTAGAGTGGTCAGGTAGGAAGGATTACCAAGGACAAGAAACTTTAGGAGTGATGGGTATGATCATATTTTGATTGTTGTGACTATTTCACCATTGTGTACTTATGCTCAATGCATATTAAGTATAACACTTTATGTATAGCTTATTACATGTCAGTTACACAGCCAAAGTTTTTTTCTTAAAAGATGGTCGAAGTCATAACCCAGTAGGTGTAATCTTCTGAAGCATAGAGACACAACCAAATGATTAAGTTAAGTGGACCAGGAACAATTACCATGTAAATGCATTTGTAGGTCAATGACTAACAGAAGTCTAATGAATTATTTTAACCTACATGAGGACTTTAAAGTAAAAGTGGCTTTAGAGCTAGGATGTGGGTCTCAATTAGAATCTTAAGCAAAATAGGGCGTGTCTGAACTCCCAACTCTTACCTTGCTTAATTGGAGTGATCACTGTCTTTGCCGTGGAGTAAGAGTGCTTATGCTTTCCACTGTCCCCATTTTATTTGATCCAGGGCTGTTGATTTACTGCTGCTCCCTCCACCCCCATGCAATTTGATGGCTATGTTCTACTTCTCAAGCACCTCCATAGGTTACCACTTCTTTAATTACACCCCTTACACATGCTGTCCTCCTTGGTCACATTTGCTCAATTAGTTTCTTAATTTTAGACCAGGGATATTACAGCCTTTTGTCTCACCTTTTTTAAAACTCTACTGCACAATCATGATACATGTTTAATGGAAACACAGTTAACAGAAAGGGATACTCCTGTTCCAGCTCCAATATGACTGTGTATTCATTGTCCAGTATATTTTGTAGGGTATGAAATTTTAAAGTGGGCATCACAGAAAAGAAATATACCATTCAAGGTGGCCTAGATGAAAACATAGGACAGAAAGAAACTCCAGATTTTAACTGCAGAAACATGAAGTCTGCATGGAGCTACATACTTTATTCTCAAAATTGCAAAGCCTGTCCGTGGAAGCTTGACCAGGAATTCTCTTTCAGACACTGTCCACATCCTATGGCAACAATCTTCATCTTTTGTTTTCCTAATAATAGATTGTGATATAGAGAAAAATGTCAAGATTGTGTGGAGAATAAAGGCAGATTATTTAGAAATCAGAAATGGGAGTACATCTAACACATATGATGCTGAATCTCAGCTCTGGCATCTCCTTTTGTGTTCTGGGCCTCATTTCTTCCTTTTAAAATCCTTAGGGGCAGAACTGGGGATACAGCTCAGTTGGGAGAGTCCTATCCTAGCATGCATGAAGCCCTTGACTTGATTCCCAATAAACCAGATATGGTGCTCCATAACTGCAGTCTCAGCACTTGGAAGACAGAGGCAGGATTCAGATTGACAGAGTTCATGATTGCCACTGGTTATGCAACAAATTCAAGATTAGTCTGTTGGGAATGAGACTGTACTATGAGGTTAGAATGTGATCTTGAATTTTATTTTAAATCAAAGTATCTTAGAGATGTAATAGACTTTTTAAATTTATATTCATCCTACAGGGGGTGTCTAGACTCCCAACTCCTATCTTCCTTGATTGGGGTGAGTACTATATTTGCTATACGTCAAGATCCTGCTCAGTACAAAAGGGAAAAAAATGACAAGGTCAAACAGCTAAAGGAAGAATAGTTAATATGGGGCAGGGGGTGGAGAAAATTCTTTATAGGGGAATCCATATCGAGATGGCATTTGAGCCCATGGTAACAAGATGCATAAGCAGCAGCTGAAGCTTATTTGGACAAGGGGAATGAGAGTGATGCTTGAAGGGAGGACAACAAAGACTGCGGAAGATTATCGACTGGTCCAACTGGCTACCCTGATGGGTCTCCTGTTAAATGTAGCTCCTTAATCAACCATCCCTAGTAGATTACTCAAGGAAGGCATACACTCAAAATTCAAATAGGAAATTGTTTCCTCTGGCCTGGCAAGGGACAAAATAGAAAACGCCCCGTAAATCTGGACTCCCATATGTGGTTCTCAGCTGGTCTGAGTCCCCGAATGAATTACTTGCAGCCAGAGAAATTAATGCTACACACATGGAGGCCTAACTTGAAAGGAAGAATTGCATCCAAGTAGACTCTGCCAGACATTAAGAAACTGAGAAGCGGACAGAGTCCACATTGATATGGTATGTTACAAAGGACCCCCAGTGACATTACGATCAAGCACAGGAATAATGCATAATAAATGAGCAAGGACACAAATTGAAAAGAGAGAAAGAGAAGCACTAAAAGGATGCCTGAGTGCCCTGCCTTCAGCAGTTGGGTGGAGTGAGGTGGGTCTTAACTCTCACTTTCCTGCCTGTCGGAAATGCTGCCTTGTTCTGGGTGAATTTAGTGTGCCTTACACCAGTTAAAGCCTGTAGCTGAATGATTTAAGGTGACCCTTTTTCCTCCTGGCCTCATACTAATTGACTTAAGAGTGAGTTATAGTCCTTAGAGAATAGCAGCCACACATCGGGGATATTTTTAATATCAATTTCTGCAGGAGCTTTTACACAAGGAGATTGTTATAACAATTATTCCCTATACCCTTTCTCTCAGATAGATATTGATTTTTTTGCCCATTAGATGGGGAAGGGATAAATGGGTATATGTAAATGCAGAATGGGATGACAGTCACTTAGGTCTTTGTGTAATGAAACCCAGCTATTTGTGGAGTTGTGATTTTCGAATCTTCTTTGGAGATTCCTGCAGATTTGGAAAGCTGTGGAACAAGGATTAATGGTTCTCTCGCTGTAATATCAGGGCAGAAATAAGATCAGGAAACTCAAGAGTGGGAAACTCCAACAACTGATTTCTTCATTACCTCAGTTTTGTCATTGATGTTTGCTCAGGGTTTCCTGGTGATCTGTATTAACATTTAGAATCAAACGTGTAAGATTATTTAGATACCTAGGAAAGACAATTGCCATCATATATAGCATAGAGGTATGGGCACATAGATCTAGACTGTAGCAACCAGCAAGTCTTGAGAACCATGTTCTGTAGCATATTACAGGATAGAACAATGTATAGTAGGAATTTGTAAGACATGGCTAGTGATGTGTGAAAATGGGAGTAAAATTTTCAAAGTCTAGAAATATAACTTAAAATTTAGTTTAATTAAATATGTTTTTCTCTTGTGATATAATTATATTTGAACTAAATTTATTTTCTTCTTTCTTCTTTCTTCATGTATGTTGGTATGTTTTTCTTAGTCAGGGTTTCTATCGCTGTGATAAAACATCATGACCAAAAGCAACTTGGGGAGGAAATGGTTTGTTTGTATTATAGTTATATTTCCACATTACAGCCCGTCATCAAAGGAAGTCAGAGCAGGAACAGAAGCAGCAACCATGGAGGAGTGCTGTTTACTGCCTTTCTCTTCATGGCTTGCTCAGGCTATTTTATCTACCACAGAATCACCTTCCTGGTGATGGCACTGCTGTCAGATGGACGAATTCACCTCAATCATTAATTAAAGAAACCCATTGCAGGCTTGTTAGGCCAATCCATTGAGGCATTTCCTCAGTTAAGATGCTGTCCTTCCAGATATTTCTACATTTGTACCAAATTGTCAAAAACTACCCAGTACACTTTCTTTCCTTATTTCCTTTTGGAGAAGGGTCTCATGCATATGCTTAAAGGAACTTGCTACATAGTCGAGGATGACCTTGAACTCCAGACTTTTCTGTAGCTCATATTGTTCATGTTGCCTCATTTAGCTGACTTCTAATTGGTTTTGTGGTCTCTCAGCAAAACTTGAAGCAGAAATATCTCTCAGATAGGGTATTTTACCTTTCAATTCCCACTCAAGAAAATTAACCTGGAATTTGGGATGTAGTTTAGTTGGTTGAGTCCTTTACTAAGATATCTGAAGCCCTGGGAGATTAAATTAGCATTGCATAAAATGGGCCTGGTGGTACATAACTGTAACACCAATACTCAGGTGGTGGAGATAGAAAAGTCTGGAGAAAACTAAGACATGCTCCACACCCATGTATATGTTCTAAAAGAGCTCATCTTAGAGTTGAATTAAAACCAAACCAAAAAAACAAAACAAAACAAAAAAAAACCCCTCAAATTTGCCAATGACTACTCAATAATAACTGGCATGTCTATCCTATTTATGACACCTGCAGCAGCTTTTGTAGCATAACAGCTTCATTCATTTATTCATTCATACTGCACTTGGCTAGATACCCTGGTTAAGAAAGAAGTTATAAAATTTTGCTCAAGGTGACAACATACATGATTGTCAGAGCTACAAGAATCAGAACTTTCTAGATCATCATGCACATGACTTTCTCCCAGTTAGCACTGCTTTCTTTGTTCTCTCAGCAGGGAAACCCTTAGCAATTTACAGCCATGTCTTGTTCCAGAGTGTTTCAGATACATTGCCTATCAATCAGGATCTCTTTCAAATGTAAGCCCAGATGCATCCCTATTTTGTTTTGTTAGTTTCAGAAAACTGCAGGTTTTTTTTTTTTAACCATACAGTAGGATGCCTACGAGTTTTAGAGCTACTTTAACTTTCTGCCCACTTCCCTGTGTTTGTCTAATAGAACTTGACTATTTGCACCATTTCTCCTGATGTTCTTTGCCATAGTTGAGTTTTAGTGCAATGCATTTAGCTCTTGAACAGTGTTTTGAGCATTCTGGAAGGAAACTTGTGCAAGACAGAGAAAGGGGAAGCAGGGCCTTCAAAAGCCATTTCCATTTAAGGGAAACAAACTTTTCTTTTAAAGCCAACAGGAAGCCACTATTTACAGAGGTTTTATTTTCACTCTCGTTCTCATATAGTACAAAGAAGTAACTGTCCATGACTTCCATTCCTGCCTGAACAGTGTCTTGACTAACATCTCCATTGACAAGTGTGTACCTCTCAAGAATGAGTTCATGTAAAAATTACTAAATAGTTGATAGAGTCTTGTGGAGAAACAAGTAACAGTGAAGTAGAAGACTACAGGGAATAAAAAAATAAGGCCTACATGCCATGTGAACTGCCATGTGGTTGCTGAGAATTGAACTCAGGACCTCTGGAAGAGCAGCCCGTGCTCTTAACCTCTAAGCCATCCCTCAAGCCTGCAAAATTTATTCTTTTATTTTTTAAGACTCATTTATTTTGTATGCAGTGTTCTGCCAGCATGTATGCCCACATGCCAAAAGAATAAGGGGAAAAGACAGTCTTTTTTTTTTTCCCCAGAGACAGGTTTTCTCTGTGTAGCTTTGGGCCTTTCTTGGAACTTGCTTTGTAGGCCAGGCTGGCCTCAAACTCACAGAGGCATTAGGACTTCTGTTGGTCTTTTCTGTGTTAAACACACAGATTGCAAGCCCAGTGCCACTTTGAGATCTTTGGCAGCAGTTAACTCTGCAGCTCACACATGATTGAGCCTGTATGATAATGAGTATTCAGAGATGGGTAATGCCTGGGGGGGTGTTCACCAACCTAAGACAGAGCACCTGTGTGGCCTGGGCAGGTGTCTCCATGACTGGTAAGGTGAACTGCTGATGTCCCACGCAACCTAAGTCAGAAGTTCATTTTTTTAGTAAAAGGGGGACCTGTAGGCCCCTGGCCCCTGTTTTGGGTAACTGTTGCCTTGCTTGCTGACCTTGACCTTGATATCCTCCCTATGCTAATTCCATGCTGGGTTCCACCTTCCTGAATGCTGAAGGGAAGTTCCTTGTCTGTGTATCCTGCATAATGGGCATTAACAGCTAAGATGCAAGATTGTAAAACATTGGTAGCAAACTTCTGCCCTCCGGGGTTCTCCCATTGTGCTGTAAGCCTGTATTTAAGACCTCCTCCCTCCCTCAATAAATGACATTCGGCATTAAAAAAAAGTATGTATTTGAAAAATGCATACAGAAAAATAAAATAAAAAAAATAAGGCCTATGGTATACATTTGGACCTGAGTCAGCAATGTTCATATATGTACTGAGAAAAGCAGTGAGAATCAGAGTAAAAACCACTGCATGTGAAACATGTGAACACTGATGATGGCTACCATCGCTGTTATCATCCTTTTTCTTTATAAAAACTATGTGATATGGGTGCCTCAGTTATGTTAGTATCACTATAACCATAAATACCTGCCAGAAAGGTAGGATGGAGCCTCTTAGTACATAATAGACAGGATCAAATGACAGAGGACACATGTTTACATTGTAGGGTCCAGGAAACAAAGAACACCTAGAACCAGGGGCCAGGGTATTACTCTACACCCCTCAAAGGCCAGCTCGGGTGAACTATTTCTGCCAGACAGACTCCACCTCCCCAAAACCCCAAATCCTCTTCAAATAATGCTACTGGGAAACATGCATTCAAATATGAGCTATGGAGCCCCTTTACATATACAAGGAGAGGTATATTGTTTGCATGATCAGTTGTTGATACTATAAAATATAGATATAGTCTACATCAAACAGTTAGTAGAGGAGTTAGAGTGAAAACCTAGGCTCTCTATGTTTCAGTGCTTTTCTGCCTTATCTGGATATTTCTTTTCTCCCCCTTTTATTAAAAATAGATTATTTTCTCATACAATATATCCTGATTATAGTTTCCCCTCCATCTATTCCTGCCAGTTCCTCCCCATTTCCCCTTCCATCAGGATCTACTCCTTTTCTGTCTCTCATTAGAAAAGAATAGGCTACTAAGAGATAACAACCCAACATAACAAAATAAAATATAATTAGATAAAACAACAACAACAAAAATCACATCAAAGTTGGACAAGGCAAACCAATAGAAGGAAAAGAGCCTAAGAGAAGGTACATGAGTCAGAGACCCTATCATTCATATACTCAGAAGGAACTTAAAAATGGAGGAGGTGGGAATGGAGGGTGGGCTGGGGGGAATGTGAGGGGGGTGGTGGAGGGAGAACAAGGGAATCCATGGCTGATATGTAGAACTGAATTGTATTGCAAAATAAAAAAAAGCGTTACAAAAATAACAGAAAAACAAGAATGTGGGAAAGGGGCTCATGGGAAGAACACATGGAGATAGGTGGGTGGGAGAAAAGAAAGAGTAGGAGTTGAACAAAGAGAATGTACTATACATGCATTTGACATCGTCAGAGGACAAACTTAATGAATAAAAAATTAAAAAAAAATACTAAACTGAGAGGTGAGTGCCTCTTCTTCCACCGAGAAAGTCCTGACTCTAGGGCCCAGGCCCTGGGGCACAAACCATGCCTGGGAACCCCCACCCATTGCTGCCACAGTTGCTGGCCAGCAGGGAAGAATCCTGCAGGCAGGATCCCCCTTCAAAACTCCCCTTCAGACCCTGAAATCCATAAGACACATGCCCTAACCCAAATACTCTCATCTCCCTGTGACCTCAGTAGCTTCCTGAGACAAAGAATCTGCCAGCTCTGATTAGACCAAGAGTGGCTTCCTGAGACACAGACAAAGCAAGCACAGATTGGAACAAGAGTAGCTCCCTCAGACATAGACATCTCTTGCACCTATTGGAGGAAGAGGTGGGTAGACGCTAGTCCAAAAATACATACAACAACATAAAGAGAAATATGGCACCACCAGAACCTAGCAATTCTACAACAGCAAGATCTGAACATCACAACATAGAAGAGGCAGAAGAAAGTGACCTTAAAAATTACTTTATGAAGATGATAGAGACCTTTAAAGAAGAAATGAAAAATTCTCTCAAAGAAATTGAGAAAAAGACAAACAAAAAATTGGAAGAAATCAATAAATCCCTTGAAGAAAGCCAAGAAAATCATGAAAAACAATTAAACAGGAGAAGGAAACAGTTCAAGACCTGAAAATTGAAATAGAAGCAATGAAGAAGACACAAACTCAGGGAATGCTGGATATAGAAAATCTGAGTAAGTGAACAGAAACTACAGATGCAAGAATAGCCAACATAATACAAGAGATAGAAGAGAGAGTCTTTGGCATGGAGGATACAATAGAGGAAAGAGATTCATCAGTCAAAAAAAATACTAAAGCCAAAAAATCATAATACAAAATGTCCAGGAAATCTGGAACACCATGAAAAGGCCAAATGTAAAAATAATAGGGATAGAAGAAGGAGAAGAATACCTACTCAAAGGCACAGAAAAATTATTCAACAAAATTATGGAAGAAAACTTTCCCAACTTAAAGAAGGAAATACCTATGAAGATAAAAGAAGCTTATAGAACACCAAACAGACTAGACCCTCCAAAATGTCCCCTTGTCACATAATAATTAAATCACTAAATATACAGAATAAATAAAGAATGTTAAGGGCAGCCAAGGAAAAATGCCAAGTGACTTATAAAGGCAGACCTATCAGAATAACACCTGACTTCTCAATGGACACTCTGAAAGTCTGAAGGTTCTGGACAGATGAAATGCAGACACTGAGACCATGGATGCCAGCCTAGACTACAATACCCAGCAAAACTTTCAGGCACCATAGAAGGAGTGAACAAGACATTCCAAGACAAAACCAGATTTAAACAATACCTATCCACAAATCCAGCCCTACAGAAAGTACTAGAAGGAAAACTCCAAACCAAAGAAGTCAGATGCACCCACAAAACACAGGCAATAGATAATCCCACAGCAGCAAATCCCAAAGAAGAGAAATACATACACACTACCACCAAATGATAACAGGAATTAACAATCACTGGTCATTAATACCCCTTAATATAAATGGACTCTATTGCCCTATAAGAAGACACAGGCTAACAGAATGGATACGAAAACAGGATCCATCCTTCTGCTACATACAAGAAACATACCTCAACTTCAAAGACAGATGTTACCTCAGAGTAAAAGGCTGGGAAAAGAATTTCCAATCAAATAGACTTAAGAAGCAAGCTGATGTAGCTATCCTATTATCTAACAAAACAGACTTTAAAATAAAATCAATCAAAAGAGATCAGGGAGGATATTACATATTCATCAAAGGAAAAATCTACCAAGATGAAGTCTCAATTCTGAACATTTATGTCCCAAATAAAAGAATACCCACATATGTAAAAGAAACATTACTAAAGTTTAAATCACACATCAAACTCCACACAGTAGTGGGAAACTTCAACACCTCACTCTAACCAATAGACAGGTTTGCCAGAAAGAAACTTAATAGAGAGATAAGGGATCTAACAGATGTTATGACACAAATGGACTTAATAGATATCTACAGAACGTTCCACCCTAACACAAAATAATATACCTTCTTCTCAGAACCCCATGTAACCTTCTCTAAAGTTGACCACATACTCAATCACAAAGCAAATCTCAGCAGATACAAAAAATTTGGAATAACCTCATGTATTTTATTGGACCACTATGGCTTAAAGTTAGATTTCAACAACAAAAATTACAGAAAGTCTACAATCCCATGGAAACTGAATAATGCTCAGCTGAATCACCAATGGGTTAAGAAAGAAATAAAGGAACAAATTAAAGACTTCCTAGAATTCAATGAAAATGCATGTACAAACTTATGGGACACTGTGAAATCAGTGCTAAGAGGAAAATTCATAGCACTAAATGCCCACTTAAAGAAATTGGAGAAATCTCACACTAGTGACTTAATAGCACACCTAAAAGCTTTAGAACAAAAAGAAGGAAACTCACCCAAGAGGAATAGATGCCAGGAAATAATCAAATTGAGGGCTAAAATTAGTAAAATAGAATCAAAGAGAACAATACAAGAATCAATGAAACCAAGAGTTGGTTCTTTGAGAAAATCAACAAGATAGACAAGCCTTATTCAAACTAACTAAAAGGCAGAAAGAGAATGTCCAAATTAACAAAACCAGAAGTTAAAAGGGAGACATAACAAGAAACAATGAGAAAATCCAGAGAATCATCAGATCATACTTCAAAAACCTGTACTCCAAAAAATTGGAAAATCTAAAAGAAATGGACAATTTTCTAGATAGGTACCACATACCAAAATTAAATCAACCAGATAAACAATTTAATTAGATGTATAACCCCTAAGGAAATATAAACAGTCATTAAAAATCTCCCAACCAAAGGGGAAAAAAAGCCCAGGGCCAGATGGTTTCAGCACAGAATTCTACCAGAATTTCAAAGAGCGAGTACCAATACTCTTCAAATTGTTCCATGCAATAGAAACAGAAGGAACATTGCCAAACACTTTTTATGAGGCTACAGTTACCCTGATACCCAAAGCACACAAAGATGCAACAAAGAAAGAGAATTACAGACCAATCTCCTTCATGAACATTGATGCAAAAATACTCAATAAAATATTGGCAAACTGAATCCAAGAACACATCAAAAGAAGTATCCACCATAATCAAGTAGGCTTCATCCCAGGGAGCAAGGATGGTTCAACATACAAAAATCTGTCATTGTAATATACCATATAAACAAAACTGAAAGAAAAAACCACATCGTCATCTCATTAGATGCTGAAAAAGCCTTTGACAAAATCCAACACTCCTTCATGATAAAGATCCTAGAGAGATCTTGAATACAAGGAACAAAGAATCCTTGTATTCCTGAATACAAGGAACCTAAACATAATAAAGGCAATTTGCACCAAGCCAACAGCCAACATCAAATTAGATGGAGAGAAACTCAAATTGATTCCACTAAATTCACTAAAATAAAAGAAGACAAGGCTGTCCACTCTCACCATATCCATTCAAAATAGTACTCAAAATTCTAGCTAGAGTAATAAGAGAACAAAAGGAGATCGAGTGGATGCAATTTGGAAAGGAAGATGTCAAAATTCACTATTTGTGGACAATATGATAATATACATAAATGACCTCAAAAATTCTACCAGGGAACTCCTGCAGCTGATAAACACCTTAAGTAATGTGGCAGGATACAAGATTAACTAAAAAAAATCAGTAGCTCTCCTATATACAAATGATAAATGGGCTGAGAAAGAACTCAGAGAAACATCACCATTTATAATAGCCACAAATAATATAAAATACCTTGGGGTAACTCTAACTAATCAAGTGAAAGATCTGTATGATAAGAACTTTAAGTCTCTGAAGAAAGAAATTGAAGAAGATATCAGAAAATGGAAAGATCTCCCGTGCTCATGGATAGGTAGGAATAACATAGTAAAAATGCCAATCTTACCAAAAGCAATCTATAGATTCAATGCAATCCCCATCAAAATCCCAACACAATTCTCACAGACCTGGAAAGACAATGCTCAACTTCATATGGAAACAAAAACCCAAGATAGCTAAAACAATCCTGTATAATAAAGCAACCTCTGGAGGCATCACCATCCCTGACCTTTAGTTCTACTATAGAGCTATAGTAATAATAAAAACAGCTTCGTATTGGCATAAAAACTGACATGGGGACCAATGTAATTGAATTGAAGAGCCTGATATTAATCCACACACCTATGAACACCTGATTTTTGACAAAGAAACCAAAACTGTACTATGGAAAAAAGAAAGGATCTTCAACAAATGGTGCTGGCATAACTGGAAGTCAACATATAGAAGATTGCAAATAGATCCATATCTATTGCCATGCACAAAACTCAAGTCCAAGTGAATCAAAAACCTCAATATAAATCCAGTTACACTGAATCTGCTAGAAGAGAAAGTAGGAAGCAATCTTGAACGCCTTGGTACAGGAGACCTCTTCCTAAATATAATACCAGTAGCACAGACACTGAGAGTAACAATAAATGGGACCTCTTGAAACTGAGAAGCTTCTGTAAGGCAAAGGACATGGTAAATACCAAAAAACAGCAGTCTACAGGATGGGAAAAGATCTTCACCAACCCCACATCTGACAGAGGGCTGATCTCCAAAATATATAAAGAATTCAAGAAACTAGACATAAAAAATACCGAACAATTCAATTTAAAAAACGGGCTAAAGAGCTAAACAGAATGAATTCTCAACAGAAGAATCTCAAATGGCTTAAAACATTTAATTGCTCAACATCATTAGTCATCAGAGAAATACAAATCAAAATGACTCTGAGGTACCCATCTTATACCCGTCAGAATGGCTAAAGTCAAAAACACTGATAACAGCTCATGTTGGAGAGGATGCAGAGCAAGGGGAACACTCCTAAACTGTTGGTGGGAGTGCAAACTTATACAGCCACTTTGGAAATCAGTATGTCAGTTTCTCAGAAAATTGAGAATCTTCCTCAAGACCCAATTATACCACTCTTGGGCATATACCCAAGGAATGCTCAATCATCCCACAAGGACACATGCTCAACTATGTTCATAGCATCATTATTCATAATAGCCAGAACCTGGAAAAAACTTAGATGTCCCTCAACTGAAGAATGGATAATGGTACACATACACAATGGAGTATTACTCAGCAGTAAAAAACAATGACATCATGAAATTTGCAGGCAAATGTATGAAACTAGAAAATACCATCCTAAGTGAGGTATCCTAGACTCAGAAAGACAAACTTGTGTAGCTAGAGTTTTCCTGCCTTGCCCACAGTCAGGACAAATCTCTGTCACTCGCCAGTCCCACAGCCGCTTAGACCCAACCAAGTAAACACAGAGACTTATATTACTTAAACTGTTTGGCCTAATGGTTCAGGCTTCTAGCTATCTAGTTCTTACATCTTAAATTAATCCATTTCTATAAATCTATACCTTGCCACATGGCTCGTGGCTTACCGGCATCTTTACATGTTGTTTGTCATGGTGGCAGCTGGCAGTGTCTCTCCTCCCCCAGCTTCCTGTTCTCTCAATTCTCCTCTCTGTTAGTCCCGCCTATACTTCCTGTCTGGCCACTGGCCAATCAGTGTTTTATTTATTGACCAATCAGAGCAACAGATTTGACATACAGACCATCCCACAGCACTTCCCCTTCTCTTTTTTAAAAGAGGAAGGTTTTAACTTTTACACATCTCCAAAGCCAGCTTGGTATATTTGGGAATTTGGGTGTAGCTTCTCTTACTACTTCCTGCTGGAGGGGGGCACTGTATCTTATGGGGATACAAAGAAAATTTTAGGATTATAGAGTAGTCCATGAGGCTGTATTGTCTGAGCCAGTTGCTTTGAAAGCTCAACTTTTGAGAGATTCACTTTATCTCTATGCTTCAATTTCCTCATGTGTTAACTACAGCTGCCCCTTGGTATCAATGGGAAAATCAGTCTTAGAGCCTCTGCAGATATACAAATCCACAGATACTCAAGCCCCTTATGTAGAATGGTACAATATTTATATATGCCTATGTATACCCTACTTTTTACTTTAAGTCATTGTTAGATTGCTTAATTCAGTGAAATAATTTTAGTGGTTTCTTTTATTAAGTTGACTATGTGAATAATGAAAAAACATCTCTGTAAGATGAGTATAGATACAGTTTATTTTTCGCAAATATTTTCATTCCACTCCTTAGATGGGGAACTTACAGGGCTGACTATGTACTATTATATAAATATTTCCCACTCCATAGAGTTGATTTGTTTTTTCATTCTATGAGAGCAGTCTTCTACTGTCCTATGTATTATACTGACTTTTCTCAGATATAGGTATACAATAGGAAACAACACACATATGACTCCTTGGAGTAGCTAAAAACCTTTTCAAAGTATATGTATGGGGTGAGGCAGTCAGTTACCTGAGCTTCTAATAAACTTTCATTTGCTAAGTTATTCCCACCCAATCCCTAGAAAGGCTTGTAATTCCTTCTCCAGGACCCAAAATGCAATTGAAATACTCTGAACTATTGAAAATGGGAGGGAATATTGTTTTCCAGGGATTTGTTGTATTGTTCTAGACATTATCAGTAGTCCACAGAGAAATCTGTCTATTCTGAGTAACACTGTGAGCTCTTAAATATAAAAGCCATCTAAAATCACTCATACTTCTTGTTTGTTTAATTGTTTGGCTCTTCTTACTGTTTGTTGTTGTTATTTTGCAGCACTGGAGGTCAAACTTAGGGCTTCACAAATGTTCACTCTGTAACTGAGATATGTCCCTGCTCCCTTGTACAGTTTTGTGATATCCCTAGCATTGGCAGCCAGAAGGTATACTCTCTACAGGAGTCCTAATTCTCCTTTAGTAGACTCCACTTCTGTTTTCTGTCTCCTTGATGGTGGAAGCTTCATGTGGTCAAGAAAAACATGGACTGACTCTTCAGTTCTCATACTTTGGCACTGTGTCTTTATCTTGAAAGAAAAATAATTTAGTATTGGTGTTCTCATTCTCTTATCTCCTGAGAAAAAGAATGCAAAGTAAGAGGCAGAAGAAGGAGACCTGGACACAGTGGTTAAGTCACTCTACCATATCAGCTCTTGTAGCTGTCGTGTCACTAGTAGCTAGAATTCTAGTAAAATGTGATGGCACTGCTCTCTTCAACAGAGCCGTCTGTCTTTAGCACCTTGGCTTTGAACCACAGTGGAGCACATTTCACAGGTTTGCAAAGACCCAGCTTCACTCACGTAGCAAATTATAAAAGCAATTTATTTGCTCAAAATTCTCAAGAACAGATGTCACTTGCCTTCTTAGGCATCCTCCTGCACCACCTACATTTGTAGTTTTTTTTTTATTCAAAACCAGTATTGGACAGTGGTGGTTGCCTTATTTGTTGCAAAGTGTTTAAAGCCAGATTGTCTTCTGAGCCTAGATTGATCATTTCTTGGCTGATTAAACTCAAATGAGTCCCTTTTTTTCTTTAGGCCTTGGGTTCTCCTCTGTTAGAAATTTCTCTTTGATGTAGTGATCATACTTTCTGGCCACTGGGAGAAGTATGTAGCTGACCCTATGTAAATCACAGTGGCTTTCATATAGCATATTTCCACAATAACTCTCTAAAGTTTGACCTCCCTCCAATTTTAGAAATGCCTATCTGTCTCTTGGTCTTCTCCTTCCTTTATAATTATGATTATCATGTGTTAAATATTATATAGACAACTATGTACTCTTAAAAGATTGTATAAAGTAGACAGTATTCTTTATATTCTAATAGAATGTTGAGCACTGAGAAGTCACTAGTTCTTAATTATTTTGCTATCATGTTAATTATATTCCTGAAGGATTATACTTAACATATGCTAGAAACATTATATAATGGTTCACTAGGTTTCGTTTCTTTCCAACTCTGTATTTAGTACCATGACCTTCCTTTATGAAGCCATTTCTGGTAGAACTATTTACGCCATTGAAACTAACAAAAACTGTAAGTAAGGAATTGATTTATTTTTTGTAAACTATTCTAGACTTGGGTTGGCTATTTAATAAGATTATATCCTGTCTTTAAATATTACATTATATATAGGATACTCTAGACAAATTTCTAAATGGTCTTATTAAATAAAAAAAAACACAGAGACAAATATAGGGGTGAAAGCCTTAGAGATCAGGGAAATGGGAATACCCACTAGCCAACCTTATCTCACCAGCTCTGCAGCTTCCAAATGTCACAACTTCCTGTCTACCCAGGCTCTTATTGCCTTACTGTTCTGCCCTCTCATTGGCTATCTTAGCCCAGCTACCTCACTTCCTTGTCACTGCCTGTCTGTACAGACCTCCAGGTCTCTATGGTTGGTACTGGGATTAGTGGTAAAAGGGTTTGTTTTTTATTAATAAAACTATTTAAGATTTGTGCTACAGGATACATAATTGAAGAAATACTTTCAGTATTCAAAAGACTGCTGGAGGATTCAGCAACAATTTGTCCCATGAAATTAATAAAAGAAGTTTGAGCATATATCTCAGTTGTTTTACCTTATCATTCCTAGATAAGATAAATAAAAATACCAGCAAACATTCCCATCACTACCACACTCACTGAGACATTCTTTGCTGATCCTGACAGTAAGCAAACACATGCACTCTCATTGTGTTACATCATGGTTGAATTGCATGCTAAGTTAGCCAGAATTACAAGAACTTAGCAAAAATAACTAAAGTGTGAGATTAGTTTTTTGGCATAAGCCATAGAGCTGGGTAACTTGATTCTACACATCTATATCAGAGTAAAATATGAATTTAGTTATGTACCCACATGTGCATGTTTCCCCCCAGGAATGGTTATTAAATATTTATTAGTCTACCCCTGTCCTCAGGACACATCTAACTTGTAGCTATCATCTTTCTGGCCCCTGAGAAGATAATAAACAAAGCCTGGGATCTAGACAGTAGCAAAAGCAAATTCAAAACCACACAATCTTCCCAGCATGGTTCTGTCAAAGCTGTGATTTTCTGATACCTGGTTACCTTGACCTGCCTCAGATGGAAGACAGTATGTCATACCTCCACCCTCACCCCATTAGGTGAGTGAGGTTGAAAATCTTTGTCCAGCCTCAGCTTGTAAATAAAGAAGTAAGAGAAGCTCAAATTTCCTGACATTTGTAGCAGCTCACAGCTCAGGAGGCTTAGGAAGTCTTTTTTCCAGAACTTTTGTTTTTATGGAATGAGTATCATAACAGGCTGGTTTCGGGCTCTTATCTGGATGCTTGATCATCTCCATTCATCATCTTTGGGCTGGACAATCTTCTCTTGTCTGAGCTATGGATGTCCCCTGCTGGAAACGGCTGCTCACTGCAGCAGAGGGAATTGGAACAATTGTGGCAGCTGTGGATGCATTTATGTGTGTCAGCACATCCTTGCTGCCTGATCCCATGTTTCCCATAAGGAACAGACTTAGAAAACTCACTCTTCTGCCTTATTCTTACACAGCTGCCTTCATTAGAAATTTCACCTTCTACGTTGTGATAACCACTCTATAAAAGGTTGAGCCTGTGTACATCATATGGCAAACTCTCAACATTTGTTTTTTTAAACCTATACTCTTGTTTTATACAGTATGCATTATCTTATTTAAACCATCAAAAGAATAATAAATTTGGATTGTAATTACATAATACTCCATTGTAAGAGTACAGGCCTCAAAAATAGGTGGCCTGCTTAAGGATGCCTTGCACAGGATAGTGTCAGCCTTACTATCCACGGGCTGCCTTCCCTGATACAGAGACTACACAAAACCCCTCATCTGCAATTTTCTGCTCTCATTTGCTTCCATACATGCCCACTTGCAGCATTTATACCTGGTGGACCTTGCTTTCTCCTGTTTTCTATGTATCTAATCAAAATCCTTTCCCATTTCAGAGCCTGCTTATTTATTTTTTTCATCAGAAATTTAGGGAGATGGATTTTCTGACTTAATTTTTCTTCCAAATCTAGAATGCTTATGGGATCTGAGCTTGATATACATTCCGTAATATATATTGCTGGGAATGTCCTCTCTGATGAAGGAAAAATATTAGTTGTATGCAACTTATAAGATTGTGTGGTGGGGGTGGAATTCAGTTCTCAGTCTGGACTGTCCTTTGGGAGTAGTGTGCTTTGCAAGTCAAAAGCCACTACTAACTTATTCAAGACGTTATCAGTAGTTAAACAAAACCAACCATTTTTCCCTTCTGTACAGTGTCCACCCAAATTATAGTCACCAGTTGTCCTAGCCAGTTGGGAGTTTTCGCCGTGTGATCAGCCCAAAGGCATTTATGAAGCTGCCAGCTTGTCGAATCTGCTAAGAAACCAGATGTAGCAAATACATATCTTCCACAGCTTGGCATCTGGGGCCTGTGCTTGCCAGCTGAGAAAAAAGCCTGGGCTTCATGGAGCTCAGGGTAGAGATGAGGAGATCATAGACAGAGAACAGTGATATCACATTTCCCATTGTGCCTACCCACCCACCCCCCAAAAAAAACCGCTGTTTGAGAGCATGTCAGAACTCTGTAAAGATCAGATTAAGTCTGCGTAGATTACATGATGGACCAATTATGGATTAATTATATGCTGTGGACTAACACATCATTGTTTTACTGAAAGTCTGCTCGTACTATTTTGCATTTCTGGTATGCAAGAGTATTTATACAATTGACTCAATGCAACTGTATTCATTAAGCAATCTATCTTATTCATATATATTTATGTATTCATGATACATATACAGATGCACATCATATATATCTCCTCATTCTTAGCTTTTTAGCTCTGCCCAGACAAGAACTACAAAGTTAACTTCTTTTTTTATAAAATATTTTTATTAAGAAAATTTTATTTATTTTACATACCAACCATAGATTCCCCTCTCTTCCCTCCTCCCACCTCCCAGCCTTCCCCCCAATCCACCCCCTACTCCCTCCTCAGACAGTGTAGGGCCTCCAGTGGGGAATCAGCAGAGCCTGGTACATTTAGTTGAGGTAGGTCCCAGCCCCTTCCCCTACATAAAGGCTGTGAAAAGTGTCCCATCATAGGTAATTGGCTCCAAAAAGATTGCTCATGCACCAGAGATGGATCCTGATCCTACTGCTAGGGGACCCATTAAGCAGATCAAGTTACACAACTGTCTCACTTGTTCAGAGGACCTAGTCCAGTCCCATGGAGGCTCCACAGCTGTTGGTCTAAAGTTCATGAGTTCCCATTAGTTTGGTGTGATTGTCTCTGTAGGTTTCCCCATTAGGGTCTTGATGCTCCTTGTTCATAAGATTCCTCTTCTCTCTCTTTGACTGGACTGCGGAAGCTTGGCCTGGTGCTTGGCTGTTGATCTCTGCATCTGCTTCTATCAGTTACTGGATGAAAGCTCTATGATGACAGGGTAGTCACTGATCTGATTACTGGGATAATCAGAGGTTTCAGGCACCCTCTCTACTATTGGCTCAGCTGTTAAAGGCTAGGCTCACAACCAAAGTTAACTTCTCCCCCCCCCCCATTGTTAGAACATAAGTGACTTGATATTTGGAGAAATATACCTTTATTTTGTTCTGTTTTAATTCCTTTACCACTCACATTATGTAAGTAATATCTGTTCAATTCCATTCCTCTCAGTACAGTTAACCACATGATTACTGAATACCTACCTATGCAAGATCTGAGTCATTACCATGAGGCTGAAGGGGCAAAGTATCCAGAAAGCTATGAGAATCAAAGCTAAGTGGCCAGAGCCAGATGTGGCTGGGTGTCAAGACCTTCAGGCAGTAGAGAAGAAGCTCAGAGACACCTTTCTATATGGTGTGCTGTCTATATCTGGGACTCATACCTTATGTGTGATTGGCATGAAGGTATGTATCTATTTTTCTCTTTCATATTTTATTGATTTTTCAAAAATAGAGAAAGAACATATACTAAGGAGGGAATAACTATATCACAGTATTTAACCAAGACAGTTTAACACTGTATTATTTGTTTGAATGTATTTCTGTTGCTCTATCTAAATAACAATGCTGCAGAAATTCATTCATAGCATCTTGCCATTTTCTAGTACTTATTGTGTGTACTTTGATCATATTATAAGGACAGAAGAGTGTTGTGGCTTTCCCTTAATGAATGCTCATCATTCACATGTGGATTCTTTGTAGGTTATTAGTATTCTTCTCAGAACAAATCACCATATGATAATTGATAATTGAATATCTACTTTGTGCATCTCATTGTTATGACCATGGTGGTGAAATGACAAGGTGTCCAAGGAGCTTACAGCCATGATGAAAGGCTCAGCGTCCAGAGGCAGTGAGTAGGTAGTATGGAGAGAAGTGGCCCATGCAGCCGGGACATCTTGCCACTTTTCTTTCTCCTATCCTTCCCAAAAGTTTACACCATTATACAAGTTTTGACCACTCCTGACCATAAATTAAATAAATAGAGTTCTAGGCAAATATTGACATTTACTATTTTTCTAAAATAAACATCATACTACATGCTCTTAAACTCATATTTCTTAGCTAATAAAACTTTTATTAATAAGTCCATTATTGATAAGCATTGTTTTCCTTGTCATCTTTTTTTACACAACAAGTAATACTAAAAAGACTATTTATTCTTATGTTTATCCTAGTGAAATTTTATTGTGTGGACCTTCAGGAATAAAAGTAAATAGTAATAAAAAGTCATCCCAAAACAAACAAAAAGAAGCCCTAGACTGAAAGGACTTTCAAACATTTAAGAAGAGATGATATTAATGTTACTCAAGCTGTTCCACAAAATAGACATTATATGAACACTACCAAACTAATTTTATAATGTCCCCATGTGCAGATATCAAAATCAGATAAGACAGAGCAATAACTATTTTTGGTTGTGAGCCTATCCTTTAGTGGCTGAGTCATCTCTCTAGTCCAGAACAATAACTATTAAAAAAAAAGAATAAGAAAAAAAAGAAAACAACAGTAGATGGATTCCCTGGTTGAACATAGACCAAAAAAATCACAACAAAATACTTGCAAAACTAATTCAAGAACAAATTAAGAAGATCGAATGCCATCACCCAACTTTTTTTTTTTTTAAATAGGGACACAAGAATGGTTTAAATACATAAATCAATAAATGTGAGTATGGAGATCTCATATTGTCTAAACTAATGCAGAAACTACTTTTGGGAAATTCAACATCTCTTCATGAAAAAATCCCAAAAGAACTAGGAGAATAGTGAACATACTTTAACATAACAAGGGGCATGTACAACAAATCTGTTGTGGACAGAGAAAGACTAGCAACAAATGTTGTCCAACATAGGGCCACATAAGACCTGAGAAAGCTTAAAAAAGGGTTCCAAACACACAAAAATGGAGCTAAACATGGCTTCCTAGTCTCTCAGTTTCTCATGTAGGCTGCTGTACAAAGATATCTCCCTATAACTGCCTACAGGCTGGAGCGAGCCTTCAGCACCACACACCAGAGCCATACTCTAAGCTAAGCTGTGCCGGCGGCAGCAGCTGACATAACAGTTTAAGATTTGTCTCACACAATCAAAGAATGTTACAGATGCTCAGTAAAGACAGATCCAGGCAGAAAAAAACTTCTAAACAGGTTACAGCGTGTTTAATAATGTGCATAGACTTAAACAAGAAAAGAAAATGGATATAGACAGTCATAGAAAAAATAAATTGTTTATAAATAATAAAATAGTCATTAAAGAGAAAATAAAATAAAAGTATAAGTTATGTAAAGATGGAAAATATACAGGGGGTCTGAATCCTATATGTTATTGTGTTGACTTTGAACTTTTTGATTGCTGATAAGCAAACAACAGCTTCTGGGAGACATGGGATTGTTAAAGGGACGGCTGAAAGAAACCTGCCTAGAAATTTTAAGAATTCCTTAACAGTTAAAATTGTTTTTATTAACTTTTTAAAATTTATTTTACATACCAACCTCAGTTTTCCCTTCCTCCTCTCCTCCTGTTCCCTCCCCCACCTCTTTTCTACTCTCCCTCATTCACTCCTCAAAAAAGTTAAGGCCTCCCAAGGGAGTCAACAAAGCATGGCATATCAAGTTGAGGAAGTACTAAGCTCCTCCTCCCTGCATCAAGGCTGAGCAGACATCCCACCACAGAGAATAGGTTCCAAAACCCCAGCTCATGCACCAGGGACAGATCCTGGTCCCACTGCTAGGGGCCCCACAAACAGACAGAGCTACATAATTGTCACACATGTGCAAAGGGATGGCTCAGCAGTTAAAGGTTAGGCTCACAACCAAAAATTCAAGAATACCTAAAGTTTAAAATGGAACTAAAAAAAAATGTTCCTTTAAGGAAGATGTTATGTTTTTGTTTTCGCAGGAAAGGAAAGGCTGTATATTTGTTCAAGGCTGATAGAGATCAGGCTTGATGGGGGAAAACTCCTGATAATCCTTGTTACAGACATGAAGAAATAAACCTAAGATAACCACATGACAGGTGACATATATTTTACCTGCTTAAACATAAAACAAAAGTGATCTTTGGCTGGATTGTGTACAATGCACAGTCCACACTTGTTTTAATGCAGATATGTATGTTACCTATAAAAATTTACGTGTTTTCAGAACAAGGGGACCAGAAAACAAAGAAAACAGGTGGCCCAGGTGATCCAGCCTCTCACAACGCTTCTGTTGCAGTTTCCTTAGAGTCCTGTACCTGGAACACCTTCAAGGCTGCTGGCTGAGATGGTCCAGCCTCACAGACTATTCTAGCCAGGACTTGACCATTATCCTAATTTTCTCAGCGTCATCCAAAAATTCCAGTGCCTTCAGACAACAGGAATCAGTCTATAGAACACAAGGCCACATTCTCAAGAGATGGGGTGGGTGTCTTTGGTCATTTGCTGGGATAGGGATGTTTGTCATCATTGGGGGGGGTTCATTATAAACTGTTAATGGTCATGGTCAGGTAAAATACTAAACAAAGGAGATTAGATTCAAGAATCTCTTTCTAAAAGGAAAAAGAGGAATATAATATAGAAATGATAGGATAAAGGAGTAGATTGTTGAGTCCACTTTAGATCAGCCACTTGCTTTAATATTTTATATTAATATTGATTTTTGTACATTGACATAAACTTAAGGTTATTTTTGAATACTGTATATATGTTTCTATTCTTGTTTAATGTATTTTTGTACATTGATACAAATTCAAGGTTATTTTTGTTAGAACATACTGTACACTTATTTCTACTCTTGTTTAAGGTATTGAACCTATGCAGCTCATTTAACAATGTAATGTAAATTTCCAGTCCTTGAAAGTTATTATTACAAACTATTTAGGATAATAAAGAAATGCAGGTTAGTAATCATCTATAATGATGAAACTTGTCATCATGTTAGGTATGTTTTCAAGGTCAAACAGAGATATACTTTAGATAGACAGGTGACCTTCAAACACTTCAAAGACCTAAAGAATATGACTTTTAAATGTTTTAATAACATAAGGCTTTTCATAACCAATTTAATTCAGAGAAGATGATGGGCATCTAAGAAACTCCATATGGCATTTGCTTTTAATGTGGCAGAACTAGCCATTTGGACAAGAAACTGCTCTTGTCTTGACTGCTGACATAATGCTGTACAAACTGGACAATCAGGACACAAAAGAAAAAGACTGTGGGACTTTGCCAATATAAGGTGGGACAGTCCTTCAAAATTCGTGCTTCATAGAAAAGTTTGCCATACATTCTGCAGGATATACAGAAAAAAGACTGCTAAATTTTGCCAACACTAGGCATGACAGTCCTTCAAAACTCCTACCTTATAGAAGAGTCTGCCAGATATTCTAAGCCTATAGGACAAAGATAGATGTCCCAATATTGCAGAGGAACTTTGGGTGACTGTCCACACTGCCAGATGTCTCTGTCATTTCTATATTTTTTGAAGTTGCTTGCAATGTATTTCCTGTTTACTTAGGTATATTCTTCCGGGGTCTTTGATGGAGTTGAAGACTGGGTAGGTATAGTTGTAGTTTTCCTTAATTATGATAAAAAGTAAATTAGGTACAGAACTCCGGACTCATCAAAATAGAATAAATAATGGAGTATATTCTCCAAACATGGCAAAACAAATGGGCTAGACATTGTAAATGTAATTTTTACCCGATAATTTGTCTTATTGTTCATAGCTTTATTATGTTAGAGTTAAAACATTTCCTTTTTATCGAGACAAAAAGAGAGAAATTTTGTGGATTATTCCTTTACACTGTTTGAAGATATGTCATTGTGATTGATTTAATAAAATGCTAAATGTCCAATAGCTAGGCAGGATTTTTGAGGCAGAGAGAACACTGGGAAGAAGAAGGCGAGGTCACCAGCTAGATGCAGAAATGTGACCTGAAAAAGATGAAGTAACAAGACATGAGCCACATGACAGCCTGTAAATTAATAAAATTGGTTAATTTGAGTTTTTTGTTTGTTTGTTTGTTTGTTTGTTTGGTTTTTCAAGACAGGGTTTCTCTGTGTAGCTTTGCGCCTTTCCTGGAACTCACTTGGTAGCCCAGGCTGGCCTCGAACTCACAGAGATACACCTGGCTCTGCCTCCCAAGTGCTGGGATTAAAGGCGTGCACCACCACTGCCCAGCTAATTTGAGTTTTAAGAGCTAGTTAAAAGTGTGTTCTGAATGAAGCATTTTATTATGTCTGTGGATCTCTGGCAAATCTAGGTGATGGTAATTGAGTGTAGAAAGGAGAATTAGCCAACACAGGCTATGGCTGTTGTTTAAAACAAGCTGATAGTGTTCTGTTAAGCAGTACATCTTGTGCATGCAAAAATGAATTCGACCCTCTCACCCCTTCCTTCAGCTAATGAAAACTGACACAGCGACACCTTGTTCCTTCACCATCAGCTTTATAGACTGTATAACGTGAGCTTTCAGAAGCCCTTGCTGTGCCTGTTGAAATGATGACGTGCACACACTCTCTTTTCAATGCAGAAGTTTTGATATATGTAACTTTTTTTTTGGTTGTGATTAAGAATCATGGATTTATTTTTTGTAACTCTTTGGCTATTGTTCTCGTGTATCCTGACAGCATCATGTGTGTCAACCTGTGTCAATCATGATGGGTGGTTATGAAATGCCAGACTGCTAAAATAAATGTTTTGGAGTTAAAAGAGTAAATAAATGCTGCTTTGGGGATATTAAAAAAAGAAACAAAAAACCTAAGCTTTCATAATTAATAATAAATTTCCATGTGGCTATTTGGGAGCTGGTTGGAAGGACAGAAAAATCCACCTACACAAACCTTTAGTAAACATTATGCTAAATAGGGAAAAACTGAAAACATTTCCTCTAAATTAAAGAATGGGCCAGGTGCACCTTCTCTGACATTAGTCAATGCAGTCCTCAAAGTCTTAGCTAGAGCAATAAGTCAGGAGAAAGAATTAAAAGGATAAAAACAGTAAAGAAGTCAAATCCTTCCTGTCCCCAAATGACAGAGTTTTAGACCTAAAACACTGCAGAACTCCAGTAGAAAATGCTTATATCTGATACACACTCTTTAAAAAGTAGCAGGATCAATATACAAAATCAATACACAAAATTAGTTACTTTTTAATATATCAATAATAAACTTGACAAGAAAGAAATTAGTTTTTAGAAATCCCATGCACAATAGCTTTACAAATGTATTTAACAATACACCTAGTGAAGGAGATGAAATGTCACCCTAAGATACTGGAAAAATTAAGCAAGACACTGAGAGACTGAAAAACCTCCAACACTCACAGATTGTCAGAGTTAGTATGCTTTATTATCAAGAGAGATCTACAGAATCAATGCAATTTCCATTAAAGTTCCTTTAAAATATTTTACTAATATTTTTTTTAATTTTTATTTTGCAATACAATTAAGTTCTACATACAGGCACAGATTCCCTTGTTCTCCCCCCTCCCGCCCCCCTCACCTTCCCCCCAGCCCCCCCCCCCCATTCCAATCTCCTCCAGGGCAAAGCCAGAATTTCATACAATGTATTTTGATCATATCTGTGCCTCCATTCCCAACTCCTCCCAAATCCAACCTCCCTAAGCACCCAACTTGTGTTCTCCTTTTTGTGTGAAACCAATCAAGTACAATTGTGCTGACTGAGTACTCTTGAACTTATGGTGGTCAACATATAAGGGACAGAATCATTTAAGAAAACTAACTCTTCCTTTCCCTTCTGCTATCTATTGCCACTAGATTTTCAGCTAAGAAAGGGATTTCATGTCTACCTCTCCCTACTATGCTGGGATGAGCCCCAGAAGGTCTTACATGCTTTGTCACAACCACTTTGAGTTCATATGTGCAACTGGCCTGGTGTTTCCAGAAAACACTGTTACATTGAAGTCTTCTACTGCCTTTGCCTCTTGTGAGCCACAAGAATCCTTGACATGTTTTAAGAGAAGATGTGATATAGATGTTCATTTAGGGCTGAGAACTTTACTGTTTATTATTTTCTTGACTGGTTCTGTATTTCTGTGTTAATCACTGTCTACTGAAAAGAGAACCTTCTCTGAGGAGTCTTGAAAGATGCACTAATCTATCAGTATAGTGATAAGGCATCTGTCTTATTGGCATTGATAAGTAATAATTTCAATACTATTTAGCATAATAAGAGTTGTAGGTTCTTCCTTAGGGCCTATGACTTACTGAATCTCAAGCTTTTGACTATAAAATAGTGCCAGGTATGGTTTTCATCTTGTGGAACAATACTTAAATTCAATCAGAAAGTGATTACTATCACAACACTTATGTCTTGCCCTGCTAATTATTACTGTAGCTCACAGGGTTCACAGGGAGAGAATATTGATAATTACTTTTCTCCTCTGATAGTATTCATAGCCCCTTACAGCACTATGAAAGCTAGCCAGTGGGGAAGAAGCTTCCAGTTCAATACCAGCATAATTTCTCCTTGTAATACGGCTCAAGTACATGAAATCTTCAGCAACAGGGTCTTATCATCAAGTTCCAGAGACTAACCATGAGCAATGTAATGTTTGAGGGTATCTGGGAAACTTTCAGAAGAAGAAACCCATGTGGTTTTTTTTAATAGGGGTACTATCCCTCTTACAGAGTAAACTCCATTTCAACTCTTTTTTATATGTGTACACATGTATTTTAGGAAGCTTCTACAACAGTGCAATGCATATGAATTTTTCAAAAGCTCATTAGTGTTAGTTTATAATGGCATTTTCACAGGACTAGAAAAAAATCCCTAAATTGTCAAAAAGGAAGCACAAAAAACACTGAAAATTCAAAACAATCCTAAAACAAAAGAATAGTACTTGAGGCATCACAGTACCTAATCTCAAATTATACTACAGAGCCAAGTATCAAAAACAGCATGGTAAAGGCACACTAACACATATGTATACCAGTGGAATAGAATAAGGGGCATAGAAATAAAACCAAACAGTTATGTTGGAAGAATCTCCTCAGCAAACTGGGCTGTAAAAACTGGATAGATACAAGTAAAACAGTGTAACTAGGTTGATATTCTCAGCCTATATAAAAATCCATTCAAAATTGACCAAGTATCTTAATGTAGGACTTGTAATTCTTAGCTTGGTAGAAGAAAACACAGACAATATTTCAAGATATACTTCCAGGCAATGACTTTCTGAAAAAAACTCCAATAACATAGGAAATAACCCCCAAAACAGATAGATGGTATTATATAAAATTAAAAATGAGGCCATAACCAAAGTGAGAATGCAGCTTACAGAATGGAAGAATTTTTTAGCATCTATATTTTAGACAGCTGACTAATATTAAGGATATATGATGAACAGTAGTGATTAAGCAACTAATTATTCAGTCAACAAATGTGATAATGGGCTAAAAAGACAGTTTTCAAAGGAAGAAGAAAGAAATATAAACAACAAATGTTTATAATACAAATTTAAAATATATTGAGATTTCATCTCACCCCATTAAGAATGACTATTATGAAGAAAATAAGCAATAATAAATGCTGGTGGTGGTGTAAAGAACTATGAATACAGATAGCAGGGATTCAAACTAGTGTAGCTGCTATAGAAATCAATCTGGTAGTTTTTCAAATACCAAAAGTAAAAAGTAAAACTACCATGTGACCCACAACACTTCTAGGTGCACACACAAAGGCCTTTAATCAGCACATCATAGTGACATCTGCACATTAATTTCATTGGTGCTCTATTCACAGTAGCCAAAACATATAACCAGCATAGGCATCCATCAAGAGAGGAATACCTAAAGAAAATAAGGTACATGCAGATACTATGATTCTACTCAAAGGGAATAGATGGAATCAGAGATGGAGTTAATTATGTTAAACAAAATAAGCCTAACCCAGGAAGACCAACAGTAAGTTTTCACACATATGCAGTATCTGAAGATAAATGGCAACTCTCCCATAAAAGTAGATGGAGAGAGATATAAAGACAGAGGGTTGGCTGAACAAGATTGTCACATTGTAACAGAAGGACAGTCTATTTGGAGTGAGGAAGAGGACTAATTGGGAGGAAGTGGGTCAGAGAGACAAATGTAAATTAAATAAAATACTACATATATGAAAATGTGACCACAAAACCTATGACCTGCTGAATAGAAAAAAAAAATAAATGAGAAGAGCTATGAAAATCGAATAAACATCAGGATAGCCACCATTAGTGCTCCAGACTAGAAACACTTGAGGTTGGAATAGATTGTAGTCAGTCTGCATTCACTCACTCAACCAACACCTTATAAAATGCTTATGAGGCTGATGTTCTTCTAGTTAATGGAAATTCAGAGGAAACAAACACCAATAAATACTATATATTTTGTTTATAAACAAATATATATGTATAACATATCTAAATAAAAACTGTAACAGGGTATGATACTTGTTATAAAAGTGCTATAAAGCATTAGAAAAAAAATGAAGTAAAAAGAATGTTTTTTGGCCTGGAGAAGATAGAAAAATTGTCAGAAAGGGTAAGATAATAAGTATCTTATCCAGTTCAGGAAGGGACATGGAAGAGAGAGTTTATTCTAGACGAAAAGAAGAACAGAAGAAAAGGGATGGTTGTAGAGTGTGTTCAATACTCAAGGGAAGACACAAAGTGCCTTGTGATTGACAGAGGGTTCCAGGACCACACTTTCCAGGTAGATTAAAAGATTTTTCAAAGCCAAGTTTGGAACTTGACTAGATGTAGAGTCACTCATAGGATGCTGAAGGAATTACTTGCTATTTTTTACCCACTAATTGTAATCCACACTTAAATTTTGCTTTTGGATCTTCTCAATACCCCATTTAAACTTCAGGGCACTGACCTATTATTGACATTTGTTAGACATTATCTGCCTTCTCTTGGCTTGTTATGTTTCAAATTATCTTGGGGTGAGACTTTATCTTTAAAGATTTGGTAATGACAATTCTTCCAATTCATTCTCATGCTTTAACCTGGTAAGTTCACAGGGAGAAGATAAGTTACAAAAGGCCTTTGATACCATCATGAGGTCAGATTCTCTGTCATTCTTACAACAAATGCTGAGCATCACCAGGTGTTGAACACACAGTGAGGAATGAGACATACCAAGCCCAAGCCTCTGCGCTATGGAGGCAATTCTTGGGGAAATATTAGAAGCAACTTCTTGAAAGAGTGGTTCCTTGTGTACTTTAGAAACAGGAGATAATATGTATTCTACGATGAGTAAATGAAGTCCCAAAGATGTAAAATACCTTTATAAAAGGCAAACAACAAAGACGAACTCCTTATCCTTTCAAATTTCCATGCCTTCATGCATAGAACTCTTCAATTTTGCTGTAAGATTGCTTGTCTGTGGCAACTGAAGAAGGCTGATTAAGATTCCTTCCCTCTGTCAAAACTAATCCATTATTGAGTTTAATTTCCTTAAGACTTTTTGTCGAGAAGTCTAATCAATAAATTAACATTAAGCAGGGACATTTCACGATGATAAAAGGATGCATTTGCTAAGAGAATATAACAATTCTCCATATATATATATTTAAAATATATATATATGTACATATGTGTATATATATAACAACAAAATTTCAAAACAGAAACAAAACTAACAGAAACAAAAAATCAAATAGAAACTAAAAGCATTGTTAGAATTTCAACACTCAGTATTGAGAGAGCAAGTATCTAAACAATTTAGGAAGAATACAGGGGACTTAATGAATATCAGCAAGCTTGTCTGAATTGACATTTGTAAAACACTTTACAAAATAAAAGCAGAATACACACACACACACACACACACACACACACACACACACACACATTTCCATTCAGACTTTTGTTCCATGTAGGCCAAATGGTGTTGTACAGACAAATTATAATAAACTGAAGAAGATTAAAATTATATGATACATGTTTTACAGTTTTACAATTTTTACCATGATAAAATTAAACTAGAAATTAATAATAGCAAATTATTCACAAAATCCTTTTAAGTTTTAAGTTTAAACAATTTCTTAATAATGGACTATTTTAAATAGAAAGTAAAAGAGTGATTAGGAAATATTTTAAGTGAATAGAAATGAAAACACACCATCAAAATACATGGCAGCTATATATTAATATATATATATATATATATATATTAATCAGGTAATTCCAGGAAATTTGTAAACATTCAATGTTTTTATTATGGAAACAAATCTAAGAAATTATGTAATTTTTCACTTTAAAGTAAAAACAAAAATGAGGGACTGTATAGTAGTTCAGTAGTTAAGAGAGTTTACTACTTGTCTAGAGGACTCAAATTTGATTCTCAGCATCCACATGGCCTCTCTAACTCCAATTCCAAGGGATCTGGCACCATCTTCTGGCCTTCCATGTACTGCATGAATGTGATTAGTATACAGACATACATGCATACAAAATACATGCACACATACATACATACATACAAATAAATGCTAAAATCAATACTATTGGTCTAAAAAAAACAGGAACAAAAAAGACTCCTAATTATATTTTGCTCTACTCATAGATCAATGCCTTTTTCAACCATCATCAGAGAAAATTCCTCCTGCATCAGATGAGAACAAATACAAAGACCCATAGCCAAACATTATGCACAGAGAGAGAGAGAGAGACCTTGGAACACACAGCTCTAAATGGGATGTCTCCATCAAATCCCTCCCCTTAGAGCTCAGAGAACTCCATTCACAGAAGAGACAAAAGGAGAGAGGAGACAGAGGGTATGGAGGACACAAATACACACACCCACCCCCCCCCCCCCACACACACCGAGAGAGAGAGAGAGAGAGAGAGAGAGAGAGAGAGAGAGAGAGAGAGAGAGAGAGAGAGAAAACAAGGCCCTCTAAATCAACTGAGCAAGGCTCATGTGAACTCACAGAGACTGAAGCAGCAAGTATAGGCCATGAACAGGTCTGGATTAGGTTCTCAAAGTATTTATTATAACTTTCAGTTTTGAATTTTTATGGGACTCATGAGTATGTGAACAAGGGTGTCTCTGATTCTTGTGCCTTCTCTTGAGGCTTATTTCCTTCTGTTGGTTTGCTCTGTGAAACTTTGATGTGTTGGTTTTTGATTTATCTTATTATATGTTATTCTGTTGTGTTTGATCTTTATCTCTTCGAAGCATTTCTTTTATTGTACCGGAAAATTATAAGAAAAAATAAAATAATAAAAATAATTCAATGAAATCCAAAACTAAACCAATTTCAAATTATTTAAAAGACAGGAAATTATAATGATAAACAAAGGTAATGGATGTGAACTAGATAAACACAAACAAAAAACAACAGGAAAGAAAAAAGCCTCACTATAACGGCAGACCAATAAAAGTGACAAATCTTTAATTAGACTAATTAGAGGTGGAATATATACAAACAATCTCCAATATCAACAATGAAAGAACACCTGAACAGATCTTACACATACTAAAACAAAAAATATATTATTAATGTTTTTGCAGTACATTGGAAAAGTTAGATTCAGTGGAAACTGTTTTAAAGGCACAGCTGCTAAGGATCACTGAAGTAGCAGCTCTCTTGAATAACTGTGTATCCATGAATAAAACTACAGTTGCAGCTAACAATGTTCTATGGAGCAAAATAAAGGTTCAGCATGTTGTCATTGGTGAACACTATCAACCATATAAAGAACTAGTATTAAGTAATTGTTGGGAAAGTCTTATAAGAAGTCAAACAGAACAGTCCCAAATTCATCTTACAAAGTGAGCATTAGCCAAAGACTCACAACAAAAACATCACAAAAATAAGCCAGCATCCCAGAAGCTTCCACAAACACAATCCTCATATTCAGTCAATATACATCAGAGATAATATTATATAAACATGTAGGAATTATCACAGGGTTTAAACTGATTCAACATTAACATATCAATTTAACTTGTAAAAATCAATGGAGTAAAATGAAAGCACAATGATCATCTTAGTAAATATATGAAAGTATTTGTTAAAATAAAAATATGTTTATTATAAGATCTCTCAGCAAACTAATAAAAGAAAGAATCTCCTTCAATTTGAATTATGAGATCAATGAAACTCATTGATCACATCACACAGAAGGTGAATTCTTCCTCCATAAGTTCAACAATAAATGAGGACACCAAAGCTCGTCACCTCCATGTTGTAGGAAATGATGCCAAAAACTCTAGCAAGAGTAAGTTCATTCATTGTGAATAAAAATACATAAATCTCTCTATTTTCACCAGTTTCATTGTCTATATAGAAGATTCCTGAGTAGTAAAAAAAATACTCAAAAACTAGTATATATGTTTCTCAAGGGAAGTTGGATATAAGTTAATACACAAAAAATATTTTTTGCATGCTAGCTGTTAAGGATTGCATTGTGTCTCCTCTCAGTGCACTTGCTGAAGTCCTCCTCTACAATGTGACTGCTTTTGGAGATGAGACATTTAGGTGTCAAAACAAGTTAAATAGAGTCGTAAGACTGACTCTAATCCAGTAAGACTGATATCCTTATGAGAGAAGGAAGAGATATCAGCAACTCATCCCACTTTGTGTCACACACACACACACACACAGACAAACACACACACACACACACACACACACACACACACACACACACACACACACACACACCACTGACAAAAGGCATATGAGAACATAGTGAGAAGGTGCATATTTTCAAGACAGGAAGAAAGACAATGAGTACTTAACCTGCTGTTGTCTTTATCTTGGAATACTAGCCTCTGGGACTGTGAGAAAATAATTTTTTTATTGTTTAAGCCATCCAGAGCATGTTATCTTATCATGATAGTCTGAGCCAAGTAATACACTAGCTGTTTATAACAGAAACTAAAATAAAGATGATTTTATTATTGCAAGCAGTATGAAATACCTAGAAATAAGTTAAAATCTCTATATTTTGCATAGCAAATGTGGACATTTAGACAAAAACACAAAGTAAATACATTATATAGAGATGTAGATATATAGTTATTGTACCAATAACCAATGTATTAAAAGTAGCTTTAACTCTTGGACATGGGAAATACCTTGAGGTAGAGGTGGCTACCATAAAGTACATATGGAGCTAAGGACCATGTGTGTAGCTCAGCGCCATAAGGACACCTACAGGCACTGAATGCTTTGGTCATGGTACAGACCTGGTTGCAATAATTTCAAAATGCTTTTCTTTTCTTTTTTCTTTCTTTCTTTCTTTCTTTCTTTCTTTCTTTCTTTCTTTCTTTCTTTCTTTCTTTTTTAATCTCATAGAACCTTTTACTTCTTTTTTTTGGAGTTTTTTTTTAATTAAGAAATTTTCTATTCATTTTTCATATCAACCACAAATTCCCCCTCCTCACTCCGGC
Organism: Peromyscus eremicus; assembly: GCF_949786415.1. Classification (NCBI taxonomy): domain Eukaryota; kingdom Metazoa; phylum Chordata; class Mammalia; order Rodentia; family Cricetidae; genus Peromyscus; species Peromyscus eremicus. The sequence goes on along the minus strand of NC_081417.1, from coordinate 111,456,626 downwards.
TCCCCAGCCTTACCCCTAAGCCCACCCCTTATTCCCACCTCCTCCAAGGCAAGGCCTCCCATGGGGAGTCAGCAGAGCCTGGTACATTCAACTAAGGCAGGTCCAACCCCCCCCAACCTCCCCAAACCCACCCCCACACCAAGACTGAGCAAGGTGTCCCACCATAAGCACTGGGCTCCAAAAAGCCTACTCATGCACCATGGATGGATCCTGATCCCACAGCCAGGGGGGCCCCTAAATAGTTCAAGCAAAACAACTGTCTCACCTGTCCAGGGGGCCTAGTCCAGTCCCATGGGGGCTCCACAGCTATTGGTCCACAGTTCATGTGTTTCCACTAGTTTGACCTGACCATCTTTTCTGATGAATTTTACTCTTTCTTAATATTTCCTACAGCTGCTTGGAACATTGCAAGGAGTAATTAGAGAAAAAGGCATCATAATTACTATCAGAGAGACTGTACTTCATCAACTAAAATGTTTTCTATGTGAAAACCAATTTGCAATATAAGAAACAATGCCAATGTGGGGTCGGGTGGGGAGTGTCAGAAAGTGATTTTGCCACATCATTTGATTTCAGTAGCTGGGAGACATTGATCAAGGAGCTAAGTCCATTTTGGGAGTATTCATGTGCATATTTGATATTAGCCCTCCTGAACTAAAGCATCACTAGCCCCAAGAGATAGAACCATTTAGCATCAAACAGTGTTCCATACAATAAGTCTTGACCTATCATGACTTTTCACCTCCACTTTTATAAGTAGACAGACTTTCGAGATTTTTTTTTGTCCTTCATACAACTATAGTACTACACCAACATTGCTGTTGACCTGAGTATAGCCAATGATGAGTTCCTTTACAATGTTATATAAATGAAAATCCCCATCTAATTCACCCACAAACACATGTGCGCGTGTGCACACACACACACACACACACACACACACACACACACACACTTATGCATACTCACACAGAGAGAGACAGAGCAGAAAGAGGGGGATTTCTCTTTCAAAGAGAGATAATTTTTTGCTCATAGATATATCCTAAGTGAAAAACTGCTAAGCGATGAACCCAGACACAATATTCCGTTTTAATTTCCAGTCTCATGTGAACTTTGAGAACATGTGATATGTTCTCAGTTTATAAGATTGGAGTCACATATCAATGAGGTGATTTGTCCAAAGTGCATCTTCCTAAATGAAGATTCTGTTCACTACTCCTGGTTATATTTAGGATTATTTTTCTTTTATAGTTAGGGATTTTATAAGAGATTTCTTCTATCTCATGTGTCGTGATGGTCATGATTGACTACTGGGCTGTAATGAACATGATAGCTTTATTAATCTTTAAAGAGAGAAAGCAAAGCCTAACAAACCACCAGATATAGTTTCAAGACCAAAAGAGCACCTGTCAAAATAGTTACAAAAATGAAAATTATCTTTAGTTTTAACAACAATATTGTAACTTTCAAAAAATCATCTGAAATTTAGAAAGCATAAAATGTATATCCAATGATTTTCAAACAATCTATTATTTATTAATAATGCCTAGAAGCCTGGCACTAAAAGGGGCAATTAAATGTGTATTAGCTTTCTTTGGGCACTCAAAATGAGTTTGTAAAATAGATACTATTTTGGCCTTTTGCAAAAAGAACTAATGCTTAGAGAGACAAAGTAACATAGCCTCCACTGTACAGAAGCATCCATCTTTGATTACAAGGTCAGTGCTTCCCAGAACAATAATTGTAAGGAAATACACATGTTAAGAACTTCCAGGAATGTCCTTAGATGAGGATCATCTAAGGTTCTCCTTCATTGTTTAGTGATCCATCGTTCAAATTTGAAGTCTAACAATTCATAGAAGAAGCATTTATCTTCCGTGTTTGAATTAAAACCTGCTTTGTATCTTGGATTTTAAAGTAAATCTATTTAGCAGGTTCCTGGTGTGTGGTGTCTCCCACTGTTAAACTCCCGACAAGTCCAACCACACTGTGAATCCAATTTGACCGTTGTCCATTTGTAGCCTACATTCCCTCCCCATTTTGTCCTTTGGATAACCTCATAATGATTTTTACTGTATTTGTGCAAGAGCTTTCCAATTAGCCATTTGGAACTCCCAAATAGAGAAGAAACAGAACAAAATGAAAGGAGGAAAGAAGGAAAACAATTATGTGGGGTAGCAGTAACTTCCAGGAGCTTTTACACTGTCAGGTCAAAGAGACATGAGAGTCAGAGGGTCCTTGGGTTCTCGTAAGCTGTCCCTTAATATTTACAGATGTGTTTTCTTTGGCATACACAGAAGAACACCAATTTCACAATAAGTCAACCTGAGGTCAAAGCCTCATTTTGCTATTCTCAGCATGATGGGCGTGTTACTAAGTCCCGTTTTCCCTAAGTGGAATAAAATGGGGTATTGATACCTCACACGTGTGATTATTTTAAGGGTTAAGTATGTATAGCTCTGAGCACATGCCTAGAGCCAGGATGAATGCAAGCCTCTTTCATCCTTCTGGTAATGTCATGATATTTCATTGGGTAATTTTATATTTTATATTTCCAGCTAATTGATGGGACTGCAAACTGATCATATTGTTAGTTCCCAGCTCCTTGCAGGCAAGGGTAGTTTTTGTTGTTGTTTAGTTTTTTCTCAATGAGTCTATATACCTTGCTTGAAATTTATGATATAATTGATGCTCTTCAGGAGACTTCTATGGTTTTGTCCTTTCAATGGATGGATTTCCAGGTCTTGGTCCTTCTTAGGTTACTAAAGCTTATATGTTGGTTATTAATGTGATGAAAGGTATTTTTTCCTTGACTGTATGTAAATTATTACTTTCATTAGTGAGTTGGGTGTAAATATTAATAGATGGCATACATGTTGTATGTAAGATTCAGAATATATGAAGACTATGGTCTAGAATAAAATAGTGTGAAAGGCTAGCAGAAATAGGTATAATAAATGTTAAAGTGTGAGTTTGAGAATCACAGTGTAGATAGAAAATATGAAGTTTATATCTCTATATCTATCATCTCTTTACCTAAAAGAGATTATAGATTATATATGTGTATATGTGTGGTAATAGCTTAAAATGTGCCAGCCATGTAATATAATATCTGGACAAAGTGTGTAGTATTCATTTAAAAATTTAATTAATTAAAAAAATTGGCTCATAAAAAGTAAACAACCATAAAGCTCTGTTAAGTTTTATATTTTGATATTTGAAACAATATTCTAAGGTTAATCCCTAAATAAACATTTCTACCTAAATATACCTTTACCAATGGGCTTTTTACAATTGTCTTTTTGTCCTTTCATTTGCTCCCCTTTATTTAATCATATTTATTGATTGAGTTTTGTATCTTTTTTTAATGTCTCTCACATGTCCACAGTATCTCTCTCTGTTTACATTCTCCAGTCCAGTGGAAGAGGAGAAACATGCAAGTACATGTGACAGGAAATAGGGAGACAAGCCTAGGCATGCTCAGAGAAGCTTGCCATTCACTTTGATGCTTGTCACTTCCAGGGAGCACAGTGCCTCTCCTTAATCTTTCATGATATTGTCTCATGGGGGTCTGCTATCATGTGGAAGAGGGTTTAGGTATGTGACCATGGCTGTAGGTAGGTGGTTACATCTGTGTTAGGGCTCCAGCTATAACCAGCCTGTAATTCGAACCCTCTAACTTTTATCACAATAAAGATGAGAGTTGATAGGGTTTGTCTCCTATCTGCTGGTTCATTGCTTAAGAACTTGAACTACAATGGGAACACTGTTCTGGGGCCCCTGGACATCCTTGCTTGAGTCTGGGATCATGAAACTTTTGTTTTGTTTTGTTTTGTTTTACTTTTCATTGTTGTTGTTTTTGTTTGTTTGTTTTTTACTCTTTCTTGTTTTTCTCATTCTCTTTATTAAATAGGTTATGTGCACACTACAATTAGACATCTGAGTAATAATTATTATCATTCTATCTAACATGCCTGTCAACTAGAGCTATTTACCTTTATGACACACACCAAACTTTCAGTGAGTAGTACTGATCTTCCTTTGAAGCTATCCTGTGTTCCAGCAGAGTCAAATGGTTAATCTAAATTTAGACTTTGAAACTTCACTGTAACACATGCTGTTAATGCTTCTGAGTATCTGAAATCCAGAATGTGCCTTTACCCTTTCAACAAAGAATCATATTCCTGAACAAATAAAGAGAAATATGGGTGACTATCAAATTAGAGAAACAAATGCTCCTTATGCAGAGGAAGCAGAGAGAATTTCCATAAATCTCAAATGCCAAAAGATGCATATACATGGTACCTTGGTTTAGGAGACCAGATGACTCAGAAACTGTATGGGTTGAACAAGCAGATACTGTAACTGGGACTATGTTAGAAACACATACAAATGGGGTTCAGCATTAAGTTATTCTCTGTTGTTAATATAATGGGCAATAAAGCACAAGACACAAAGTTAGAAAGCAGGTTATGGTTCAGAGGATAAGTCATTTCTCCATAAATGGAAACTAAAAAGGGATGCACCAAATAAAGACAGAACATTGAAAATACAAAACTGGGGGGAAGGAGGATGGAGGACCAGCGCTAATAATATTTAGCTCAATCTCCCCATATTATTCAAATAGATAAGTCCATCCAGCTTCCTGGGGTGACTATAGACACTGGCAAGTAGTTGCAACTCAGTGTTATTCTGTCTCTGTTTATCTGTCTGTCTCTATCTATCTTTCTATTTCCATCTCTCTCTTTGTCTCTGTCTCTCTTTCACTTTATTCCCCACTTTCTTCTTTCTTCCTTCCCTTTTTAAAATACAGTATGAGAAACAAGGAAGATTTACTCTTTCAGATATATAGTTATATGGTACTGTACTTACACATAATGACACTACACTGTGTTTTACAAAAAGCATCAAGAAAGAACTTTGAATGGTTTCACTACAAGGAAATAATAAGTGTTTGAAAAGATACTTGTATTTGCCCATGTTTCACCTTTATACAATGCATGCATGTATGATACCATAACATGGTATCTCAGAAATATATAATGCTGTGTTTCAGCTATCTATTTCAATAAATTTAATATAAGTAAAAAACCCACAAAAAGGAAAATATAAATCTTACAATTAAATATTGTTAAAACAAGCCATATCTGTAGTATCTGTCACCAGTTTTTTCACAATGTAGCAGACATTTCCCCCAGAGTCTTTAACAGACTACATAGAACAACACTTACTATAAAGGAAGTGATGTAAAAGAGATGATCCTTAACTGTAAGGAATTACAGCAAAAATTCATTCAATGAATAACTGAACTGAAATATGTAAATGGTAATTCAGAGGTATTCCCATAAACTTTTGGGAGCAAAGAGGGTATTCAACATGATAGGGAAATAATTGAGCTTCAATGTTGTCTCTTACATATTTAGCAACTATCAGGACTTTGTGGCTCTGGTGAGTTTTAAAACTTATAATATCATCAAGGAAGGAAAAGCAGTTCTTCAGGGAAGACACATTCGTTTTATTTCTTCTAGCAGCAAATTGGAAGTTCTTTATGTGGATTTTGTAGGAAATATTGAAAGATGTAAAGGGTGATGTTCTCAGCATCACTGCTTTGGCTCTTCAAAAGGAGTTTTCTCCTGGTTTCTGGATGTAATGATCAATAGAAAACAACAAAAATAGCAGGATATTGTTATCAAATAGATTATATATGAGAAATATTTTAACATCTTAAATGTTTTAAGATTAAAAACATGCTCCTTTTTTTTCTTATGTGTTTTCCCACCCCAGCTGCCTCTAGACCTCAGAGAGCCCTCTGGGCCATTAATCGTTTCATTTTCCTTCGGTCCATTAACTCTCTCCTTGACTTTTTCCTTCCTTAGATATTATTTAAGTTATCTTCTTACCAGAATTCTCAACTCCTCAAGCTACTCACGTACATCTTCAATCATCACTTAAAACTTTGACCCCTTGTGATTTCTGTTGAACAGATGTTCACAGATATATGGATGTATTGAATGATTTTAGATTTAATTAAAGGGCATTAAATGATTTTTAAAAATGTTTCCATATTATGAAAGACAATAGTGACAAATTGTAAAGTGATTGTGCATGACACCTGCTGCCATATTGCAAGCTATTATGCTAAGGTTCCTTACAGTGACTACAGCAATATGAAAAATGAAAATGGGCACAATCCCTTATGTGTCTTTTCATCAAGGAAACTTGATATTAGCTAATGATTTTAAAAGATAACAATAACAAAACCTATTAAGACTTCAAATTAGTGGTAAGTAAACTTTATAAAATCCATGTTTATCAGATAACTTTTGCTATGGCAACCTGCTATGGGATGGTCTGTATGTCAAATCTGTTGCTCTGATTGGTCAATAAATAAAACACTGATTGGCCAGTGGCCAGGCAGGAAGTATAGGTAGGACTAACAGAGATGAGAACAGAGAAAACAGGAAGGTGGAGGGAGACACTGCCAGCTGCCGTCATGACAAACAGCATGTGAAGATGCCGGTAAGCCACGAGCCACGTGGCAAGGTATAGATTTATAGAAATGGATTAATTTAAGATATAAGAACAGTTAGCAAGAAGCCTGCCATGGCCATACAGTTTGTAAGCAATATAAGTCTCTGTGTTTACTTGGTTGGGTTTGAGCGGCTGTGGGACTGGCGGGTGAGAGAGATTTGTCCTGACTGTGGGCCAGGCAGGAAAACGCTAGCTACAGCAACCTGAACTATAATCTAGCAATACAAAACAATCATTCTCTCCTTACAAGGATTTTACAAGGGAACTTGTTGGGAATGCAAATTTAGGGGCCCACTCAAGATATATCAATCAGAAATTCTAGGATTGGGATCCAGGACTCCATCTTAACAAGCCCCCAAGGTGTTTCATATGTAAAGCTAAAGTTTGCAAATCATTATCTCAGGAGTTGTATTATAAACTTGCACTTACTGTTATAATGACTTACTGTTATAACCACAGATTAGTGTATGTCTTAACCCTCCTCAGAGAAACTTCTCTCTGTAGGAGATTGTGATGTAACACAGAGACCCACAACTGGTCAAGGTTCAGAGCATATCTCCAGCTCACAATTCAATTGTGTGGGCTCAGTGGGTAATTCTTCTCATCTCGTTATCTACTGTTGAGTCAGATAGAGTTAACCCATCTATAACCTTAATTTGGGAAAGTACAACTCTGTTCTATGTGGTTCTACCTGTTTCATAAAGATAGTCTTAGTTTATCAACATAACATTTGAACAAGATCCAAGATAACACATAAGAACATAAAAGCTCCTGAATCCTGAAGCCTATGTTCAGAATCTGCACACTGTCCCATTGGGCAAAGCAACCATCAAGACTAACCAAAATTCAAGAGCTGAAAAAATATGCTTCAGCTACTGAAAAGTGTTACATTGTCAAGGACAAAGGCAATAGATATGAGGCTTATACTTTTTTTTTAAAGACTGCATGATAGTCCCATACTAACAAGATTTTTAAAAATTAAACTCAACAAATTCAAAAAATTTTAGGTCATCTTTATAATGAAAGAGACTTTAAGCTTATTTTTTAGTTTTTATTTTTCTTTGAGTTTCATACAATGTTTTTGACAATATTCACACCCACAACTTCTCCCAGATCCACCACTTCCTTACCTAACCAACTTTATTTCCTCTTTTTTTTCTTCAAATTTGTGCTGCCCATATCCTCCTGAGTGTTTAGGCATCTACTGGAGTAAGGTTGACAAATGAGGGGACACACCTTAAAGAAAACTGACTCCACCTTCTCTAGCATAAACTGCCAGTAGAACCTCAGGTAGGGGTGGAACTTCACGCCTAGCTCCTCCCTTAAAGCTGGGATTTTGTTTGGCTTGAAATTATGCAGTGTTGTGCACGTTCTCACAACTGTTGTGAGTTCATATGCATAATCACCCTGTTACATCTTGAAAATACTGTGGCCTTGTAAGTATCCACCACTTCTGGCTTTTACAATCTTTCTGCCCCTTCATTGGCAATGATCCAGGAGCTTTTCGAGGAGAGAATCTATCAGTTTACTTTTCTCTTGCTTTTTATACACACTGTGACCAGTAACAAATTGGGGATTGGGAAATGTTTATTTCATCTTATAGCTTGCAGTCAACAATGAGGGAAGCTGAGGCAGGAACCTGGAGGCTGGGACTGAAGCAGAGCCCCACGGAGGAATGCTGCTTATAGGCTTTCACTCCTTGACTTGCCCAGTCTGCTTTGTTATATACCCCCAAGACCATCTGTCCAAGGGTGGCACTGCCCCTAGTGAGCTGAGCCTTCCCATAGAAATCATTAATCAAGAAAATGCCACACAGACTTGCCTACAGGCCAATCTTTGAAGGCATTTTCTTAATTGAGGTTCCCCCTTCCTATATGATTGTAGCTCCTGTCAAGTGACAAAAACTAATCAGCACAGGGTGTGATTTAGGTGTACTATTCAGGGCTAAGCATTCCTTAGTCTTCTGTTGTCTGCACCTTGATCTGTTGCAAGTCTCTGTGTGAAATTGCCATCATCTGCAGAAAGCATCTCTGCTGAGGGTTGAGAATGCAGTAATTTATGGGTATAATGATAAGTCACTAGGAATCAGTTTAAATATGTGTCTGTTTAGTGTAAAAAGACTATCCTAACTAATTGAATCATACACAAATAGTAATACTATAGCAGTCTATGATAAGTAGGCCAGCCAAGAGCTTTTAATACATTAAAAGAAAAAAATTATTTCATGGGAAGATCAAAAAAACATTCATGAGGATAATGAGATTTGAATTGGCTTATAAAGACTAGTAGTGAAGGAGAAGTGTTAGTTTTGGGAATAAAACACAATCATCATGGAAAAATACCAAATTGTCACTGATAAACAATGGAGGCTCTTTTGGCTTTAAGATATCTGAAGAACAAAAGAAAGAATTACATTTTAGAATAAAACCACTGACACAGAGTGTGTAGAATTCTAAGGTAAGGGGTTTGAACATGTGTGATTGAAACTCATGGAAATCTTTTTGTAGACTTATTCTTCTAAAAATTTGAAACTGTCTTATCTTTAAGCAATATTATCCAAGGAGTGCATATCTACGATGTGAATGTGGTCTCCTTCAGATTTAATGCTGGCTAGTACAGCTGTCTGAGCTGGATCACACTTTCTGTGAATCATCATATCTTCTCAATGGGGTATAAGCAGTGGCACTTAAGGAGAGTATCTCAGCAGTTAGCCAGCCAGCTGGCTCTGGGCAGGCTGGAAGCCCCTTGGAATGGTATTTCAAGCTATTCTTTTCTCCAATGAGCTGGGAAGCAATAAGAGTTGCCATTTTCTGAGTTTTATTTGCATATATATTGGGGAGATTTGGGGATAAAGGGTGATAATGATATACCATGATGAGAGAGACAGAGACAGAGAGAGAGAGAGAGAGAGAGAGAGAGAGAGAGAGAGAGAGAGAGAGAGAGAGAGAGAGAGAGAGAATGCACTGAAAAAGCACTGAACTCTCAGGTAATACAAACCCATCAACCTTACGAATCACTGTTAGACTGTTAGAGACAATGATCCAGAAGCTCAGTCTTCTAATTGCTGGTCTTTGTTTTATAACAAACTATGATTGAAAATGCCATTTCAGTTCTGATCTTTGCCTCAATCATGATCTTGTTCAAAATAATGCCTTTTTGATTAGCTTGCTTGCTAGGAAGGCTTTCCCTTAGCAGGTTCACTGTTTCATTCCTCCAGCCACTCCTAGAATACCTAAATTCTCTGTGAAGACCAATCTTGATGAGGATAAAACAGATACCCAAATACACATTTTGATGTACAAAAATCTCATGAAAGAGAGCATACATCCAGATTTGTAGTAGACAATAATCTATAGCTTCATGAAGATGCCTCAACTAATGGCAGAGCAATGAAGTTTTCAAAGAGGAAAAAAATCCAGCAACAACAACAAAAACTCACTCAAATTAAGACAAAGGGCCTGGCAAATGGCCCTGGCTGTTGGCAAGCACAATGATGCTACCAGATCCCACTGGAGCATTTTCTCATCCAAACTTCCTTTACCAGGATGATCCCAGAGTTACATGTATGTTCTATAAAGCATCATTTGAGTAGAAAAGGGTCACAGGAGCATATAACTATATTGCAGAAACATCATCTGATGATGTAGTGGCACTCGGTTGTCTAGAACAGGGTAGAAGTGGCAGGGGCTGTGGCATAGGCCATAGTGTGAGTCACAGTGATGATGGTCTAAATAATGTTGTGGGCATGTAAGAGAATGTAAAGTGAAAAGATAATATATGGCTTATATTGTTTACAATTGATGTTTGTCATTTTAATTATTTTGAGTGTTTACTAGACATAAAGAACCAATCTGGACTCTGGGCTTGTGGCAGCCATCAAATAAATAGGGAGTACCTGTTCTTGGGAGATTTACATTTTATTAGTAGATATTTTATGTAGACAATCTCATCTCCTTTGTAATACTTAAGAGAGGCTAGCTGTCTTAGTCAGGGTTTCTATCACTGTGATGAAACACCATGACCAAAAAGCAAATTGAGGAGGAAGGGGTTTATTTAGCTTGCACTTCCACATTGCTGTTCATCACTGAAGGAGACAGGACACAAATTCAAACAGGGAAGGATCCTGGAGGCAGGAGCTGATGCAGTGGCTGTGGAAGGGTGCTGTTTACTTGCTTGTTTCTCGTTTTCTTATACAACCCAGGACCACCATCCCAGAGATGACACCACCTCCCATGGGTTGGGCCCAAACTCAACCCCATTAATAACTAATTGAGAAAATGCTTTACAGTTGGATCTCATGGGGGCATTTCCTAAGCTGAAGCTCCTTCCTCTCTGATAAGTAGCTTGTATCAATTTGACACACAAAACCAGCCAGTACACTAGCTAAATGTAAGGTTCTATGGCAGATAGTGGTAGTGACCTCATAGAAAAGGGGAAGAAAAGATTGTCTGAGTCAAAGGGGATGGAGGACACAGGAGAACATGGCCCACAAAATCAACCAAGGTGGGATCACATGGGCTCACATAGACTGAAGCAGAAAGCACAGGGCCTACAAAGACCTGCACCAGGTCCTCTGCATATATGCTATGATTATTAGCTTAGTTATTTTTGTGGGACTCCTAACAGTAGAACCAGGTGTTTCTCTAACTCTTTTGTGGGCTGGTGGGACTCTTTTTCTCCTGTTGGGTTGCCTTGTCTATCTTGGATATGAGGGCTTTTGTCTTGTCATATTGTGTCTTGTTCTGTCTTGTTTGGCTGTTGTCTCTTGGAGTCCTGCTCTTTTCTCAAGAGGAAATAGAGAGGGAGTCGTTCTGGGGGAGAAAGCAGGTGAGGGATAGAGGAGTGGAGGGAGGGGAAACAGTGGGCAGGATGTATTGTATGAGAGAAAAATCTATTTTCAATAAAAAGGAGATACAGACACGTTCTAATTAGTCAAATTAGTCCAATGCTCTAAGCTTGAAAGAGGAGATACTTTTACTTCTGAAGAAGAAAGAGGGAATTCTTAATATTATCACAGACAAAGCATTTTGCAAGAGGCAAGTAACTTTAAATGACATATTACAGTGTGAAATACCAAAATTTGGGGCTTGTTCTTACTTGAACTACCTCAATTGCTTTTCACTATATAGATACACAGAAATAAAAAATAACTTGAAATTTCCTCATGCCATGAATGGTGACCCATAACATTTTTATTTTAACAACTTTGAATGAAGTATCCTTCAATTCTGGGATACTTATTGAGAACATATGAAGATTAGGAGAGCATGGGTCTACCTTTACTCAGTGGGCTCATGATGCACAAGCATAAAAACAAATATCCGGGCCGGGCAGTGGTGGCGCACGCCTTTAATCCCAGCACTCGGGAGGCAGAGCCAGGCGGATCTCTGTGAGTTCAAGGCCAGCCTGGGCTACCAAGTGAGTTCCAGGAAAGGCGCAAAGCTACACAGAGAAACCCTGTCTTGAAAAACCAAAAAAAACAAAACAAACAAACAAAAAAAAACCCAAATATCCACAGCAGTTAACTTCTTCCTGTAAGTTATATACAAATTGTACCTTGTCTATGGAGAGTTTAAGGAAATGGAAACATAGGAGGTGGCATTCAATTTGGCTTTTGAAGAACAAAACAAATAGAAACACATTGGTTTCAGAAAATAAGATGAAGGCCATTCCCGGCCAGAGGCAGGGAATGGGGGGGGGGGGGGAGGGGGCCTGCACAGGATTGGTGATAAATAACTTGTGCCAATGATGACAGAAACCTTTAATCCTTACATTATGGAGGCAGAGGCAGGTGGATCTTTGTGAATTGAAGGTCAGCCTGGTCTATATAAAAGAATACAGTATATATGGAGAGCTACATGATGCTTCAATATGATTAGAAAAATGATATAGTGTATTTCCTTTTCTTAGAATTTCAGGGACTTATTTCAAAGTGACTTAGAATTTGAACCCAAAATGCATCAGTGACAAATAATTTTACTGAATTAGGAAAGAGTCTTTAACCATTTAGGTCATACGATAATTGGGTATTTTGAAATGTTTTTCTCTCTAGTATATATTTTGTTTTAATATGTATTTTCTCTCCTGTATATATTTACCTATTTTAATAAATAATATTAAAGCTCCCATATTTACCCATCCTATATTTTGAAGTGGTTTTTGCAGGCTGATCCCTTGACTACTCACACAACAATTAGTCAGCATATCCATAACCTAGCAAGCAAGCATTTCTAGAATGAGAATGACTACAGGTGTGACGACTAAATTAGTGCTGGACTATTTTAAGGCCAGGAGGTACAAACATGTTCAATGAGTCACAGGGAGTACAGTTAGATGATGATTGCCTGCTATTCTCATTTCAATATTTCAGCATAGATGAAATAGGATTTTAGAAGTTAACTAAGAAGGGAAGAATTCCTGGGGATGTACCTGGGACCTCATATCAAGGATTAGAATTATGGCTTTTAGGTTACATGAAAAATAATTTATCAATTATCCTGGAGACAGTATAGAATTGCTATTTGATAACTCAGCCCTTGGGTAATGTGTATATCAACCAAACAAATGTTATTCAGTAATGACAACTATTTCTCTTTTTGCTATTCTTTGACAAAGGCCACTCACAAAATGTAGCTATTTACATTAAAATTTGTATTAAATATTAAATACAGTAAAAAAATTAATCCCCACTGCTTTGTGTAGTTTAACTTTCAATAGCTGTGCGTGGCTGCCATGTTGGACAGTAAAATTTCGAGGCCTGCCCTAGGTTACATGTTTTTTTTTCCTAATTTTTGTTACATCTATTTATTTATTTCCGCATGTGTGGGGTGACTGCCACAGAACAAAGGTGGAGATCAGGTGACAGTTTCCAATCATGGGTTCTCTCATTCCTGTGGGTCTCATGAGCCAGACTTAAGTCGTCACACTTGTCCACAAACCCCTTCACTTGCTGAGCAATCTTGCCAATTCAAGATTACATCTTAAAGGAGCAATCAACACCTTCACTTAATCAAAGTAGCCTCACTTCGTATGCTCTAGACCTTCAGCTGGGTTCTAGGAGCACATATTAGGGAGTGACAAGGAAAAAGTTAGGTCCTAAGTGCAGGTCCTATGATTTGCACCTATTTTTCATTCCCAAAACATAATACCTAGTGGAAGTTCAATAAATATTTGTTGACAAATGTACTACTTTTTTTTAATTATCCATTTTCTGGGTGTTAAAGGAAACAAATGAGCTGCTATACATTTGGGGTTGGCATGGTGGTTGGCAGAGAGGTGCTTCATGAGTTTTAAGGCTTTTTTTCACATTTTTGATGACCAAAATATTTTTTATGTAGTCCACACTGAAACCTTAAAAATGTATTTCAAACAAGTGAAAGAGAAGTTTAACCAAAAAGCTATCCAGGAATGAAAATAAGAGATGATGTGAGCAGAGTCTCATGGAGACTCTCATAAGTTGGTCAGATTAAGAGGTGAAGTTGTTATATATCCCTGTAAAAATGTTTTTTATAATGTGATAATCTGAGTGGAGGTTAAGGTGAGACACTCCCCACCCCCACAAGATCTCCATGTATTGGTGAAGAAGGAGCTATACACACAGAAGCACAATGTAGTTTGTAGCTGAATATGGGCAAATGGGACAAAAGAAAAAAGCCACTGCTTGGGGATTCAAACAAATCTTCAGAGAGGAAGTAACTTTTGATTTGAGGATGAATACAGGTGTGTTTGAGGAAGAGGACAAAAGAAAACTCAGAAAGAGGAGGTGGAGAATCAGTTATGACATTTAAAGATATAATTTGAGCCAGATGATGTCAAGCTTTCCACTAACTTTATTTCTAAAAGGAATTGAGGGATGGTACTAGAGTGACAGCTTAGCAGTTAAGGTATGAGCTTGTACTGCCCTTGCAGGAGACCTGAGTTAGTTTTCCAGCCCTCGTATAGAGACGTTCACAACAACCTATAATTTCAGCTCCAGGGAATCTGATGCCGTCTTCTGTCTTCTACAGGTACCTGCACAAATATATACATAGATCCCCCTACATACATATCCACATATAAAAATAAAAAAATATTTAAAAATAATAAAAATTAAGTGAAAGAATGATCAAGAAAATGCTGCTATATTTCTATCACGGATGAGAGTTTTTCTAAAGATAATTTCAACTGAAAAGATCATATAAATATTACATTCTATACCATGGTCCCTTAGTGTTTTAATATAACAAATTTGCTTTCACATTTCCTTTTAAAATTTGGGGGGAAATGGGAGAAGGGGGGAGGGGGAATACTGGTTGGCATGTAAAATAAAAAAATAAAAATAAAAAATATTAAATAAAATGGTAAAAAAAAATTGGGGACAGGTGGATAAGACCTACATATCCTCTTCCCATTGTGAAGCACATTATTATTTACAGATGTTACACTGGAGTTGAAAAGGTGGGGTCAGTAATTCTGGCCTTCTCAGTGGCATGGGAGGTTTGGTTTCAACTCTCTGGCCTTCATGTCCAAACTCAGTGGTTCAATGGCTCATGGCCACTTAAAGCAAGACTGAGAAAATACTTCTCAGTTTGGCACTGAAGTTTGGGAATTGGCCAGCCCAACTCACTTCAATGATTATAATACAGCACTTAGCAAATTGAACTCGTTGATTATAAACGTTTTCCATTTTACTCCAGTGTCAATGTTTTTATAGTAAGTTTTACTTTCAGTAAAGAAAATGCCAAGTAAGAGTACGTATAGTTTCCCAAACTCAAAAGGACAGCCTGAAGGCAAAGGGCAAAGTATAATCCATGAAGCATGTTTTCTTCCTACTTCAATCTTCCTCTGGGTAGAGCTGACCCTCTCCCCACAAGGGTACCAGTTTAAAACAGATTGTAACTTGAAATATAGCAACTCTACTCATTGATTTGATTATCTGAAGCATTATCCAGAGGCTTGAAGTGTGATGAAGAATATGAATTACATCTGGCCTTTCAAGGAGTTTCTCACCCAATAGACAAGATATATACAAAGAAATGATTAAGGAAACAGGGTGGTAGTAAAGCAGCATTCTAGGGTACTAAGAAAAAGCAACTCAGCTGGCATCCAATACTAGACCAAGATATCACTGAAAGAGTGAGCTCACATGAGATTTCTGGAAATACTCAAATCAAGGCTAAAAATTTTCATCTCAGAGCCACTGTAGAAGAAATCTCTCACTAGTCATTTATAGACTAGATCAGCAGTTTCTAACTGTAATATTACTGAGAGTTTAGGCAGATATTTCAATGTTCTAAGGATGGTTTTGTGCATGGTGGTGTATGGAGTAGCACTCTAAAGAGGAGTATCTTCTGTGTTATAGGCTACATATCGTTTTCCCCAAAATACATGCATCACAATCTAAAATGTGATAATATTAGTGTGGGGCCATTGGAACATAATAAGGTCATGAGGATAGGGTTCTATTCAGGAATTAGTACCCTTTTAAGAATAGCCAGTGATAGCCTACTTTCTTTTTCTGATATGAGAGGACATGAAGACAGTCGCGGTTGGTGGGCAGCAACTGAGCCAAGATGTTTCGGAATCTGCTGGCCCTCCATCAGATTGCCCAGAGGACCATCAGCACTACTTCATGAAGGCATTTTGAAAACAAAGTTCCAGAGAAACAAAAGCTGTTTCCGGAGGATAATGAGGTCCCAGTGCATCTGAAAGATGGAGCATCTGATGCCTTCCTCTACAGACTCACAATGGGTCTGACAGTTGGTGCGTATGCCATCTATATGCTAGTTATGGCTGCATTTCCCAAGAAGCAGAACTGACTTCATCATCCCAGTCTTCACATGGTTCAGTTTCTTTCAGCGCTTGATGGACCAGGAATCTGATGAGTAACTCAACTCTTCTTTGGGGATCAATATTTATTGATGTATACTAACTGCCACCAATAAAGCAGTCTTTACCATGAAAAGAAAAAGACAGTTACATGCAAAGAAAGGAAAAGACCTTTTACAGAATCTGATCATATTTGTTATACTCTGCCTCAAATTTCAGTCTTCAAAACAATGAAATACATTATTATACACTCAGACTATGGCATTTGGTCATAAGTGACTCAACCTAAGATACCATAGCAGTTGATCAAAAAACACAAACAAACAAAAATATCTACAAAACAAAACAACAACAACAAAAATAATGCCCCTTGTGATTTCCAAATAGTTTCTGAAGTATAAAAATGTCCCCACTTGAATAACCACTGGCCACTTTAGTGTGTCTTCTTCCATTTCTAGGAATTGGACTTCACTAAACTGATATTGGAGATACTTTGTCCTACAAAATTCTTCAGATACATCCTTGTAAAGATGCAGCCCTGTTCTGGAAAGAAACAACTCAAGTCATTAGTCTCAAAGCCGTGAGTCTGTTCTTCTGTCTTCAAGATTAAAATGAAGTATTAAAATGAAGTCTCTACCTGCTCAATGTAAGTTGAATAAAGATCTCATGCTCAAGGATTTGCTTCCTAGAATGTAGGGTTATTGGCTGAGAGGATAGCCTTTTAGGTTGGGTAAAATCACAGATTGTAATGGAAGACTATATTTCAGGCAGTATTCTTCATAATCCATGCTTTAATCAGAACAGCTCTGTTCTGATCAGTTTTATTTATCTTGTGAAAAGACAAAAACCACTTGGACAAATGACTAGACTTCAATTTGGATCCTAGTCAGATCATTAAACTGTAAATTTAGACAAATCACTTCATGTATTTCATTCATTCAACAGTTTTCTCAAGTGCCTGCTGCACATGAGAAACTTGGATAGCTAGCTATGAATACACATGGACAACATAATTTTCTAACTAGTTTCTCATAGAAAAGGAAAAAGATGGAAAAAAAGATGTGATTGAGCACCATATCCTGTGTGCTATGTTGGTATAATGGTACTCAAACCTTCACAGCCTAATTGTAATCAATTCGTTTTGTTCTTACACTGGCCAGTGAGCCATGTTCTTTCTCTGTGACACTCTCTTCTGTGGTGATATTGTGTTCCCCAATATATTGTGCACCCAAATAAACTTATCTGGGGTCAGAGAACAGAACAGCCACTAGATATAGAGGCCAGAAAATGGTGGCACTCACACCTTTAATCCTAACATTCCAAAGGCAGAGATCCATCTGGATCTCTGTGAATTCAATGTCACACTGGAAATAGTCGGGTGTGGTGACACACACCTTTAATCCCAGGAAGTGATGGCAGGAAGCAGAAACGTATATAAGGTGTGAGGACCAGGAACTAGAGCCTGGTTAAGCTTTTAGGCCTTTAGCAGCAGTTTCAGCTGAGATTCATTCCAGATGAGGACTCAGAAGCTTCCAGTTTGAGGAAACAAGATCAGCTGAGGCATTGTCGAGGTGAGGTTAGCTGTGGCCTGTTCTGTCTCTCTGATCTTTCAGTGTTCACCCCAATACCTGGCTCCAGGTTTGATTTTATTAATAAGACCTTCTAACAATTCGTGCTACACTCTCCAGCAATATGACCAATATTTCCCTCTCAGTAAACACTGACTAATTAACTGCCATCAAACATGATTAATAAGCAGGTCATCAAACTGGAGGGACACTCACATGCAATGATATCTTGTTCTATATTTTCCCCATTTTCTCCCTGATTTCTAAAGAAAGTTGCTTCTTCAGTCTCCCAAATAAAGTAATCCATATGTAGTCTCTTTCAACTGAATTTCTCCCATCTAAATCACATCTTTGCTTTCTCATCGCTTTCCTTGTTTCTCGGAGTTATCTAATATCATGCATGTAAGAATCTGAGACTCTTCTTCTTCTTAATGGTTTCCTTGAATTTAGTTTCATTTTATAAGAGAAAAAAGAGAAGTGATCATGAAGACCAGTGACAGAACAGATGATATACACACACACACACACACACAGAGTGAGAGAGAGAGAGAGAGAGAGAGAGAGAGAGAGAGAGAGAGAGAGAGAGAGAGAGAGAGAGAGAGAGAGTTGATACTAGTAATCATACACTTTAGGCCAATGATATCAAAGTAGGAAGCTCAGAGCATTAGAGACTCATCATTCTTGCTAGAAATTACATTTGTCTACTTGACCATTAATTTGTAGCAACATATATCTTATCTCTGATGGCCAAACCCTAATTCCATGGGATGGATCAATGAATGATGACAAATCAAAGCTTAAATTAGATTTTCATTCTCTCTTTCTGGGCCTCAAATTTCTCCAATACAAAAGTAAAATCTTAGGGTGCCAAAATGTGAAGAACACTCACTACTCCTGCAGAGGACCTAAGACTGATTGCCAGCATCCACAGGCAGCTCACAAGGATATTTACCTCCAGCTCCATGGGATCCAACACATCTGTCCTCTGTTGACACCCACAGACTTGTGCACACACACGCATGTGCACAAAACATGCACACACACACACACACTTAAATAATCTAAAATAAAGTCTTGATTGAAAAAGAATGTTCTACATTATAGAAACTGTAGTGAAATTTCTTTGTTTAACCCAGAGATCTTGTCTTTAAACTTTGTAATTCAGCTTTATTAGTTACATTCCCATTTCTGTGACAAATGCCCTGAACAAAGCAACTTAAGCAAGGAAGGGAGGGTGTATTTCGGGGTATGGTTTGAGGGCAAGTCCATCATGGTGGCAGGAGTGTGTTGGTCATGTTGTATCTGTAGTCAGGAAGCAGAAAGAATGCATGGGCCTCTAAACAATGGAATGATGCTGGACAGGTCTTTCCACCTCTTTTAACCTACTCTTGATAATGTGCAGACTGCAACCTAATCTAAAGAATCCCTCAGGGGTTTGCCCAGAAGCTTGACTCCTGGATAATTTGAGTGCCTGTGAAGTTGACAATCAATGTTAACCATCACATCAATGAATAAAAACCATAGCAAAAACAAAACAAAACAAATAAACAAAAAAAACCCAAAAACTGTTTTGTTGTTTTAATTCACAATCAGAGACATAAGATGCTTCTAATTCCCCATTTATTATAAGGCAGTCTCACAATGTGACTATATCTTCTTTCAAAGCATTCCCAAGAGAAGCCAAAGTACCAAGAGGGAAGCATTGCTGCTTTTTGGTGGCATAGATTTGTAGTCAAATCTAAGTAAATGTCTTAGTATCCCCACCTAATAGTCACTGTGACATTGGGTGTAACAAGTGAGTGTTACTTTATTCAACTGTGAAATTAGAAATATAAATATATATTGGCATTTTAAAAGGCAGTGAAAAGTAAATCACAGGGACCTTTTCTTTTCCCTCAACGTTCCAGCATCCAACCCATGGGCAGAATGCATTAAACTAACCATCATCTGCAGTCACCTCTCTACTTCTTGTGTTCCTCCTAAAAAAAGGCTTTAATAGGCTTTTGTGTCAGGCCACAGAGATATCTTCTTCCTACGGTAATTAAGCAACTTGAGAAATCCTGTGAGGTCGATAAATTTGGGAAAAGCTTACATAAAACAGAATATAAAATGGCAAGGCCTGCCATCAGAAGCCAGTAAAAGTCAATTGCTTTTAGCGACACCTCTACAAATGGCATTATGTCATTGCATAATATTAGTAAGAAATTGTAAGATTTGGTTCAGGCCTATAAAATATAATGACTTTCACATCATCTACCAATATAAAAATAAATTGAAGAAAGTAATATTTTTAAAAAGAAGGGAAAAAAATCAAGCTTCCAAATTCTTGGCTTTTTCTGTATTTGAGGAAAGTTAGTCCATAAAGAAATGGACTTAAATGATTTTCAGTGTGGTTGGTCAGATTTCCTGCTTTTTTTCCATTTCTTTTTATTATTTTAATTTTTCATCTTGGCCATTACTATTTAACTGGGAACACACAAAAACTCTGTTTCAGAAATCAGGTGGTCTTGGCTGAAGATTTCTCCCAATGAATAAAATGAACTTTAGATGCTAAAAAAAAAAAAGGAAAGTCTTCACAGTGCCAATAAAGACACGTATTTATTCATCTGGGCTAAGCTACAGGACATTAACTTCCACAGATGCACTTGTTCACCTAGCAGTTTGAGCTAAACCAACCTGAAAAGTCTCTGTACACTCAAGGGAATGAAGCTGTGTGCATCTGGCCTTGCAATGTTTCTCTTGGTGAAAAAAATAAGTGATCTGGGAATTCACAGCTTCCCAGTAAGACCTTCTCTTAGGCAAGGTAGGATGCCCATCAGTTTTGAAAGAGAAGAAATTGATCATTCTAATGAGACTATACTACAATACCAAAAATCTGGCTTGCATTTGTATAAAACATGATCTGGGAAAATGGAAGGAATAATCTCATAGCTCTCCCACAGAGCAGACTCACGGATATGAGCAAACATGTCTACTAGGAATAATATATAAGAAAAACCGAGTCACTGGGTTCTCTAAATAAACCGTATATTTGGAAAAGAAAAACAAATGTGGTGTGTTTGGCTTTAAAAAACAAGCTGCGGTTTTCTTCTTTGTCATCATTGCCATCCAGTGTCCAGACATACTGGACACCTTTGGGAAAGGGGTGCTCTGCTGGTTCCAAATGAACTGCCTTGAGCAGGTTAAGCCAAGAAGGAAGGCTTCTATCTGTGCAACAGTTCAAATCACTCCCAGACAAAAGGAAGTGTGCTGAACTCAAATGTCTAGGTCATCTCCTCACCCTTTAAACTAATGCTGGCATTCTCTCTCTGACAGCTGAAGGATGGCCACCCAACTTATAGTTGAAGCTTTTCAAGAAAGGCAGAGCTCATTATTGTGAGTAACTCTGTGTATAATAATCTTTGTGTTTGTTATCATTGTCATGACTATGTGGAGCATTACCATTTTTCAATGAAACTGCATCAACATTTGTTACCCCCTAAGGAGGCCAAATCTAGGGTGGCTTGGAAAGTAATCGTACATTTTTTTTCTTAGATTTTCAGGGTTCTTTGCAGACAGTCTGACACCAAACATGAACAAAGAATGATCCCTTGCCTAGGAAAGGGGTTGTGAAGCAAGATCGCTATCCCTGGGATAACTTTTATGTTGCCTTTGCCCAGGCCGCTTACTGGAATCAACATGCAGTGGAATGAGAACCTTAGGCCTTGGGTGCATTTATTTTCCTCTTACATGTTTTTGTTTCTAAACCTCATTCAATATTCAAATTATTGTGCCAAAAATATAGGACGTCTTACAATTCTCAATGTTTATTAAGCAGCTATAAAATAGAGACTTCAAGATAAACACTGTGGGTACTTAACATGTTGAATTCTCCCAGCAGAATCTCTCTGAGGATTGTCTTTAAAATTATTTACCCAATACTGGTCCCTGGTCTGAATGTGTGGTACCTGAATCCCAGAAAGGACTAATACCCATGCTAAAAAACTGAGTTTCTACACAAAGCCAACCTTTTAACCTCTGGTGTATAAGTGACTGCCACTGGGTGAAGTGCAAAGGACAACTTTTGAGGTCAACTGGCCTGAGTTCACCTCCAGTTTTTCCCCTTAGTGAAAGGTGAGTGACAGGAGAGATATTTTTGCCTTCTTAAAGAACAGTATTCTTATCTAAAATAGTGGTATTATTTAGTCATACTACTTATAAAGGCCAAAGAAATCATGGGGATGTGTGTATCACATCAGCATTGAGATTTTTCATGTTGCATTAAGCTCTAAACAGAGAAAACAGGAATTAGATGCTGACCTCATAGCACAAGAGCAACCAGGAGCTTTCAGCCCTCAGCCTCTCTCAGACCTCAGCAGGAAGTGAACAAATACTTTTACTATTTTTTATAGTCGACCAATCATCCCATTTAATTTTTACAATTAAAGAAAGAAATGAAAGAACAGTCATGACATGTGCACCGATTAGTGATGCAGCAACGGCTTTTTCACCAAATTTCAAAATCTGTTCAGCAGGCACCAAGAGAACGTGGGCTAAAGAACAGGAGTAGCTTCAAAGAGCCTTACTTGCTGAAAGACAGAATTAATTTCTTCCATAAATTATTTGACAATATACAACAGCCTCTGGAGGCCCCTAGACTCAATCTTCTTCCACTTTGAAACACTCTTAAATCGGTAAAAACAGTCATTGGTTTTTAACCTCCCCTTCCTTACTTTTCTTTTAACAGGTGAAGCATTTTCCATTCTGATCCCTTCTGTTCTTTATGTGTTTTGGTCTCCATCCCTTTCCCATCTAGTCAATCAACCTCTGAAGATGTCTTGCTGTGCCAATGTCACCTTTTAAATATGATGTGAAACCAAGCCAAGTCCAAAGCTGGACATGGTAGATTGTTACCTCCTACATTTGAACACTGTTCTTAAATTTCTGTCTTTGAGCACAGCCAAAGAACACAAAGAAACCAATTTGTCAGCTTGAAAATATTACTTTAGTTTATGCTGACCTATTTTCTTTCCCAGAAATTCTCAGAGTGGAAGGATCTGCCTGCTTGATTTTGAGATTTTTTTTTTCCAACTCAACAGAGGACAGCTTCTTGGAAGAAATAGAGAGTCCCAATGTTCAGAGGTAAAAAAAAAAATTAGTTGTTTCCAAAGAATATGCCAGAATAAGTACAGCTCTGTCTTCATCCATTCATTCATGCATGTAATCATTCATTCACTCACTCACAAGCTGTGATTAAGATGGATATGTTATATGTTTGGTGAAAAGTATACTTAAAGCTGTTTCCAACCTCTGTACCAGAACCATCCTAGGCTCCATCATCACTGCCTTCCTCTTCATCCTCTCTATGCTCAACTTCACTATTAACATCATTATTCACATGTAAGCAGTTATGTCTATTTTCTAGTATTTTATATCTAAAATTATATAATGATTTCTAGCAGTATATAATATTTACTAGAGCTTAAAAATACCCCAAGGAAGTAATTCATTTCATTCTTATAACCATGTACTATAGTAGAAACTGTAACTCATGTTTTTAACACCGGCAGTTTTGAGTGGCTGAAAACCAAGATGCAAGACGTACTAAAAGTTTCCTCCAGTCAGCCTGTTTTGTAGAAAAAGAAATTATGGTCCATGCAGTATCTTAAACTTGATCTATAACTTTATTCTCATAAAGTACTATGATTTTGGTACTTAGTACCCATTTATGAGACAGGAGTACTAAAATCCAAGAAAGCTAAGGAATCTTCAAACTAAACACAACACAACTATTGAAAGTAAACCTATACTTAGAATTGGTCAGAAAAGCTCTGCGCAATGTGCCAACCTCTGTGCCCCAAGGGCAAGATCTTTGTCCAACATATTTTGAAATTCGTATTGTGCCAAAAAAAATATCTCATCAAAGTATAAATTGGGTTATTTGAGGTTACATGGTATCTTTGTCAGTAAACAACTGGGATTTCTTAACCATTGTTCTGTCTTTACAGTATTTCTCTTCCTTTCCAGAATTCACTTAATGCTGCTAAAGTTTTTTATCTCTGTCATAACTGAGTTCTAGACTTACAAGTCTAACTAGCTATTTGACTTCTCTCTGTGATAGCTCTTAGACATTCTCCAGCCTTACTTGCTGAAAGATAGAATTAATTTCTTCCATAAAGCTAAATTCTCCCCTCCCATGCTATTCTCCATCTTAACATGCTTAGTTGTTTAAGCTAATATTTTGGCATCTTTCACTTTCCCCCTCACACCTTGTATCCAGTATATTAGAAAATCTATCAAGTTTTCCCTTTAAAAAATCCTGAATGCTTCTATTTAAAACAACTCCCCTTCTACTTAAAACAACTCCAATTAGGGCCAGTGTCTCTCATGAATGTAAATAGTGTCACATTTTCATGATTAAATAATTGATAAATATAACTGGTGTCTATTCATGTAGCACAAGGAAAGTGCTATCATCAGATGTCATGGTTTTCTTGCTGACCTCTAAATTCTCTTTGTATCTATTGCATTTCACCAGCTCCTTCCTCTACTCTTTGGTCACATTTGATTTCTGGCTCATTCATTTTTACAACAAACTGAGGTGTTCTCATTTTATTATTATATTTTATTGAAAATAATTTTTCACACAGTTTATTATGATCACAGTTTTCCCTTCTACAACTCCTCTCAGATCCTCCCTATACCCCACCCAACTAAATGCTTTCTTTCTCTTTCTCTTTAGAACACAAATAGTAAAATTAGTAATAATAATAATAATAAATTAATAGAAAAAACACACACAAGAAAAACAACAACAAAAAACTCAAAACACAAAATTGGAAACCATAATTTATAAGCAAAAGACCAATAAAATAAAAAATGTCCAAAGAAAGCAGTATGAGACCAAAAAAATCTACAAAAACACTACTGTGATTGTTTATTGGCTATCTACTGCTGGGCATGGAGCCTATCTTTAAGTATAGATTTTATACCCAAGGAGATGCTACTGGAGAACCTAATTTTTCCTTTGCAAGTGGTTGTCAGTTGGAGAGTTGCATCTTGCATAGAGATGGGAGCCTATGTCTACTTTCCCCTCTCATTGATTGGACCTCATCTTGCTTGAACCTGTGCAGGCCCCGTGCATGCTGCCAGTCTCTGTTAGTTTAGTCCTATGGTGTCTGAAAGGTACTGTTTCCTTGGTATCATCCATTCCCTTTCAATCTTTCTGCTTCCTCTGCAGCCCAAGGGGAGGGGTTTGAGGAAGACAGCCCACTTAGGATTGAGTGTTCCAAAGTTTCTCACTCTCGGTATACTCTCCAGTTGTAGGTTTCTGTATTAGTGACCATCTACTGCAAGAGGAACATTTTATGATTGTGGCTGAGGGAGTCACTGACCTATTGGTATAGCAGATGTCTTTAGGAGTCATTTTATTGCTATGTTCTTTTAGCAGAACAATAGTATTTGGTTTTCCCCTAGGCCAATTGCCTACCTACCCTCATGTTCTTAGCCACAAAAACAGTGTCAGCCATGGGTTCCATCTCATAGAGTGAGCCTTAAATCTAATCAGACAGTGATTGGTTACTCCTACAATGCTTGTGCCACTGTTCACCAGTGTATCATAGAGACATGTCACTGTCATAGATCAAGGGTTTCCAGCTGGGTTGGTGCTTACCTTTCTCTTCTGGTAGCATGCATAGTACTTTCCATAACCAAGAACACTAATCAGTATTGGTGAAGGCTCTAGTTAGATACCAGCTTGACTTCTCCATATTCAATGAAATACCTAAGTATTGCTTTCAGTGATAGTTCCTTGTCTTCAGTTTGTGAGGAGATATCAATAGATTTGCCAAAGCATGAGTTGTTTGGAAGTTTCTGTGGAGCCCTTTTGCCCAATAACTCAATTAGATGCAACACATTCTTGGCACTAGAATTTTCTCTTGGTGACAAAAGATGTCTAGTTGGGACATTGTCTTGCCAATTAGTTGGTGACTCTATTTAGTTTTCTTTTATATATATGAGCTTCTATAGTAGTAGATTTCCATGTGATCCCTCAAATGGCCCTTAGTGTTAGTCGTCCCTCTATGTATTCCTCATTACTCCCCTCTTCCCTCCCCACTCCTGTTTAACCCTCCCATTTCATTCTCCCTTGTCTTTCCATAACTGTATATTCTATTTCTTCTTGGAATACAACGTCCCCACGTAGGCCCTTGCTCTATACCTAACTTCTATGGTTATATGGGTTATATGGTATGTCGTTCAAAGGTTTAAAGAGAATACATATTAGAAAATACATACAAAATTTGTCTTCTGAGGGTCTGAGTTACCTCACTCAGGATGATGTTTTTTTTTTCTAGTTCCATCCATTATTTTGAGAATTTTATTATTTCATTTTTTAGAGCCCTCATGTGGCCCTGGTCTCTAGTTTCCTGATTTATACCATAGCCTACTTTAGTAATTTTTATTATTTTAAATTATTTTTAATTAAATTAAAATTAAAAAATTTTTAATAATTTTAAATTATTGAGAATAATTTCCTCAGAGACTGTATATACAAAGATCTCTGTATACACATGTATACACTGCTATAGGAACATAAGTGAATATGTGGACATTGTTAGAATAAAAAGTTATATATAATAGAAGCACATTGTTTTACTTATCTATTGTTCTAGCACTCGAGAGGTTAAGGTAGGAGGATGATGAATTCCAGGTAAGGCAGGTAAGATATCTCAAAAAAAGTAAGAAAACAGGCAAAGAGCACCAAAATTATGTAATCATCATAAGGAGATAAAGTTAGAATTCTTTTCTTTGTTTCAATACTTTTCTGCCTTCCTATCTTCATTTGTGAATGTTGAAGATTACTCATGTGCCATTCCATCACAGCCCATCAGGTTCAGAAATGGTCAATGACATAATAGAAAACTTGACATGTATTTTTCACAGAAAGAAAATATGGCACATAACACCCAGAATCCATTTGTCTTTCCTGTTTGTCTTTGGTTACAAAGTTATCAGCCATGGGAGTATGAAGGACTTCCTTGTTGCCCTGAAACAAAATCAATTCTAGAAGTCAGGTCAGAAAAAGGCTACATAGCAAGAGAAGCCATCATTCCTGGACAAATTGCCAAAGGCAGACAGAAGCAAGGCTATGTGATATTAGGCAACATTAAGCAGCCTGCTTTTGTCTGTGCCCTCCATGTCATTCTTAGTAGGCAAACAATCAGGAATCAAAGTCACTTCCGAGCATTTAGACAAGATCTCTGTCTAACCACTGCACAAGAAAAGCTGTTTTGTTTCTAGTCCCCAGAAATGAAATAGGAAAGTATTGAATTCATTTTGGACCCTTTTCTTCCTTTGTTGTCTTTTTTTCCCACTATCAGATTCTTCTCTCATACAACACTCTCCAACCACAGTTTCCCCTCCCTCCATTCCTCCTAGGTACACACACACACACACACACACACACATCTACTCTCTCTCCCCCAGATTCACTTCCCCTCCATTTTATCTTCAGAAAAGAGTAGGCCTCCATGAGACAACAACTAAACAGGACAGATAAACTAAGACACTATAAAAGCTCTCATATTGAGGCTGGACAAGGCAATCCAATAGGAGGAAAAGAGTCTCAAGAGCGGGCAAAAGAGACAAAGATATACCTGATCCTACTCTTAGGAGTCTCACAAAAATGCCAAGCTAACGGCTATAACATATAGGCAGAGGACCTGGTTCAGACCCATGCAGGCCCCATGCTTGTCATGCAGGTTCTGTGAGCTCATGTGAGCCCTGCTTAGTTGATTCAGTTGGCCATGTTCTCCTGGCATCCTCCATCTCCTCTAACTCCTAAAATCTTTCCTCCCCACTTCTGCAGGGTTTCCTGATCTCTGAAGGGAAGGAACTGATAGAGATGTCCAATTTAGACTCTTTCTGCACATAATGTCTGGCTGAGGGTCTCTGCACCAGCTACTATCTGCTCCCAGGAGAAGCCTCTCTAATGACTAATGGCTAAGACATGGATCTATAAGTATCACAGAATCATTTCATTGATTTTTTTTTTGCCAGTCATGTTTGGTTCTACTCTAGGTCTCTGGGCAATCCAGTCTCCAGTTCCTACACATCCAGACAGTGGAAGGGTATGGGGCTTCCTCTCATGGCATGAGCCACGTCCATGGGTAACCTACCTGGTCTTCTGCTCCTCTCTATTGTCTTTTATGTGGCTGAGAAATCTATTTAAGGCCAGACTGTGACTGTGTTATGGTCATAATTAACTGACCCTTAGTTCATGTTTGTAGTTTGCTACATGGAAGATGGTGTAGTTACTTCTGCTTTACAGATATTTCCCCTCTAAAACCAGAAATAAGATTAATATAGAAATGCACCCACAAGCAATTTTTCACATTTAAAACATATTTGGCAGTACATTTAATATAAACTTTGGAGCCAAGGAGATGTAGGTTTGAGTGACTTACTTGGTACCTGTGAGTTAGTGTCCCTTGGGGATGTCACTCCCTTTGTGACCTCCATTTGCTCATCTCCCACTGTCATTGTGAAGCCTTAATGAAGAAGATATTTAAAATTCCTGGCAGTCTATTTATATGTATCAAACTTTAAATAAGCAATATCTACTTATTCATTTAAATTTTTTTAACCTATTACCTACTATGTACCATGTTTAGGATATAAAGACATTTAAATACACAAGTCAGTGCCTCTGTCCCAGGAACTTAACTCTCAGTAGGAAAAATAGATCACAAGCAAACAAAAACTATGGATTACATGGATTGGCTTTAACTTTTTCTTTTATTAATCCTAAATCTTACTTATGTTGTGCAATGGTCAGTAACTCTAAGGGGTAGAAGTCTAGGAGGAAAGAATGAAATACTTCATTGTGTGGCCTGTAAAAGCTTCTATCCAAAGGATAAAGTGGCATCAGGTACCTCATCTAAACAGAGAAAGAGACCAAGAAGATCTTTCTTGGCATAATGACAATGAGTAAAAAACAGTAAACATGACTGAACTTTAGGCAGTTCCTATTCTTCTGTGGGATGGTCTTTCTGTATTCTGTGAATATGTGTTGCCCCCATTGGTTAATAAATAAAGCTGCTTTGGCCTATGGTAAGGCAGGATAAGAGCCAGGCACAAAATCAAAGCAGAGAGACAGGGAGAAGAAGGGCTGGGTCAGAGCTGATACCATCCACCTGCCCAAGGAACAAGATGCCAGCAGAATAGTAATGACATGGCCATGTGGCAAAATATAGATGAATAGAAATGGGTTAATTTAAGATGTCAGAGCTAGCTAGCAATAAGCCTGAGCCATAGACCAAACAGCTTGTAATTAATATTAAGCCTCTGAGTGATTATTTTATAAGCTGCTGTGGACTGGGTGGGACACAGGAAAACTTCTGGCTATACTGTTCAATATGGAATATGTGGCTCTAAGCAATATGATGCCAGTGGGAAGCATGAATGAGGCATAGATGAGTGTGAAGGGCCAAGAAGCAAAGGGACAATTTCAACATATATGGTAACTGCTACAATAAAACTGGAAAAGAAAAGCAAAAAGGAACAAGACTCTAAACAAATCTAAGATGAGCATGAAATATGAGATGAGAGAGTAGGTGGGGGACTAAGTCCTGCCACGGGGCTTTAGTGAGAAACTGACACAGTCCGTGGACATCAAGTCATTGTTGGAGGAGGTAGTAGAGTGGTGCATGCATGTGAGTGTGTGGCTGCTCACACCTGAGCCACACCTGTGGCTGCACATGCTGAGGCCAAGTCAGGGAATTCAGTGTCCTTCTCTGTCACTCTCCACTTTATTGCCTTGAGACAGGGTTTGGTGACCCAGCTCACCAGGCTGGCTGGCTGGCCAACAAGCTTTTGGGATCTGCCCATCTCTGAGCCTCTCAGTGCTGGATCATAGGACTGTACAGCCATGCCTAATTTTTTATGTTGTTATTGGGGATTTGAACTCAGAGTAAGCACTCTTACCCAGTGAGCCATCTTCCTACCCCTGCGTTGTCATTTATGATCAGAAATAACTCATCCTTCAGAAGTCAAATCCCATCTTTATAAAGAGGATCAGTGTCCATTCTCAGCTCTAGCTGGACATTAAGTCCATGAGCAATAGGGCTGTTCCTTTCCTGCTATTTACTGTATCTAGCACAGAAAGATTTAATAAACAGTGATGGGAAGCAGTATTCTGAAAATGGAACAAGAGAAAGACAAGACTAAAATGTTAAACAGCAACCTGAGCATCATTGAACTCAACATGTCACATTAAAGTATTTGAAGCTCAAGGTCAATGGTCTACAGATTTTTGTTGTATCTTTTACTCAATTGAATCAAAATTTGGAATCACTCAATATATGCACATTAATTAAGTGTCAAATTTACATATTTTCTCCAATAGATTGCTTAAGTTATAAAATTTTCAGAAAACCAAATTAGGAAGAATATTATAAAAATAAACAAGAATACATGTTATGACACTTTTATCTCATCGTTTAGTATCAAATTTTAGCCCTACTAGATGTTTGTACCCATTTTTAAAATGCTGGTATAGGAAACCATGTAAGCCTTTACAGTAGGAAAAAACAATTTGCATGTTTGCCCCGTCTGCATGCCAGCATTCCTCCTTCACTGGCACTCAGCTGTAAGATTTCTATCTAACCTGATGCCTTGAATATAGCAGATTTTAAAAACAGAGGTAGATATTAGCTACTAAGACCAGTCCAATTTATCCATCCTTCTCCTTTGTAAGTGTTTTATATTT
Organism: Peromyscus eremicus; assembly: GCF_949786415.1. Taxonomy (NCBI): domain Eukaryota; kingdom Metazoa; phylum Chordata; class Mammalia; order Rodentia; family Cricetidae; genus Peromyscus; species Peromyscus eremicus. Next base: position 111,425,972 of record NC_081417.1, on the reverse strand, counting down.
GATGAGCAGACTAAAGAAATAAGTGGGAATTAAATTACAGTATCAGTTTTATTGCTAGTAAACATTAACACAGTAGGAAGGCTTCTTGCCTCTACAAAGCTCCATGTGGAAGAGCTGACTGCCCAACCTCTCCACTGTAGATGGCATTGGCTCTGTCTGCGCTCACTTTTGAAGTGCAGAGACTAGAAGCATGAGAACCTGCCGTGTGTATGCAGGTAGGTGGTCTGGACAGCAGCATTGGGAAAGGAGACATGTGCTACTGAGATGCTATTGTCAGGACTGCTCATGAGAAGCAGAGTTACCAAGTTCTCACTAACTTTCACTGTGATAGCTCATTCCTCCTGCGCTGCTCACAGCAGGAAAAGATATACTGGAGTTGTGTTTTTCAGACCACCTCCTCCTGGTAGGAGCCCATAGCACTCCGTTAATGAACAGAGGAAGATGAATAATGGTGGCTAGCTGTGAGATGAAAGTTCTAGGGTTTTATCTACAGCCCTAAGGAGATGTGCAATGATAGAAGGATCACTCAGTATCTTCATCTGTAAAACAGGAGATAACAGCAGATGATCTCCAAGGGCCCTTGTCTTTCTGACATTTTATGGTTTCCATAAGATACTTAGAAATTATTCTTGAACTGCCTTTGTCAAAAAGCAATAAAATTTAATATAATATTTTAAAATCCACTATTCAAATACTAATGGACTTAAATGACAAGGGTGTTAAGAAGGACTAAATGAAAAGCTTGGGCTCTCTGACCTAATCAATCAACATAAATGGATGGCAGAAGAGAGCTGAGGATGGAATACTGAGCATTATCAAGATAATTGACTTTTGAATTAAGGAGTCAATCAGCAAAACTTTAACAACTACAAAAGGCCCAGTGTTAGGAGTCAGGTGGCAGTTTGAGGCAGGGTGGGACAGGGACATAAGAGGGACAGAAAGTAATAGAGACCAATGATGGGAATGGAAGGCTGGGGAAGATCTGGGACTTGAGATACCATACCATCGTGGGGCCATTGCAGGCAAAGTGGACTGGGCTCTAGAATATTCACTAGGTAGTCACATATGTTCTTATGAAGTCAATTTTAATCTGTTGGCTCCTTTAAATGAGCTTCCCCTGTATGGCATTTACTTTAAATACCTGCATTATCAAAAACAGATAAGGATAGATAGGTGATAGGTACATAGATGGATGCATAGATAGAAGCATCTTGCTCTAGCCGTGTAAGTAACATGGTCTAACAGCACACTTGTCACTTGTACACTAATAGCATGAAGCACAGTATTTTACTCACTGTGGTTTGAAACACTTTTAGGTAGTAGGGATTTTGTTCATTTATGTGTAATACAGTGCCTATAAAGATGATATTTTTTAATGAAAAAGTATCTTAATGTAAAGATTTGGAAAATTACTTTCATATCTATATTGTATAAAACAGGAAACCATGTTCAAAAAAATTTACTGTGATTTTGGTCCAGATAATTTTATACAGATATTATTGGGATCAGCCAGATATTATAAGCAAGATAATGAGATGCTAATCCTGAACCATCCCAGAAACACCGGGTGCTGCCCCTCTATCACAGGCCCAGAGTATAATGGCCATAGAGAAAAAATGATTTTAGCCGAGACCCCCTATGGCTGGAAAAGCAGAGCTTCATGGTTCTAAGCCTGTCTTCCAGTTTAGTATTATTGGTTCTTCTATGCACATACATGGGGCACAGTGCAGCATAGGCCTTTTCAAGCTCTTCCATGGAGCCAGGTACAACACAAGCCATAGTAGTCACCCCTCTAGGAAACATAAGCAGTGAGTCCTCTCTGTGTCCTACCACACATTAGCATACAAAATAGACAAACCATAGGGAGGAGGCAACATAGAGGTAGGGACACTTATGTGGTAGAACTGACTTTGGCCTTAAAGGGCCTTAGGCATTGTTTGGTTCCAACCCGTGGGAGAATCAGTGGGATGGTATCCCCTAAGCCATGGGAACAAGGGTGACTGGTACCGTGGAACCCAACAGATAGATAACTAACAAAGCCGCAGAAGCAATTTTGCTTAGTGGAGCTGGGGGGAAAGTCTCAAATTAAAGATTGGACAATAATTATCAGCCTTTAGGGTTTCAGACAGAATCTGTTTGTCCTTTCTTCGTTTCTAGTTATACTTCTGTATGTTTATGTAGAAGATTATCTCATTGAGGTACTTTAGAAGTACACAAAATGTTTGACTTTTATAGACTTACAGCTGGAGAACAATTACCCTCAAATGAATCCTCCTTTGTGCTTCACCCATAGCTAATCAGATATGAGACTCTGGACTTTTTTTACTTTTGAGTTAATATTGGATTCAGTTAAGACTTTGGGGGCCACTAAGATGTAATGGATGTATTTTAAATGTAAACATAACAAAAAATTGAATATTGGGTGGCCTGTATGATTATATATCATTGTGCAATGTCCCAGCATATGCACAGACCTCAATTTTTAATTGACATGCTTACTGATGGTATTTAGGATAGTTCTAATTTGGAGTAATATTAGAGAAACTGGACAGAACATTTGTGTTAAAAATCTTTGAATTTCTATTGAAAACTACTTAGAATCATTTAAACTTTCACAGGTCATTGTACTTTATTTTTCTATGTTTACTTCTAGATGCATAAGGATTTTAGCCCTTACATTTAGATTAATTAATTAGAGCTTAATTTTCTCATATGGTGTGAGGTAAGCTCTGAATTTATCTTTCTTCATGGAATGTTGAGTTTGCTAATCCAGCAATGATTTATAGATACAGTGTAGAAGTCTGACATATGTTTTGTTTTTATAAGTATAGTCCTAAATTCTTGGTTCTTTGTGACCTTAATTTGAGTGTAATTGTCTTCACTTAATTTCCAGGTTGTTCATTGCTAGGAGGAAGAAAGGCAGTTTTATTGTATTTGCACTTATGTCCTTTGATGGTATTGAAATCATTTTTTACTTGTTGATAGAATTATTATAGTCTGCTACCTGAAGGAGCAGATCACATATGAATAAATACTTTCTGGCTTCCCTTCCAACATGAGGGTTTCAGCTTTATACACTCATTGATTATACATGTACATACCTGCTTTTCCCCCTCTGGTTTTTTTCTAAAACTAGGGCACAGCTGGATTACTTTTCCTTTGAGAGAGAGAATTTAGTTTTTGTTTAATAATTTTTCTTTTACCATCCAAAGCAGAAGGCTTCTCTCTACTCACCTCCTTTTCTTCTGTACCCCCTACCCTCTTCCACACCTAAGTCCATCCATCTCAGCATTCCCCGTTTCACTTTTACATCACATATGGTCTACTTCCCTCGCTACTGCTCTCCCTGAAAGCCTCTTTTGCCTCCCTTCCTTGGCCCCTTTCTTGTTTCCTGACATCTGAACTCATCTATATACATCTACACTTACATATATATTCATGGACTGCCTATTCTTGCTGGTTAGAATTCCAGTACAATGTCAAAGTGGTGATAGCAGGCTCCTTGCCTTATGTTTGATCTTTGGAAGAATGCATGCATATTTTATACTGCATAGATGACTTATCCCTCATTTAATTTTTTCCAGAATTGAAAGTCAAACCCAGGGCTTTGTGCACATTTAAGCAAGCACATGTTGACATATATACCTCTAGTGAAATTATCTCTTATTGGAAATTAATCTTTTGTATTATTATGGGAAAGGATTTCTCATCTAAAATAAAAGCTCTGAACTTCTTTCATTTTCTATCTGATGTTTTTGTTTTTTAACTGTTTGTAGTTTCAGACCAGTAAACAAAATTTGTATTTGCTTATGTGCTTCTTTTTTTTTCCCAAGTAAATTTTAGCATTGTAACTCAAATTACATAAGATACCTGAAGAAGCCACAGGGCATACAGACACAATAGGAAACTAAGGACAACAGAATTTTTCTTGCATCCCTTTTGGACCATGGCCAGAACTTGTGTGGCTAAATGCTGTAAGGTAGGGAAAAGAAACAGGATTAGAAAAGGGGTAGTACTGTTATATCTTAAATGGCCACAACTTCTCTATCCCTTTGGGGAATGATTTTAGCTTACTACACACGGAATACTCAGACGGAACTCTCGTCATAGTTCTTATTGCTATTGTGTGGACAAAGGACACTTTCTTTTCTCTAGAGGAATTAAATCCTCACTTTGTTAAAATTTATTTTTCTTTCTTTTTTTAAAAAAAAGAACTACAGGCAACTAATGACTGCTGAGAGACAGAGACTTAGCCATCCCAAAGGATGAGCCCCCTACCTTGCTACCCAATTCCAAGTGCTCAGCCCTGAGATCATGTACATGCAAGCAACACTCAATGATCTCAGCAGGTTGTATTTATATATTTATGCATTTATACATACATGTAATAATAACAGTTACAGAAGAAGAGGCCATGAATTTGAGAGGGAGTTGTGAGGCTACCTAGAAGAGAGGGAAGGGAGGAAAAGGATGGAAGGAAATAATACGTTATCTTTTATTTATAAAAATACAATATTTTAACAAAGATTCTCCCACTTTTATAATAATTAACTCACTAGAATAAATCTATTATAAGTGTAACTTGTGACAATGATACACAAATCTGCTGACAGTTATGACTGAGTAACTCTTACATGCTGTTCCTAGCCACAGAGGTGCCTAGTGACCAGGGGAATGCAGAGGATGCAGAATATGTGAAGTCTCGGCTTCTTGGGTTGGATGAGTCCTCCTCCTCCACCCCCAGCTGTACTATGACAAAACTGTCAGTAGTTAGTAGCGCTCTGACTCCAAAGTGCAAAGACCTTATGTTGTACTGAGAGACAGGAAATCACTCCTGTCAGCTGCAAGGAGGGCTATATAGGGAGCCAAGTGAGTGGGCTGGTAGAAGCTTCCCCCCTGCCCAGTTCTTAGTTATCTTTACCATAAGCAATTGTAGGACGCAGCTCTGAGAATCATGCACAAGATGTGACAAAGAGATTACCTCTAGCAGAGGGCATTTTATGGGTGTGGGCTCTCTTTGATTCTCTGCCAGAAAGCTGCAATCTATTGAAGGTGGGTTTGTGAAGTAGGGTTCTGCCAAGGAGAGATTGGCACAAGAGGAACGCAGACAGCTAATTCTCAGGGGTCGTCTTTGGCAAAATCTGTTATTGAGGCCTCATGCTTCTTATGCTCCTAGCTGCTGACAAACAAGAGTGCCATCTGCAAACTGTGATTCATAAACACTCTGTCAGTCCGCCATCTACCCTGACATCATAAAATAACAAGAAGCTGCATTATAATAAAGAAGGGAGTATTGCAGCCTACCAATTAAATGCATCTAATTTATTTCTCTTACAGCTGAGGCTTTATTTATTAGTAAACAGCTGCATTTGTTACACTTTTTACTCAAATCATGCCAACTGGCACTCTGGATGATCCATTAATCCTAAATAATCATCTGGGTACTTCATAGACCCTGAATATATATGTCTGCATGTATAAGATGATTATTGAAAACTAAAGCTAACCTTGCCAGTCAGCTGGAGGGTGTAGCTCTGGGTGTCAGGATGGGAGAGTTAATGTGACATGAGGTATGCGGGTGTGAATGAAATCTGACTGATCTTTTGAAAAGACTTGCATGTAGCTTTATTTATCCCTTTCCCCGAGGTACATGCAGAGACATGTATATAGTTTGCTACAACTGAACTTGCTGCATTCTTTTCAAAATCTAACTAGAGTGAGGTTACCAGGAGCGGATTATAGGGTTACCTGTTTGTAATAGAGATGGAGAGAGGTGAGATATGGAGAGAAGTTGTGTTGCCCTCCACTTGAACTTTACAGACTCCTATCTGTATGTGCTTCTGAGCCTGGAATTGTGTTATCTTCGCAAAGCTAACACTAGCATGTGTGCACAGGTACACACGCATACATAGACACAGATTTTATTTTACAAGACAACGATTGTGGATGGGATCCCATCTAATAGTTTTTTATGATTTTTTTTTACTTGATACCTGTAGATTATTAAGGATCATGGTTAAGAAGAAGATCTATATCAAGAGAAAACATGCTTTTCTGGGCCACCTCTTAAGCGGTTGAGTTGGTTGTCAACTTAGACTCATCTATAACCTCTGGTTATAGAAAAGATATTTCAATCTGAATGTTTAGCCAATCCCATGGCTCATGATGGGTCATTGGAGGAAGTCTTCTCTCCAGAAAGGGATAGACATCTCTTCCAAATGTTGTGCTTTGTTCTTCTTTATGGAAGGTAATTTGTAAGTACAGTCTATTCAGAGAGGTACACATGACTGACTTTGCCCTACTTAAGTTCAATTAAATTAGAAGCCTCTGCAATATGGCATTGCATTTATGGATGCTCAAATAATGTGGTTGGGTGATGTTCATGAGTGTATTATTTATAAGCTAATATTCTATTATGGTATTTTGAATTAACAGACATTGATTAAGGTAATCAGATTTTTATTTTCTCTCTCTATTTTCACAGACAGTGACATAGGCAGGCATGTATAATAACCCAGATTCTTTATTCATCATGAAACTGAAGAGGGACTATGAAAGAGAAGAAAATTGAAACCAAAATACACTTTACACATTTGAAACATCTCTCAATCTTTTCTTTAGCCAAAATAGGAAACATGTGTATTGTGTGTATTTGTGTGTATAGTGCATTATACACCTGCTAAATATAAATATAGTGCATTATTCACTTGTTAAATAGTGGCACCCTGAAATCAGCCCTAATGAGATTATCATGCTATAGAAATTAGCAAATGCTAGAAATCAGAGTCAAGGCTCTTTCATTATTATCTAATAGTATCATTTTCTGACCATCTTCCTACCACAGAACAGAGTTTAAGTCCAGAAAAAAGAGCCCTTAGTAAAACTACTGAGCAGCCAATTGACAAAAATCGGTGTTGGTGTCTCACTAGGGTGAGATCTCGATGTCCTCACCCACAGCTTTATTAGTCTCGGTTTGCACACACTTAGTTCCTTATTTGACAGACAGCACACCAGAAGCAGCAAATTAGAAGAGGTAAGAGAGGTGACAGATGAACATCTGATTAACAAGAACATTCAAAGACGTAACACAGTCTGAGGTTGTTTGCTAAAGGGAAAAAGAGCCAAGTGGAGCCTGCAGTTCTTTCCTCATGTACTTCAGAACTCCCTGAGTCATCAAGGAGTATAATATACTACATTTTAATCCTACTGCTTCCTATGATAAAGTAGTGTAATATGTTCTGCTCTAACACAGAAGTCTGAGCAGTAATGCCGAGTTGGACCTTGGGGACCATCATCTCCAGCAGTGCTCAAATGCTTTTGTTACAGAGTAGGATTTTAGATTACCTATTTGTTAAAACAAGCCAGACAGTGTTGGGGATTTTGACTCTTCTGTAATTTTGCCCATTTGTGATGCATACTAAGAACCACTGAGAGGAGGACAACACAATCCAAAATTTTCTGGACTCAGGAAATAGAGATAAGCCAACTTAAAGTTTAGGGATCCAAGCTAAACCCAGTTCGCATCTAAAGAAGTTATCAAGTGGATGACATTCTCGTAATTAAGCCAGGCATTAGGAACATTTGTACCTACGAGATAATAGCATTGGATTTTGAGTAATAGTTTAAGCTAACAATTGAGCATGTTGATTTCTATTATTTATTCACCACTTGTTCTATGTCAGGCATTAAATCTTTCACTTTCCATCCCAATTACAGGTAAGCAACTCAAGGCTTGGTAACATTAAACATCTTCTCTATGGTCACTCTGCTACTAAGTGCCTGTGCCTAACTTAGACTCAATTTTGACTGAGTTTTAAGCCCAGGGCCAGGCCTCCAAAGCAAAACACTAGCTTCTCTGGGGTTCTCTTTTAACAAGATACAAAACGTGTTTGTGGGTCCCCTGGCAATGGGACTAGGACTTATCTCAGGTACACAAACTGGCTTTAGCCCATTCCCTTTGGTGCAATGCCTTATTCATCCTTGAGGCAGGGAGTCAGGGGGCTAGATCTGGCCCCAACTTGGTATGACAGCCTGTATTGACTACCCAAGGAAGGCCTTACCCTCTATGAGGAGGGGATAGGAGTATGGGGGGGAGGTGGTGGGGGCAGTCGGAGAAAGGGAGGGAGGATGAACTGGGGTTGGTTGGTATGTAAGAGGAAAGAAAAATTTTTTAAATAAAAAATTATAAAAACAAAACAAAACAAAAAGCCAAGATACAAAATTACAAATGAAAACGTTTGAAGGGATCAGAGAGAGCCTTCACACTTTGGGAATGTAACTATATTATACAGCTGCCAAGAAAGCACTAAGCTAGCATATTGGAATCAAATGAGAAAGCCAAGTCAGGGACTTAGGGTTATAAACTAGAGGAGGGAAGACACATCAAATCAACTGTACTTAAAGAATCCAGATTTAAATGGGTGGCCTATGTCAGAATCTCAGCTCCTACATGAGCCTTCAAGTCCAATTGTTTAGTAATTGCATCATAATCCCAGAGAGGGCCACAGTGAAACCAACCTGCCAAGATTAAGTGATGGTTATATCCATAAGACTGTTCTACAAAAATTCTGTTTTGAACTATATAAAATGAAACAATTGAGATTGTTTATATTCCGTTTGTAATATGGATTCAAATGCTTATCACTAAGTAATTTTAAATCCCAAGTATAGAATGCAATGGTTATGACTTCTCTGTTTGAAGTAAATTTTGCATGCTGACTCCCCATGGGAGACCTTGCTTTGGAGAAGGTGGGAATGGTGGGTGGTTTGGGGGGGAAGGCTGAGGGGTGGGAGGAGGGAGGACAGGGGAATCTGTGGTTGATATGTAAAATGAATAGAAAGTCTTTTAATAAAAATAAAGAAAGAAAAGAAAAAAATTTGCATCTCTGTGTGAAAAAAACCTTCTTTAGGCTGAAGTCAAAGGAACAGATGATGGGAGACACATTCTGGGAGGCCTTGACTAAATGATGAACTAGAGGTAGACTACAGTTAGCTGATGTTATTCATTTTTAATCAAAAAGAGAAGTACTGAGTTGAGGATCCCACTGAGTCCTGCTTGTCCTTTATACTCCACAGCTCCAGGTGTGCAGCTGTTCAGTAATGTCTTTGTTGTTTGTTTTGTTTTGATATTTTGCTTTGTTTTGTTCAGTGTAGTTGTTTTCTGGAATGAGGTCTTTCCATGTTTCACAGCTTGCCTTGAACTCCTAGACTCAAGCAATCCCCCTGACTTGGCCTTCAGAGTGGCTGGGACTGCTGATATGTGCCACACCCAGACCAAGGTTTTGCTTCCTCCCAAGAGCCCCACTTTCTCCTTCTTAGTGATGCTTGATGACCATACTGCAGGAACAAATGTGGCAAATACCCCATGTGCTTCCTTCCTGCCTTCTGCCCCAACCTTCTCTAAAGTTGAGAAACCATATTATCCTCATCTATTGCCCTCATCTCAAATGGGACAGATGTGAGTGTATTTGATAAAATCCAGCAGATTATCTTCTCCTTCTCATCTCACCATCCAATAATAATCATTAAGTCCCTGAAAACCCACAGTGCCAGCAATATTGGTCCAATAAGTAAACTCACACTTTCCAAACAGATGGGAGTGATGTTTTCATTGCCAATGGGTGAAATTGCTTTAAAAAGCATCAGCAATATACATGGGGAGGGGAAGAAGCACGGCTGCTGCTGGAAGTCAGGCCACATGTAATATTTGCTGCTTAAGAATCCAATATTGCATTTGCTTCATTATAGTACTTTGTCTGTCAGCTCATTTGAGTCTATTAACTTAATTGTTCTTTATTAACAAATGGGTCATTCTCTCTGGCAGCAGAGCAAAGCTCAAATGCCAGTTAAATAGTTTGATAAATGCAATACCCCCTTCCATTCTGTTCCTTCTCTGTACATGCTGGGAATGCATAAACACACACACACACACACACACACACACACACACACACACACACACACACAGGGCAGGGGGTGATTGAGATATAGAGACAGGAAGACAGAGAAAAAGAGAGGAGGGAGGGGGCTTATTAATTGAATGCACTTACAAAAAAAGAATCAGATTAGTTTTTAACCTTAGTAAACAGGGAAGAAAGCGCATGTCTTTACAAATGAGTTCTACTGTAACTGCATATCAGATTTCTCTTACAAATGTGTATCATGCCTCTGGTAAAATGTTCTTACTCTATAAAACAAACTAATGTTTTAGCTAGAGAGAGCAGTGATAGCAATCTTTTGACAAAGCCTTTCTTGAGGAATTTCTTCTTTAAATCGTAAGTGTTTTTCTCATTTGATAATTTTTCCTATTAGCCATGTTTCATAATTTAAAAGGAGAGTATTCCTATTGTCCTCTTGAATCTCAGTCTCTCATCCTCTTCATTCCCACCCCCAGCACCCCTACCATTTCTTCTTGGGTGACATTATCCTACTCACCAAACCTGTAAGTTTAACTGAGGGTGACAGGGTGACCTTGATGACAGATGTTCTTATGGCAACAGATGGCACTGGCAAACCCGAGAAGCTGCTGTATGCCGTCTCCCTGCCACCTGTGCCTGGTCAGATTGAGCCCATCAATTATCCAGGCTGCCCCATCCCCTGCACAGCCAGTCAGATGGATTGGCCCAGAGGGTTTGCTGCTTGCAAGGCAGTAGCCAACGGGTCTGGACGAAGCAGGCAGGTGAGAGGTCCCTCTCTACCATTCTTCTGCATTCATTGTCATAGCCCTCACTATCACCCACTCAGTTAAAAGATCATAGGGATTAAACTGGTTTTTATCAGAGATAGATAGCCACTTAGCTTACTATGAACATATTGGTAACTCTATAAGATCACACACAGGAGTATATTTTATTGTTTAGTGACTTCATCACCCAAAGAAGCTATTCTAGAGACACATCATGTACCTTTGCTTATTCAATTTTCTCTCTCTCTCTCTTCTGCATCTATTATCATTCTTGCTTCCAGTCTCTTGTTTTGCTTCTCTATGTGTAAATAAAATAAAACAAAGAATCAGAAAAGATGAAAATTATTAATAATAACCTTTAATCTATTACTACATAAAAATATGCTTTCCTAGAGAATTTACACTCATGATCCTTTAAACTTCTTAGTAAATGTATGACTGGTAGAATTTATTCTCATTTTGTGTTTGAGGACACCGATGCTCAGAGAGAGTTAGCAATGGTCAAGAACCTGGAGCCAAGGTTTGAACATAAGACAGGTAGGCTTTCCACTACAGTGGTTCTGCAGACTAATCAGAAAAACATTGTGATCTACTTGGTTAGAAATAAATGATCCTAGAAAATGGCTGGGGGCCCCAACTCACATTCTTAATGCAGGCTGGCTTGCCTTCTGCATTCCCTGCTACTACAATAATTACATCATTTATTAATAAAGTCATATGTGATCTCCAGCAAGAAGGTCAAATGTGAGTGCAACCTTTTATTATTTTTCATTAGCACAACAGGGTGGTTAAAGTCAGAACAATTTGGCCTCTCTCTACCCAAAGAAAACTGGAGTAATATATGAAATCATCAATAGACCTTAATCCAGATGGTGGTGTCATTTCTACGAAATAGCATATGCTAGCTATTATGATACTTAAATGTAATGGTTTTATATCTCTCCAGTGGGCCAAAAAAAAGAAAAAGAAAAGAAAAATCTGTACAACAGGTTTTAGCCTAAGAATTTTTTAATGGTACTTTAGCCTTCCAAAATAGAGCATTTCCACAAAGAAATCCAGCTGATAGAGCCTGGCTTAATAAAAGAGAAGCATGTTTTTCTGCCTTGCTTCATGTAACAATAGACCAGCATCTGGATTTACTGCTCCCATGCTTGGCTGTTTTACATAATGTTGCTGAATTGGGAACTATTACATGCTTTTTTTAATTTTAGAAAAATTGCCTTAAAAGTTATTTACACTCATTTTATAACAAAGAGGACAATATAAATAATTTTTTCTTAGTGTGATTAGCCATGAGTCATTTTCTAAGAAATGAGTTTAATTCGCCAGAGCAAGAAAGTTGTAATAAATCATGAATGCATAATGTTTCTAAGTGGGGTTAAAACCATCTTATTTACATCTGCCCCTGAATAAATCACAAACATTAAATTATTTTTAAGAGAAAAAATTGTCTGATTTTAAAATCTTTCTGAAAACAGGAATGTAAAAAGGGAGAAATGTGTGGTAGAGCGTAAAGGTGAAGTTGGAAGTCATTCAGAAATGAGTTATCAGTCAGGAAGCCATCATGCTAATCCTAAACCTACTGATCATACGAGTGATTTTGTAAATTCATTTAGTATCTCTGTGGTTTCCTTTGCCAACTGAAGGGCCTCAACTCTTTTCTTAGTTAAAAATTTTGGCAGCCATCAAAGTTATTCACAGATATTTCCAGGTCTACTTTCATTCCAGACAGGTGGAAATAGTACTACCAAATACTTCTAACCAGTGAGATCAAAGGTGGTCATGTGATTTCTTGAGCCAATGAAATGTGAGAAGTGGTCAGAAGGTTTAAGATTCAGTTTGTGATCTATCCTATCCCCTTCTCACTGCTGTTAAGATATTAGAAGGAACAAGCACATGAACAATTGATGAACTTTAGCTGTGATAAGCGTTTTTATTTTATTACAGCAGCATAACCTGGCTTATATTATAGAAGAGATGAGCAAGGATCACACACACTCATCTAGGGAGATCTTCCAAGCTGTTGAGACTAGTGCTCACCCGAAACTGGTGAATCAGAATCTTATGGTGTGGCTGCAGATTCATGTGCTCTCATGGTTTCTCTACTGATACTAATGTATGTTTTGCTTATAATTCACTGGAGATTCCCTCTTGGTTCACAAGACAGTAATAAAATAGCTTTGTGTAGACTTCTAACTGCATATTACCTGAAAGGATAGGATAATAAAATCTTACATGGCATATTGTTTATCGTTTTATACAAACACTTCCATTTTGGTAAAGTATTAATAAACAAGGAAGCTATGAATCTGTGAATACATTGCAGACTGGATCCACTAATCTAGTTCACAATAGGTCTTCTCTCCTTAAAAGTCATTCCTTCAAAGCTCTTTGTCCTCACTGTGCATGATGGTTTTACAGAGAGTTGCATTTTGCTTCCTATAATCTGTTTTTCTTGCCACACACAACAGAAGCTCCCTGCTGATAACTAAAAGTTTTAAAATCTTTTTAGTTTTGCTGGAAAATATGTAGTATCTATTTCTACCTTTCTCTACTATTTATCTGATATCCCAACATTTCTTCTACTATGAAGATATGTAAGAAATTACCAGCCTGAAAACAAAAAAATTGAGCAAAGATTGGTCTGTCAAATATTAAATACCTCACAGAAGGATCCTGAATTTAACTCTGGCTTTCAACCTCTGTTCAATTTAATCTCTTAAAATAAAAGACGCCCATTGTATCTCTGTTTTTGGTAAACTTGATGTAGATAATATTTCTGCATGCAATCTTATGCTTATTATCACATATACTAAATATAAATGACCCAATTCCTGTCTTTAATATCTTTGAAAGTATAAAGAGTAAAAGCTTCAAATCTTGGTTTCTATACAGGCTCATGACTATGCTACTTTATAAGAATCTGTCATACCTAATTCTCACTTTCTATTACTTAAAAATGTCATAATAATATGATTTACCTTACACAATTTTGTCAATATTAAATAATATAATTAGTAAACTGTTAACAAAGAAAATGAACGAGAGAGTGTCTAGTCTGAGAAATAGTTGTGCAGTAGTGTACTGGCATAGCATGTGTGAAGCCTAAGTTAGAGACCTAGATCTGTAAAAAGGAAAAAAGAAAGAAAAAGGGGAGAATTTGAAAAGTAATTTATGAGTCAAATACCATACTCAACAACTTCCCAGAGAGACTTTAATGAGAAGAGGGAAGGAAGGAAAGGGGGAAAGATTTAAAAATTAATTTATAGTTCAAACAACTTCTCAGAACCTTTAATAGGTAACATTCATTGTGAATTTCTAGAGCCTTTGACCATGGCTTAAGGTGGGAACACCAAAGACTCAGGGGACTCTTTTGGGAGAAAATGTTACTTGAACTTCAACTTTAATCAAAATAATGGAAATTAAAACCACAGAAAGTAAATAGAGATGCTAGTGGGGAAGAGACTGGGAGCTGAGCAGATTATTCAATGCAAAGGATCCTAGAAGAGAAAGAAGAGGAAGCAGAGTGATGTTTATCCAGAGTCTAAATGTTGAGCTAGTGAGAACAAGAGCCAGAAGACTGGGGAAGCTCGCCAACACTAGATTTTATTTATTGATTTATATTTTATTTGCCCACTGTGCAATGTAATTAATTTCATTGTGGAATGTCCAGATGCCATACCCTGTTTTTTACTCATGAATAAGAAGAGATAGATTTTAAAGTGTTTTCTTTACCATGGGGTAAGTAGAAATTTCCATCCCATTTTCAATGGGGGAATGTGTCAGTTAGGGCACTGGGAGAAAACAGGTGCTACCTACCAAAATACAGTTGAGAAAAGTGTAATAAAATGACTTTGCAGAGCAAAGCTACATGTAGAGTTAAAGAAAGACTAATAATCAAGCATTCTGTGATTAGTAGGTGAGGGTAGACTTAAGAAGACATGGATGGAGATCCAGACACAGCTGGAGATGAAGAAGAAAGCAGTTCAACAGAGGCTTTGGCTTGCTGAGATAGGAGAAATGAGTAGCCTGTCTTAGTGTCTAGTGATGATGAAGATAGGTAAAGAGCAGATCTGCTGGGACAAGCATAGAAAGGACACTTCATTGAACATCAAAGTAACATGGTAGGACCATTAGATAAGTCACCTTAGTAACTCTGTAGAAAATGGGTTGGGGAGATATAAAACTATATCCATCCAAATAATGCGCAAAGTCTAAACTGCTTTATCAAGCTTAAGTGAAAGGGACATATTTATGGGGACAATAAATGCCAAAATTTTCAAAACTTGGTGACTGGTTATGGCTGGTACTTAAGATAGATGACAAAGATTATTCTCGTAACTCTAGTGTGAGTGACACATTGTCAAGTGATGTAACAACTAACACAGTGACTCAGGGGTTGAAGAATATCATTTTATAGTGCACATGGAGAAGGAGAGGCCCAAGGAATGTGCATCCATGTAGAAACTTGCCATAAGTATTTAGATATAGGATTGACTCCACATGAGAGTGACCAGGACTAGAGAGGCAGATTCGTCAATCATGAGACCACATGGTGGCTGGCACTTTGGACATATGTGGTGTTCAGGAGGAAAGCAAGTAAACCAAGAGCATCAACTGCTGTTTGACCCAGTTTATGATTCTCAGCTTTTTGCTGTCTGATCAAGTTTTCAGTAGGAAATTCTCCTTGAACTAATTGTATTTTCAGTTCCAGAGACAGAAAGATGGTTAATTTTTCTGAGCCTATGGGCCTGTCAAGATTCACTAATAGAAACAGAAGTGATCTTTAATTTTGATTTCTTGCCCTCTTAAAAATCAAGTAGATGATTTTATACAGATTCGGGTTGTTCAAATAATACAAATACTAGAGACAACTCACCCTCATTATTTGTTTGGTTTAATGACATTAATCCACATAAACCTTCAAATGATCATGCAGACTAGGTCCACTTAAATGATTCCATCAGCTGTGACATCCCCCCTTACTCCATTCTCTTTATCCCCAGTGCTTATACCAGCTCTTCTCCATCTCCTGCTTGGGTTGTTTTCCCCATAGAGTACATGAAAACTATTGTGGGAACAGCATGACTGAGTGTACATCCTAGATCTTGCAGAAAATCACAAAAAGAAGCACTCTTTCCTGGACATGATTGTAGGAAGGTAGATGGAGGGATGGATATTGATATATATGTATATATACTCCATGATTTTATGTGATATTTAAATGATCATATATATTCATACATGTGTATATATAGGTTTATGTGGAGATTCACAGGGAAATGTGCTCATAGATATAAGTATAAATTTTTGCATGAATGTATGACAGTGTGCTGTACACCCAAATATGTAGGTTTGTGGGTGTGCATGTGTGTGTGTGTGTGTGTGTGTGTGTGTGTGTGTGTGTGTATGTATGTGTGTGGGTGTGTATGTTACTGGTTGTAGAACTGGGGAAATAAAAGTGTGCTTGTCTTTGTATAATAAGAATCAGACAACAAAGGGTTAAAGCAATCACTTTGCAAATGGCTTTCCAAAAAAGCTGCACCCTAAATTAATTTTGGCTGGTAATCTATATCGGGTTAAATAACTCCTCATTATTCTGTAACACAGCTGAGGCATCTCCAAATGTTTATCTTGTTTTGTAACCGGTACCTTCTGGTATATTCTAGTGCCAGCACTCCCAGATCCTGCTATATTTCATTCTCACTATTTTTGGACCCGAGCTGCTGGTTCCAGGTGATTTAATAAATTGCTTTTTTTTTGAGGGGGGGTGTTCCTTTTAACTTACCCATCTGCTCAACACATGCGTAACTTGCAATCTGTCGGCAGTTTGCAGAAAGACAAACTGTCAGAGCTGCATGCATTTGACAACTTTGTTCCCAATTAGGTTAGTGGTAATTTAACAGATTTCAGGGCAATGGAGGAAGGGATGGCATGTTATTAAAGCATCAATTCTGACAGACCCGAGCACATATGATTTCAATGTAAATTATTTTAAATGCTTTAATTAAAACCAAAGAAAGATTTACCCTCTTAAGTGGTAAGTGATAGCAAGACAAATTTAAAAGGAAAGAGAGTAACTGGGGTTTTAGATGCTTTATGTGTACAAGGCAGTCCAGCAGTCAGGACGCTGTAATCGATGGTGGTAATGTGGAGGCCGAGTTAATTATTCATTGCTTCCTCTCCGTAGCAGATGTGATTCAATACATGACGTACAGTATTCAGAGCCTGGAACACTCTCTGTGAAAATCTCAGCTCAGGCTTCTTTTGGATCCATCAGGAAATTGCCAGAATCTGTTTAACACATTAAATATATTCATAAGAAAAAAATCTTAGGTTTTTTTTTCTTTGTTTTTCCTGTGTTTCAATGCAGCTGCTTCTCTACTTGACTAAGCTCAGGCCCCACAGCCTCTGTATCTCTTCCTAGCTCCAGTCTTAAATCCCTCCAGCACATGGACAGATGTACACATGTTACTAGGAGCAGAAAATGAGGGCATTCTGTGTGTCAGGTCACTTTACAGCCATGCAACTCCCCTCTATATTAGAGTTGTCAAAGTTTCTGTGAGCAGAGTGTCAATGACAGAATGTCTCATGTTCTGGGAGGGAGCTTCCTAAATCAAGGGCATGTATAGATAGAGTGATTTCCCTGATGAATATGAGAGTGTATTTGATTTATTCAGCTGTAAATCTAATCATTGGTTTAGTGCTTTCCATTTGTTCTTAGACAACACTGGATATTTTATTATTGAAATCACCAATACATCAATTAAGGTTTAATATTCCTTGAACACGATTGCACAAAATTTTTTAACAGACACATTTCTTAGACACTTGGGAAGAGCTCACCATTTTCTATATGGGCCTATTGAGTTGAGAGCTGTCTGCTCTTTTAGAGTTATTGAAATGACTTGACAATGAAGGTTATTACTATCCTACAAGTAGGTCCTCATAATTAATCAAATTGTTTCTAACTAGGCTATTATATCATAACTTTTAAGGGCATCACTTAGAATGATTGTGACTGCACTCAAACTGGCTTACAACTGAGTTGAGATAAAATTTTTGTGGCAAACTGAACTTTATATCTCTGTTAACATTACACATAATTTCATAACCAGCTCTACAGAGGAAGGGCTCAGTAGCTGCTTCTCTGGAAAATTAATGCACAATAGATCTGAACTGCTGTTGGATCTGTGTGTGGTGAGTCAGTCAGAAATAGTATCTAGGGAGCAATGCTAGAATGCTGACTAATGAGTATATTGCACACTTCCCTCCCTCCATTTCAGCCTCTCCTACAGCCTCTGAATTCCAGACCATTCTCTGGACGAGATTGGTACCCTCTTTTTGTTTTGGTTTCAGTTTTTCTTTCTATGTTGAAAAAAAGCATCTATCACTGGTCTTAGAAATTTATCACTTCAGTCTCCTATAAGAATGACTCCAGCAAACTCTTTTATCATCCTATGTCTCAGGTTTCTCATCTGTGAGCAGAATAATAGATAGCTACATTTCAGAATGTTTTGAGAATTAAACAAGACAATGCATTTCAAATGTCAGGTACATAGTTGGTGAGCCATAAATATGTTTCTGTCACCCCTCTACTCTCCTTTCACTGGTGCTTTTATTCAGTTCTCTGTTCTGTGTGACTTGACTTATGGATAAAGATATGCAGAAAGAAGTGAAAAATTTAGAGGAACCAAATAATGAATACTTTGTACCCAAGAAGACAGAATACCAGAGAAGTCTGCAGAATCTATTAGACAGTGAGTTAGTTAGGAGGTCTCCAGGGTATATACAATAGAATTAATCCTTGCTTACATAAGCTGGATTTTGTCCTGGTGTCTGTATATTCTCAAATCTACATTTAAATTAGTAGGTTGAAGACAACTTGATGCAGAAATACAAGAAAAGCTTGTATATGCTACAGTCAGTCTGATTTTCCTTCTTGTACAATTGGTGTAGTAAGAAACTCAAGGCATAGAAAGCACTCTATTTTTCATTTCTGTATCATTATTTAATGATGGAATGATGGAGCTTCCATATATCAACCATTATTGTGTCTTCTCCATTATATAAGATAATATCTAGATTTTAAGAGTTAAACAAAGTCTGGAGCATTCAGGACAAGCATCTTCATGTTTAGTCCTCAAATACACTTTCACATACTTATTTCCCAAATGACATGGCTCTTGTTGGACATTGTCAAATGTTTACTCCCCAGTGGCATGGTTCTTGTCAGATATTGGTCTTTTTGCTCTCATCTGAAAATGGGCCTTCACATCTTAATTGAATTCGGGTGTCAGCTGAGCCTAGTGGCAAAGGCTTTTAATCCCAGCACTCATGAGGCAAAGGCAGAGAGACCTCTGTGAGTTGAAAGCCATTGTAAGTACAATATGTGTGTATATATGAGTCTCAACCCATTTTAATTTAAAAGCATTTACAGAGCATTTTTTGTGTTTTAGGAAGCAAACCAGACACTAAGTATAAATGAAAAAAATGTACAAATACACACAAATAAACAAACAAAAGAGTAATATAAATACAGTAGCAATGTGTACATTATATAGTATGGGTTTTAGATCATGAAGAATTAATTATTTCAGATTGAGGGAACACTTTGATAACCTAGAGAAGGTATGTCTTAAAGATTTACCTTCTTCAAGAAATTTTCTAAGAAAAAATGTGGAAGCTTTGATGTAAAATGAAGAAAACACTCAAGCAAAGTAATAAGAAACCACATAACATATAGAGGACCTTAACTGAATTGAGATGTGACAGCAGAGGAAGGAAAGGCTAGGGAGAAACCAGACAATGAAGAATTTGTACCCCATAAGACATAAGGCAGAACACTAGAGAAGTCTGTAGATTCCATTAGGCAGTGATTAGTTAGGAGGTCTCCAGGGTGTACATAATGAATGATATGGCTTATTGTCTTGTTTAACAAAAGTCAGGGGCCAAGTAATTTGAGGTTAGTTGACTCAGACTGCTAACCACCTCTAGGTTCTAGGTCATTCTCTCTGTGATTCTTTTAGATTTCAGTAGATAACTCTAAGGTCTAAGATCCAGTTTTCTTATGCCAGCCAGCCTGGAGCTAGAAAAAGACACAGTGAGGCCCTTCCTTTACTGAATCATTCTTCAGTGTTGAGGACAACCTGTGACAGGCTTCTGGCAGATTTCTGTACCCACTGGTGTATAGAATTGTCCCCTGTCAACAAATATTCTAAGAAAATTGTGAGATATTAACATAATAGTGTAAGGGTGGTTCAAGTTCTTTGACTATGCTGTTTTCAATAATTGGGCAAAACCAGGATTTGGATGTCAAAAAAAATAAAATCAAGATTTCCTTAGTGGTGTTTGTAATGTTTTTAAGCTGTTGAAATATGAAATAACTGCAAACAATGAAAGGTGTGGCTCTTCACCTTTGGGTTTCATTGTAGCTTAGAACTTTAAGGCCCATAATTCATACATTCTTCTTTCTGTAGAGATCACTAAAACACTAGACAAGCATAGTCATTGTGATATGAAGAGTGGAAGTCAGAGATGAATCAAATGAAGAAACAAAGCAACTATTGTAGAAGCACAAGAGAGAGAAGGCAAGTGCAAATCTTAAGCCCAAGAGAGGGTCAGATGTCATGAGAAGATATAATTGTATGCCAGGGCTGGTCCAGGAGAATTGACGTATACAATGCTCACAGCTCTGCTTTTCTGCAAGGCAGTTGGTAATCTGACATGGTTGGGTGGAAGAACTTATGTCACAGAAATTAAAAACTGAGACAAACCAGAGCTTTCAAAAAACTTTCTTCTTAGAGAGCTGGGCACTAACTGTGTATTGCCATACAATTAAAAAAATATATGGATATATTTGAATTACCTTACTACACATCTAAACAATCTTCTTTGAATTTCTCTTTTCTGCTTTTTTGTCTCTGTACGTCTTTATACAATTGGGCTGTGCTAAACATAAATTTGAGAAGTTGTTGAAATCTCCAGGAAAATCATAAGAAATGCTATTTATTTTGATGTCTTACCCAAATGGACAAAACATGTGTTTGGATTTCAGAAGGCTTGTTACTAGAGAGATGTCTTCCAGCCATTTGGCTGTCCATCTATTTACTCTGTCTGCCACACATAAGCTCAAGTTGTGAATCCACTCCACATGGTAATATATCTCCTATCTCTGAATACTCCTCACAAAGCCTTGGCTTCTTTTGGTCTGTAGAGACTCAGAGGACCTTGATTGCAACTACCTTAGATTTTAGATAGATGCATTCTAACCCATATTCCTGGATAGAATATAGATGCTCATCTTGCTTTGAAAATATGGGATATATTCCAGGAAAGGCACAAAGCTACACAGAGAAACCCTGTCTTGAAAAAAAAAAAGAAAAAAAAAAGAAAATATGGGATATAATGGTTTAAATGAGAATTTCTTCCATAGACTCAGGTATTTGAACACTTGGGTCCCTGTTGGTGGCATTGTTTGGAAATGTTCAGGAGGAGCAGTTAATGGGGGAGGGAGTATGTCCTTGGTGGTAGGCTTTGAGATTGAAAGCCTCATGCTACCTCTAGTTTGCTCCCTACTTTGTACTAGAGATTAAAAATGTGAGTTCTCTGCTTCGTGTTTTGGGCACCATGCCTACCACTATGCCTGCTGACATGCCTGCTGTTTGCAGCTGTGCTTCCACACCAGGATCAACTCTTATCCCCCCTGGAACTGTAAGCCCAGCAAAACATTTTCTTCCATACATTGCTTTTGGATATGGTGTTGTATCACACCAACAGAACAATAACTAATACTACAGGTAAAGCTTATATCTTGCTTTCATTATTCAGAACTCATAATTATTTAGCCAATATAGATATGAAGATCTTCCTTAGATCAACTTGAATCTTACAATGTAGAATCCAATCTTGCATTGCATAACTTTGTTGGTATTAGAAAACAGATTGTGGATATCCTTTGTGTAGGGGACATTTAGGTAGATGGATCTCCTTTCTGAAATGTTTTAGGCAAATTAAATTCTGTAAACTTAATTGGTCTATCTCTATTTGGGATATTTCCCGTATAAACAAGAGGTGAGAAATTCTCTTGTGAAGTGATTGATTATCCTTTCTTTCAGGTTTTCTAAGAATTAAGATTCAGATATTGAGTTTTGTTGAAGCAAGTCCACTCTCTGTGCTTGAAGTCCCATCATAAATCATCTTCACAGGCTGAATAATCTGCTTACCTTCAAGCTTTCCTCATAAATAGCATCTTACTCTTTAGTATATGTCTTTCCAGATGCAAACTGACATAGACACATTAATTAACAACGTGGACTGACTTGATATATTTTCACTGAACAAAGTAACGTAGACAGGAAATTAATTTTTAAAGGATTCTATTGGATCTCCAGATAGGGTCAGTTGTGCAAGTCTATGACAACAGTGAAACTCTTCTGTAAAGCAAATCTTATCACACACAAATACTCAGGATCATGTATTTTTCAACATATCACCTTACCAATTCTTAAAATAATTCATGGGAAGAGGAAGAAATTGTGTTTGGCATGAAGGCTGACTAACTCCAGTTCAAAAGGTGAGATGAGAGCATGACCCAATGGACAGAGGTAACAGACAAAGGAAACAGCTGTTAAGATGCATCAGACTCTGTGTTTAGGGGGTTTATTCATCTGCACAACAAACCTATAAATTGTTATCCCTCACTTGGTACTAATGAAAATTAAGACAGAGTGATACAAAGTAATCCATCTTTGTTTATACAGCTTCTATATGGGAACCAGCATTCAAATCAGTCTGTCTGACTCAGCGCATGGGACCAAGTATAGTGCAACAAGAGCTAACAGCTCTTCCTAAGTTCTAGATCATGGCCAAGGTCATGTATTTTTACTGTTGGCAATTCCTATGACAACCCTCAGATGCCTGAATCAAGATAAAGTAGTTTGAGGTCTGAAGCTGTAGTGGCTTCTTGATCTTCCTCTTTCCTGACCAAAGCAGAGACGAAGCTAAAATATCATTTTGTGTCTGATTCTCATTTGAGTTGGGTCCAAAAGGAAGACATTCTTCTGATTTTTCAGTCTTAAATTCAGGTGTTTGGGTACTAACTGAGGATATATTGTAGATGGTTAAAGGTTTTATTTACTAAGAAGAGGTCAGGTAGTATTTCCCTGGTGCCATATGCTAGGACTGGACCATTAAGAAAACCAACTGTAGCAGCAGTGTTTTTGAAAAGGCAGGCAGTGCTTGTAAAGAGGCTCTAATGCCATGCTCAGAAAGGTAACAGCTTGAAACTTGCAGTGTGAAGTATAATTGGTCTTAATAATAAAAACCCAGCCGGGCGGTGGTGGCGCACGCCTTTAATCCGAGCACTTGGGAGGCAGAGCCAGGTGGATCTCTGTGAGTTCGAGGCCAGCCTGGACTACCAAGTGAGTTCCAGGAAAGGCGCAAAGCTACACAGAGTAACACTGTCTCGAAAAACCAATAAATAAATAAATAAATAAATAAATAAATAAATAAATAAATAAATAAATAAATAAAAACCCAGAGTCAGATATTAGGGTAAAAGCTAAAAGATCAGAGAAGCAGAGCAGCCAGCCACTAGAAAGACTCCTTACCTCTGCTGAATTCTCAGACCAAAAGGGCTAAGCTCCTATCTCCACCCCACCTTATCATTTCCTCTCTCCAACCAGTCATATCACTTCCTGTTTCCTCCTCACAAGTGCTGGGATTAAAGTGTGTGCCACCAAGTACTGGGATCAAAGGCATGAGATCCTAAGAGCTGGAATTAAAGGTGTGTACCATCACTACCTGGCCTCCAGTGGCTAGCTAGTGGTTCGATCTGCCCTCTGATCTCCAGGCAAGCCTTATTTGTTCAGAGCACAAACAAAATATCACCACAGAAATTGAGCTATAGGATTAAGTACATAGTTGGCCTATAGGAATAAGCAAATAGATGAGGACCAGGGAAAGTTAGTAGATGATATAATCAAGTGATAAGGTTTGTGAAAGTATGAGGAATAAATTAGAACAATTTCTTACAAATGTCCAAAATGCTTACTAAGTACTCTTATAGTTCTACTGGAAAATACAACTGTCATCACTGTTTCCACAGTCTAGCAATATAAGACTTAAATTATCATCAAGATCAAAGAGTTGACTTAGGCACATGCTTATCTTTCTTTACCCTGAATTTGAATGACAGTTCCTTTATCTTCATGTACATCCTCAATACACTGAGGTCTAGAACATGTCTTTGACTATATTGTTTAAATCTGTTGAGGATTTTAACCTTTATACTATAAGTATGTTAAATATTCACTTAATGTGATTAATTAAGCAAGAGAAGGTAAGTTAAGTTCCTTCAATTGTCTTCCAATTCTCAATACAAAAGTATTATATATACAAAAAGATTAGATAAATAGCTACAAATAGTAAAATTTAAGTATATGGATAAGTTAGGAGTATCAAAATAGGGTCTAGGATTTAAAATCTTGTTGGTATTAAAGAGCCATATTATGCACATTGTAATGTTATAGGAAGAATCATTTCATGGTGAAAATAATAGATTGTCCCCAATATATGCTTTATCTAGAAGATGTATACTTCCTTCTCCAGTTGTATTACAGAACTATTTATTACCTGCTTTTACTTGTAACTTAAAAAGATCATTTGTCTATTAGTCTTAAGAATTCCAAGCCTAGGAAATATGCTCACTAAAAATCTAAATGTATAAGCCTGGCATGTTGGCTGCTGCCTCTAATCCCAGTAACTTGAAGGCTGGGACAGGAGAATCTTCCTTATTTCAAGGCTGACCTAAACACAATATACCATGTGCCAAAATCTAAAATGAAAAAGAAAATAAGTATGAATGTATGTAATCCATATTAACCAAACTCCATCTAGAAAATAATGAAGCATTAAAAATTCATAGGAAGAGGTAGGAAGGTTTGAAAACCATACATAGTTATACTTCTACACCAAAAGTACAGCTGTTGAAACCCAGAAATATTATCCTCACTAAAAAAAAGTAGTTTAGAGTTTATAAAATGTGAAATAATTTGAAAAGCATAAGTGATATGAAAGCAGAGAACAGGGACATAATTAAACAGGGATTGAGAAGATGAGCAAATGAGAGAGAGTTATAAAACAAGAATCCATGAAAAATCTGTATAGAAACCTGTTACTTTGTAGGCCAATTAAAAATATAACCTAAAATGTTTGCTGTGTAAAAATTACCTTTAAACCCACAGATAGCTATAGCTACATCTCAGCAAAGAAGTTTTTTTTCAGTAAATGGAAACTATTACAGAGATACATAACTTGTCAAAATGCAGAGAATAAGTGACTGTGAAATTCCCAAACTTCACCAGTTTACCTACAATACAACCCCTATACCAAAGGCTAAGAAAACATTCCAGAAGAGGAGCAGAAATATTTTAACAGCCAGAGGCCCAGGATGCCCACTGTGAAAGTATCTTCTAGACAGGAAAGGGAAACTTCACTTATGAAACGTCAACAATGTTGCTGCATAAAGTCAATGCCATCATAGATGGGGGCAGTTTCACATGGGCTCACACTTAGTTGAAGAGCTTAAGACAAGCAATGGCTTCTGAGAGAGGGAAAATCAGTTTCTTCAGGGACAAGCCTCCAATAGGCTATCTAGTCCAAGTGGTCAGCCCTATGCCCGTGTGCACTAGCAACACTAGGATGGCTCAGATCATGTAGATCAAATGTGAAATGGGAGCAGGGAACTGAGCAGGTGATTATGGTGAGCTCTTTCTTTCACTCGGAAAATAGACAGTAGAGACTACTAATCACCTACCTCAGAACCATGTCGCTGCTTATTCTAGGTTAACAAGTTCCAAAGTTGTCAATGTGACTATCCAGACAAACATTCCCCAGCTGCCTCCTACAATTATGTGTGTTTCTTAATAAATATCTTCTCAATGCCAAATGCGGTCTGAGATATTCATGAAGGTTTCTTCAGGGGATTACTTTCCATTCTATGCAAAACTACTGTTTCTACTGTTTCTTCTATGTCTTTTTCCTTCATTGAATGTAGGTAAAATAATCCATGTTCTAGCAGACATGTTGGATAATGAACTGGACTTAAAGTCACAATCACCTTCAGAAGGATGGTGCAGAATAGCAACAGGAAGGATCCAAGTGTTCAGGTACTGTGAATCTGCCATCTGCCCAGGGCTGCCTATTCCTGATATTATCGTGTGTGAAAATCCTTAAATCCTTAAACTAATGCAAATTTTGATTTTCTTTCATTTAGACCAAACTGTAAACTTACACATAAAAGGGGAATGGCACAGAATTTTCAGTATGCCTGTTTCAGTGTTTAAAGCCACTAACAAGAATAAAAATAGCTGCAAAACTGTTAAAAGAGAACTGATGTAAAATGTTAGGGAGAAAATGCTTAGAATGATAAAACTGTATTAAAGAAATACTGTAAAACAGTAAGAGGATACCTGTAATTATTATGGTATTTAAGTCAAATATGCATGTAGAATCCTAATGAAATAGTTGCACAAAATGTAAGCATGCAGAAAGCTATATGTTTTAATTATGTAATGGTATTATGGAAGTAATAACTATATATTATATATATAATAACTATATAGTTATTACTTCTATAATATCATACATATAATTAAATCCATGTATATATATAATTAAATCCACAAATTAAAGATGTTATTCTGCAAATAAAAATACAATAAAGTCAGTTCTACTTGGTATAGTCTAGAAGCCTACTCACTTTCTTCTAATTCTATTTCCATAAACTTCCTCTACCTTGAAATGTTTATAATGACTTTGATGAACCTTTGATCTTGTTAATTTACCTAAGTTCTTTGGATTGGCTCTTGGCATCTGGACATTCAGATATACAATTACAGCTATAGAACATTCACTTTTTGTTAAGAATACATTTCTGTAGGCATGTATTACTGTAATTTAAGGTTTTAGATAACAGAATTCAAGAATTCTGGGCTTGAGGTAAATATGCAATTCCCATTGAGCCACAATGATGTGAAAATTAGTAGACTTAGAATCAGGCTAATTGAGGTTTAAATTGAAAAACACACAGGAGCCATATAATAAGAGATTTCAAATATTTTATCCCATTCTGTGAACTGTATTTTTATGCCAGTGGTGGTGGATTTTGCTGTTCAGAAATATTTTAGTTTCATGAGATCCACTTTAACGTCAATCTTCATGTACAAAGGACATTATCAGGGTCCTGTTCAGAAAATTCTTTACTGTGACAATGAGTTCAAGCATAATCTTGTATTCTTCCACTTTGCTGAATGTACATATAGGCTGTAGAAACTTTCTGGGGGAGTTTTATAGTCTTTTATATCAAGAATCATAACCTCTGCAAATAAGGATAATTTGAGTTCATCCTCATCTATTGGTATCTCCTTTATCCCTTTCAATCATCTTATTGCTATAGCTATGACTTCAACTATTAAGTTGAACAGGATAGTAGATATCCTTATCTTGTTTCTGATTTTGGTGGAAATGATTTGAGTTCTTCCCTGTTTATGATGGTGTTGGCTGTGGCTTGTTTTAAGTTCTAGAAAACATTTTATTTCCTTCTTGACTCCTTTCAGTAGTGAGTGGTTTAGCTTCCACCAGACTATGTGCTTTCTGCTGTTTCTGTTGTTGTTGCAATCCTGCTTTAATCCAAATTCATAGTGGTCAGATTAGATACATAATACTATTTCAGTTTTCATATATTTGTTAAGATTTCTTTGTGTTATCTAATTTGGAGAAATCTCACTTGTGGTGGGATGCTGAAAAAATGTATATTCTTTAGTGTTTGAGGGTAAAGTTCTGTCAACATCTGTTAAATCCATTTGATTTATGATGTCATTTAACTCTATAGTTTCTACATTTAAATTGCTTTCTAGATGATCTGCCTATTGGTGAGAGTGAGGTATTGAAGTCACCCATTATCTTTTATTTTTGATTCATCTGTGGTTTTAAGTCTACTAATGTTTCTTCTTATGAAATTGTGTGCTCCTGTGTTTGGTGCATATATGTTTAGAGTTGCAATATCCTGTTACTGGATGTTTCTTTTAATGAATATAAAGTGTCCACCTTTATCTCTTCTCACTAGTCTTGGATTGAAGTCTCTGCCCTCTGCTAATAGAAAACATTTTTATACAGGCCTCCTCTATTATTATCCTGGCTATTCTGGTCACAAATGTGGCTCAACTCCTTTCTCTGCTTTCTGGGTGTTACTGGATATGCTACAAGTATGTCTCATCATGCCTGATTATAAAAACTAAATGTTTTCATCTTACTTGTGTGAAAAGATCTAATGATGAAGTAGAAACATTCCAGTGCTTAATTTTAGTATTTCATGTATTGTTTAATTAGCTATACAAATTATAATATTATGTCCATGATGAGAAACTTCATCATAAATAGTATGTTTTTGTTCCACTTTATACTCATAAAATGTGAGACTGCCTGGGATTGGATCCTAGTTCTGCATTTTAATAGTTATGACCTTGGATATGTGTCTGCACTTGTAATATGTTGATAATGATAGTTACTGCCTCCTATGGATGCTGTGAATTTAATTAAAAAATAACTTTTAAGACAATTACCTGGCACACAGAAGTGCCAAGTAAGGTTTTGCAATTGCAATTACTCCTGTATATGCATCTTAGCCTCTATTGTCTTATTTATTATTAGTGAGACCAAAGAAATAGCTGAAGGATATCTTCATTTTTTTTCTTAAATTATATTTTTTCAACTCTAAAATGCTGTCACAACACCTTTAAGATGTTTTTTATCTCAATTAATATATACCTGTTTGCATTGTTTTTGGTTAGTATGAGTTTATTAATCCTTCACGGTTCCATTCATTATCTGCACATGAAACACTTTACTACAGTATTCTTTTCCTTCCATTCTTCTCTTCATTTCTTACTCATTCCTTTCCATTCTCTTTAAATGCAATGTTTGTTTTTATTAAAGGTATAGTTTATTTATGCAGAAAAGAAATGCCTTGATTATAGGTCTGATGTTATTTATTTGTATCTGGGAAGGAAGTGCCATGTTCCTCAGACAACTGTAGCCCATGGAAAGTACTCAGACTCTAGAAAAGTAAACACAGATGTTATTCAAAGGCAAAGTAGAAATTCATACTTAGGTGCTTTCCTTTGTCTGTCAATCACACTACCACATCCAGTTTTTTCCTGCATCACTTTTCCTCTTTTGTTTTTTCCCTCTTTTGATATAGTGCATACCTCATACTCAAGAGTATATGGCCAATATGAACTGGACTCAATGGAAAGACAGACAGACAGTAGGGAGAGGAAGAGAGGGAGAAAGAAAGAGAGACAGGGAGAAGTAGGGAAGAAAACAGAGAACACAAATTTGAGTGGGTAGAGATGGAGAAGATGTTGTAGGAGTTGGGGGAGGGTAGGCAAATGTGATCAAAATACATTTTATGAAATTCTTAAGGAATTAATTCAAATATTATTTTAATAAGTTTTTTGCATTATATTTCATAATTTTAGTATTTTGATTTCGTGCTTATTTTGTTTGTTTCCAATATTTAAATATTTGGTGTGGTACTTATAACTTACATTTGAGGTTTACTTTGTAATTATCCATGTTACTATATAGATATACAATTCAGTTTTGTGTTGTCATTATATTCTATCACTTTCTAAATTCATTTCTTGGTTATACTATCTTTTATAGATTATTGAGGGTTTTCTGTATACAAAATTACATCAAATATACTTAGATATTTTTGTATTAAATCTTATGTGAATCAAGGAGAAATACATTAAGTATATGGATGAAATAATGGAAACAAATCATGGACCCATGGACATTTATTTATAAAACAATCATGCAAAACTCAAAAGACAGGTAGATGACTGCTTAGCATTCTCAGGATGCAAGGAAAGAAGAATGGTGAACTCTTGGATTTTTGGGGGGTCTCACACATTCCAGGCCTGGAACTAAGGAAGTTAGCAAACTGGAAATACAAAAGGACAAAGTGCCAACAAAAGTTTCCTCTCTCTAAAGGACCAGGAAAGAGGCATCATATTGAAACTGAAAATGTTTAACATTCTACCTTTCATTCAAATAATCATAAAAATTCTTTAGCTCACCTATATCTGTGCCTCAAAAACAAATGGCAAGCTGAGATTTTTCTTTATCACCATGCTATGAAAAAGAGTCTCAGTCTTCCCTGGGATGGGATCAGAGAACAATAAATTTCATGATATTGGACAGAACAAAACTATCTCTATGCATCCAACTCATCTTGTACTTTGTTTTACCTGAGATAAAGTTCCAATTGCAAGAAGTTGAACATTTACTTCTTGAAGAGGCTAATCTGGATGCCGAGATTTTGATGAACTTATTGTTACATCTACACCATTATCTACCAAACCCTCAATGTCATTGTCATTTACATGTATTTCTAGCCATGTTCTCAGATCATTTATGGTAGTATGCCAAAATATTTGTTTTCTGATCTCTCCTGAACTTTTTGTTTTATCTATAGAAGTTGTTCTATCTTTGGTCATATCCAGAGCAATGTGGTCTTTAACAATTGCTCTGTGGATGAGTTTCCCCAATGCTAACAGGGAATAATTGAGCGAAATTTGATATTGGGGCCCCAGGAGGCCTCTAGGGTGTATCCTAATGTCAAAGAGTTACTGTGCCTGTCCCTTGTTGATCTGCATTCATTAGTCCAAGGCTGGCCTTTGCCACACCTTCTGCATACTCCAGAAGGCTGGGACTTTATATTTGGGTTATCTCTATAAAAAACATTGTTCCTAGGAACATCTTGCCTACAATCCCCTTTCAAATGACCTTGTTTACCACAATTAAAACATCTGGCATTTTGATTTTTCTCAAAATTTCTAGAACTTACTTCTATCAAAGAAGCATCTTAGGCATGAAAACCAACATCATCTGTATTTTGGATCTATTCTGCTATGGGGGCTGATCTTACCTTGAAAGGTCTAATCACCATTTTGCATACTAAATTAGCATTATAAAAGCTGAATATTCAATTAATATTTGTCCAACTTCTGGATCTGATATCATTGTGTTTATAGCTAAAGTTGATCTTTGTAAAAAAATCAGTGGAGAGCCGGGGGGTGGTGGTGGCGGCGGCGGCGGCGGCGGCGGCGGCGGCGGCGGCGCACGCCTTTAATCCCAGCACTCGGGAGGCAGAGCCAGGCGGATCTCTGTGAGTTCAAGGCCAGCCTGGGCTACCAAGTGAGTTCCAGGAAAGGTGCAAAGCTACACAGAGAAACCCTGTCTCCAAAAAAAAAAAAAAAAAAAAAATCAGTGGAGGTTTTTTTTGGGGCCTTGTATAATTTTAGTAAATGACTCAGTACTCTTTCTTGACTCTTCAACCCTTTCACAAGCATTCAAAGCTGCTATATAGCATAGAATCAAGGTGTGATCATCAAATGTAGACTGTTTCTGCAAATCAGCATACTGGCCTTCACTGAGTAGCTGATCTTGGAAAATTTCAATACCTCTAGCCTCATTTTATTTTCTATGACCATAGCTTCCTCTATCCACTATGTTTTCCATTGTAACTGAGGACCACCTTCCAATATTGCTATAACTAAATCTTTCCAGTCTTATGGAATAGTTCTGTTCCTAGTTGCCCATGAATTTGACATCTGTTTCACAAAGTGTGAATTCATACTATATGAAATGACTGTTTCCTTAAATTTCTTCAAATTTAACAACTTCTTCATAGCCTTGGGGGTGCCTATCATCTGGTGGTCATTCTTGTATGGTAAATGGATAAATTAAGGGTGGTTTTCTAATGAACTTAGGTTGCTCGCTTCAGTTACATAATACAATGGTGAGGTAGTTTCTGCTCTAATTTCCCCTGTCTGTTTGAGTATTTTTCTTATTTTCATTAATAGGTCTTTCTAAAGCTTGTATACTAGCAAGTCCATCTAAGACATTTATCCTATTAGTCAAATTTTCTTATTTTCATTAGTAAGACTTTCTAAAGATTGTATTTTATCAGTCAAATTCCTATTTTCATTTGTAAATCTTTTGGGCTTGTATCTTATCAGTAGTAAGTCTTCCTAAAACTTATATCTTATCAATAGTAAATATTTTTGAGTTCTGTATCTTGTCAGTTAAATTTTCATATTTGTACAATTATCAAACCATTTTTAAGAATAAAATATGAAATACCAAACTGATAACAATTATGGTCAACATTATGTCAATCCCAGCTAATTCATTTATCCCTTCATTTATTTTTCCATTTGTAAGCCATGTATAGTAACCCTAAACAGGATCCCAACTCTGTGCATTATGATATTTCTGATTCTTAACATGGGAAAGATTTTCCTCATTATTTTAAAAACCTAATTCCCTATTCAAAATTCCCAAGTTTCTTACCAGCTCTGATGATGCTGACAGCAAAGGCAGAGATGTGTGGGGGTAATCAGCTGCAGTTACAATGTTCAACTGTGCTGACACAGATGACAAGCACAGCAGGGGCACCTGTGGCTGCTCACACACTGTGCAGGGAGGGGGGTAAGCTGTCTGAAGAGCTAACATGAAGAAACTGGTAGGAGAGATCCATGTGGCCGGGATGCAGCAAGGGATAGGACTGCCCTGTCTGTTGTTAGCGGCAGCTAGCTGTTGCTGCTCAACACGACTAGACAGATAATACTGGTAGTGGAAGGCCAGGCCCCTCAGCAGCTTGCAGTGGTGGCAGCAGTAAAAGCCTGAGCCCCAAGTGGGTCTCAAAGTGGCTGAAGGGGCCTGAGTTGGCAGCCAAGGATGAGGAGGTCCAATAAGACCTGCATTACAGGAAGTGAGGGCATAGGCTAGTGGTGGGGTGGCTAACGTCAGCAGCATTTTGGGGCTGGATGCAGGTAGCAGCTGAAGGCTGCTATAGAAAGATTGCAATGTAAAACCCCTGGAGCTGGCCACTGGTGGCAACAATGGTGTGGTTTAATAATGCTCCACATTGGGTGCCAGTTATAATGAATATCTAAATTGTTCCAGTGTAATTAAAAACCCAGGAGTCAGAAATTGAGATAAAGACCTGTATTAAATCTAAGGAAAGCAGAACCATCACTCTCAGAAATCCCTCCAGAAATCTTCCTTTCTCTTTTCCTGTCCTCTCTAGCTGACCTCCTCAGTCCTCCAAGAACTCTAGGGCTAATCCTGGTTATCCAATGGCTGAATTCATCCTTTGATTCAGGTTGGTTTTATTGGTACAATTGAATGCCTATACAATTCTCCAACAGCATGTCACCCCATAATGACAGAACACATATTTTTCTTAGGTGTTCATAGAACATATAAGGGAAAAGACTATATCCTGGGCCAAAAAAATTACCTAAGTGAATTGAATATAATTTAAAAGATATAGAATTTGTTCTTTCACTAAAATGCAATTATATTAACATACAAATAGGTAACAGAAAAATCTCAAAAACATCAAGTACCTAAGAAAATACATTTCTAAATAACTGTGGATCAGAGTTGTCAAAGAAAATTAAAGCATAGTAATTTTTATCAAAAAAAATTCCTTGATCTTTAAGCTCTTATGGATTATGAAGGAAAATTACAACTAACTGAATTACATTGAATAGGAAACAGGAGGTTGGCTTGCAAATTAGGCAT
This sequence comes from Peromyscus eremicus, assembly GCF_949786415.1. Lineage (NCBI taxonomy): Eukaryota > Metazoa > Chordata > Mammalia > Rodentia > Cricetidae > Peromyscus > Peromyscus eremicus. The sequence continues at coordinate 111,392,623 of NC_081417.1, read as the reverse complement.
ATAGAGCAGTGGGAAGGATATTAGGATGTCTAGCTGAAAAACATGAAGACTCAAAGAAGACAGGAGAAATATTTTCATTCTGCTGGAAGGTGTGTGTGTGTGTGTGTGTGTGTGTGTGTGTGTGTGTGTGTGCAAGCTTAAACAAAAGTGTTCATAAGAAAAGAAAAATGAGAAATGGAATATAAATACGGAAAATATCTAACTATACATCCGATGGAAAATTGTATGAGGAAGTTTTGAGCTCTGTGTCTGCAAAAGCCTAAAACTCATTCTGGTAAAGCAGGTAAAAGAGATGCTATAGGGCATTTTTCTGCATGCGATAGGTGACATTCTAGGACTGCTTCCCATACTACCAGCCTGTGTCATTAGAACAAGAAGCCTGGGGTAGTCAGTCTGAAGCCCCAGTGTCCAATCTAATTTTCTGTTGCTTGACTTAAAATAGCCAGGGATGAGATTTTGTGGGTGATATTCATGCTAAAAAAGGCTTGAGATGTGATTCTGATGTGTAGACTGACCAGGGGGAAATCTCTGGAAGAGTCCTGCGGACAGCTTTCCCCACTCTTCTTCACTCTTTAATGATGATTATGTTAAGTTTTCAGAATTCTGGCATATATAATTACATGAAGTTTCTGTGGCAGTGAACAGCTAATTACTTTTCTAAAGCAGGGATTCAGACTCCATAATTCATCTCTCCCTTCACTTTGGTGCCAGCCTAAGGCACACAGCTCTTCCTCCTACTATGCTGACCCTTGTTGTATTCCTTCAGCTTCCTCTCCCACCTGCCAAGTTTAACGAATTTTAATGAATCAATTACATCAGAAACACTGACTCTGAAACCTGGTTTGGACTCACTTTCAGGTATAAGTCCCAGAAACACATTCAGAGCTTTTTTCCACACAAGTAATGTCTGGAAGCAAATTTTAGTCTAGTTAAGACATGATCTTCATGCTTACACTTCCTGAGTTTTACATAGCCTAGAATTTAGAAAAAGGGAGGGGGGTAATTTGCTCATTAATAACAATTTCAATGAATTGGGGCACATCAGATGTTTGAAAAAAAACATAAGTTTATAAACATACTGTGAAAAGAAAACTAAAGATGATCACTAGGGGTTAGTAGGACCTCAACTCATTACCCAGAAGAGAAACAAATAAAGGAAATAAGCACATATGTGGCTTGCATTTTCTGTGCCAGCCATGTTTCATTTAGTGACATCAGTGGCAGTGCTTGGGATCAGAGCCAGAACCATGTGAGGCATGTGCTTTACCACTGAGCCACACTGTAGATTCTGGAAGAACTTATTGTGAATAGTAGTTTCAGTTAAAAAGTGCAAGAGAGTATCAGTCTTTTGTAATCCATCATGAGAGGATCACAAGCCAGTAAGACAAAGGTTCAGGGGGGTGTTGAATGTAGAAAAATTGGGGTGAATACTTCTGAAACACTGTTAAATCTTTTATATATGAAAGATTATAGCTCATTATATGCTGCTGTGTGACATATATCAAACACATAAATTTAATGAATTGAATTTATTTCATAAAAGGATGTTATTTCTACTGTATAGGTATAACCTTTGAAGTTCAAAAGGTTATATGATGAACGGGTCTATGAACATATTGTTAGCAAAAAGCAATTCTGAACTTTGAACCCAGGAAGATTTAGCCCCCAAATCAATTCCCTAAAGACCTATGAAGTCTCTGGATTATGTTGAAGCAGAAATAAAAGAAGTAAAATAGTTCAATGCTTCCCAATTTGCTTTTGAATCTATGCTGCATGTGGACTTAAGGGTTTGTGTGAACATGTGACTGTGTAGATGTTTAAGTGTATGTATATATGTGTGTATGTAAATGTATGCTTTATGTGGATCTATATGTCTGTGTATGAGTGTGTTTGTGTATATGTGTATGTGTGGGAGTGGGTGGTAGTTGACAGCACTGATATCACTGCTATGGTGCATCTTTTGTTGTCTCTTCTGTTTCTGGTCCTTTCTTTTTTTACATTACCCTGAGCAGCTAATTTGTTTTGTTCTAGTTTTGTGTATATCAAGATTAATGTAAAACCTGAGCTCTGGTTCAAAACATTACCTTTAATTTCAGCATTCCTTTTAGCACAAGAGCCCACACACTATCCTCAAGTTCCATGTCCCTTACTCAAGCTGCTCTTCTCTCTGTTAGAATATTCATTTCAAATATATTTCTTATTTCTGTATTGGGAATTTCATACACAGACATAGACAATGTGTTTTGATCAAGTCCACTTCTATAACCCTCCCTTAAATTCTTCTGATACCCCACCACCACCACACTTCCCTCCTGTGTTCATGTTCTTTTTTAAATCCACCAAGCTCTCTTAGTACTCCTAGCATGTGCATGGGTGCAGTGCCATCCATTGCAATGCAGAAAACCTACCCAGGGCAGGAGGAAAATCTCTAAAGAATACTAATGCTTCCTCCCCCAGAAGCCAATAGCTACTAATATCTTCTCAGTTAAAGACAGAATGTTATGAGTCCATCCCCACTCATGTTGGACTTTTGGCTGCCTTGCTCTTATGCAGTCACATGCAGGTAAGAGGAGCTGAAATGAGTTCATGGCTGCAACATGTCTGTCATGTCCGGAAAACACTGTTGTAAGACAGTCCTGTGCAATTCTGGCTCTTACAAACTTTTTATCCCTTTTCTAAGATGACACCTGAGCCTTGGGAAGAGAATGCCATGGTCTCTTATTCTCTGTGGTTTGACCAGCTGTAGTTCTCTGAATTAAGCTCCATATAGTGTTAACAGAAGCTCCACTGATGAGGTTGTGAACTCCACTAATCTGTGATTATAAAGATAAGTATTTAGATAGCAGTTTGATATGATGTCCATTTCAAACATAAAAGTACTAGGTTTTCCCCTATAGCCCAGAGAAACCTAAACAGTATATTCTATCACAATTGCTTATGGTTGTTTATCAGAACTTGATGGTAACACCTTATTGCTGAAGACACCACATGCTTTGGCCACAAGACATGGAGAAATAAAGTCAGTACTCACTTGGACACTCCATCACTACTAGTTAACTTTCACAGTGGCAAGAGGCAGTATGTAGACTCCTGAAAGAGCAAAGTCATCAAAGTCTTACTATGAACACTATGAACCAGAATAATGAGCAGCCTGGAAAAATATGACCACTGATGCAATAGTTGCAAAAATTTTATGGGGTGACCAATCATTTTCTGGTCCAAGAACCATGGCTGGGTAGGTGCTAGAATATTTTTATAGACTGAGCAGAGTCTGTGAAGCCAGTACTGCTTGACATATTAATTAATCTTTTTTTTTTATTTCCTAACTAGTTGTATGTTGTCATCTGGAGATATGCCCCCTCCCACCCCAAGAATAGTAAAGTAGAGGTAACCATGCAGGGAAGTAGTTAGAAACAAAAATGATTGGGTTGTATTTCTTAGAGAGCAAGAATCAGATCAGATGAGGGAAATAAGGTTTTCCCATCACTGTAGATGCCAGAGGGTCCTGATGAAAAGTTGGTATCTCCTTCCTCATTGTCATGATGCTGAGTTTTGCTAGTTACTAGGCTTTTTCTGACCTGATCTCCATTTACCTATTATAAGCCCCATAAAGCATGCAAATGTCCAGGCCCAGCCCCTGAGGACCTCCAACTGCCAGGCTCCACCTACAGACCACTCTAGTGCCCATAACTACCAGACTTAGCCCTCCAGATGCAGATGACCAAGCTCTACCCTATAGAGTAAACAACACAAGCTCAGGACTTCAAAACCCATCAATCCCTGATCTTGAAATTCCACCACTCCCCCCTGGGCTTACCCCAAGTTCATGAATTCAAATTCCACCAATGCCACCCTGGAAATAGCCACCCTGGAAAGCTCCATTCCCAATGCCCCAAGAAACCCTATATAAACCCTGTCTCCTGCTCAGTACTCTGTTGCTTCTCATCCAAGCAGAGGCAGACACCCTCCTGGGTTTTTCCTACCCAATAAATCTTTTGTGTAAGATTTGTTGTGTGGTATGACTTTGTGGTATTCCTTGGCTCCCAAATTCCAGGATACCTTTCCATTTGGAGTTGTAATATTTGCATTGGGGAAACCTTCTCCATCAGAGCTGTAACACTTCCAACGGTGAATCCTTTCTCTTCAGAGCTGTAACATTTACACCTATGCCTTCCCCTTTGTCATGTGACTGTATTAGTTTACTGGGTATGACTGAAACAAAAACAACAACAACAACAACAAAAACATGAGTTAATAGACTGATAATGACAGAGTTTGATTTTGGACCACAGTTTTGGGAGGGGTGTCAGTCCATGGCTTGTTGTCTATTTTGTTGAGGCAGCCCATTATAGCAGGATCACATGGAAGAGCAAGCTATTTACCTCCCAGCAGTTAAGAAGCACAGAGAAAAATGAAGGGACTGGAGTACTACAACCCCACAATGACCTAAAACCTCTCTTTAGGCTTACATCTTAACTGTTCCCTATAGTGATTTGAATAAGAATGACCCAAAGGCTCATATGTTTAAATACTTGCTTCCAAGTTGGTAGAAGTGTTTAGGAGATGTGGTCTTGGGGAAAGTATGTTACTGGGGGCAGAATGTGATATTTCAAAAGCCCACACTATTCTCAGCTAGCTCTCTGCATCATGACTGTGGATCAAGTTGTAAAAATCTCAGTTACTGCTCCTGCACTATGCCTGCCTGCCTGCTTCCATGCAATATGCCATGACGGTCATGAACTCTAACCCTCTGAAACTGTAAGACTCCCCACTCAACACACTTTCTTTTATAAGTTGCCTTTGTCATAATGTCCTATCACAACAATTGGAAAGTAACTAAGACAGAAGTTGGTACAGGAAATAGGCTATTGCTGTGACAGACCTGACAGTGCTGTTTTGGGAAGGAATGTAGTAGACAGAGACTTTGGACTAGGAAAGCAGTTGAATGCTATAAGCAGTGCTTAAAAAGCCATCCTTGAAGGACCTTGGAAGACAGTGTTGCTGATACCAATATTGACTGTGGAGGCTAAGTTCAAAACATTTCAAAGAGGAGAAATATTAGCAATGGGGCTGGAGACCATTCTTTTGATATTTTGGAAAAGAATGTACTTTCTGTCCTCATACTAAAAACGTCCCTGGTGTTAGAATTTAGACCTGCCCCTTGGAACCTGCCCAATGTCCTAACAACATCATCTTATGTAAAATCCTCTTTTAGAGGAAACCCCTCCCCCTTTTCTCTCTTCTTCCTTTCTCTTGTCAGGAGGGCACATGCCCCTCTGCTCTCTTTTTCCCTCTCTCTCTTTCCATCTCTCTCTCTGTCTCTGCCTCTCCCTCCCTCCCTCTTTCTCCCCCTCTTCTCCTCTCCCTTCCCCCTTTAATAATAAAACTTTCTGTGTGGGTGCCATCTGCCGCCAACATGGTGAGAGTGACTTTCCACTGTGCCCCCTTAGCTCCACCTGCCAAGGCCGCCATGCCATCTTTACAATACAACACCTGGGGCTAAACTGAAGCATAATGAACTAATTTCTTTGGCAGAGGAGATTTAAGACACCCTAATATTGACTCCATTGCATGGTTATTAATAATCACTCTTATGTAGTTCTACAATGTAAAAGAGCAAAGTGTGACCAAAATAAATACAAAATGTACTGTTTGAGGAGAAAAACAGCATCAAGAAATTTAAGATTGGAGCCAAGGCTTATGCTGAAAGAGACGAAAAGATTTTTAAAAAGCCAGTTACAAAATAGAATAAGAGGAGTGGTACCCTAAGGGTAAGACTTCACCCAATTAAGCTTTTAAGTTATAAAGAGGAAATGCCTGGAGACTTTTCTGCTCCTAGAAAGGAAAGCTTATGCAAATGTGATTCAAGGAAGCAGACAGGCTCCATTCCAAGCTGGCTGTAAAACTTAGTACTTTTTCTATCTTTTTAGTTTTAGAATTATGAAGGATACAGAAGTTAAAGGGTTGTACAATCTTCCTCCATGGTTAAGGAAAATCACTGAGGTCGGATGTGTATCAGAGGAATTCCTGAATGGAGACCCTGAGGGGTCATTGTGTGAAGCTGTGAAAGTGAAGCCTACATTGTTTGTATTGACCCCAGGATGTTGGAAATGCCAGAGCCATAGGACAGCTGTTGATGAGAGCTGCAGACAGAGTGGAATCAGCCCAAGAGATAGAAGTGTGTTGCAGTCAGCAAAGCTAGAAGAGTGGAGTCTTCTAAGCCCTTTGACATCAGACATGGTGATACAGAATTTTGGGTATACCCTGCAGGGTTTCAATATTAATTTTGTCTGGTATTTCCTCACTATACATCAATTCATGCATTTTGGAATGGTTATAAATACAGTATATACCATTGTATATACTGTAATTCTTTCATTTGATTTTTGATTTTCCAAGGAACTATAATTGAGAGATTGCCTTGAGTCACAGAAGAGACTCTGTCCTTTAGAATTTTGCACTGTTGAGAGATCATGAACTTGAACTGTTATTGTAACAGTATCACTACTAGCTATGCAAGCACAAAAAGTCAGTGTTTAGGCATCATTTTCCATCTGGAAAAAATTATAACTGATTCAATATTTTTGATAAGGAGCATTTTCCTTCATTAATGAAAGCATACTATAGATAGAGCCTGGTGTAGTTGTGTACACCTGTAATCTCAGCACTCAGGTCATAAAATGTGGAACTGTCATGCATGGTAAAGGAAGTGGATAAACCCTTTCCATCTCACAATCTTTTCCTACTGCCACAATATTCTCTTAACTAAAATGATCATATGTGGTTTTTTTTTCAATCCTGTGGTTTCTGAAAGGTACTAAATAAATGTATTTAAATGAGATATCAACTAGTGTCAGAGAAAATAACTACTCTTTGGATATTCTAGCTTTGTGTCTAGTGAAGTGATAAAAGCATGACCAAAAGTAACTTTGGGAGGAAAGAGGTTAATTGGCTTAAAGGTTATGGTTCATCTTTGAAGGAAGTCAAGACAGGAGCTTGAGGCAGAAACCTAGAGGCAAGAACTGCAACAGAAAACATGGAGAAACTCTTTCTGTCTCTCTGTCTCTCAGTATCTATGTATCTATCTATCTATGTATGTATACATCTATCCATCCATTTATCTATGTATCTGGATTGCTTATCTACCTTTCTCATACAGCCCAGGCCCACATTCCTAGGCTCCCCTTTCCCAGCTGTATCAAGTTGACAACTGAAACTAATATTTGAAATGTGAAGATACTGAAAATACAATAATAACAGATTATTGATTTTGACTTCCATCAAGTTGACTGGGTAATACAAGACCATCTTACAATCAGCAGAAGAGAAACCCATCACTATGTAATTCTGCCTCTTCTTATACTACCATTTTCAAAACTCTTGATTACATGACATGTGAATCATTTTTAATATATTTATTTGCCATCTGTATGTCTTCTTAGTTGAGATGTCTCTTTTAATATTTGGTCCAGTTTTTAAATGTTTATTTTATTCATTTCTATGTATATGTCTAGAGTATATGCATACTTGTATGTACAGGCATATAAATCTGCACAGGCAGAAGTCAGAAGAGGCCATTAGACCCCTCAGAGATGGAGCTACAGATATTTGTTGAGTGCCTAACTTGTTATGTAGTTGCTAAGATCAGAACTACAGTCTTTACAATTGATAGCAAACACTATTAACCATTCAGCCACCTCCCCAGCCCCACATGGACCATTTTAAAATGGGATGTATGTGTGTGTATATTGAGCTTTATTAGTTCTTTGTGGATTTGGATGACAATGCCTTCTTATCTGCTATGTTCATTTCAAGTATTTCCTCACAGCATGAAACTTATGTGTTTGTTCTTATTCTGTTGAAAATGTCACTTGAAGAGTAGAAACTTCTTTTTCACCAAGTCTAGCTTATCAGCTCTTTCTTTCATGGATCATAATGTTGGTATTTGTCTTTGCCCATTTCATGATACTATAATAGAACACTGTGACTGGGTAATTTTAAAAGATTATAAAATTATTTCTTATAATTGTGGAGGCTAGGAAGTCGTGTATCAAGATGCTGGCATCTGGTAAGAACATTTTTGCTATGACACATGGGGTTGATTTCATCACATAGATTTTAGTACTTTGCTCACATAGACTTTTATACATTTTGTTAAATTTTATATAAGTAGTTCATTTTTGAGGTGCTAATATAAATGATATATTTGATTTTAATTTCAAGTTCCAATTGCTCATGGCTGGTTGACAGTAGCAAGATGGGTTTGTCTAAAATAACCTCATCTCTTGCAGCTCTTCTATAGCCTCCATTCAGTCCTCATTCTTTTTTCATTTATCTTGAATTTCCTATACAGAGGGTCAAGTCATCTATGGAGAAAAGCAGGTTTTATTTCTAGCCTTAAAGAACTGAAGGTTGTAGTTTCTGGGAACCCAACTTTTTCCCTAAGGCAGCTGTATCTGAGGTAGCCTGTGCTTTCCTTGCCAACATTGCTTAATTAGCTTTCTGCTTGCTCTGTCCCACTCTCCACCTGTAAACAGTTTATGCATTGCTGTACCTCTTAATAAACTTCCTTGGCAAAAAACATAGCTTGTGCAAGGCCTCCTGACCCCAGCTTTCCTGTTGTCTTTATTTTTGAACCCCTGGTCCTCCTGCTCAGAACCTGATGGTCCAGGTCAATCTAAGACTTTCAGTGCATTGTCGAAAAGCATTGGTGAAGGAAGACCCACAAGCCTCGCCTCTGATCTTAAGTATGAAAATAGTTCAGGGGTTGTAGATATTCTTTGTTATATTGAAGAAATTTCTCTCTGCTCTTCATCTTAAATTTTTGTATCATAGATAGATTTTTGTTCAATGTCTTTTTTTATCTACTGATGTAGTAATGTGATTATTTTTCTTAGCTCTGTTAGAGAAACAGGTGCAATAATTAATTTTTGAGTATTGAATCAGAGATTTTTTTGCATGCCTGTGATGAATACCATTTCATTGTTTGGGTGCAATCTATTTTTATTAAATTAGTGGTTTCAACATGCTAATATTTTGTTGTTGGCTTTTGCATCTGCATCCATAAAGAATGTCAGTTGTACTTTGTTTTTTGTTTGTTTCTTTTGTTTTGACTTGCCATTGGTATTATGGTAATGGTGGCTCCGTAGGATGTGCTTTTCTCTTTCTAAAGAGACAATATAGACCTTCTTACTTAATTTCTTGCTTAAATGTTTGGTAAAATTCACCAAGGAACCCATCTCGGCCCAGTGTTTTCTCTTTTTGAAAGTCATTACTAATTTATTCATATATATATATATATATATATATATATATATTCAAATTATCTGTTCTTAGAGAAGTTTAGCAATATGTGATGTCTAAGAAATGCATCTACTTCATCTAACATATCAAGCATCCATTTGTAGTATTTTACCATTATTTTCTAATGTATGAAGGATTTATAGTGAAGATATTAGTAATTCTTAGTGACAGTGGTAGCAAGGGGCTGGAATAAGGAGGCAGAAAGTGACCAGGAAATATTCCAATGCTTTAATGCCAGAGGGCCCCAGCCCCAGTGACTTACTGCTTCAGAGGAGATTCACCTTGCCACAAGTTGCCCAATCTTTTCAGCATATCCAGCTGGGGATATCCAATACATTGTATAAAAATTTTTAAGTCAATAAATAAAAACTAAATAAGTGCTTTGGTTGTTGTTGTTTGAGAATTCTCTTTTCAGACTGATCTATTTTTTTTTTACTAGATTGTTTATTTTATCATTGTCCAGTTGTCTTTGCTTGTATGTATTCTAGGTATCAAGCCATTGTTGGAAGTAAGCTGACTAAGATTTTTTCCCCATTCTGTGGACTACCTTTTTACTCAGCTGAGTTACCTTTGTTGTACAGAGCTTGTTGTTTTCATGACATCCCATTTGTCAGTCATTGGCCTTACTCCCTGCACTACCAGATTATTCAGAAAGAACTTGGCTTGTGCTTATAAATCTAAGCGCACTCCTTACTTTTTTCAAAGAGCCAGTCCAATGTTCAGACGGATTGGATTTGAGTTTTGTGCAGAAGGATAGATAAGAAGATTCTTTCAGCCAGGCGGTGGTGGCACACGCCTTTAGTCCCAGAACTCGGGAGGCAGAAGCAGGTGGGTCTCTGTGAGTTTGAGGCCAGCCTGGGCTACAGAGTGAGTTCTAGGAAAGGTGCAAAGCTATACAGAGAAACCAGAGAAACCCTGTCTCAAAAGAAAAAAAAAAGATACTTTCATTCTTCTGTATGTTGATACCCAGTACTCCTAGCACCATTTGTGGAAGATATTGTGGTTTGGAGGTTTAAATTTCACTTGTCAAATATCGAGTAGCTGTGGTTATGTGGAGATATATCTTCAGTTCTGCTCCTTTGTCTTATGTGTCTGTTTTTATTGCATGTGACACTGATTTTATCACTATAGCTCTGCTATAATTTGAAATTAGCATGGTTATATTTCCCACAGTATTAATGTCAGTCAGTTTTGCTTAGGCAATTCATGAACTTTTCCATTCCTATATAAATTTAAGATTGTTTCTTCTATGTATGTGAAGAATTGTCCTGGAATTTTTATTGGAATTTCATATATTTATAGATTGCTTTTGATACACACTTATATATTCCTAAATGTATAAGCAAAATGTACTTAGTATATATAGTTGTTTGTACATACTAAGTCAAGACTGGCCAGTTGGTTTTGGATAACCAATTGGTGTGTTGTTCCCTGGGGAAGACTGTTTCTCCCATTCTCAGCATTCCTTGATGGTCTGTACTTTTTTGTCTAGAGTTGGGGCCCCATGAGATTTTTTTTTTCCTTTACATGTTAGCATTTCTTTTGGTGTCATCTTGGTTCAGGCTTTGTTTAGGTAGCCATGCTGATGAGACTTCATGAATTTAGCTTCTCTTGCATTTCTAGGAGACATAATCTCATAGCCAACTTCAAATTCCTTGGAGTCTTGCATTCTTTCCACCCACTCTTCTGTTATGATCCCTGAGACTTAGGTGAGGATGCTATTATTCAACTGCATCAGTTGGAGATGGATACATAGTCACTTGTCTTTTTGCCTTATTATCAGTTGTGGTTTTCTGTAGTAGTCTTTGAGTGATAGAAGAAGACTTTTCTTTGAAGAGGGGTAATAACTATACTTATCTTTAGGTATAAGGATAAATATTTAGAGTTTAGTTAGGAATTATGATGGCTTAGGGAAATGGTGGTTGTAGCTTCTCCTCCAACATTGATGATTTCAATATCCTAAGTAATTGGCTACATTTCCAGTACAAGGCATGCTTTCCCACTTGTTGAATGGCCTTGAAGTCCAATTAGAGAGCTGCCAAGGTATGTGTGACACTATTGTATCCTTGAGATTATTGAGCCTTGCTAGTCATTGTAGTAGTTCATAGGTTTCATAGGTGTGTTGGACTATTGGCTGCTTTGCTCCCTTGGGAGGTTTAATTGTGTCTTTCAGTACCATAAAACCTAGTTCTTGGGGAGGGAGCTTTCGGCTCAGATCCAGCTGGGATACTCTGTGACATGTGTCAAAAACATATGATGTCTTCAACCATAGTGGCTTCATTTCAACTTCTGGGGGGCAGCTTAGGGCAACAGGAACAGCCTATAGTATATTGAGAGCTTCTTGGACAACCCTGACCAGATTGAAAAATTTCACTTAAACTATGTATGTATATGTATTTTATACACAAACTTATAGTTATTATATGAAATTTTAGTAAGAAAGATGGTATGTTTTCTTATGATTTTTCTGGACATCCTTTTTTAGTGTGTTTGCTATTGGTATGCGGGAAGGCTACTGAGTTTTGTGTGTTAATTTTGTGTCCTGCCACTTGCCACTTTGCTAAAAATTTTCATCAACACTAAGAGATTTTTGGTAAACTCTTCAGGGTCTCTTAATTTAGAATCATATCATCATCATCTGCAAATAAAGATACTTTGAATTTTCCTATTTGTACACCTTCTTTATTTTTTCAATGATCCATTCATCATTAAATACTGTGTTATTCTATATCTGTGACTTTGTATGTTTTCTGTAATTTCGATTGCAGTTGATGTCTACTTTTATTCCATGGTGGTAAGATAAGATATAGGGAGTTATTTTAATTTTCCTGTATTTGTGGAGATGGACTTTGTGTCCCAATATGTGTTATATTTTAGGGAAATATAAGAAGACTGAGAAGGCTATTTATTCTCTAACATTTGGGTGCCATATTCTGTAGATATTTGACAGGCTGGTGTGCTCTATGGTGTCATTTAATGCCTACCTTTCTCATTCAGTTTTTGTCTAGATGATCTGTTCACTGTTGAAAGCAGAATATTGAATTCACCCACTATTACTATGTGTGATCTAATCTTTGAAACTTGCTGTATGAAATTGGGTACAACTGTGTTTGGAGCAAATGTGTTTTGAATTGTAATGTCCTTATGATTGATTGTTCCTTGATCAGTATGCAATGATTTTCTTTATCTCTTTTGATTAGTTTTGATTGGAATTCTATTTTGTCTAATATTGGAATAACACTTCTGTTTATTTCCTGTCTCCATTTGCTTGGAATACCTTTGTTCAACCATTCACCCAAGGCAGTATCTATCTTAGGTCATGAGATGTGTTTCCTGGGAGCAGTAAAATGATGGATCCTCCTTGTTTAAAATCCAGTTTACTAGCCTGTGTCTTTTGGCTGGAGACTTGAGATTATTGATATTCAGTTATTATTGGAAAATATATATAAATTCTATAAATTTGTTAATATTGGGGACTTGTTTTCTTAGTGCTCCTTTTCTATAACCAACCTAGATTTTTTTATTCTTTCCCTGTAGCCTATTAAACATGCTTTTTCTTCTCTTCAGTTTGAGGAATTCATTTCAGTTTCTTCTGTAGGTCTGGCTTTATGGACATAAATTCTTTAAGTCTGCTCTTATTGTGGAAAGTCTTTATTTCTCATGGAATTATGATACTTTTTCTATATGTAATAGTCTGGTTTAGCATCTACAGTAAACTCACAGGACATCAGTCCAATACCTTTTTTCTTTTAATGTCTTCATTTAAAAATCAGATATTATTATGATAGACCTGCCTTTTTATGTGATTTCATCCTACTATCTTGAAGATTTCAATAAACTGTTTTTCATACATCTAGTATTTTGACTATCCTATGATGTTGGGTATTTTTTATCTGTTTATGTTTATTTGGTTTTCTGTATGCCTCTTGCACCTGAATGGGCATCTCTTTCCCTAGATTTGTGATTTTTTATTATTTTATTGAAAGTATTTTTGGCATCTCTGAATTGAATTTATTCTTCTATGCTTATGATTCATAGATTTGGTCTTTTCATGGTATCTCAAAGATTTGCCATATTTCATTCATAGTTGTGACATGTTTTTGTTTTTTTAATTTGTCATTTTCTTTACTAAGTGATCCAAATACTTTACCTTGTTTTCAATCCCCATATTCTGTGTTGAACCTTACTCATTCTATTGGTGAGGTTCTCCATTGAACTTATTAGACTTACTGAATTTTCCAATTCAAGTTTTTTTTGGATTGGCTTCTTATATTTCTCTTTTTGAATTTTACTTTCATATCTTTAATTGTCTTCTTTATTTCATTTAACTTTATTTCTTCTTAATTTCAACACTTCTTCATGTCCTCTTTTAATTACTTGAACATATTTATAACTGTTCTTTGAACTAATTTTGTTAAGCTTCATCCAGATTGCTCTCACTTGGACCCTTATTGGGGAATTAGTATTTTCACAGGAGACACATTATCATTTTTGTGTTTTACATAATAAGACCTAGGTTTCTGGAATTAGGACATTGATTGTGTCCTATGTTAAGGAAGACCCACATGTATTGAGTGAGCATTTGTATCTCTATTTCTGTTACCTTGGTTTGACAGGTTTTGTATCAACTGGGTGATGCCTGAAGTTCAGTCCTGCGGTCACCCAGTGTTGACTAGTCCTTGAGACAGCAGAGATACTATTTCATCTTTGGACAGGAACAATTTCTGTTCTCATTAGAAGGTACTCTATAAAATGAGCAGGTTCTCCCTATGGTTCCCCAGAAGTCAAGATTAGAGTGTCAGAGAGAATCTGAGGTGAAGATTATCTATGGAGTGTTGTGGAGCATTTGTTTAACTATGTAAAGATGTGTTACATTTGTTTATGCTGCATTTGCTTAACTATATAAAAATATGTTGCATTTGTTTCACCTTGCTTGCTTAAGGCACCATAATGTTCTAATAAAAAGCTGAATGGCCAATATCTAGGCAGTAGAAAGATAGGTGGGGTTGGTAGGCACAGAGAATAAGCAGGAGGAAGAATCTAGGCTCAAGAGAGAATTAGGGAGATAGAGAGAGAGATGCCTGGGACCAGCCAGACATGGAAGAAGAAGGAGAGTTGGACGGACAGAATGAAGAAAAGTAAAAGGCCCTGAGGCAAAAGGTAGATGAAGAGAAACAGGTTAAAATAAGTTATAAGACCTAGTGAGACAAACCTCTAAACTAAAGCCAAGTATTCATAACTAATAATAAGTCTCCATGTCATAATTTGGGGGCTGGTGGTCCAAGAAAGCTTGGTAAATTTGACATTCCAATGTGGGGCCCAGATTTCCACATAGAGCCTAAGAAAACTGATTTTTTTAAAAAAGGGAAAAAAAAATACATCTTCTTTAAGAAGCTCTGTCATACACTTGAGCAGCTGCTGCATTAAATAGAAACAACATGCTAAGTAAAAATGCTCACCACAGTGTAGGCACCAACTTCCTAGAGCTGGGGTAGTTGAATGCAGCTTCCGGTTAGAAATAGCTACCTGTTGAACCCAGCTCTTGGCCAGGCCCATGGGCATGAGGCTGGCTCTCATGAATCTGAGGAGGATGCAGAACCAGTCAACAGAGTAGCAGAGTACCACTTAGCAAGTTAAGTTTTTGCTCAAGCAGTCAGAGAAGGCTAGAGAGTAGGACAAATAAAGACTGGTCCAGACAGAAAAAAAACTCTGAACAGGCTATAGTGTGTTTAAAAATGTACATAGGTGCTTAAGGAAAAAAAAAAGAAAATATGTATAGACAGTCATAGAAAGAAATAGTTTAAAAATAATGAAGCAAAGTCTTTAAAGAGAGAATAAAGCACCATAAAAAAGGCCACATCAAGATGGAAAATACAATGGGAGTCTGGATCCTGTATGGTGTTGTGTTGACTTTGAATTTTTTGAATGCTGATGAGCACAATAGCTGCTGAGAGACATTGGATTGGATAAGAGACTGCTGAATTAAATCAGCCTAGATATGTTACAGAAGTCTTAACTTTAAAATGGAACTCAGAAAATACATTGTGTTGAGAGAGAGGTTATGCCTTTGTTTCTTCAAAAAAAAAATGACAGGCTATGGATTCCTTCAAGGTTAATAAATATCAGTTTGATCAGGGAAGACTTCCTGAAAATCTTTACTACAGACATAAAGAAATAAACCAAGAAAAAAACTACAAGACAGGTAATGTATAACAACAAATGTTACAAATAGTTTTCTGAGAACTTGACCATTATCTCAACTTTTTCAGGGTGCCCTGTGGATTCTATTGCCACCCAACAACAGGAATCAGTCTACAGAACACAAAGCCCACAGTCCCAAGAGGTAGGGTGGGTGGTTTTTGTCATTTGGTGCTTATGGATGTTTGTCATATTTAGGGGGATGTAGGAATATGGGATAAAAAGAGAACTATTAACCTCAAATATTTTACTTTAGTATGGATTTTTGTATATTAATACAAATTTAAAGTTATTTTTATTACACTATATGTATGTTTCTACTCTTGTTTGAGGTATTATGCTTTTGCAGCTCATTTTAAAATGAAATGTATAATTGAGAAATGTAGGTTAGTAGTTAGTCATCTGTAATAATCAAATTTGTAGTCATAATAGGCATGTTTTCAAGGTTAAACAGATATATTTAGATAGATATGTGATCTTAAAACACTTCAGATATCTACAGAATATGACATTAAGATGTTTAATAACCTAGGGCTTTCATGACAGTGAGACATGTCTGCTCCTGGCAGCACCAATCTTCTTCATAAAAGGATGGTGGACATCAAAGAACCTATATAAGGAGATTGCTTTCACTGTGGCAAAGCTAGCCATTTGGGCAAGAAACTGCCCTTGCTGTGACTGCTGACAATATGCTATAAAAATTGGACATGCAAGACACAAAGGAAAAAGACTGCTGAACTTGGCCAAGACAAAGTCGTAGAGTTCTTCAAAATTCCTGCTTCATAGAAAAGTCTGCCAGACATTCTAGGCCTGTAGGACAAAGATGGATGCCCAAACATTGCAGAAGAACTTTGGGTGACTGTCCAGGCAGCCAGATGTCTGTTGTTTCTTAGTGTTGGAAGTTGCTTGCTCTGCATTTTCTTTTTATTCAGGTAATATATCCTTCTGGGATCTTTTATGGAGTTGAAGAGTAGATAGTCATAGTTACAGTTTTCCTTACTTATTTTAAAAGGTAAAAATCAAGATAGGATAGATAATAGAGTGATTTCTCCAAATTTGCCAAATGCAAAGAGACTGGATATTGCCAATGTAATTCTTACTTGATAACTATGCTTCTTATATACAGTTTTACTATGTTAAAGTTAAAACTTTCTTTTTATTTAGAAGAAAGGGGGAAATGTTGTAGAGTATTTGTTTAACTATGTAAAGATGTACTACATTTGTTTCAACTTACCTGCCTAAAAGCACCTGATTGCACCTGATTGGTCTAATAAAAAACTGAACGGCCAATAGCTAGGCAGTAGAGAGAAAAGTGGGGCTGACTGTTAGAGAGAATAAGTAGGAAGAAGAATCTAGGCTTCAGAGAGAATGAGGGAGAAAAGGAAGAAGATGCTCAGGGTCAGTAGCCAGGCAGCCACCTGCCAGCCAGACACAGAGAAGCAGGAAAGTAGGACACACAGAATGAAAGAAAGGTAAAAATCCCTGAAGCAAATTGTATATGAGGAGAAATAGGTTAAAGTATGTTATAAGAGCTAGTGAGACAAGCCTAAACTAAGGCTGAATATTCATAAGTAATATTAAGTCTGTGTCATGATTTGAGGGCTGGTAGTCCAAGAAAGCCTACTACAATGAATCACACAGGTGCAAATGACAGTGTTGGGATGTCACAGAAGGAAGAAAAAATGGAAGCTACCTGTGGAGTGAGCATGCCCTCAGTATACATGTGCATATGGTGGTATTGCAGTCATAGATGGGATATGAGGGAATGGTTAATTGTAGGGTGAGAAGGCACTCCAGATAACTCCTCAATGGTGGTGTCTGTGTCTCAGAAGAAGGAGATGTAGGGATATCTGTGGGTAAAGCAGGCACTTGGTGTAGGTCATAGGGCAGTACTATAGTCCCAGAGGGAGTTGGAAAGGAGGACCACCTTTAGAGTGAGCAAGCATATGACACAGACAAAAGTCCTTAGGTGGCAGAGTTAGCATCCCTTGATTGATCTTAGCAAAGTATTTAGTTTGGTTAAATTTATATTGATTTGCTCTATCCAATTTATTTATGCCCTAATTTTTATTGCTTATATTCCTTTGATTACAGATAATTTAGTTTTCTTTGTTTTTAATTCCTTGTGGTTTATCAATTGATATTAAGTCTTTATTCTTTTTCCAATGTATTCATTGAGTGTCATAAATTTACTTCTGATCATTTCTTGTGCAGTGTGCCACATATTTTGATATATTATAGATATAGACAAAAACATCTAACTGTTAGTCTTTCTATTTGTCTACTTTTCCCCTAGATCTCATTCATCATGTCAGATAAAGCACAATCATTGAGAATATGGGTGGATATTTATCACCTGATTTGATTATCAAATTGACTATCATTTTCTGCCATCTCCCCATTTAACAAACATCATTTAGCTATTATGTATATTTTGATCTTGGTTTCCTGTCCTTACAGCAAGTTTGTTCAATTGACTGTCTTTCCTCCAAGAATCCTCAGTCCATTCAGGAAGTAGGGCCCCCTCCCTTTTTTAAACTTCAAGTAAATAGTTTTAAAAAATTATTTTAGGATCACTAAAAGGATATTGAGGCCCCAGCTAATCCTTAACAGAAGTACAGGTTGCCCTATTCACTGGCATTTCCTTCTTTTAATAATGTTATCATAAAATAAAGACACTTATGCAGCTGACCTTTCAGACACAGTTACTCTTAGGTTAAAGTAGAAACTAATGAGAGTTTGAATAAAGTAATCTCTTCAATAGAAAATGTTCTTGTTGAACTGCTCAATGTTACACTTTATCAAGATCATTGACCAAGTTTGGTAGCTTATATCAGCATGCAATCAGCTACTCTACAGAAGTTCTACCAGCGTTGATAAGCCCATTTATGCTTGTTCCTATATTGCTGATAATTGAGGACCCTAAATTGAATTCAAAAACTCTCTGTTCCATAGTTTCTGCAGCCACTGATGTGATCTCTCACTACAGGCATAGCTTCATACATCACACCTTCTGGCTATTTGTTTATTTGTGTTTTATTTGTAATTTAATAGGAGTTCTAGAAAACTAAGATTCATTCATGAATTGGTGGGCATTTTACCAATGGAAAATCTGAGTAATACGTAGAATTATATCCACCATTCTTCTGATATTATACTTGAACTAAACTCAAGGTCTTTTTGCTCATTCTATTTGTAGACTTGGTTAGACCATGGGATATTCAAGTATCCAGTGAAAGAGTTTTTCTGGAAGTGTTTGTGAGAGGTTTCTGAAAGAGATTTATGTTTGAGTAAGAAGATGGCTCTTCCTAATGTGGCGGGGGGTGCTTCCTCTAATCTACTGAGGATCTGAATGGAACAGAAGGGTAAATGGAGTTTGAATGTACTCTCAAGCACTTATGATTATAAGATCCCAATTTGCTCTTTATTTGGCATTTCTTTCTTTCAGGATTTTGAAGGATTCAAACAATAAATTCTTCCAAGAACTCCTCTTACCCTATAATCATTCTTGGTTCTTTCGGTGAGCCTTCATGAGCTCAAACTGGAGCAGCTACTATATATAACATTTTCATGGAGGCTCTCTGAAGCCTTCTTTGGGGACCATGAAAAGAGTAAGACAGTCTGTGCGTTCAGGGACCTGAAAATTACTTTATGTAAATCCCTTAATTGCCAGGATAATATCACATGTGTGGCAGATTCATTCTTTCTGTGGCTCTACTACTACATATGATTTCAGATAGGGTTGTCAGAAGACAAGAATGACCTAGGAGCCTCTTACCTTCTTTAATGGTGTTAACACTCCAAACATCTGAATTTTTAGGAAGCTGTCTGAGTGTTAACTACATAATACATTAAAATATATGAGTGTTCTGGAGGATACTTTTCATCTGCTTTGGGTAGCCATGATGGCTGCAGCTTCTATTGCCAGTTATTCCAAAGTAGTTGTTCATCTGAGAAAATAAAAGTTTCCAGAAACATGACAAGTTTCTAACATTTTTCACATACTTATTAGAAAAAAAAAAAAGATTGTATGTTAAAGAAATACTGGCAGTTATTCAACAGTACTACATATTACATAAATATTGACATTCACACAGTGATGAAACCCTCATCCATTAAGATTGGTTTTCCAATTTAAGTACAAGGAGGTTCTATTTGTGGTCCTATTACTCCAAAAGATACCCATTTCCTTCCCTTCAAAATGCATTTAATCAAGAATAAAGGTATGTTCATTCTTATCTCCTACAATCAAAGAAGTGAGACTTTCAGAGAACAAGCATTTTGACAATTGAAATTTTAGGAAGATGAGCACAAATGCAAAAGAGTAAAAAGGTCCCCTTTCATTTTCTTTGGAAGCTTAAAGTTATTGGCTTTAAAGTTATTGAACTTGAACTGTATTTTTTTCTCTCAGGATTCTCTGTTCCGTGTTTATACCATGAGTCATTGTTTACACAATTTAATTAACATTGGCCAGTGCCAGCACACTGAAACACTGTCTTAAAGCATTTACTTGAAAAGTCTCCTTGTCCCTGAGCTGTCATTTCGTAGCATGATGGATAATGGATAGAAATGATTATCCTGAACAAGGCTAGACAGCTTAAATGATTAGAGCTTCAAAGAATTATCAGCCTTGGCTAAATATCTTATTTTTCACAATGCTTTGCTACAACAAAATGCCATAGAGACTGGTATAAATATGGAAACTCTTAAAACAGTTCCATTGTCTGTGACAGGTGAGCTGTCACTTAAATGAGCTTGACACACAATACCTCATCAATCTTGCTACCAAAGTGACTCAAAACACCTTTGAATGTTCAATGTCAATGCAGAACACATGTAAGTAGAAATATTGTGGATGGTTTTAGACATGCCAGGGTCTTGATTTTTCCCTGACATACAGCATCATATGTCTCCTCATTGCCTTAACAGCCATTGGGTCTCTATTTGTTGCTTGCTGACAATAAGGTTCAATATTCTCCCATAGTTGTGATTGTGCTTCATCACTTAGGTCTTCTCTCTGGGCTCCTGAAGAATGTCATTGTGCTGTCTCTTGAAGGATTTACCACCTTTGTTTTATAAGGACATTTTTATTGTTGAATAAATTGTTTTACTTTTATGTCCAATATTGTAAATGGTGAGGAGATGATGGGAAACTGCAAGAGCAATCAAATATCTAAGGAAGTAAGCAAATCAATTTAATATAAGCTGCATGTTTTAAGAACTACTTCTCAGACAGACAGTAAGCATGACTACGAAAAGATATTTGTGCTGATTATTTTAATCTCTCTTCCTAGGATCCAAGAAAAGGCTCCACCTCTTTCTTATGGTCAAAACAAACTACTTTTTATTCTTCCTCTAACATGCAATTTAAAGTCCATCTTAGTGAATAGTATTTTATAAATATTTAAAAGGAATTTTAGAAATACAAATTAAGAACAGTTTGAAGTAATTGTTACTATTATGTCAGATGCATTGTCCTAGTTGTGTGCAAAAGGAAGTTACCATTCTACTGGGGTGCATGTTCCATCTTTAAAGAAGAAAAGCTATTCACTTCAAAATTACCATTTGTGAGGGTCTAATTACATGACATATGAGAATACTTAACATAAAACAATAGTCTCTTCCTTATCCAGAGGGTCATTGTCTATGGTTTCACTTACCACCAAACATGGTTGGTAGTATGGAAAGAGAAGACAGAAGGAAGGGGGAGGGGAATTTATTACTGTATATGGAATTAATTTCCCATTATATTACTTGTTGTGTTTGCTCATCTATTTCTGAATAAATTTTAATAGTTAAACTTTATTATTAGTTTATATACATAGAAAAAGTATATATATATTATGTGTGTGTGTGTGTGTGTGTGTGTGTGTGTGTGTGTGTGTGTAAGAATACTATCTCCCTTGAAAATCTTGTAACATACATGTATAAATAAGGAGAGACTACCATATCTGGTCTATTATAAGGAAAACACAATCAAAATCAAAACAAAGCAACAATGGCAAATCAAGAAAGCTTGCCTATGATTTTTTAATGAAGTTTGATTAACAAACATGAAACCATATTCCCATTTGAAATATGTAGGGTCCAAAACTGTTCAAACAAATACAACTCATGGAGTATTCTCTGTGTGCTTCTCCTACCTCTGCATACCTAAGACAGCTCTGTAGTTCCCTCTGAGAGTCTCCATCACCCAGATGTGTTAGTCCATTGAAGTAATGCTCAGTATTTAAAAAATTATTTTTTGCCATTTTATCTTGATCCAATAAATCTCTCATTTAGCCACATATAGTAACTAATTCAGGATCTGCTTTATTTATTATTATTATTTGTATTGTTTGATAATTTCATACATGTATATCATGTCTTTTAGCCAAATCCACCCCATATCTTCCCTTGCAATTCATACCTTATCCCTACTCCACCACCATTCTCTCCCAATTTTATGTACAGTTTTTGAACACCCCAGTTAACCCTCCTGGTGTTGCCAGTATGTGCATCAGATTGAGTTGTTGGTATGTCTGTGGGGTATTTTCTTAATGAGTAATGTGGGAGGGCCTAGACCACTGTGAACAGTGTCACCCTTCAGCAAGTGACCTTAGGTTGTATAAAAAAAGCAGGGTGAGTGCTGTGGGATGTTTTTCTGTACACTGTGAATATGTGTTACTCTGACTGGTTGATAAATAAAGCTGTATTGGCCTGTGGCAGGGCAAGATAAGGTTAGGCAGAACACTCAAACTAAAGATTAGACTAAGAAGGGTAAAGTCAGAGGAGACACCAGCTTGCCACCCAAGGTACAATAATATGCCTACAGACTGGTAACACCATGACCATGTGCTGTGGATATCTATCGCTCTGTATGCTGTGAATGGGTTGCTCTGATTTGGTTGATAAATAAAACGCAAATTGGCCAGTAACCAGGCAGGAAGTATAGTATAGGCAGGAGAAGCCGAGAGAATTCTGGAAACAGGAAGGCTGAGTCAGGAGTTGCCAGCCAGACACAGAGGAAGCAACATGTAAAAGTACCGGTAAGCCACAAGCCATGTGGCAAATTATAGATTAATAGAAATGGGTTAATTTAAGATATAAGAACTAAATAGCAAGAAGCCTGCCAGGGCCATATAGTTTATAAAAAAAAAAAAAAAATGTAAGTCTCTGTGTGTTTACTTGGGTCTGAGCAGCTGCAGGAGCTGGATGGACACAGGAAAACTCCAACTACAACCACATGACAACATATAGATTAATATAAATGGATTGAGTTAAGTTATAAAAACTAGATAGCAAGAAGTCTGAACCACAGACCATACAGTTTGTAAGTAATATAAGCCTCTGTATGCTTGTTTGCTTGGGACCAAGCATCTGTGGGAGGCAGTTGGAAGAGTGGGTTGGGGAGTTTCATCCACACCATGTGGCCAAGCAGGAATGGAGAAACTTTGGGCTATATAATGAGGATGTCATGGGGAGAAAGCCAATAAGTATCATTACTCTATGGATTCTGCTTCTGTTCCTGCCTTCAGGTTCCTGACTTGAATTCCTGCATTGACTTTCCTCAGTAATGACCTATAATATGGAAGTAAATCCAAATAAACTCTTTCTTCCCTAAGTTGCTTTTAGTCATGTTGTTTTATCACAATAGTAATCAAGAGAGTACACCTAGACTAGACCTGATGAAACAGAAATATTTCAGTGTCAATCCAGTTGCCCAGGTTTTACAAGCCCTCCAGGTGATTCTGATTCATAGTTATTTGAGAATCACCAGCTACACTCTACCACCTACCTATTGAAACATATCCTCACTGACCAGAGCTCCATCATTAGGAGCTTGTGATTTTTTCTAGGAAATGAGAAAGGACATGTGCTGAAATCCTGGATTCAGCTTCAGGTGTAACACTCTGTATTTGCTAAGAGACAGTTGAAAACAACAAAACCTGAAGTTGCTTAACTAGAAGGAAAATAACAGGAAGACCAAAACCACTCACCCTTCCCCTTTGTCTTGTCCTCTCCTTCTGAGAATGTCAGCCGACTCCAGCAATACTGGTATAGACATATTACACAGAGCAACAATTATTTTGTCACAATAAAATATTTACTATGTATGCTTCATTACTATAATATATACTAAATATCAAGGGCATAATTATAAAAGTCCTTCATTAACTAAATCCTTCTTATGTATGTATAGTCCTCTCTGATTCTGAATCCTTATTATTTAGACAATTGAAATTGAATAATTACACTGGGTTTGATTAGGGGCTGTTGATTTTTCCCTTTATTCCATGCTTAAAGTAATCTAACTAGGAGACAAATTCTATTATGCTCTCCTATTTAAAGGCTGGTTCAATAATTTTAAGTGTTTATGTGGAGAAATGAATGAAAATATTACCACCACATGTGTACTTTTTCTCCTTGGGTTTCAAATTTATAAAATACCTCTTCCTCTTGGCCTTGCATTTTAAAGTTCTTCACTCTAGAGAGGAGTGATGGATTTCTCACATATCTTGCAGAGAACTGCTTTATAGCTACTGTGACAGCATAAAACTGAATGGGTGGTGATATTTCAAGAGTGGGGTGTGGGAAAAGGCAGCTTGCACATGGTAATGGATCTTGGAAACACTACTCTTGCCTCTTTCCCCAGTGTCCTTTTAATGATGAAGTCACTGAATAAGTCAAACACCCTAGGAGCATTTTAAATCTGTGTTTGTTTGAGGAGTGGCTGAGCAATATGAAATAGAAAGCAAAAGAAGATCTTACAGACATAAGGACAAATAACTTGCTAGAAGTCAAGATTTGTCTTCCTTCCTTCCTTCTTCATCTATCCCTCTCCTTTTTTCTCCATCCACCGCTCTTTTCTTCCTTCATTTGTTCTTTACTTCCATTCTAATTAACTATTTTTGAATGTGGTCTGATAGAAAAAGATTGCATTTGAAGTTACTGAGAATAAAGTTTGAATTCCTTTTTTAAATTATATTTATTTGCTCTCTCTGTCTCTCTGTCTCTATCTCTCTGTCTCTGTCTCTCTCTGTCTCTGTGTGTGTGTGTGTGTGCGTGTGCATGTGCGTGTGTGTGTGTATGTGTGTGTGTGTGTGTGTGTGTGTGTGTGTGTGTGTGTGTGTGTGTGTGTTTGAGTGGCAGAAGGAAACCTGTAGGAATCAGTTCTCTCCTCCAACATATGTCCTGGGGATCAAACTCAGATCATTAGCTTTGGATGCTAGTGTTTTACCCACTAACCCACCTCTCTAGTGTGGGAATTTCAACTTTACAATTTATGATCTAAATAACAGCTGATCTGTTGGAAATATAATAGACTATTAAGAAAGTAAGGTGACTACTCCAGGGAGGCTACCTAGTAAAGAGGACCCTAAGAAAGACACAGGGATCACCCAATAACAGAGAAATGGATGAGATCTACATGAGCAAACTGGACCTGAGTGGGGGTAGTGAAGGGCTAGGGTCGAGGGATGGAGAGCTTAGGGCAGCGGGAGATCCCAGCTGGATCAAGAACAGAGAGGGAGAACAAGGAAAGAGAGACCATGATAAATGAAGACCCCATGGGAATAAGAAGAAGCAAAGTGCTAGAGAGGTCCCTAGAAATCCACAAAGATACCTCCACAATAGACTACTGGCAATGGTTGAGAGAAAGCCCAAACTGACCTACTCTGGTGGTCGGATGGCCAAACACCCTAACTGTCGTGCTAGAACTCTCATTCAATGACTGATGGAAGCGGATGCAGAAATCCACGGCCAGGTCCCAGGTGGAGCTCCAGGAGTCCAATTGGAGAGAAAGGGGAGGGACTGTATGACCAAGAATTGTTGAGACAGACCATAATTGGAAAAAGCATGAGGACAAATAGCTAAATTAGTGGAAACACATGAACTATGAACCAATAGCTGAAGAGCCCCCAACTGGATCAGGCCCTCCGGATAGGTGAGACAGTCGATTAGCTTGAACTGTTTGGGAGGCCCCCAGGCAGTGGGACTGGGACCTGTCCTTGGTGTATGAGCTGGCTGTTTGGAGCCTGGTGCCTATGCAGGGACACTTTGCTCAGCCTGAGTGAAGGGAGGAGGGGACTGGATCTTCTTCAGCTGAATCTACTAGGCTGGCCTGAATCCCCAGGGGAGTCTTTGCCCTGGAGGAGATGGCAATGGAGGGTGTGTTGGGGGGATGGCGGGGAGCAGGAGGAGGGAGGACAGGGGAATCTGTGGCTGATATATAAAATTAGATTAAATTATAAAATAAAAAAAAGAAAGTAAGGTGTATGAATATGTATATAAATACTAACAGAGTGCTTGGCCCATGACTCAAATCATGAATACTTTATTGGTCTCTGCTCTTTCTGTGTAAGTGATGGCAGATTTCTTCAGACTAGGTTCCCTTTGCTTTTTTCAGAGACTTCTTGAGTGACCAATATAACTCTTTTTCTGACATACAATTTCCATGTTTTTAGGAATTCCTCCCCAAAGTAGGGACTCTGAATATGAGTAGAGAATAACCTGCTCAGGAGTAAGTCGTCAATGAGCAGTACTGTGTTGTGTATTTCCCCCAAATACTGTCCCACTCTCTACTAATTTGAGCTGCTGGAAAACTGATGAACTTTTAGAACCCCAAAAGTATTTTGGAATTTCTTACCAATTTTTCTGTAATATGTGATATTGTCCTCTGGTGTCTTAATCCTCCTTTTTTTTCTATCTCCCACCCCTTTCTTCCTTTTCCCCCTTGTACCTAAATCCCAAGTGTGTGTATCTCATATGAAGGAACAAAATAAGTAATATGATCAAGGGGATCAAGTAGCATATATGTAGTCAGCACAGTACCCACCAGCCAGAAATTCAGATGCTGATACTACTGACTAAAGATCTGCACATCACAAGCCCTGAGAGGAAGGTTTGAGCCCAGGGAATTCTCAGGAAGAATGTGTGGCCTGTGGTAGAAAGAGTACCAGTTCTATAATTAAGTGTTGAATATTGGTGTCAATTGCTGACCACATAAGGGGAATTTGAATGCAGACCCTATAGCTTAGAGTCCAAGCTTTTCTGCTCTGACACTACAGAAGTTTACACACTATTCAAATCCAGCTAAACTTCCATTGCCTGGGATCATTTGAGGTAAAGAGGGAGAAACTGATAGAATGAATCCTTGAATAGAGCTCTGAAATTGAGATTATCTATTTTTATGTTTTGGGTTGTGTGGCAATTTGATTGTTTCATTTGATAAATGCTCAATAGCTTTTGGCTGATATTGTGATTGAAGTATACATAGTCAAACAGTACCATAAGTCATATCAAGAAATTCACAGTATGTATCAATCAAAGTAACTGCTAATTAATCATGTGGAAAATGTCCTTTTTCCTTAGCCCACACATAACACCCAGAATAAGCACTTCAATAAAAGTTGGCTTAGAATTTGTCTTCAACATTCCAGTTCAATCCATTTGATCTGTGTACTATACAGATGTTAAATCTTTCATCTAAAAACAATTGATATTGCTTGAAAGGAAAAAATTTAAAGGGGAATCAGTCTGTAATATTGACAAAGAGCAAAGAAAGGCTTATTCTTCCAAATTTGGAGAAGTGGTAAAATTTGAAGAATGAGACCCTGAGTTAAATCTAATATCTAAGGAGAACACATTGGCCTTCCAATATGAACTGCTGAGTTTAGGTTATGAGTTCCCGCTGAACAAAAACCATCCTAAAATGTGAGTGTTCACTCTCTTGAGTAAGGTTTGTCCAACTGAAGAACTCCCTATGCCTCTAAAATACATTGATATGAAACCATGAGGCTTCAACTGTTTTCAGTTCTAAGCAGCTGTGAAAGAAGGTGAAAGTGTAGAAAAGATTGGGGCTATAATAAGCCTTAGCTTTTACAAAGCACCTTGACTTCAATCAGTTTTATTAAAATGACATTGGAAATAGCTCATCTAATAAAAATTTAAAAAGAACAAATTCTTCTTGTCATTAAGGTACATTAGAGACCAACTTGGAAACCTTCAGAAATGTCAAGGATCCTGAGCTTAGTTTGCTAATTGATGTTTTTCCCATACACATGCTTCATATCCTCAAACTGGATTGTGATTTTACCATTGCAAACTGATTTATATATCATGATGTGTTCAATATATTCATTCATTCATTTCACAAATATTTTTAAGTGTGTACTATTGAAAAGACAGCAAGAAAACAAATTTGTTGCATCACTCTAGTGTTATATGGAAGGTATTTATTAATTATAGTATAAATAATGCAATTTTCACATCATCAGGTGCATAATACACTGAGTATGCCAATATCACTCATCATTTTACAAATCTTTATTGATGACTCTTTTGCTACAATGGCAAGCATTGAGGACAAACAAAAAATAACACACATGGCTTTTTCTTCTTAAAGTATCTTTGATCCTACAGCTTTTATCAACTTATATAGAGTTTATATTGGGACATGCTACTATGGCAATAGTCTCATAATTTGGGGTAAGGAGAGCATGTTGGCTAATTAAAAACTCTTAAGAAAAAATTTTGGTCCAAAGACTAAAAAAGTAAATACAAGTTTTCTAAATACTTTCAAAAAGATGAGGGCAGGCCTTGAAATATCTTTTCTGAATTTGCCACCTGTTATGGAGAAGTAGTCTTGGATTGGAGGAGTGGATAGAGAAGCAGAGAAACCAAAGTCATTTGATTACACACAAAGTAGTAGAGAGAACTTCAGGCAGCTCCTTCTATGAAATGCTGGACTGCATGCCTTGCCTATGGTAAGGTTGCTGATCTTTCTAACTCCTTCACTTAGGTTCACTGAAGGCCTCATAAAGGGGAAAATCTTGTACTCACAGATACCTCCTACAGCAAAGAAGCTGAAGAAACCAGATATCCAACCTCCAGAAGGAAGCTGAAGATGGTTGGATGTAGAAGCCCAAAAGTAGAGGCTGCAGAAAGAATTGGTAGAAGATATTCCCAGGTGATCAGACAGAGCATTAACATTATACTACAAAAGGAAAGGCAAAGTTACAATGCATGCAACACTCCTATAGTGACCAAAACATTGGCAGAACTAAGGGAAATGCAGACTAATGAGAGCCAGTAGAGAATAAGATACTGCCAGGTAGGTTAGGTACAGATGGCCACCAGAGGTAGGAAAAGGCAGGTTGTAGAGGAAGGGAAAGAGGTCATGGAGAGCCTAAGGCCATGAATTTTATCTAAAAACCTAAGGCCATGAATTTTACCTAAGAGCAGGTCACTGGACTAAGGCTATGGCTTCTTTTCAAGAGCAAAGGGAGGCCAGTGAATAGTTTTGAGTAGGTGAGCAACACATAGATTTTATAGTAAAAGCTTATTCCAGACACAAGGATTATGAAGATATGTTTGGGTGGAGGTAGGCAGACTTATTAGAAAGCAGTCTAGAAGAAAAATGATGGAGCAGAAGTCATGGGGAAAACAAATGGATAGAATTTGATAGAGGGATTTCAGGAAAGCAAAAGTCAGTGGGAATTTCTGATGGATTAGAGAGAAGAGGAAAGTGTTGAAGACAGAGACTGAGTCTGATGGCTGCCTTGAAAGGGAGATGGCAGTTTGCTAAAACTGTGAGGACTAGAATGCTAAAATTTCAAGGACATCAACATTCACCTGTAGGGAGAAATCATCAGCCCCTACTTACCATCCACTTTCATTCTGACTAGATATGACCTACTGATTAGGTAGTATTTGGAGAACAAGAAAAGAAGATAGGAATCACAGGCCAATGTTAAATGGGAATGTGGCATAGCTAAGTAATCATCATGGTCCAGGGAAGTCACCATCATGGAAACTGTGGAAAAAAATAGTCAATCAGATGAAGGAATCACAGCAAAAGGAGACAGAATATAATTAATGTTCAAGTGAATCATTGAGCAATACATCAAGACTCTAGCTTGTGGATCAGCATCAAATTTGTTTTAATTTTCTGCATTTAGAATGCTTCTGTGATGAACTTCAAAGGCAGCAGTGTCACTCATTGGGTCCCTGGGAATGCAATATAACACCAGTGCCCTTGACATGTACATTTTAATTGACTCTTAACCACTTAATCATATGAATGTTAATTTGCTTTTCATGTAGCAGAATGTATGCATTGTTTGAGATTCATTTTTGGCTTTGAGTTGTAATGGTAATTTCTACATTATCTTTACTTGATCTGTGTGAGATTAAAATATTAGTACTATGCTTAACTGTTTTTGTAAGTTACTTAGTGCTTGCATGAGTATCTGCTGGGATATTAGTAATTGTTTCTTATTACTCAAATAAACAAATAGTTTACATATTAAAATATATACCTTTAATTTTAAATTATTTTATTTAAGTTTAACTAGAAAGAAACTAAAGTAGTCTACTTAGGTAAAACACTTGTACCAATTTATAGCATATAATTAAATTGTCAAATAAAGCACAACTTTAGTAATATATAACTTGACTTTCAGAATCCAGATTTTGAATATATGCTATAGCACTGAGATTATAAGCTGAAAACCAATTCTGAAATCATTTTCTAAAGGGCTACACTGGGAATTATAATTAACATCTTCTTATTTAATTTTTGAGAATTTAATGCATTAGTATTGTATTTATACCACTCCCATAATTTCTTCTCCCTGATCCAACTTCTCCAACTCCTCCCAAGTCCCCCACTCTCTCTCAAGCCCATGACCTCATCTTTAATTATTATTGTTACATATGTGTATATAACAACTCAGTGTGCTGCGCATATACATATACATATGAGCACAGCCTACTGAGTTCATTTAGTGTTGCCTATATATACACATGTTCAGGACTGACCAGTTGTGGTCAGGCAATCTGCAAGGAGCTTATCCATGGAGAAATGTAATTCTCCCATTCTCAACAGCTGTGGATTTTCTGTAGCTCTTCAGCTGGGGGTAGGACCTTGTGAAATTTCCATCATCTATGCTGCCATATTGACTGTCATTGTCATTATGCAGTCCTTGTTTAGGGAACCACATTGTTGAGATTTCATGGGTGCACCTTCCATGTCATGTCTAGATGACACTATCTAGCAGCAAGTGTCTTGCTACTATTGTGGTGATGTTGTGTCCCCCAATATATTGTGCACCCTAATAAATTTATCTGGGGTCAGAGAACAGAACAGCCACTAGATAGACATAGAGGCCAGAAAATGGTGGCACACACACACCTTTAATCCTATCACCTGGGAGGCAGAGATCCATGTGGATCTCCATGAGTTTGAGGCCACACTGGAAACAGCCAGGCATGGTGACACACATTTTAATCTTTTTAATCTTAGGAAGTAATGGCAGGAAGCAGAAAGGTATATAAGGCCTGAGGACCAGGAACTAGAGGCTTTTAAGCTTTTAGGCTTTTCAGCTGAGATCCATTTAGATGAGGACTCAGAGGCTTTTAGTCTAAGAAAACAAGATCAGCTGAGGAGTTGGCGAGGTGATGTTGGCTGTGGCTTGTTTTATTTCTCTTATCTTTCAGCTTTCACTCCAACATCTGACTCTGGATTTTTTATTATAAGACTGTTTAGCAATTTTTTCCATCCTATGACTCTTACAATCTTTATTCACAGACTTCTGTGACTTTCCCTGCGCCTTGGGTTTACCAGTTGCATTGTAGATGGATCAGTTAGGGTTAAGTACCCCAGAGTCACTTAATTTCTACATTTTGACCACTTGTGGGTCTTTGTAACAGTCTCTGTCTGTCATAAAAAAAACTTTGATGAAAGGTGAGAGCTGTGGTGATATTTTATTTGTGCTTTAATAAATAAAGTTTGCCGGGAGATCAGAGGAAATTACAAGCCATTTTAAGTAAACAAAGAAGTCAGGCAGTAGTAGCACATGCCCTTAATCCTATCACTTAGCAGGTAAGAACTCTGTGTTCAAGGCCACACTAGGAAACAGAGCCAAGTGTGGTGACACACACCTTTAATCCCAGTACCAACCATAGAGGACTGGAGGTCTGTACAGACAGACCGAACGTGACAGAGCTGTGTAGGAAGAGGAAGTGATGTAGCTGAGCTAAGAGAGCCAATGAGAGGGCAGAACAGCAAGACAATAAAGGCATGGGTAGACAGGAAGTAACTCAAATTTGGAAGCTGCAGAGTTGGTGAGGTAAGATTGGTTTGGGGCTTTCCCTATTTCCCTGATCTCTCTAAGGCTTTAACCCCTATATTTGGCTCTCTGTTTTTTATTTAATAAGACCATTTAGAAATTCATACAGAGAGCTACACTTTTCTCTAGGGATAAGTACAATTCCCAGGGGCTAGTGTCATTGCATTAAAAAGGAGAAAGGGAACTGCACACCTCCCTGGATTCTGTCCCCCAGCACCCTTCCCCAGGCCAATCCTGTCCCAGATAGTCCCTGGCCCTGCTGCTGGGCCCTTTCCCCAACCTAGGAGGACTTCCACAATTCAAAAGAGGCTACACTATCCAGAACTGGCACAAGCCACACCAGCTTGAACAGACTTCAGTTGCTCAGGTACAGGTCACAGAAGTAGGAACAGATGCAGGCCACACCAATAAAAAGAACAGAGCCCCCCAGCTGCACCAGCCTAGCTAACTGCCAAAAGACCAACTCCCCATTTGGACAGAGACTCCTAACAAGATTTGAGGTCATGCCATTCACCAGAAACCCAGGTCACAAAGACTAGAATACCAAAGAGGAAACAGAAACCAAGGAACAAAACACCCATCCAACAAATACAAACTCAGAAATCAGGAACTAGAATTAATTATCCTAAACCCAGATGAATAAATGCTAGTGTAAAAATACAATCAACAACAGCCCAGCTATCCAAGGACACCAAGACCTGAACATCCCAATGCAGCTGAAGCACAAGAAAACAACCTTAAAAAGAACTTTATGAAGATAGTAGAGGACCTCAAAGAGGAAACAAAAAAAAAACTGCCTAAAGAAACCAAAAATGACAATCAAAAAATTAGAGGAAATCAACAACTCCCTTAAAGAATGACAAGAAAGCCAAGAAAACAAACAAACAAACAGATGAAGAAAACTATTCATGACATGAAAATCAAAATAAAAGCAATAAAGAAAATACAAACTGAGGGAATTTGGGAAATGGAAAATCTGGGTAAGTGAACAGGAACTACAGACACAAGCATTACCAGCAGAATACAAGAGATGGAAGAAAGAATCTCAGCCATTGAAGATACAGTAGAAGGAACAGATTCACTGGTTAGAGACAATGTTAAATCTAAACAACTCCTAACATATAACATCCAGGAAATCTGTGACACTATACAAAGATTGAACCTAAGAATAATAGGAATAGAAAGAGAAGAATATCAGCACGAAAACCAAGAAAATGTATTTAACAAAATCATAGAGGAGAATTCCCCTATCCTAAAGAAGAACATGCCTATAGATGTACAAGAAACTTTCAGATACCAAATAGATTGGATCAGAAAAGAAAATCCCTGTGTAATATATTGATCAAAATGTTAAACATACAGAACAACGAAAGAATATTAAAAGCTGAAAAGGAAAAAGTCCAGGTAACATATAAAGACAGACCTATGAGAATTACATATGACTTTTCAATGGAGACTCTAAAAGCCAGAAGGTCCTGGTCAGAAGTTTTTTTTTTTTTTTCTTTTTTTTTTTTTTTTTTGGTTTTTCGAGACAGGGTTTCTCTGTGTAGCTTTGCACCTTTTCCTGGAACTCACTTGGTAGCCCAGGCTGGCCTCGAACTCACAGAGATCCGCCTGGCTCTGCCTCCCGAGTGCTGGGATTAAAGGCGTGCGCCACCATCGCCCGGCCTGGTCAGAAGTTTTGCAGCCTCTAAGAAACCACAGATGCCAGCCCAGACTAACATATCCAACAAAATCTTCAATCACCATAGATGGAAAAAAAAAACAAGATATTCCATGTCAAAGTCAAATGTAAACAATATCTATCCACAAATCCAACCAAACAGAAAATAATAGAAGGAAAACTGCAACCCAAGGAAGTTAACTGCACCCAGAAAAACACAAGAAACAGATAATTCCACACCAGCAAAACCCAAAGAGGATAAACACACACACACAACAACAACAATAATAACAACAACACCATAATAACAGGAATTAACAATCAGTGGTCATTAATATCTCTCAATATCAATGGACTCAATTTGCCAATGAAAAGACACAGGCTAACAAAATGGATACGAAAATAGGATCCATCCTTCTGCTACATACAGAAAATACACCTCAATATCAAAGATAGGCATTACTTCAGATTAAATCATTGGAAAAAGATTTTTCAATAAAATGGACCTAACAAGCAAGTTGATGTAGCTATCCTAATATCTAACAAAATAGACTTCAAATCAAATTTAATCAAAAGAGATAGAGAAGTACATTTTATACTCATTAAAGGAAAAATCCACCAAGATGACATCTTAACACTGAACACCTAGTCCCAAATGCAAAGGCATCCACATTTGAAAAAGAAACATTATTGACCTTAAATCACACATCAATAGACATTAATAGAGGGAGATTTCAACATCCCACTCTTACCAATGGGCAGGTCATCCACATAGAAACTAAACAGAATTAATGGAACTAACAGACGTTATTACTCAAAAGGACCTAACAGGTTACAGAACATTTCACCCAAACACAAAAGAATATACCCTTTTCTCAGCACCTCATGGAACATTCTCCAAAACTGACCACATACTTGGTTGTAGTTGGAAGGTTTCCTCAGTCCTGCCCAGCCCCCCACAGTTCTGTGACCTACTTATAAAATATTCACTCAGAAGCTTATATTAATTAAAACTGCTTGGCCATTAGCTCAGGCTTAATACTGACTAGCTCTTACACTTAAATTAACCCATAATTCTTATCTATGTTTAGCCACATGGCTTGGTACCCTTTCTCAGTTCTATATATCCTGCCTGGCTACTGGCCAATCAGCATTTTATTAAACCAGTGTACAAGGGCATTATCCCACAGCACTAAGTCACAAAGCAAGTCTCAACAGATACAAGAAAATTGAAATAACCCCTTCTATGCTACCAGACCATCACGGATTAAAGTTAGATTTCAAAAACAACAGAAACAACAAAAAGCCTACAAACCCATGGAAACTAAACAACTCCCTACTAAATTACCAATGAATCAAGGAAGAAATAAAGACTAAAGACTTCCTAGAATTCAATGAAAATGAATGTACAACATATTCAAAGATATAAGGCATAATGAAAGCTGTGCTAAGAGGAAAGTTCAAAGAACTAGGTGCCTGCATGAAATTAGAACATTCTCATGCCAGAGACATACAGCACTCTTGCAAGCTCTAAACAAAAAGAAACAGATACACCCAAGAGTAGTAGACAGCAGGAAATAATCAAACTCAGGGCTTGAATAAATAAAATAGAAATTAGAAAAATACAAGGAATCAATGAAGCAAAGAGTTAGTTTTTTGAGAAAATCAACAGGACACATAAACCCTTAATCCAAACTAACTAAAAGGCAAAGAGAGCAAAAATGAATAGAGGTACATAACAATAGATACTGAAGAAATTCAAATAATCATTAGTTCATACTTGAAAAATCTGTACTCCACAAAATTGCAACATCTAAAGCAATGAACAATTTTCTTGACAGATACCTTTTACAAAAGTTAAATCAAGATAAGATAGAAAATGTACATAGACCCATAACTCCCAAGGAAATAGAAGCAGTCAAAAACAAAAAAACATACTCAAGACTAAATGGTTGCAGCTCAAATTCTACGAGACCTTCAAAGAGGAACTAATGCCAATACTCCTCACATTATTCTACAATATAGAAACAGAAGGAACATTGCCAAATTCTTTTTATGAAGCCACAGACACCCTGAATTCCAAGCCCTACAAAGTCTCAACAAAGAAAGGGAATTACAGAACCATTTCCCTCATGAACATAGATGCAAAAATATTCAATAAAATACTTCAAAGTGAATCTAAGAACACATCAAAAATATCACCCACTATTATTAAGTGGGCTTCATCCCAGAGACTCATGGATGGTTCAACATAAGAAATTCTGTCAATGTAACCCACCATATAAACAAACTGAAAGAAAAAAAAAAAACTACATGATCATCTCACTAGATGCTTAAACAGCCTTTGACAAAATCAAACACCCTTTCATAAAGTCTTAGAAAGATCAAGGATACAAGGGACAAACACAAACGTAATAAAGGCAATGTATAGCAAGCCTATAGTCAACATCAAATTAAATGGAGAGAAACTTGAAGCAATTCCATTAAAATCAGGGACAAGACAAGAATGCCTACTCTCTCCATATCTATTCAATATAGTATTTGAAGTTTTATCTAAAGCAATAAGGTAACTTAAGGAGATAAAGAGAAAACAAATTAGAAAGGAAGAGGTCAAAGTATCATTTATTGTAGACTATTAAGATGTGTTACATTTGTTTATGCTGTGGAACATTTGTTTAATGATGCAAAGATGCGTTGCATTCTTTTGTGTTGCATTTGTTTAACTCTGAAGCAGTGTTATTTTGCCTATTCAAAACACCTGATGATCTAATAAAGAGCTGAATGGCCAACAACAAGGCAGGAGAAAGGATAGGCAGGGCTGGCAGGAAGAGAGAATAAATAGAAGGAGAAATCTGGGAGCAAGAGAAGAAGGAACAAGAGGACAAGGAGAGGAGTACTCTAGGGGCCAGCCACCCAGCCCCACAGCTAGCTACAGATTAAGAGTGAAAGTAAGAGTACAGAAGTAAGCAAAGGAAAAATCCATGACCCAAAAGGTAGATGGGATAATTTAAGTTAAGAAAGGCTGGCTAAAAATAGGCCAAGTTAAGGCCGATAATTTATAATTAAGAATAAGCCTCCATGTTGATTTATTTGGGAGCTGGATGGCAGGCTAAAAGTGCAAAAAACAACCATCAACAATCATTATTTACAGATGATATGATAGTATACTTAAGTGAACCCCAAAATCCTGCCAATGAACTTCTATGTGATAAACACCTTCAGTGAAGTGGCTAGATACAAAATTAACTTAAAAAAAGTAGCTCTCCTTATACAAATAATAATCAGGCTGAGAAAGTCATCAAGGAAACAGCACTCTTCACAATGGCCATAAATACTATTTTTGGGGTAACTTAGAGAAGATATCAATAGATGGAAAGATCTCCCATGCTCATGGATTGGCAGGATTAACATAGTAAAAATAACCATCTTATCAAAAGTAATCTACAGATTCAATGCAATCCCATCAAAATTCCATCACAATTCTTTATAGACCTTTTCACATGGAAAAACAAAAAACCCAGGATATCTAAAACATTTCTGTACAATAAGAGAACTTCTGGAGGTATTACCATCCCTGATTTCAAACTTTACTACAAAGCAATAGTAATAAAAACTGGATGGTATTGGCATAAAAAACAGACAGATTGGTCAGTGGAATTAAATGAAAGACCCAGAAGTAAACCCACACACCAATGGACATTTGATTTTTGACAAGAAGCCAAAATTATACAATGGAAAAAAGAAAGCAACTTCAACAAATGTACTGGTCTAACGGGATGTCTGCATGTAGAATAATTCAAATAAATCTGTATCTATCACCCTGCACAAAACTCTAGTCCAAATGGATCAAAGACTTTAACAAAAAACAGATATACTGAACCTGAGAGCAGAGAAAGTGGGGAATAATCTTGAACACTTTGGCACAGGTTCCTGACCAGAACACCAATCATACAAGCACTAAGATCAACAATTAACAAATGGGATCTCATGAAACTGAAAAGCTTCTATAAGGCAAAGGACACTCTCAATAGGACAAAAAAGCAGCCCAAAGAATGGGAAACAATTTGCACTAACTCCACATCTAACAGAGGGATAATTTCCAAAATGTATAAAGAACTCAAGAATGTAGACATCAATAAATTAAATAATCCAATTAAGAAATGGGGTACAGATCTAAATAGAACTCTCTAGAGAGGAATTTCTAATGGCCAAGAAATGCTTAATGAAATGTTCAATATCTTTACCCCTCAGGGAAATGCAAATCAAAATGACAATGAGATTTCATCTTACACCTGTCAGAATGCCTAAGATCAAAAACACAAGTGACATGTCATGCTGGAGAGGATGTGGAGTAAGGGGAACACTTCTCCATTGATGGTGGAAGTGCAATATTGTACAGCCACTTTGGAAATCAATATGGCAGTTGCTCAGAAAATTGGGAATCAACTTACCTCAAGACCCAGCTATACAACTCCTGGGCATATACCCAATGGACACTCCACCAAAGCACAAGGACACTTCCACAACTATGTTCATATCAGCTTTGTTTGTTATATCCAGAAATTGGAAACAACCTAGATGTCCCTCAACCAAAAAAAAAAAAAAAAAAAAGATAAAGAAAATGTGGTACATTTACATAATGGAGTATTACTCAGCTGTTAAAAACAATGACATTAAGAAACTTGCTAACAAATGGATGGAACTAGAAAAGATCATCCTGAGTGTGGTAACCCAGATGCAGAAATACAAACATGGTATGTACTCACTCATAAGTGAATATTAGCTGTAAAGTAAAAAGAGAACCAGGCTACAACCCACAGACCCAAAGAAGGTAAGAAATGAAGAGGGTTTAAGGGGCCAGGAGAATGCATGAATCTCACCATGAAGGGGAAATAGAATGGACATTGCCAGTGGATGGGAGGAAGGATCTGGAAGCAGGAATGGGATGGAAACAGGAGGGATCATGTAGGAGGAAGATGGAGGGAGACAGTACTGGGAGAGACAGGTGGAATCTTGGGGCATCGCTGGGGTGATCTAGAAAAAAAAGAAAAGAAAAGAAAGAAAGGGAGAGCGAGAAACAGAACCCAAACCAAAGTAGAAAGGGAAAGGAGTCAGCCTGAAGCTAACCAAGGCTACAGTAGACCAGTGTCAAAAACTAAACACAGCTGGCAAGAGGGTTAATGGTGCTTGCTGCCAAGCCTGACAACCTGAGTTTCATTGCTTGTACCCACATGTGGAAGGAAAGACCCACTCTTGCAAACTGTTCTCTGACATACACACTTCAGACATGGTGTGCAAGAACACAAGCATGTACAAATAAATACAATTTTACAAACTCCGACTCCATAGGCAAGGCATGGCACACAACTTTAAACCAGGAATCGGGAGGCAGGCTGGATGATCTCTTGAGTTTGAAGGCAGCTTGGTAGACTTACAGAATTCCAAGACAGCCAGGTCTACACAGCAAGACCCTGACTCAAAAACACAAAAGTATAAGGGAAAAAACACACAAAACAAAATCTAGTGGAGTAGAGACAACCAGAACTCTTTTGCTTCTCTATGAATCTGAAACAAAACATAGACATATGTTTGCAAGGAGAGGTGACATGTGGAGACGACAGTTAGATACCAGATGAGAACTAGAAATATGGAACTTTAATTGTTTTAAGATTCATTTTCATGCTGGATGTGGTGACTTTTGATCTCAGTACTGGAGAAGGAGGATCTGTGACTTGGAGGTTAGCATGGTCTACATAGCCAGCAGAAAAAAAGCAGCATAATAGGATAGCTACATAATAAACTCAACCTCAATTAAAAAAAAAATGAAAGAAACCTAGAGCAATGGAAATTCCCATGAATATATGAGGGTGACCCTAGCTAAGACTCCTAGCAATAGGGGATACACAGCCAGAACAGACTATCTCCTTTAATCAGGCAAATCTTCCAGTGGAGAGATTAGGACACCAACCCAGCCACAAACTCTTTAACCTACAGTTTGTCCTGCCTACAAGATGTGCTGGGATAAAAATGGAACAGAAGTTGTGGGAGTGACAAACTGGTGACTGACCCAGCTGGAGACCCATACCCTGAGAGAGAGCTCCCCTCTGAGGGACAGGACCCCAGAGATAGATAATAGAATCAAACACAAATGGCATAAAAAACAATGAAATAATTTCTAATGATATTCTGCTATACTCATATTGGTGCCTAGCCCAACTATCATCAAAGAGGCTTCATCCAGCGACTGACAGAAACAGATGCAGAGACCCACAGCCAAACATAAGATGGAGCTCAGGAAATCCTGTGGAAGAGGGGGAGGAAGGATTGTAGGACCCAGTGGTGTCAAGGGCACAAAAAAACCCCACAGAACCAACTCAGCTGGGATAATAGGAGTTCACAGAGGCTGAATCAACAACCAGGGAGTCTGCAAGGGACTAGACCCTCTGCATATATGATACAGTTGTGTAACTTTGTCTTCCTGTGAAATTCCTGGCAGTAAGAGTGGGGGATGTTTCTGATTCTGTTTCCTGCTTTTGGAACACATTCCTCCTGCCAGATTGTTTTATCCAAATTTGGTGGAGGAGGGGGTGCCTAGTCTCACTGCAGCTTGATATATCATGGAGGGCTGATATGCATGGGATGCCCACTTGTATCTGAAGAGAAACAGTGGTGAAGAAGTGCATGGGGTAGGGAGAGAAGGGAAGTGAGGGAGGACTGGAAAGAAAGGAGGGAGGGGAAGCTTTAATTATGATGTACAAACAAGAAAATAAATAAATAAACAAATAAATAAATATTTTTTTAAAAGTAAGTATTTAGAATACAGTTAGGAATTGCATTAATTTAGGAAAATGTCAGTAGTAGGTTCTCCTCTATAGTCTATGACCACTCTGGTCATTGGTAGTTAACTATGTTTATAGTCCTGGGCATGAATTTCCTTTTAGTGAGTGGGCCCTAACTATTGCACCACTGGGGATATATTGCTGGAATGGCCATTGCTGTTTATAGGGTTAACAGCTGAGTAGGTCTTTCCTCCCTTGGCAGCTTGTATAGCACCTTCAGAGACTACAAGAGCTAGTCTTCAGGGAGAAGTCTTCTCGATCAGTGCCAGTTCAATTCATCTGTATCCTGTTTCTGAAATGTGTGGCACTTTCAGCAACAGAGTCTACCCTTCAATTTCTGGGAGGCAATGAAGGGCAAGGGCAAGATCCTGTATTGTTTGGCAAGTCTCTTTGATATCCTTAACAACTCAAAGGGAGGCTTGGGGGGTTTTGTTAAGAAGTCTATGACTCTTGGAGCAAATATTATCACCCTGTGTGACGTAAATACACAACTACCCACAGGCACACATTTATGCAAGTGTATTATACGTATAAATTAAATATATACATATATTTAATACTTATAGTATAATGTGTTTCTCTATGGGCTTTCAAAAACACTCAATGTCATTATCTCCCCTCCCTTCCTTTCCCTCTCTATTACCCTCCTTCTACAAAATCCTGAAATTATCAGGTAAATGCATGGGAATGGAAAATAGTGTTCTGAGTAAGGAGACCAAGAATGCCTAACACTGCATGTCCTCTCTTGTTTATTGACCATAGCTCTCAATCTTTAGTTTGGGGTATATAACCAGAAGTAAGCACAAAATCCAGAAAAGAAAAACTGGAGCATGCCAGGAGGGAGCCCCAGAGATGTGGATAGTAAGACACAGGTGCTATGAAAGGGCATCATATTTTATATCCAGGCACCTCTAACTTTAGGCAGAAGAACATTGGCAGTGTTTTCATTTCATTATTTTGCTGTGTTTGGTATACTTAGAACACTTTTCTTATTTTATAATAATATGATATCTAGATTTTTTCTTCAGTGCTAGGGCTCTAGCCCAGAGCTTTGCTAAATCCCCAACCCTAGAATTTGTTTTAGAACACACACAGATACACACACACAGAGAGAGAGAGAGAGAGAGAGAGAGAGAGAGAGAGAGAGAGAGAGAGAGAGAGAGAGAGAGAGAGATGCGGATGGACAGACAGACAGAGATAGACAAAGACAGAGAGAAGCATAGGGATGATACAAAGTTGACCATGAATTGTTCATGGTAAAAATTGTTCATGAATTGTAATGATAGTTCATTTAAATTTTCCTGAATATTTGTAACAGAAAATGTTTTCAAGTCTTTTGTTTACTGAAAGGCCAGGAAATAGAATCCTATATGACTGCTGGAGTTGACTGAGCTTTTTCCTACGATCTACTCAGGTAGTCTTAAAACAAGCAATTCATCTGTCCATTGGAACCAAATACCTCCAGAACCAAAGCCCTCCAGTAGTGTACAAAGCTGTAGTTAACCCATCCTTGCATAGCACCTCCATGTAATGAGGTCTTATCCATGTCCCTGTGCACCTGCTCCTTCATCCAGATTCTAGCAAACCTCATGCACTCTTCCCATAAGGCTTCACACTGGCTGTTTCTTCTACTGGCCCAAATTCCTGTATGGTGAACTGCATCTCTACCACTGTGTTGAGAATGGCATGTATCCTCAACACTCTACCTTCTTACCCTTCTTTTCTCTCACATGATCTAGGAAAATGTATGCACTGACATTTCTATATATTACCTGTGTTTCAGAATGTAACTTTATATTTACTTCTCAATCTTAATTTTTTTCTGTATTTCAAGTGGTCAAAACTGTGTCGATAGATGAAGATTGCAAATAAATGTTTTTGCTGAATGAATGTTGTCTCTATGTATAAATGAAATGTTTAAGAGGTATGACTGAGGTATATATGTATATGTATGTGTTTATAATTATACACATATACATATACACAATGAAATGGAAGATATTCAATAAAATTGAAATGATTTTAACAATATAGAAAATAATTTATACAGCTGAGTAAGAAATAGGAAAACACAGCACTTTCACTTTTTACCTTCTAAGGATAGAGGGGTGAAAATTTTCACAGAAGAAATTAATTCTGAGTAGGATAATTTTGTGCTTTTGCCTTAATTTCCATGTTTTATGTTTTTCAATTTTTCTTCAAAAACTTTTAGAAAACCATCAGAAATTTCAATATCTAAGTCTCTGTGTGTGGGCAATAACTAAGGAGCACTAAGCTCCTGAGGAACAATAACTATAAAAATGTTATATACATCCCCCTTGATATCATAAACCCCATTAATGCTTTTCCAAGTCCTTATGCCTCTGGCAAGATCAAATGTGCAGAGAGTTTGATGAGTGCCAGGTTACTGTGAGTTGATAAAGGTAGGGACAATCCTTTTTGTTTGTTGTAATATCCTAAGCACATCAGCCAGAAAAGAGCACAATGTCTGTGCTAAATAAATAACCACTGAATATGCGAGTCAGTGAGACTACAGCTACAACCTACAGCAATTTGTTCTAGTAAGAGAGTCAACAGACATGGCACTAGAATATTTGTTGTTGTTTTTAATATAGTGTGTGATATTTTGCTTTTTTCTTTTTGAGATTATAAATAAATAATTTTTCTTTTCCCTTTCTTCCCTCCAAACTCTCCTATATACCCCTCCTTGTTCTCTCTCAAATCCATCACTTCTTTTTTCATTGTTGTTACATGCATATATGTACCTGTATGTACATGTATATTTCTAAATTTAACCTATTCAGTGTGAATAATGATACTCACATGTATGTTTTCAGGACTGTGTATTTGGTATTAGATAGCCAATTGGTATGCTTTTCCCTGAAGAAGACTATTTCTCCCACTCTCTAAAAGATGTATCATAGGCTGGTGAGATGGCTCAGCTCATAAAAGTATTTGCTGCCAAACCTGAAGACCTGTGTTCAATTCACAGAACTCTGTAGTGAAAGGAGAGAATCAACTTCTTCAAGTTGTCCTCTGACCTCCACTTATATACTCTGACATGCAGGCACACATATGCACATACATGCACACACACACACACACACACACACACACACACACAAACACACCCCATACACACACAAATAAATAAATATAATAAAAAAGTAAAATCTTTTGAAAACATGTGTCATATATTCAATGATTTGCATAGAATTATTTTTCCTTCTGTGTTGTTTTTGGTCATATCCGCTTTATTCATGACTGTGTTCCTATTGCCTTAAACAGGGCTTAACACAAAACAAAGACCCAAAAATATCTGAGAAAAGATTGACAAGGTTTGGTAGCAAGGTTTTAAAAATCTTAAGAGATATAAAAGACCTAAGAACCAGCCGGGCGGTGGTGGCGCACACCTTTAATCCCGGCACTCGGGAGGCAGAGCCAGGTGGATCTCTGTGAGTTCGAGGCCAGCCTGGGCTACCAAGT
The DNA here is from genome assembly GCF_949786415.1 of Peromyscus eremicus. Taxonomy (NCBI): domain Eukaryota; kingdom Metazoa; phylum Chordata; class Mammalia; order Rodentia; family Cricetidae; genus Peromyscus; species Peromyscus eremicus. Next base: position 111,349,022 of record NC_081417.1, on the reverse strand, counting down.
GAGTTCCAGGAAGGCACAAAGCTACACAGAGAAACCCTGTCTCGAAAAACCAAAAAAAAAAAAAAAAAAAAAAAAAAAAAAAGAATCCACAACTTAAGGAAGAGAACAGACCCTTGAGCCTTTAACAGGGGTCGTTAAAGTCTAATAGGGAATAGGAAAGTTGACTTTTTAGGCCAAGGGGTTGAATAATTAGCAGCATCAGCTGTGCTTCTGTGGGGTCCTGTGAGTTGGCACCTTTTAGGAAGAGTCTTATGTTAAAAAAAAAAAAAAAGAGTTGAATTACAAGGATCAGCAGCTGGTACCTTAAGTGCCAGAGGCTGGCATTGTTTCAGAGTAAATGGTAGTGACACCACTTAATTGTGTATTTACAAACATATGTTGTTTCATGGAAACTCCTTGATAATTACACACTTACAAGTGTTACTGCAACCAAGTTATCTCTTGATAGCTGAGTAATTAACTTGTCAGCTCAGCCAACAGGCCTAAAGTGGAGAAGTCTGTAACACTGACTTCTTTTCTCTCAGATGGCTGTGCATGCAGCCAACACTTTTTGATCATGGTGCCACCCTCCTCTTAGTGTCTTGGCTTTCAATGTCAAGAGTGAAACTCTCCCTACTTCCCTAAAATCTCTAAGCTTCTTTCCACCTCTGTAGCCTTTTAACACCTTGGTCTCTGTGGAAATTTTAATTTGACATCCCCAAAGGCCCTGCTGCACGCTTGACCTTACGAAATTTCACTGCTGCTTTGTGACACAGGTTGGCATACAAAGGAGGAGGACTCTTGTTTAAAGTTCTAGAATGGCTACTCTTCCAGTCCATGACGATCAGCTGCATTTCATACTTTGTAAGTGACCTGATGATGCCTAACAAGGTGGTAGTTAGGATAACAGACAATGGGAAGGCTGAGCTAAGATAAGCTCTCAATAATTTGGAACCCACCACATCTCATTGCCTCCTGGCTCAAATAGTCTTAACTGATTCATCTCTTCATCAATACAGCATAATGATAAAATTCCTTCCCAGGCAAAGATGTAAACAATGTCTGCCTTTTCCTTCTAAAGTCCCAACAACAAATTGAGGTATGATTCCAATAAAGTTTACTCTGGGGAATCAATGAGTTTATTGGGATTACTTAAAGAACAGGGATGGGGGGGTATGAGTGCCTCCCCTCAAAATGCCACACTGGAATGTCTCTGCCCAGCTTTCCCATGGATACATAGATGGAGCAGACCCTCCTCCAGTCTTTGCTGGCCTATATACTCTAATCCCTCCCTGAGACCATGTGAAATTAGGGCAGAATTTAATGCAACAAGTGGTATGGAGTGCCTGGACATGCAAGTGAAAGTCCCATGAGCCTCCCACTTATGGGGGGTTGTTAACAGTCAGCAAATCCAGCTGGAATACTTTGTAAGTGGGTACAGCTGAACTACCAAAGATGAAGGTCATTTTTCTCAGAGAATAGTCATGTACATCAGACCTCAGAGAAACTTCGACTTAAAAATGTTGGCACATGTGGATATGGTTGAAATTAAAGTAAATATGTTGAGTTTTAATTACCAAAATTCAAATTCAAATGAATTTACTAGATACCTGGCCTTTTTTTCAAAGTACTTTGAAATTAATGGATTTTCTAAATATCTCCCAAAATAATTGAATTGGCAGAGGCTCACAGGATATAAGCTTTGTTTGTTTATAATTTGACAAAATGAACACCCACACTAAATTCTGGGTCAAAATATGCAGAGCCTGTATGTATAAAGTACAGAAGTTGGGAGTCACACTCCCTCCCACCCATTTGCAAAATCTCTATTCATCTAGCTTTTGCCTAGAGACAAGTGTGCTATGTAAATGAGGAGACACAAATAAAATAGTGGGGGACAATGTAGATTGCTTCAAGAAAAGATGTGATTGTATGAGCTGAGACAGATGAAATGAAATCCATGTTAGTGATAGTAAAAGAAGCCAGAGCTATTGAAACTCAGACTTCTGACCTACAGCATGGACTTTTAGCAGCACTTCCTTGCCTCCTAACCCCAAACTAAGTCACACTGTGCCTTCAAAACTAGCCATCCAGTTTTCAGTTATTTTTCTGTTATTATTAGCTAACATACGGCAACAAAATAGTATGCCTGAGAAGAACATGAAGTTAAAAGCACACGTGCTATTGTCATTGCCCTTGTTTTCCCATCATCAGAACATGGTAAGACCCTATTGAAGACATCACTCACTTTGGAGGCAAGACCATGAGAGGTCAAACTTGAACTGACCATAAAATTCCTCCCAGATGACTATCTTTCACAGTGCCCGAACGTGGTATGGTGGAGAAAAAAATGTTAGTGGTCTTATCCAGCACTGGACCCTGCATGCTACAATACTGATTAACCAGACAATATGTGCTCACTGGTGCAATAGTGACCGGAACGTTATGTGCTGCTTTCTGATTGGAGTTGAAGCCTGCTCCACAGAAGGGTTCTCATATTTGGAACAAAAAAACAAGGTCCAAAGCCCATGGTTAAGGAGGTCATAGGCCCTAGAGAGAAGCCTGGTATTGTTATTTTGCTAACCAGTCATGTTGACAAATTGCCTTCTAATTATTTATGCTTATACCTAGAGACATGGTTTGCTCTCAACCTTGATCAAAGAACTTTCTTTTTATAGTAGGTAGCCAACAGTCAATGCAGACTCATAAATAGTCAAATTCACAAGAATAAATCACTGTGGGTACTCAGCTCTAAGTGGAACACCTTCATCAATGCCCCTGCCCTTCAATAAGACTCAGGAAACAACATGGAAGAGGATATAGAAAGAATGCAAGAGCTGGAGAATGGGGTGAGCGCTGTGAAACTCTATCTTTTATACATTATACCTTGAATTCACTGTAGCTGTGGTTACATCCACAAACACTGTCCATGATTAAGCCAGCCAAAGTTCCAACATGAATGTGGGAGTGGTTTTGACAATTGATATCTACTTGGGGAGGGAGAATAATTCTTTGAGAGCATAGCCACTGGATATTACCCACTGTCTGGTCTAGTGGATGTCCTCACCTATATACATAAGGACAAAAGTAATTGTACTCAGTGAGTCTTTTTTGTTTTAAGGAGGACATGAAGTCAAGGGAAGATAAGATGTATTTGGAGGGATCCAGGAAGAATTGGAGGAGGTAAGAAGGAGATATATATGATCATATTAGTATTTAGTCAAAGTCTATTTACAGGCACACCTTATTTTGATTGTAGTATTACTGCTTCTATTTTTAAATAATACTTATATCTTTTGAACATTTTATACTGAAGTTTATACAATGTGTATAGATCTTATCTGTCCACCACTATTCCTCCTATGGCCTCCCAACTAATATCCCTCCCAACTTCATGTCTTCTATTTTATCATTACTAAAAAAACACTGAGTCCAACTAGTACTGCCTTTATGTGTATGGGTATATATATGGGTAGAGTATGGGCAATACTCTATGAGTATAAGCAACCTGCTAGCAGCCTTATCCACAAAGGAAGTAAGTAACTCTGCCTCCCATAGTAGCAAATAGTTCTTCCACTTGGGGATAGACCTCAGGTATCCATCTCTGTCCATGCAGAATTCCAACTGGTTTTATCTTTTGCATGTTTTGTGCTGGTCACCCCAGCTGCTGGGAGATGATGTGTTGACCAGCCATATACTATTCAAAAGTCTGCATTTCACAGCTCTACTCTGTATCTGCTGACTGTGACATTATTTCTGCTTCCTCTTCTGCAAAGTTCCCTGAGTTGTGGATGGTGGGAGATTGATAAAAGTAACCTATACATGGCTGAGCACTCATTTATTTATACTCAGCACTTTGAACAGCTATGAAGCTCTACATTGACCACTTCTCACTGTAAAATAAGTTTCCTGGACCAAGTCTGAGGACTAATATCTCCCCTTTGGGGCTTTTGACAAGGTTTACAATACCAGACATGAAATCTCTCCTGTGAAACCAGCCTCATATCCAACCAAGAAGCAGTTGATTATCTCCCTGTCATGCCACTTTTGCATCAGTAGATACATTTTGACAGCATGCCAGTGTTGTGGCATGCACGGTCCAGAAATGGGTAAGACCACTGATGTCTTTTATCTCCCAGTAGCATTTATTGTACTTTCTAGCACTATCTAAGGTAGCCATCAATGAGAGAGTTTTCCCAGTCAGATCAAGATTAATTTCTCATCCAAAGTGAGTGTTATCTTCATCAATGGGGTCTTACCATCTAGTTACTGTAGATAAACAGAGCAGTGGCAATGGCTTATGTTGTTATGAATGCTTTGGGGACTCTCTGGTGAATAACTAATAGGAGATACTCTGTTCCTTGAAAGAGACATATTTTCCAGACTCACTAAACCACTTAGTTCTGTTAATAATAAAAGAAAATCACAGTTGTTGATCTTATTTTGTGCATGGGTAGCTCATAAAACTTTCCAGAAAGCTCACCCTACTAAGAAATATGAATGATATCAGCACCTTAGCTGGCTACCTCCAAAGTCCACAATCTTTGTTAACAGGCCTGCTCTGCTGTGAAGTGCAAGAGCTGAAATTAGAGCAAATGTGCTTCTTCAACCTTGCACAGGAAGACTTACAGTCTGACAAGGAAAAGACCCAGAAACAATACACTTTAATGTGCTGTGGGATGTATTGTGTGGTTGTGACAGAGGCAGAGTCCCAAATCCTTCCTTGGACATTTAAGCACCTAAGAAAATAAAACCTAAAGATGGAGGCTACCATCTGTCTTGATCGGTTCTATGTCCACAGCTCCTTTCATGACTTCTTTCCAGATGTTGAGGTGCACCTTGAAATTTCTGCTCTCATGTGCACTTTGATTATTCTCTGCCAGGATTTCTGTATGGAGCCCTACACAATCTGTGAAATGGGAGTAAATCCCTGTAGGATTGAGCTCAGAACTAGTCTTCAGTAACTTATCTTTCCACTCACTAGTGGTGCTCAATCAGTCCCTTTTGCCTCTTTGTCTTGGGGTAACAGCAGGCAGCACACTGAACCTTATATTCTGGCTACAGGTGAGAAGAGTATACCACAAGAAGTAGTCATTTGAATCCTCTTTTGCTCCAACAAAGGACTGTCCATGCATTTCCAGAATGTTCTTTCTGCTTTAAGACAGGAGAATAATTGCTCATTACACAATGTAAACTGCTAGCTGGCTACACATAGTCTTAAAGGAGAAAGAAAGCATTCTCAGAGGAGGGAGTGCTTAAGGCGGGTATTTAAGAATGAGTGAGAATTGCCAAGCACGTGGAAAGAAAATTCCTGACAGCAAGAGGGTTCAGAATCAGAGTGGTCAATAGCTGGAATTTCAAGGTGCACCTCAACATCTGAACAGGAGCCATGAAGGGAGCTATGGACATAGAAGCAATCAGGATGTATGGTAAAACATGTTGCATGCTCTAATTTTTCCTAGGGCCCATGGGTGATATCTAAACATGAAATTCATATGATTTAACAAAGTTAGGAACAGAAAGACAAGAACCCACTGAAATAATCATGTGAGGATCTGACCATGAGGATATGAATAAGCCACAGGAAAAAGGGGATCTGGTTACAAAGAATAATCCTCAGACATTAGAGGGAGAACATGCTCAAACCATTATGAGAAAGGGGAGTAATACGTATGGATACAAACAGTAAAATGCTGAATCTAATCATAGAGATTTTTAATGGCAAAATTGCAAACTATGGAGGAGCCAATTGTTTTTCTAATCTGCTACAGTGTAGGAGAAAGAAGAGAGACTCAATTCAACTTCCAGGCATAGCTCTCCTGTTTGAGTTCTAATGCTTGCCCAGAAGGTGTGTGTGTGGGAGCAGGGACATGAGTTTGTGTATGCCAGAGTGCCTTACCACCAGAATCTTACTTTAGGTTGATCTACTCAGCCAAGGCATTCATCACCAAAAATACTAGAAATCTGATCTTTGACTCAAGGCATAATAAAAACAAAAGTCTTGCTGACAATAACTGAACTCATTCTCTGGATTGTAGAAGCTTAAATAGCAGCTAATGTTTACTCAGAGCATTCTTTGTTTTCAGCCCTGTATGGCAGGACTTATATTTAGATGCCTAATGCAATCCATGATGTCATAGAAATATGAATGTAGATGCCTGTTCTCTTCCCAGATTTGTTCCCTGTAATTCTCCACAGAATTATCAACTACCATGGGAGCAAAATGGGGTCCATCGGTTATTTGGGCCAAAACATAATAGAACTTTTATGACCGGAATGGGATGTAGTGTGGTGTAATGGAAAACATTTCGGTCTTTGAAGTTACAGAAAACTGGCTTCAGTTCAGTTCTCTTAAGTGCAAGAAAGATTTCGAGCCTCAACTACCAGAGTTTAACAACACATGAACTTCTCATAATATGAGCAGGGTGTATGCAATTTCATGCCAAGACAAATGAAGACAGCACCACTGTTAATGAGATGACAAGTTACTAGACAGATGACTCACATACATGATGCTTTATTTTCTTTTTAATTTTATGTGTGTGTTTTACCTACATGTGTGTCTGTGCACCATGTGCTTTCCTGATGTCAATGGAAGTCAGAGAGGGGCATTGAATATTCTGGAACTGGAGTTATGGATGGTTGTGAACTGCTGTGTGGGTGCTGGGAATCAAACTCTGGACTTTGGGAAGAGCAGCTGGTACTTGTGTTTGCTGAACCACCTCTCCAGCCTTCATACATGACACTTACCAAATAAAGGAGATAAAGAGGGTGCTTTATGGTCACCAAGGAGGAATATCCAGCCCACTTGAAGCAGTTTTGGACCAGCTCTTAGGGGATACCTAAGCCAGAATGATGACATGAAATCCCAATCATAGCTAGTATTATGAATAAAGACATAAGAACACACTGGGGATATATATAAATACCATAAACAACACATAAAAACCCAAGGTGAAGTGGAGGGAAATTGCTTTACTTTCTGAGCCCTCACCTCCTAAACATAAAACAATTGTAAATAATGTCTACACCAGTGGATTATTACCATGATAAGAAGTAAAAAGCAATAAAGTACCCAGGACAGTGTTTATAACTCAGAAATTTCCAAGTGTGTAATATTGTTCTCAAAATATTTAGCCTACTGGATGTTAATTCATGCTTTACACTTCATGGTCAGATGAAATCTAGATGTACATAGCTAAATTAACACTATCTTTGAACAGATTCATTTAGAATCAGAAATGTCAGTATATTGTTTGCATTGTGGATCTTTAAGAATATGAGAAAGGGAAAGTATATAACAGTTTCCAGAACCTTTTGAAACTCTCAAGGGACTCATGTTCCATAATTATGGTAAAAACTATTGGCCAATACTGGGCTAGCACATGAAATACACTGCATAGCTTTAATTCATCTGCTTTTGTGTTTCATTAGTTCATTACACTAGAAGGTCAAGGATTTTTATCTCCTGACAATTTGAGTCTGTGTCATGGTGATTCATTTTAATTATTAGAGTTCTGTGAGTCAAGGTCACTCTAGCCTACCACAGCTGACTATGTGAAGGGCTATGCTCTAATTTTGCCTTTTGGGTATCTGGAGTTACAGATGGTTGTGAGCTGTTATGTGGGTGCTAGGAACCAAACCCAGGCCCACTCTGGGAAATAACCTGTTGCTTCGCAAGTAATGAAGTGAGCCTGATGTGGTGGCTCTGAGCCTCACAGGTATGGAAAAAATTATTCTGTCTTCTGTGCCTTGGTTTTTACATAAGTAAAAGATCGCATGGGTCCTTTCCTTGTCTTTTTTTTTTTATTCTGGTGTGATCAGACACCTGACAGCCTGGGAATTGAACCTAGGTCCTCTGGAACATCATTCAGTGCTCTTAAAATGCGACCCCTCTCCCGTCTCCCTTTCCGTGTTCTCTAGTTGGAGTGTTCCACCTAACCTTGTTCTGCCCCACCATGGGCCAAACAGCGTTATTTATCAACCAATCAGAGCAACACATATTCACAGCATACAGAATGGCATCACCCAACAAGGATTTTATCACACCGCATCATAGGTTAGTCTAGAATCCACTAAATCTCAGCACCCTCAATTTGTAGGTCAGGGAACCATGGTGTATGGGGTAGAATGTCACTTTCAGGCAGATTCCACATTCACTGATACTTAGGCAATAAAATAAGGATTCCCAACAGGAGTGTATGGACCAAGCAGAACAGTTTTCTGCCTAGAGGGCCTAATACTTACACGATAAATAGAGTTCAGGGAGGAGAATTAGATAACCATGTCCAGAAAGAAGGTATCTATCTGAGTGCAGTAAAGCACTGGAAGTGATTTCCTGTTCTCCATGCTGAGTTCCTCCAAAGCAAAGCCCATCTATGCAACTGCTCAGGGACCTCCATCAGCCACCAAACAAATTCCAAGTCAGAATGTTCAAAACAAAACCTTTGTCTTCCCCATATTTCAGTTCCTACACATGCCACAAATTTTAGACATCTTCCTGCATCCTGTTGGCATCTAAGAACACAGAGTCTTACACTTCCTCTGCCTTTAGTGCTATTGTTGTTCTCTCCTATTTAATCTCCAAGAAGAAACATTATAAATAAAGTGTCATTATCTCCCATCTTTACAATTGATAAAACTGAAACTCCAAAGGGTAAATAGCTATTCTTCTTCATACAGCTGGTGAGGCCAGGGGCTGGCTTATCAACCTGCCTTTGACTCCATGTTCCTGTGATTTAGTCTACTTCTGCTCTTGGGAGTAGGATGGTACTGGTGCAAGTGATCCTGGAGCACAGGATTGGTGAATCGTTTCTGGGGAAGGGACTAATCCTTCCTCAGTATTGTACTGCCCATCATGAGTATTTCACAAATGCTAGCTGCCACCAAGTGAAGTTGTAGAGCTATCAGGTGGAATAAGACACTAGGGCCAATCCAGCAGCTGTGTCACGTGATATGTCAGGAGCACTTCAAATGCTTTGATTCCTGTACATGTTATCTGAACACTATATTCATAGACCAGCTCTGTATATATCACTCTCTCAAACTCCTTCTCTCATCTGTGCACATAATTCTATATTGTCTCATCAGACAATGGAAAAAGATGCAAAGTCCTGTTATATACTTAAATTAAGCAGCAATTATTCCTCACATTTGATCAATAATTTGATAAAACAATTCTCAAATTTGATCACTCCTATATTGAGGACCATTTAGAAATTATGCATTATAAATCCAACCCAATTTAAGTCTCACAGAATACTTCCAAAATAGATTCCATATAGTCTGTGTAAGTGACTGTGAAACTGAGGCACACAGTGTTTAGAAATTGATTGGGGTTCTACAACTACTAAGGGCACAGGAGTAGAGAGAAGGCACTTAATGAAACCCAGTTTGAGTTCAAGGTTACTGAGTAGCCTTGGCTGTCTCAGTGGCTTCTGGGAGTGTCCTTCCTGGATCTCACAAAGAGCACTCTAGGGAAAGAAAAGGATCTTCGAAAAGTACAATTTCTCCCACTTCCTTGAACAAAGGGAAATGGGGAGGGGAATGAATGTGAAGAGACAGTGAGGGAGGGAGAGGGGAGCTTGGGAAGTGTATATATAATGGAGCTCTCATATATCTTCTCCCTAGGGCAAGGAAGTGCTCCCTTGGGTGCTATTGCACTGTGGTTCACCTGAGGGATCTGTGAAGGAAGCAGGGACCATATCCTGATGCCAAAGAGGACACCAGGGTCCTTCTACCAGTGCTGCAAGACTGACACCATGTGGCCACATCAGCCTCCCCAGGACTCCCTAAGTCACCTGCCAGAGAACCTCTAGGTGAGAGTTCACCAGCCCCTCAGACTTCTCAGAAAGGAGCTAGCAACAGAATAACCAAAAAAGAGCCCAGCACAGGAATGGAGGCTGTGGAAGAGGACATCTTGCACTCTATGGAAATCAAGTCCCCAGCAAATTACCCTCACCAGTCAGTTTGAGACATGGAGCATGGAAAATGTACCTTTTAAAGAGTTTTGCTGTGATTATTAGTTTATAAATCCATTTCTTTAGGAAAGGTATTCTAACAGACAATTTTAAAAGATGTCTTAAATTCCATTAGAAAGTCAATTTTATAATCTATTGTGAAAAGGGAAGCAAAGAGAAATACTGGTAGGAAAAAAATACAGGTTCAGAAATGAAACAGTGTAAGCAAGCAGAGCTAAGAGTGCAATGCAGAGGCCTGGGTAGGACATGGATTTAGCTTTGCAGCTTCTGTAAGGCAGTGAATGAAGAGAACTCATTGATTAGAGTCTGTGGTACAAAAATAATCAAACTAAGACCCAAAAGATGATGGAATAGCACCTACTATTAACAGAAGCAGGAAACTGATGCACTCACAGTGGGCAAGAGGTAAAGGTCAAGAGGGACATCAGTGCACAGAGGACAACTGCCCAGCTCAAATTCAAGCTCAGTCAGTCAGAAAGGATGAATACGGAAGCCCATCCCTCCATTGCTGCATTCCTAAAGTAGGACAAGGTGTTTTTGTTTGCTACTGCTAATGTGTGTGTGTGTGTGTGTGTGTGTGTGTGTGTGTGTGTGTGTGTGTGTGTGTGGTGAGTGTTGTATGTAGTGTTGTGTGTTTGTGTGCATGTATGTGTGTATTTATAACATTTTGTACTTCCCCTTTAAATGATTGCTGCCAATTAGTTTCCTTTGGCTAAAATGCAGGGATCCCATTTTAAGAAGTCAATGCTGGGCTTTTACTGTGAAACACGATAAATTAATCATTAAATCTATTGTATTGACTGAATCTTGGAAGACATGAAAAATTGCAGTGCAAGGAATATTTTTATAGAAAGGACCTTAGCATCTCAGGGGAAGGTGAGTGGCTGTCATCATAGTACTGTATCATTTCCTCCAATGGACCAAAACTTCATTTATCAACTCTAAAATAAATATGGTAACCTTTTAATTCCAAACACCCACCCTAAGTGAGAGCTTCCACTTAGAGTGAACACTGAGAACTTGACACTCTGCTGAGTACTTCCATCTGCTGTCTCACATACTCCTAACAATGAACCAGGGAGGAACACATCCTCACCCCCATTTTATTGAGAGAATATTGAAGTTGATGGTCACAAGAAACACTCAAGGTGACCCACCTGGTGGGAATGGATACTTACGTGTATGGGCTGAAAGCACACGTTGGTTAGTGCTGGATTATACATTAAATTAGTAAAAGAATTTAGTGTTTATCTCTTATTGCTGGAGCTACCCATGTGGCCTCACAGAGTGTCAACAAACCTTCAGGGAAAACCATAGGATGGTGGAGCCAGGGTGGGGTTGATTTGGGAGAAAAAGAACATTAGTCATCAGTGCCTAAGACAATGAGCCCAAGGTAAGGGCTGAGACACCTGGCTGACACCACTGTGTGTCACTGAAACAGAAGCAGGAGGGAGCACCTGGGATGGAGTGTGCTGTCCATCACAGGAAGCGGAACAAACGCAGTATTAGCAGAAACTTCAGGGACTTTGAGATTAAGTTTTAGCATCCACACCCCACATCTTGCCATTGAAGATCTCTCAACCTCAGTTTCCTTGCCAATAAAATGGGGACAGTGACAACTCTTTCAAATTGCTTGTGTAGTGTGTAAGTGTAACACTACCTGTGGAACACTTAGGAGCACATCTGGTGTGAACAGGCACATGTACTGCCTGGGCCCCCCTTCCCTCCTTCATCACCTTAAGCAATCTCCTCTGTGGATCACCTGGACTGAACTTAGAACCCCAGATTTCTATGCCCAGCTCTTCCCAGCAACCCTAGTCAGTAGTCCTTAGGCAGTATGTCATCAGTCTTTCAAGTAGAGTTATCCTGGCCTAACACTTGTGAATGAGGATGATAGTACAATCTGCTGGAGGAGAGGAGGTTGGGAGCATGGGTCTTGATGATACTTGTGACAGGGTGTCATCATTTTTGCCTCATCATTTGGTGAGATGAAGCAGACTGGTCTCAGAAGTCTATTTGATTCTTAAGGAAGTAAAACTAGAAAGACGTCTATGCTCGTCTCTCCCTGTTGTGGAATAATCTTTTTGTACACTGTGAAGAAATGTCACTTGGATTGGTTTAATAAAAACTAAATGGCCAATAGCTTAGCAAGATTTTTCAGGGCAAAGAGAATTCTGGGAAGAAGAAGGATGGAGTCATGAGGAGACATCAGTGACAAAGAGCAAGCAGCATGGGCTTTAGAAAGTAAAGTTAATTGAGCCAAGTAAAAGAATGTAGATTAAAAGATATGGATTAATATAAGTTGTAAGAACTAGTTTGAAAAAAGGCCTAAGCTATCATCCAAGCTTTCATAATTAATTAGGAGTCTCTGTGTAGTTATCTGGGAGCTGGCAGGTATGACAGAAAAATCTGCCTACAAATGGTAGCCAGTGTCTGGCCAGGTATATCCACATCAGACCCAAGAAACCATAAAAATGTTTCTTTTTAAATACACAAAAATTTAGCCAAATATGGCTTCCTAGCCTTGTGTCTCTCATGTTGGCCTGGGTACAGAGACCTGTACAGAGCTACCCATGAGCCATGAGATAAGCTGCATGGTGGGTTTAAAATTTTGCTCATGAAGACAGAAAAGGTTGCAGATATATAGTACGACAGATTCAGATGGAGAAAAACAAACAAACAAACAAAAACCCCTCTAAACAGGTTACAGTGTGTTTAACAATGTGCATAAGCTTAAAGAAAAATAAATGATATACAGAGTCATAGAAAACATTAGTTTAAAAATAATAAAGTCTTTAAAGAGAGAGCAAATTAATAAAAGAATAAGCCATATAAGGATGGAAAACACACATGGAGTCTGAACCCTATATGGTGTCTTCTTGTTAACTCTGATTTTTTAAATGCTAATGTGCAAAAAACATTAGCTGCTGAGAGACATTGGATTATGAAAAATACCAAATTAAACCAACCTATATATTTTAAAATGTCTTAACTTCAAAATGGAAGTCAGACAAAGTGTTGCATTGGGGAAATGTTATGCTTTTTTTTCCACAAGAAATGTTATTTTGGAACTGGCAGGTGGGACAGAAAAGTCCACCTACATCTCCCATCAACTTCTTTCCCAGAAACATAACCCTTTCTTCACTTTGTTTAGAGCAGAGGTTCTCAGCTTTGTGTGTTCTTACCCCGAGAAGGTCACATAACAGATACCTTGCATACCAGATATTTACACTACAATTGATTGCAGTAGCAAAATTATTGAAGTAGCAATGAAATAATTTTATGGTTGGGTGTCACCACAACATGAGAAACTGTATTAAAGAGTTTCAGCATTAAGAAGGTTTAGAGCTCTCCTTTTCAGGACCAACGCTAAAAAGGGCATTTTCAAAAGGAAGAAACGATGACGAAACCTCCCTGATAGGCCATAAAGGGAATTAGTAAAGTTTTATTTGCTGAGCAAATGCTTTAGGCAGAGGCATAGCCATTGACTGATTTAAAATAAAGATGGGTTGTAGTCAGAAGATTTCCTGTATCCTGGGCTGCCAGTGGTCAGGACAAATCTCTCCCACTCTTGTCCCCCAAACAAACACACAGAGGCTTATAGTAATTGTAACTTCATTGCCATGGCTCAAGCATTTTGCTAGCTAGTTCTTATATCTTAAATTAGCCCATAACTATTAATTTATGTATTGCCACATGTTCCATGGCTTTACCTGCATCCCATTACATGTTGCTCCTTGGGCGGCTGTCTGGTGTCTCTTCCTGCCTTCTTCCTGTCTCTCTCTTTGAATTTCCTGCCTGCCTCTAAGCTGCCTTGCCAGAGGCCAAATTGTTTTATTTATCAACCAATCAAAGCAACACATATTTGCAGCATATAGAAAGACATTCCCCCATCAATGGGTGTTTATTCCTCTTACCATGTCCTGAAGCCCAGACCTTAAATGAGAGGAGTTTCCACTGCAGGGCATCACTGGCAGCAGTATTAAAAGGCTAGCTGAGCATTCATTGAGGTTTGAAATCTCAGTACCAGATACATGGTATGATTCTAAGGAGGAGCAGGAAATTACCTAGCTCTGAGTATTTCTTTTTGCTTCTTGAGTCCATTTCTTTTATGGCCTGATTGCATGCCAAAGCCATCTGGTGTCTTCAAGAGTTTAAATAGCAATGTTCAATTAATAAGGCATAAAACCCTGCCACTTCCTCACCCTCACACATTTAGCCAGCCCTTGTCTGTTCTGAATAACTAATTGATAGGAGCACTTGCAATCTGTTGCCTCAGCACCAAGGCTGAGAGGATAGTAGTACTGACTGCAGCCTCCAGCACGGTTCCTTGTGTTGGGAAGCATTTCTCAGCTCTACATCACACCATCAAGTTAAAGAGAATCCTAGTCCCTTGTGGACATCCTGTGTACCACTTGAGTAAGATGGAATTTCTAGTATTTTTATTCCTTTCAGAGATTTTCTGCAAAGTGGTTGATCTGGTCTGCAGATTCCTCACATATTATTTTAATAATGAGGCAGGCTACTGAGGGATTTGTGACATAGTACTACACTGTTCAAAGCAATGACAAAGCTATTGTTTTGGCCCAGGTGTGTGTAGCTATGGCTTTTGAAATGATCATTTTAATACTTGTATTGAGGATTTAGACTTTACCTTTGCTTGAGCATAGCTGAACTGTGAAAGCATTAATGAAGCAGCTTGGCCCCTGAAAAGTTCACTGCCATTTAATGAGAAGCTCTGTAAGTCTTTCCTGATACTTTGTTTCTGTTTAACCAAAATTGGACAGAAACAGGTATCCCCTATCTGATTTTGAAAGGATAAAGAGCTCCTTGGAATCCTGAGAAAGGGCTGAGGCTTTTAGTTCTGGGGCAGAGGGAAGAGAAAATCTTCAATTTGTTTCCTGCATACTTTGTAGATTACACAAACCCTGTACTTTTAATAGTTGGGTCCTTGTTAGACAGTACAACAGAATAAATGAATTGCCCTCTATAATCCTTGAGGGGCAATGTCAAGTTTACCCTAAAGATATCACATCAAATGACTGCCTTAATCACATCAAGAAGCACTCTATGAGAACTGTTGGATTTTGTCATCTGCCAATAGCAGTGCAAAAGATAAGCTCATTGTGAGGATACACCAGACATCTGCTAACAGATGAATCATATGAAAGACGGCAGAGGACGTTCTCAGTAGAAGAGTCACCTAACAGCATGGTGAGGACCTGATCAATACATGGACCTCTTGGTATGAAGTACAGTCATTGCTCCTTTCATATCATGAGTATATATCGGGAATAAGGTCACATCTCAGTGGGTCCATTAATTTTAGAATATCATGGTTTGTATGGAGGGTAAGAGGCTGCCAATTCCTTGACTTAGACTCTGCGACAATTCTCTCAAGGTAACTTGTCTTTCTTTGCAGAGCCTATGAAAGAGGATATGCTTGCTTTCCTGAACAGTATTGTGACTGGATATTTTGCTTGATGAGGAAGCTGCAGGAACTGTGTTGGGTAATTTGACCCAGAAGTTCAGTAAGTCTGTAGTTTCATAAGATTCTGTGCTTCATTGTTGTTTTACTATTGACAGTGCTGTGCCTGTTTCACACCAGGCTCTATAAAATACCTGTTGTTATTCTGATCATCAATTTTGTCATCTATTAAACTGAGGCTGTCAATATGTTAACATCTATTCTATGATGATCCAACTCCTATTTGACAAGAGTATCTTGTGTATCACACTGGATGCTCAAATCCTGGTTCAAATGCTACCTAGAGAACACTGGATGGGCAGAAAACAAACAAGAGCACAACTGAGGTTGTAATTGAGAACATGGAAGCTTGACCTCCCAAGCAAGCCTGAGTTCAAATCCAAGCTCAATCACTTGCTGGTTCAGTGAAAATTAATCAGCCCTTCCAGCTTCCAATGGTTTATCTGTGAAGTGGAATATTAATAGTTTCTACTCTGTGGGATTATTGTAAAGATTAGGTAAGATTGTACATTTACATGTCTTAGGAAATTGCCCATATACAGTTGGTGTTCAGTGACTCTCAATCAGGAACTTGGCTAGGCTTAATGAAACCCTGTTCCTGAAATGAACTCTGCAATAACTTTCTCTGATCAAAGCACATCAGGGATGATATTTCTCTTTTACTTATGTGAGCATTGTGATTACATAAGTTGTTATACCTAATAAAAATCCCTTTAAAAATTAACTGCTCTGAAAATATGTCATAATAAAAACGGTTCAAGTATTTAGTATTTTGGTTTAAGAATAAACATCCATCATTATATCCTCATTTGGGGAGGGATTTGTGGACTGAGGAAGTCTGAAGGACATGTTTAGCAGCACATGGCAGTAGTGTAGACAATGCATATTTAAGAGAAGGACCTTCTGTTTCAGGACTCAGGGGCCTGAGTTATGAAGACTGTAACCTCAAGCCAATCCAGGCTACACAGTGAGGGGGTAGGGGAAGAGACAGAGAAAGAAAGAGACAGGGATGCTAATATTCAAGACTTTGAAAACGGAATTTTTCTGTTCCATGTGGAAATGAATCTGTGACTAAACTGGGAAAGAGACATGCATCTTCCCCACGACACATTTAAGCATAGATGTAGAGGGCTGTGCTTTCTTTAGTCTTTTGTGACTCCACATCAAATTAGCAGTCTGACTTTCTTCATATCACAATTAGATGGCAACAGTTAGGGAGATCTCAACTTCTCCACTAGCTACTCCTTGCTCAATGTGTGACACAAAATGAGCCTAGCCATTCCATTCTATGTGTGGAAATTCATCAATTCACCATAAGCATCTTCCACTCACTTTTCTTAATCCTTTTCTCTCCCATTTTTTCTAAATCTTAATGCATTTCCTTCTCTAACTTTCACCTCATAATTTAAAACAAGCTCATAAATGCCAAGTATTGCCTTATTCTAACACTGCAGGTTTCATCTCAGTCAATAACGCATTTCTTATCTTTGATTACTCAGGTCCCATTTACTTCATAGTCCACACATAATCCCAGTTCTACACTTGAATACTCCCAACTAAGTTTTCTTGGAGCTTCCCATTTGCTAATCACAGTATGCATCTCCCAGTGTGTCCAACCCCCAACCAACAGGCTGCACATAGCCAAGCTAGGTATAAATGCAGCCAAGCATGAAATCATAAGCTTACTTAAACATTGTGAAAGATTTTTGCTAACTTCATTGTGAAGTTTTCAAGCCTTAACTTTGTAGATAATAATGGACCACAGTATCAATAGACTAGATATCCCTGTCAAGACTTTATTCAGCATGTTTCTCTTACCCTCATCTTCCCAGGCTGGCATCTCTGTACTCACCATCATTACATATGTAGACATTCTGTGGGAACAAGGACAGGTTCTTTAAATAGAGAAAACAGATTATCAATAGCAGAGGGCAGGGCAGTCTGAAAATACACAAGAGAAAAGCTGAGTGATTAGATTTGATTTACTTTGACTTAAATGTAAAGTTGGCTGTGGGGCATATTAACATTTCTCAAGGCATTAAATTATAGGCTTAGGAATGAACAATTAATTATCTACTGTAAGAAATAATTTCATGTTTCCCAGTAGAAAACAGTCATAACCTCCAGTTATAACATATCACATAGAAATCTTGCAGTAGGAAACCTAGGTGAGGAGACTTCTAGAACAATCCAAATTGATTGATTTAATGCATCCTTCTAGTCATACTGAGCAGATGGGATACAATATAAACATTTGCTGAATTGCAGAATTTGCATTGCCACCACTTCCATGAGCAAGGCTTCCTCACAGGTTGATATAAAACTGGAGGTCCTTAGAAAGGGCTAAAGCTATAATATGTACCACAAGAAGACATTTTGCTTGTCTTTGAATCCTTTAAGTTACACTACAGGGAATGGTATTCCATGTCATTGGCAGCTCTCAAACACTTGTTAACTTAATTTTTAACAGAGAAACTGTGCCTTAGGCACAGAGCCTCCCATGCTCTATAATAAGAATTATAACAGCCTTCTTTCATTTATTTATTGTCATTTCTATATATTTGTGGAAAGTAACATTTCTTTTTCATTATAAATGTATTATACATCTTCATTTAAAATACATCCATGTAAATAATGTTTAAGAAAAATACTTAACAAAAAATGTGAGATAAAAGTACAAGGCCTTAGCAGATTAGTATTAATAAAAATCTCAAAGGGAAAATCTTTTAAGAGCTTTAAATAAAAACAAAGTTTGGTACAAAAATATACTTTTTGGAACCAGACAAAATTGATCAGTATCAAGGTCTACTAAATAATGTAAGATGATTTAGTTAAACTGTTTTGGCCTTAGTTTTCTTCATTGACAAAACTGAAGAAAAGAATACTTTATTAGGCTGTCGAAAGAAATGAAAAGAGGAAGCATTTAACAAATATAGAGCACAACGCAAAGCCCATGACAAAATAGGCACATTCCACATGCCTCAACCCTTTCCTTTTTCTGACTCAGGAGCCTGGCCATGGCTCCTGTCCTGGAAGCACCTTCTTTCCTGTAGACCGTGGGGGGGACTTGGATGTCTACTTGCTTCTACATGAATCCTCTCTCCATCCCGCTCTGTTGACTCTATGTACCAAGAATGGATGCATCTGTGTGTCATGGATTTGTTTCCTGGTTTTGTCTACTTCCAGGCAGCTCTGGTTTCTGTGGAGGGTTTGCTTGTTGCATTTGGGTTTTCTGTATCAGCTAGTTTTTCTGTAACCATTGGTTAGTCCCACAAGCTTCATTATGGTCTCTCTGAATGTAATATATGCACAGAGGACCCTGAACCTTCAGACAAATGTCGTGCATTATTCTAGGATTTCTGTCTGGTGAGCAGACATGGATAACAAGCTGGTGGGTAAGTTGGAAGACATCTTAAAATCTAGGGCCACAGAACTATTGAAGAAGGAAGATGGCCATGCAGCAGGATAGAGCAGAATGAATATAGAAGATTGTGCTGAGCAGACACAAACAAATCAAAAGCAGATGTGGTAGCAGCCAAGAGAGTCTTTAAATTTACTATTTCATTTCTAATATTGAGGATAAAGTTGGAAGCTGCCACAAAATGATCAATGTATGTACTATACTCAAATCAGGTCCATATTCTTTGACCTGTGACCAATTCTCTGCCCACCCCATCCCCTGTGCCTCACTGCCCCTGCGTGCCCAATCCCATTTTCCTTTCTAACAATTTCCACAACTGTGGAGATCATGATTAGTGAGCTCATTTTCAGTTCTGCAGGATCTACAAAGTAACTAGGTTTTCATCAAGGCTCCCAGATCCATTAATTCTTACAATCAAAGGTTGTAAAACTCTCAGAGCTGAGAAAGGAAATCAAGATGGACATGTGTTCAGTTACAGAGGTAGCGGGAGAAGTAAACAAAATGAAATCCTGAATCCTATCATCCACCCCACTTCTGGCAAATCTAGGATGGTAGTGTTAAGAGTTCCTTCTTTTATTAAACCGTATAGCTTGTTATGACCCATATTCCATTGGTGCTTTTAATAATTGGTCATAATAATTCTATGGATTTTGGGAGGCATGAAACATTCATTCACCCATCAAGAGGCCATAATATGAGGTAGTGGGTGCCAGAGCTAAGATTTAAACTGAGCCTGTGTTTTAAGAATCAATATCCGACCTTGGTCTCAACAATTCTCGCTCATATAAACCCTCCTCATTCTCGTTAATTGGACTCCCAGAGATCCACCTGGGGCCTAGTCATGGATATCTGCATCCAGATCCCTCAGTAGTTGGATGAGGTTTCTAGCATGACAATTAGTGTGTTTGGCCATCCCATCACCAGAGTAGGTCAGTTTGGACTGTCTCTCAACCATTGCCAGCAGTCTGTTGTGGGGGTATCTTTGTGGATTTCTGTGGGCCTCTCTAGCACTTTGTTTCTTCCTGTTCTCATGTGGTCTTCATTTACCATGGTCTCCTATTCCTTGTTCTCCCTCTCTGTTGTTGATCCAGCTGGGATCTCCCACTCACCCAAGCTCTCTTTCCCTCGACCCTCGCCCTTCACTACCCCCACTCATGTCCAGGCTGTTCATGTAGATCTCATTGCATTTCTCTGTCATTGGGCGATCCCTGTGTCTTTCTTGGGGTCCTGTTTTCCAGGTAGCCTGCCTGGTGATGTGAGTAGCAGTCCAGTCATCCTTGTTCCACATCTAGTATCCTGTTATGAGTGAGTACATACCATGTTTGTCTTTCTGAGTCTGGGATACCTCACTCAGGATGATTTTTTTCTAGATCCATCCATTTGTCTGCAAACCTCATGATGTCATTGTTTTTCTCTGCTGAGTAGTATTCCATTGTGTATATGTACCACAAATAGCCAAACAAATGGAAACACATGAAATATGAACCAATGGCTGAGGGGTCACCAACTGGATCAGGCCCTCTGAGTGGGTGAGACAGTTGATTGGCCTGATCTGTTTGGGAGGCATCCAGGCAGTGGCACCGGGTCCTGTGCTCATTGCATGAGTCGGCTGTTTGAAACCTGGGGCCTATGCAGGGTCCCTTGGCTCGGCCTGGGAGGAGGGGACTGGACCTACCTGGACTGAGTCCACCAGGTTGATCTCAGTCTGTGGGGAAGGCTTTGCCCTGGAGGAGATTGGAATGGGGGGCGGGCTGGGGGGAAGGTGAGGGGGGGGAGGGGGGAGAACAAGGGAATCTGTGGCTGATATGTAGAACTGAATTGTATTGCAAAATAAAAATTAAAAAAAAAAGAAAAAAAAAAAGAATCAATATGCATTCTGCTTTTGAAACTCAAACACCCTTCAATGAGTAGAATGTTTACTGTCTTACTGAAAACGTAGCTTTCTTCGTTATTTTAAAGTTTCTCAGATAATATAACATTAGACAGTCAAGAATTTGGAAGAAATGTCCAAGTTTCACAGCATTAGACTAAGCTCAAAAAAGTACAGCCTTGCATTGAGGACACTGAGATGGCATTTATGGCCTTGAAATCTTCTGTTGTGATTAAGGGTTTGAATCCAAGGTGGTACTATAAGGAGTTGGTAAAATCCTTGAGAAATGGAAATCTTAACTGAGTGAACTGGGAGTGTGACAAAGTTCATAAATGAGACCACCTCGCCCTCCTTTGTATGGCTGTGTTAAAATTAGGACATGCTCTTCATATACAATAAGAGAATACAAGAGAATAGTGCTATAAAGACAGCATTGCCATTGCTCACAATGAGTTACATTGCTCTTGTTACTTTTTAATTGCTAATAAGGAGTTATATCCTCTGTCAATTGGCTTTAGTTCTTTGTGTTTGTATTTGTGTGTGTGTGTGTGTGTGTGTGTGTGTGTGTGTGTGTGTGTTCATGTGGAGGATTACAAGCATGTGCATGCTATGACACATGTGTGGAGGTCAGGTTCTCATCTTTCTACATTGTTTGAGACAATGTCCCTTTAATTCTGAGGTAGTCAAGCCATCTGGCCCACAAGTTACTGGAGAGTCTACTGTATTCACCTCTGTGTTACACAGTTCCCACGCTGAAAGCTGAAGGTTAAAGGAAAAAGTACTCCTCTGAGTGAAATTTCTCAGCTCTACTGGAACTGATATTTGGACAAAATAATCCTTTCTGTGGGAGTGCTTAGAAGCAATCATTTCTTTGCTTTGTAAATATTGATGCTGAGCTCTCTCTCTCTCTCTCTCTCTCTCTCTCTCTCTCTCTCTCTCTCTCTCTCTCATACACGCACACACCCACACACACACACACACACACACACACACACACACACACACACACGTCAGTTATGACAACCAATTAAAACCATCTCAGATACCATTAAACATCCTTTTATAGATGATAACCTCTTCATTGAGATCTACTGCTTTATGAGGTTTCTGCTGTTAGGGGCTCTCACTGACAGCAATACCAGTTAGAAGGTTTTCTTTTATTTTTGTTTTTTTTTTTTAACTTAGAATAGGCTTCAAGTTTATGACAAGTGGATCAAGTATAGTGTATTCAGCAAATTCAGAGTAAAATACCCATAAAATGCCTTGAATATAGGCTACCCTGAAGAATAAGAGGAAATACATTATTTTGGAAAGCTTGTATGATTCATATTGGTATCCAAGAGACTATGTAAGTCACACAGACAATAGAAAAAAGGGAAGAGCACAGAAACAGTGATAAATCCAATGGTTTCTCTACTCTTCCAAATTGCAAATCTTCTAGGATTTCTCTAAAAAGGCAAACCAGCCATCTGGAGAGCTCATCTACCTGGCACTTGTGCTGAGTCCTCAAGTGGAACGGAAGGGCCATGGAGAGACTGGCTCTCTACGGGGGGTCTGGAAAGTGAAAAATCACTTCCAGTTAATGTAGAGCCTCATTCCTCTAGAACACACAACCAAGAGGCTGAAATCTTGGAATGGATTCCCATACTTAGAGCCTGATTCCTTCTCATCTTCTGATTTCATTGAGTCATGGAAAAGGATGCTACTGAGTCACCCTGAACCCATGCAGGATGCAGTCAGCAGTCTTTAATGTACTATAACCTTTGCTTGAACTATTTTCATACACCTTTGGAAGAAAAGCAGTCATACTGAGTAGCAACAGTCTTGGTGGTGCCTTTGATAAACCACCATTAAATCACAGGCAGTAGTTTGCCAAGGGAAGCCTGATTTGCCGTGCTTCCTCATTCACCTTTCTGCCCATGTAACTGATATTCTGATAGTTGAATTCCTGACCCAGGGCACATACAGCTCTAGTGGAGGCAAATAGAAAAGACACTCTGGAGATTAATAGCTGACAATATTCCTTTACTCTAAATCCCATGTTACTGCCTCTTCATGTTGCTTTAGGATACAGTGAAATGACAGATAACTCATCTAGCACAGAGTATATCATATATCATAAGTCCTGGGCCTTTTCTCATTCACTAGATCAGTGGTCAGTTCTAAACTAGGAAGCAGTCTACTCCTAAAGGACTTTTGGCATTGTACTAAATAATTTTAGTTAAAATTCAGGAAAAAATTGAGTATCTGCTGTAAGTGATGAAATTTTGCTCTATGCATGTATAATGTGTATTCTCCCACATGTATAGTGTGTATGTGTGTGTGTGTGTGTGTGTGTGTGTGTGTGTGTGTGTGTAGTTTGAGTTTTAAAATATATCTTTAAGATTCATTTATTTTATTTTGTATGTGTGAGTGTTTTGCTTGCATGTAAGTATGTGCACCACATGTATGCCTGGTACCAGTGGAAGTCAGAAGAGGGCATCAAATTTAATGAAATTGGATGGCAGGGTCCTATGCTGTTCCTTTTGGTGGTGGCAGGGGGGGGGAGGGAGAGAAACAGAGTCAAAAACACAGACTCTGGGAGGATGTTGAAACAACAAGCTCAGTTTATTTAGGAAGAGGCAAGCCTTATATACCTGCCTCTTACTGATTGAACCAGAAAGTCATGGTACAAGGAGAGGAAAGCAGTATCTATATTGTGCCTGGCCTATGCTAATCTTCTTGATGCTAATGCTCTAACCATAGTCTTATTAATTTTTTTTACAGAATTTATTTTCATTTTTAAGAAGATGAAACTATGGCTTAAATAACTTGGTTAGGGTTGTTTGGCCAGTAGGTTGGATTTGGTTCAGTTAAAAGCCAAGTTTTGCTATTCCTAAAGAAAATGTCTATAAGAAGCCATGTTGCTAAGATTGGGAACAAATTCTTAACCATGTTTATATTCTAAATTTAATTGTGCTAACCCCCAAACATAATGAATTCCTAACCACAAAGTGTGAATTTATTGGGAAATTAGGTCACTGCAGATGTAATTAGAGCTCTTACTGCACTGATTGGTGCCCAATGAGATGAAGACTACCTAGAAAAGGAGGTCATGTGATAAAGTGGGAAGAGCTTAGAGTAATACCTCTCCATCCAAGGAATGTCACAGATGGCATCAAGCAACAGAAGCACAGAGATGCAAAGGAGATCTCTCCCTTATAGCACCCTGGTCCTGCAGGCACCTGATTGCATCTTCCAGTATCCAGAAAGATATTTCCATTGTTTTTGTCCATGGATTTGCTGCACTCCCATGGATCCTTAGGAAGTAACTAAGGCTTATCTATGTAAAAGATAGCCTCACATGATGAACCAGAATAAACTATTCTGGGAAGAATAGTCTTTGTGGCTGGGAGATAGGGCTAGGGGCTAAAACAAACATTGGAAAGAATATTCTGTGGTGGTGTTATTGAGCAACTTAAATCATTCCCAAGGGTCCCACCTAAGCCACATCCCATGATGTTGAGATCCCAAAAGCTTGAAAGGGGGATGATTCCAGGGCTCGAAAACTACATTTGGAGAGAACTCTGGATAGTGTTGACAGTATAACCTGAATTTTATAACAACTCCCCACCACTCACCAACAGCAGCAGCCACCAATTAGCAAAAGATCTTCTAAAATACTGTTTGGTCTTAAAGCAATGATCTACTCCCTTCAAGTAGTACTTTTCCTTGAAATGCATTAGTTACTTTGTTTCTGTCTTGGCCCCTTTTAGCCAGTGGGGAAATGAATATTTGAGACACAAATGCCTGCTTGGACTAAGATGGAGTGACTGAAACTCAATGAATTCCCCAACACTGCCCCCAAACCTCACTTCTTAGAATAAAGAGGTATTAAATTACTATGATAGTGAAAGCCAACAAGGCTACACAAGATGCCTACAGAAAAGTCATCTTTTTCCTGTGATGTGGACGCTCAGGTTAGGAATGGTTACTATCTTTATTGTTGAAAGAGTCTGCTTCTTTTTCTGATTATTCCACAATATTAGATATTGAATTACCATTTTCAGAAAGTTGCATGTGGTGAGTATCTGACAATATAGAAGTCTCAAATGGTGAAGAGGTTTTCCCATGGCTAGTGGAGGGACAGAGACAGGTTCAAACCTCACTAGTGTTATAACATTCCAAGTCCTTCCACTGCCTGCTTTGCCTTTCTAAGGTGGAACAAGGATTCCTCAAATGGGGGTTGGAGGGGCAGAATTCATTAACATCAGCTACATCATGTGTTCTTCCAAGCTCTGATAGATTTGCTCCATGGAGCCATTAAAAAAAGCACTGACCCAAGGGTTGTAAATTACCATTTTCCTCACGCACAGCTGCAACCAGCTTTTTTTTTTTTCATTGTGGTATATACTGTTTATTGTCATAAAAACCACTTTTATAAAACTGAGGAATTATCCTACTCTTGCCAGTTTGCTAAGGATTTTTTCATTGGTTACCATAGAAATTTAAATGCCTTTTATACTTATAATCTATAAACTGATCTGTGTTTTTAATTAATGTTAATCAATAAATCATACTGCTTTTTTTACAATTATGTATTTTCCTTCTGATTCTCTTACAATGTAATTTTGTTGGGAGATACTTTTATCGTTTGGTGTCTGCTTGGTAGACTTTCTCATATTTCCAGCTTTTTAATGCCAGGGTAATACCTTTCTTAAAATAAGCATCAGTTTTCTGGGCATTTATACTCTAACACTCCTGGTTTTCCATCCTTGACTCCATTAATAGAATTCTCTTTAATTCCTTTTCACTTTTAATGGCTTTGACAGGGACTAATTTTCAGGCACAATTGCTAATTTTACAGTGGCTTTCTGCTTTGTCAGCATGAGGCTGACTAAGGAGTTATTAATAGAAGAATGGGATTCCCTTTTCATCCCTTTGCTCTTGACTGTAGCAGGAGGTGGGACAAAAATCCATTATTTAATAACATTTGTTCTTCCTGAAAGGTCATCACTCCAGCCCTTCAGTTTCTCCTAAACTGTAGCAGTATCAGCAGCGACACAACCACTTTCTCTTCCTGAAAGCCTCCTGGCTTCATTCCAGATCACACAGTTGCTATAAGAATGCCTTTGAGTTCACCTTGGAAATCGAGTTCAAGATGGGAATTTTGTCAGTATTCCTTTGCATTTTCCAAATAGTATTTCCTCAATGTAAGAATTTGTAAGTACCTCAGGGACTTGCCTTACAATGCTCAGAATAATTGTCAAATGTGGGAAGTATTAACTAGAAGTTGAATGTGGCTGAGAGGGTGGTCAACAAGAATTTAAGTAAAAGATTAATTTATTGTTCACATAAAATATGTGTTAAAATAGATATTTGGGATTTGTATCATTGTCACCAGGGAACCCAGACTCTTGTTGTCCTGCAGTTTTATGGCTACTAACGTGCAACTTCCATGGCTGCTGTATGGTTTAAAACATGCATGATTTTGAGAAAGAATCAACAAACCCAGTCACGAAGCAAAAGGAAATGTCATTTCTCAGTCCATCTCCAACAGAGCTTTCCCAGAAGTTGCCCAGTAACATGTTTCTGACCACAAACATCAAGGGAGGTTAGTAAATATAGTCTATTCTGCTGCTGCTGAAACTAATTCTATCATTCAGGAGAAAGGGTAGGAAAACATGACAGAGGCAAATGACATGTGTATTAAATGCAGCAAAGAGGACTATTGCATAAGGAAAGTCAATAATCATTAATGAGCTATTTTGGAGATCAGGTAAAGAAAAACTGACTTATCCCTATAAAGAATAAAAGCTTATACAACATTTATTCCTATTGTCTTCTTAGCCTGGAATACTTTCTCCTTCCTTGCTTACTGGCAAAACTTCTATAAATTATTTATTCTTCTCAAATATCACCTGATATCTGCTGCTTCCCTGTCTCTTGGCTCCCAGATCTTATGGATAATTTGTTAATTCTTCTGCTCTGTTACAATTTGTATTTTACTTTTGAGAGAAATTCTTACTGTATAGCCCAACCTGGACCTAAGTTGGAGACTGATCCTCACTCAGTCTCCAACGTGGAAGAAATGATGGTGAAAGATGCTATACTCAGTCCTGTAGCACTCTATTCTTGCCTTAATATGCCACTTCTCCTTCTGGGTGGGGCTAGACAGGGGCCAGCTTCATTTCTCAGGTCTGAGACTTTGGATAGATTCATTCATCTTTTGAGTTGCAACTTCCAACCTCCAGTAGAAGGAATACTATATCCCTAATCTTGGACATCTGAAAACTAAATCAGATGATGTGTATAGCGCATGGTTTCAGAGAATCTTTAGAAATATGATAGTCTATCTCTTTATGCTTCATCCTCTATATGTCTGCTATAACTTGTAGAAGAAAAAAATCTTATTTAAGCTAGATATATGTCCTTTTGGTTTAGGCCATATTCTGCTAAAATTTAACATACTATAATGATTATAAAGTCTGTTGAGATAAGTCATTTCTGTATCTTTCCTTAAAATTCTAAATGAAAGTGTAGTTCATCCAAAGGACAAAGAAAATTCAATAGTAGTGAGAAGAATGATACGATATGAAAAGACTATCATTGAGGACTGATACATGCAAACTAGATTAAGCTTCAATGATGACTTCTATAAATTTGTCTTAAAGACAAACTATAAAAATGAGATAATATGAAAGCGACAATAAATTAACTATAATAAATAGATGTAAAATGCTCAGATCATATAAACAAAACAAAAATATAGAGAGATACTGGAGAGATAGCTCAGTTGGTAAAGTGTTTATTGAACAAGCATGAGGACCTGAGATCATATCCCAAAACATGCCCATGTAAAAACCAGGCATAGTGGTACATACCTGTAATCCCAGTATCAAGGAGGTTGAGACAGAAAATTCTGGGGTTCACTGGCTGGCCAGTTTGTCAAATTGGTGTGTTCTGGGCACAGGAGGGTCCTGTCTCAAAAGATAATGTAGATGGGGATTTAAGAAGATACCAGATGTCAATATCTAGATTCCCCACATATGTGCACAAAAGTGTGTGAATACCCCACACATACAAACACACAGACAGATGAAAAATAGATAAACATGGAGGCACAAGACAGTCCTCATTTATTACAGCTTTAACAGCCTATATCTGTGGTTAAGATGCTGCATTATGAAATAGCAATGTGAGGATCCTATTTTTCACTATAAACATAGCTAGACATGACTGGAACTCAAGGCAAACCATACATTTGGTGATCACTGTAATGACATTCAAATCATTAAAATACATATGGAGCAAACCTGATAGAATTTGGCTAAATAATCTTAAATTTGTATGCAAAGAAACCTCAAATAGCATGTAATTTGACATAAAGTATAGATGTAACTAAAACTAGAGAAATATTCATACAAATAGATAAAAATGACCTAAATTAAATTGTATATCTTCTGTTAGTACAAACTTTACTTTCGTTTTTTATTAAGAAATTTTTTATTCATCTTATAAACCAACCGCAGATCCTCCTCTCTTCCCTCCCTCTGCTCTCCCCAACCCACTCCACATTCCCTTCTCTGAAAAGGTAAGGCCTCCCAAGGGGAGTCAGCAGAGCCTGGTACATTCAGTTGAGGCAGGTCTAAAGCCCCTCCTCCCACATCAAGGCTGTACAAGGTGTCCCACCATAGGTAATAGGCTCCAAAATGCCAGCACATGCACCAGGGATGGATTCTGATCCTACTGCCAGGGGGCCTGCTAATCAAATCAAGCTGTACAACTGTCTTGCTTATGCAGAGGGCCTAGTCCAGTCCCACGGAGGCTCCACAGCTGTTGGTCTAAAGTTCATGAGTTCCCACTAGCTTGGTTTGGTTGTCTCTATAGGTTTCCCCATCATGGTCTTGATGCCCCTTGCTCACAGAATCCCTCTTCTCTCTCTTTGACTGAACTTCTGGAGCTCAGGCTGGTGCTTGGCTGTGGGTGTCTGCATCTTCTTCCTCAGTTACTGGATGAGGGCTCTAGGATGACAGTTATAGTATCCACCAATCTGATTGCTGGGATAAGCCAGCTCAGGCACCCTCTTCACTACTGCTAGTAGTTTAAGTTGAGTTCACCCTTGTGGATTCAGGGAAACTTCCTTAGCACCAGGTTTCTTCCTATCCCCATGATGTCTTCCTCTATCAAGATATCTCCTTCATTGCTCTCCCACTTTGTCCTTGTTCCAGCTTGACCATCCCATTCCTTTATGTTCTCATCCCCCATCTCCTACCCTCTAGTGCCCTCCAACTCACCCTTAGTTTACACATGGAGATATCATCTATTTCTCCTTCCCAGGGAAATCCATGTATCCCTCTTAGGGTCCTTTTTATTATCCTTTGCTTTACATCTAGTATCCACTTATGAGTGAGTACATACCATGTTTGTCTTTCTGAGTCTGGGTCACCTCACTCAGAATGATATTTTCTAGTTCCATCCATTTGCCTGCAAATTTCAGGATGCCATTGTTTTTTACTGCTGAGTAGTGTTCCACTGTGTATATGTACCACATTTTCTTAATCCATTCTTCAGTTGAGGGGCATCTAGGTTGTTTCCAGGTTCTGGCTATTATGAAAAATGATGCTATGAACATAGTTGAGCATGTGTCCTTGTGGTATGATTGAGCATTCCATGAGTATATGCCCAAGAGTGGTAAAGCTGGGTCTTGAGGAAGATTGATTCCCAGTTTTCTGAGAAATTGCCATACTGATGTCCAAAGTGGCTGTACAAGTATGCACTCCCACAAACAGTGTAGGAGTGTTCCCCTTGCTCCACATCCTCTCCAGCATAAGCTGTCTTCAGTGTTTTTGATCTTAGCCATTCTGACAGGTGTAAGATGATATCTCAGAGTCATTTTGATTTGTATTTCCCTAATAACTAAGGATGTTGAGCAATTCCTTAAATGTCTTTTGGCCATTTGAGATTCTTCTGTTGAGAATTCTCTATTTAGCTCCATAGCCCATTTTTAGTTGGACTGTTAGGTATTTTGAAATCTAGTTTCTTGAATTCTTTATATAATTTGGAGATCATCCCTCTGTCAGATGTGGGGCTGGTTAAGATCTTTTCCCATCCTGTAGACTGCTGTTTTGTCTTATTTATCATGTCCTTTGCCTTACAGAAGCTTCTTAGTTTCAGGAGGTCCCATTTACTAACTGTTGTTCTCAGTGTCTGTGCTACTGGTATTATATTTAGGAAGTACTCTCTGGTACCAATGCATTCAAGGGTACTTCCTTCTTTTTCTTCTATCAGGTTCAGTGTAGCTGGATTTATATTGAGGTTTTTGATCCACTTGGACTTGAGTTTTGTGCATGGTGATAGATATGGATCTATTTGCAGTATTCTACATGTTGACATCCAGTTGTGCAAGCATCATTTGTTGAAGATGCTTTCTTTTTCCATTGTACAAGACAAAGAATCAATGAAACAAAGAGTTGGTTCTTTGAGAAAATCAACAAGATAAACAAACCCTTATCCAAACTAACCAAAGGCAGAGAGAGAGCATCCAAATTAACAAAATCAGGAAAGAAAAGGGAGACATAACAACAGACAATGAGAGAATCATCAGATAACACGTGAAAAACCTATACTCTACAAACTTGGAAAATCTAAAAGAAATGGATGATTTTCTTGACAGATACCAATACCAAAATTAAATTAAGACCAGATAAACAATTTAATTAGTCCTATAACCCCTAAGGAAATAGAAATAGTCAATAAAAATCTCCCAACCAAAAAAAGCCCAGGGCCAGATGTTTTCAGTACAGAGTTTTAGCAGAATTTCAAAGAAGAACTAATACCAATACTCTTGAAATTGTTCCACACAATAGAAACAGAAAGAACATTGCCAAACTCTTTTTATGAAGCTATAGCAAGGCTGATATCCAAACCACAAAAAGATGCAGCAATGAAAGAGTATTACAGACCAATCTCCCTCATGAACATTGATGTAATACTCAATAAAATACTAGCAAACCGAATCTAAGAACACATCAAAAAAATTATCCACCATGGTCAAGTAGGCTTCATCCCAGAGATGCAAGGATGGTTCAACATATGAAAATCTGTCAATGTAATATACCATATAAACAAATTGAAAGAAAAAAACACACATGTTTATCTCATTAGATGCTGAAAATGCCTTTGACAAAATCCAACACCTCTTCATGGTAATGGTCTTGGAAAGATCAGAAATAAAAGGAAATACCTAAACATAATAAAGGCAATTTATAGCAAGCCAACAGCCAACATCAAATTAAATAGAGATTCAAAGCATTTCCACTAAAATCAGGAACAAGATAAGGCTGTCCACTATCCCCGTATATGTTCAATATAGTTCTTGAAGTTCTAGCTAGAGCAGTAAGAGAACAAAAGGAGATCAAGGGGATACAAATTGGTAATAAAAATAAAGAAGTCAAACTTTTGCTATTTGCAGGCAATATGATCGTATACATAAGTGACCCCAAAAATTCTACCAGGGAACTCCTACATCTGATAAACACCTTCAGTAATGTGGTATGATATAAGATTAAGTAAAAAAAGAAAAATCAGTAGCTCTCCTATATATAAATGATAAAGGGACCAAGAAAGGAATTAGAGAAACATCACCCTTTACAATAGCCACAAATAATATAAAATACATTGGGGTAACTCTAACTAAGCTAGTGAAAGTCCTGTATGACAAGAACTTTAAGTCTCTGGAGAAAGAAGTTGAAGATGATATCAGAAAATGGAAAGATCTTCCATGCTCATCAATAGGTAAGATTAACATAGTAAAAATGGCAATCTTACCAAAAGTAATCTACAGATTCAATGCATTCCCCATCAAAATCCCAAAACAATTGTTCAAAGATCTGGGAAGAACAATACTCAACTTCATATGGAAAAACAAATGTACAACAACAACAAAAAATAAAACCATGATAGCTAGAACAATCCTGTACAATAAAACAACTTCTGGAGGCATCATCATCCCTGGCCTCAAGTTCTGCTATAGAGCTATAGTAATAAAAACAGCTTGGTATTGTCAGAAAATTCTGACATGTGGAACAATGGATAAAGACCCTGACATTAATCCGCACACCTATGAACAGCTGACTTTTGACAAAGAAGCCAAACTTCACTTTCTTTTAAAGGATTACTTGGATGCTTTAAATAACTCTATTTTAGAAAAAAATTAAAAGCGCTATAAAACTCAAAAAAAAAAACCATTACCGTATACTACATTTTCATGAAATGCAGCAATACCAAATACAAATATCAGAATAGACATCAAAAGTACACTAAAAGTGTACATGGCCTCTTAATTTGTACTTAAAAAAGAGGCTCTGTAGAAGTATCAGGAAAATTACAAGATGAAAACACTGATAAAGAAGTCACTTTAACTTTGCCAAGGATATACCAATAAAGAAATTCAAAAGATTCTAGTAAATTAAAATATTTAAGTATTAATTATATGCTCATATGCTTAATTAAATGGCATAATTTCTGAATAAAGCTAAGAAGAGTACCCTTGAAAAAATTATTCAGCGATTAATTTGCTTATAATATAAGTGGGAAAAAACAGAAATTGTAATTAGAAATAAAATAAAGACAAATATCCTAAAATTATAGGAGGAATTACTTTAAATAACATTTGTAAAATGTTACAATAATAATTTATTAAGTTGACTATATTATAAATTATGTTCTTAAATGTAGATCAAGAAAATTGTGGGTTTTATCTTGAAAATCTGGAGTAATAGAATCTGTCAATATTTGTAAAACATTTAACAAAACTAAATCATATATTAGAAATGTATTTGTACCATGTATTACATTCTCCCACCACTCCTCTCGTTACTCCCCAACCCTCACCCAATTTGAATCGACTCTCTTTCTGTCTCTCACTAGAAAAGAACAGATTTCTAAGAGACAACAACAAAACATAACAAAATACAATATAAAACCAAAACCATCACATCACAATTGGACAAGAAAAACTGTCATCAGGATATATTGTATGAGAAAAGAATTTATTTTCAATAAAAAGGGAAGGGGGGAAGTAATAACCCATGCATGACCAATAAAAATGTGTTTGTAAATATGAAACTGAGCTTATGAGACTATAAGTAAAATCCTTTATAATGAAATACAGAGGGTAAATGTAAATTCAGACAGGGATGCAAATACTGTGAAAGATTGCTCCCTCCTGCATATGCAGAGACACTACAACCCACAGTCTTCCCAAGTGGGATACAAGATCTAGAGACAGCAAAGTAGAAAGTGGAAATAAAGACCCCCCAAAATAGCTGAGACCTCCAAGCACTATGCCATTAATAAAAATGTAACATAAAAAAGAAAAAGGAAGATAGATTGAGGAAGAGAGGGAAGGAAGGGGAAGAGGAAAAGGAAATACAGAAAGGAGGGAAGTAGGAAAGTGGGGTGGAAGAGAAAAGAGAAGATAAAGAAGAGTAGCAGGGAAGAAGGAAGAGGGAAAAAGAGAGGGACCAGAGGTGAGATGAATGGAGGTGTCACACCCGCAAGTTAACTCTTTCCTAGCCATGAGCAAAATTGAAAGAAGAAAAATATTTCCCAAATTGCCTATATCAACATAATGCTACCATAATTTCAACCTAAAAACTTAATACATTGCTGTTCTGAATTAAGAGACATTTTAGGCATTTAAAACTCATCAATCACAGTTATTCCTTAGAAGTTACAGAAAATATAAATTCACAATAAAAATTTAGAAGTAACATGAACCAGTGAATCCCAAATAAAACTCAGCATGAGTAAGTGTACACAGAAAACATATAGCAAGACAGTCCCCAAAGACTTTGCATGTAAGTGTTTTCAATGTACATATATGCTTATGTTTTCAATATAATCAAAAAGAAAACATCTTCATGTGAATTTAAAAGAATCATTTAATGATTTAATCTTGGGGAACATTTCAGTCAGTAAAGTGCTTGCCTTTTGTGCATGAGATCCTGAATTTGATCCTCAAAACTAACATTAAAAAAAAAAAAGCCAAGTTGGACATTGTGCCACACACCTGTTATTCCAGTACTGGGATGCTGGAGACAGATTCCTGTGGCTCTTCCACCAGTTAACCTAGCCTACTCTTTGAGCTCCAGGCTAAGTGAATGGCCCTTCCTCCCAAAATATTGATAGTGACTGAATAACAACAACTGAGGTTGTCCTCTGACCTATACACTTACTTATACACACATATGCACATGCACCTGCACACACATTCATCTGCACATGTGCCCCAAAACTTACATGTACACACACAAAATATTAAAAGCAAAATATGCCAGATGGCGGTGGTACATGTCTTTAATCCCAGCATTTGGGAGGCAGGGGCAGGCAGATATCTCTGAGCTAGAGGACAGCCTAGTTTACAGAGCAAGTTACAGGGGAACCAAAGCTACACACAAAAACCCTGTCTCCAAAAACCAAAAGGAAAAGCAAAATAAACAAAAAAATATTAAATGAAATGAGAAGTTGGAATAATGAAAACTATCCTAAATGTTTAAATGTTGGCTATGGAACTCCTGAAATTAGAAACTTAAAGAAATGACACAGAATCAAATATATCAGTTCAAGAGCTACTGTAGGTCTTTTAGAAGCATCAGATGAAATGTCTGATGACAAAATACAATTAAGGAATGGACACTATAAAAATTTATAAAGCATGGAGAATAAAAAGCCATAAAATATTTGGAATTTCAGTGTATACTAGTTCAGTGGAATTATATCATCAGGATTATACAATTGTTCATGATTGTCTATTCAAATAGACAATAGTTATAACTAAAATAAGAAAAACTATATACAAAAGTACAATAACTATATATAATATATACAAGTAATAAATACCTAAACAATGTCTAGTCCATTTGTATTTGACAAATTCAGAGAAAATAATTCCATTATCTATCCTATTTTGGAAAGTCCAAAATGTATCTAATTCATTTTCTATCCTAATTAATCTTCAACTATAACTAACTAATCATCAACTCCCTCAGAGATCCAAGAAGGAAAATAATATTAGCTAATAAAAAATAAAAACAGGAAGTACATGTAAGCAACTTCCAAAAAAATTGTGAGTTGGCAGAAACAGCCAGCTGCCTGGACAGTCACCTGAGGTCTCTCCACAGGGGGCATCATCTTCAGCCTATAGGCTTAGCGTATCTGACAGACTCATTTGTGAAGTAGGATGTACACAAGGTCAATAGTTCGACCTCACATTGGGTGAGAGCAGTCCATGTACCAGAAACACCTGAATTCCACTAGTGTCGTGTCATGATTCAGGATTTTAAATTCTAGAAATTGTTGATGTTTTTCTTTAATTCAGCTGTCCATTCTTCTTGGCTGTGTATATGTCTATTCAATTGATCAAGTTCTACAAATAAATCTACACTCAGACCTATCCCAGAAATAGCAAAAATAGAAGAACAAGAACAAAGACAAGAGTGAATCCACCCAAATGGAGACAATTGGAAGAGTGCAGAACTCCATATCTACAACAGAAGCTAGGACTGGGAAAACATATTTAGAGTACTAGTGAGTTAATGAGTTAGTGGGAGTTACAACCCATTGACACTCGCTATCAAGATCGGGGGCAAATAAGATTGAAATAAAACTAAGTAATTTTACTACTAAGATGCCCTCAGGAAAATGATCTATAAAAGATGTGTTCCAGGAAAATTCAAAGGAAGAATGGTCTCACAAATGAGAAAACTTAGAGTAAGAAGAAAGACTGATTAAAGAACCAAAGAGCTAGATAATAAAACATGGACTCCATAAAACATCGGTAATAGTATTCAAATACAGATATAAAATAAAACAAATTAAAACTTCAATTTTAATTTGACACTGTTCTAGCTAATTTTTGTTGCCATGATAAACACCATGATCAAAAGCATCTTGGGCAAGAGAGAGTTTTTTCACACTGTAGTTCCACATCACAGCCCATCATTAAGAAGTCTAGGAGCTTAAGACAGGAAAATGGAAACAGGAACTAAAGCAGAGGCCATTGTAGCTAGAGTTTTTCTACCTGGCCCACAGTCAGGACAAATCTCTCTCACCCGCCAGTCCCACAGCCACTCAGACCCAACCAAGTAAACACACAGAGACTAATATTGTTTACAAACTGCATGACTGTGCCAGGCTTCTTGCTAACTGTTCTTATATCTTAAATTAATCCATTTCTATAAATCTGTAAGTTGCCATTTGGCTCATGGCTTACTGGTATCTTAACACGTTGCTTCTCATCACGGCGGCTGGCAGTGTCTGTCTACCTCAGCCTTCTACTTCCCAGAATTCTCTTCTCTGCTTGTCCTGTCTATACTTCCTGCCTGGCTACTGGCCAATCAGCATTTTATTTATACAGAGCAATATCCACAGCAGGCCATGGAAAATGTTCCCTACTGGCTTGTTCCTTATGGCTTGCTTAGTCTCCTTTCTTCTAGAATGTAGGTCCACCTGCCCAGGGGTGGCACTGTCCATAGTGGACTGGGCCCTACCATTTCAATCACTAATTAGGAAAATGTCCCACAGAGTTTCCTACAGGACTGTCTAATGGAAGCTATCCTCAACTGAGGTTCCTTCTTCCCTGTGACTCTAGTATTTTTTAGTTGACAAAATATAAGCAGAACAGATAATAAGCAACCCTTATAATAGAAACCATGAATCATTTCAACATCAGTAGAGAAGAAAATTGTTTGAGAAAAGGAAAATTTCATCTAAAAGAAATCAAGAAATGAAGTCAAACAGTTGCATGCAATTAATTTTAAGTGGACAAAAATGCTAAAGATAGAAAACAGCCATAAGTGTAACACACACAAATGAATATTTCATCAGAAAAAGCAGAATTTTATGGATTGAATTATTTAATACTTGTCATCTAAACGTGATACAAGTAAACCATGAAGACACTGAAGGTTGAAATAAATGGAAAGAAACAAATTTGGACAAAGTAGCAGCCTACAAAATGGGAAAAGATTTATACCAACTACACATCTGAAAGAGGGATAATATCTAAAACGTATAAAGAACTCAAAAATCTAGATATCAAGAAAACAACCCAATTAAAGTGGGGTACAGATCTAAATGGAGAATTCTCAAAAGAGGAAACTCAAACAGCTGAGAAACACCTAAAGAAATGTTCAACGTCCTTAGACATCAGGGAAATACAAAACAAAACTACCTTGAGATTTCATCTTACACCCATCAGAGTGGTTAAGATCTATAAAACATGTGACAGCTTATGCTGGTGAGAATGTAGAGTATGGGGAACACTTATTCATAGCTGGTGAGACTGCAAATTTGTACAGCCACTGTAGAAATCACTGTGGTAGGTCTTCTACCTCAGTGGAAATCAATCTACTCCAAGATCTAGTTACATCACTCTTGGGCATGTATGCAAAGGACAATTCATCATACAACAGAGACAGTTGCTCAACCAAGTCCATTGCTGTTCTATTCATAATAGCCATAAATTGGAATCAATCTAGATGCTAGCAAATAAAAACACCAGTACCAGGAATGGCTTACCTCTTTTTAAGTTGTTGACCAAAAGAGAGACCTCCTCTCACCCCAGGAATTACAATCTTTTGCCAATTCTCTTGGATGTTTTCCGTGAACTTCCAGTAAGACCCCCATTGCTGAAGATGTCACATAGTTG
Source organism: Peromyscus eremicus (assembly GCF_949786415.1). Taxonomy (NCBI): domain Eukaryota; kingdom Metazoa; phylum Chordata; class Mammalia; order Rodentia; family Cricetidae; genus Peromyscus; species Peromyscus eremicus. Next base: position 111,311,591 of record NC_081417.1, on the reverse strand, counting down.
AGTCACATAATATAGAGAAATCAAGCTGGTACTCACCTGGAAACTGCGTCCTTACTGGCTAGCTTTCATGGTGGTAAAAGATACTGTGCACACTACCAAAAAGAAAAGTAATCATCAGTTTTATCCAGCTGTAAATTCTATACAATATAATGGTAGCACTGAAAAGATAAGCCCACTGGGACAATAGTGACACAAATATTATGGGAGTGTGTAAGTTAGGGTTTCTATTGCTGCAATAAAACACCGTGACCAAAAAGCAAGTTGTGGAGTAAAGGGTTTATTTGGCTTACAGTTTCATATCACTATTCTTCATCGAAGGAAGTCAGCACAGGAACTCAAACAGGACAGGAACCCGGAGGTAGGAGCTAATACAGAGGCCATGGATAGGTGCTGCTTATGGGCTTGCTCCCATGGCTTTTTTCAGTATGCTTTCTTATAGAACCCAGGACTACCAGCACCACCATGGTCTGGGCCCTCCCTCAACAATCACTAATTAAGAAAATGCCTCACAGCTGGATCTTATGGAGTTATTTTCTCAATTGAGGTTTCAACCTTTCATATGACTCCAGCTTGTATCAAGTTGACATAAAACTAGCCAGGACAAGAACAACCAAATTTCTGACTGAATCTAAAGCTCACTTCATGAAATGAACCTATATTTGTTACTGTTAAAAGAGCTAAGAATCTATGGCTAAATATATTATAAAACCTCTGGGAGAACCCAATGATACTATTCTACTAAATGGATATGGTATTAAAATGACTTCTAATGATTTGTTACTATATTCATAAGTCAGAGAATCTTAACTCTCATCAGAGAAGCATCTTCTTGTAGCAGATGGCAATTAACAGAAAGGCCCTCTAATCGCCACTGTGTAAAAAAATAAGGGATTGTGGAGAGCTCAGACCAGAAGTGGACACACACAGTATAACCCTGTTCTCAAAGCTGAGAGCTCTTCAAAGACAGGGTAGAAAGATTTAAGAACCAGAGAGAGTGAATAATCTCCAGGAACCCGTGTTTTCCAGATGCAACATGCAGTTGCAACTATGAACTCATAGTAATTTTGACAGCATGCATGAGACCCGTGTAAGCTCACACCAAATAAAATCCCAGCATAGAGGGAGAGGTGAGGATGAAATTCCACCACTAGCATAGGAACTATTTGTACTTGATAACTGCTTGTGGAGGGAGTGTCAATTTTGTTTAATGATATAATTCCTCCAGGTCAGCCACATATTGCTCTTAAGAGTAACCTGGAAACATAATTTGAGAAAAGAGGTGGATAAGGAAGAAGAGAAAGAGGAGGACTCTTCAAAGTTAGATTGGAAGGGATGGGGCATAGAGAGGGTTGTTACAGTAGGAATTCAGTAAGGTAAATAAGTTCAAAAGACACTACATAAAATTCTCCAAGAATTAATAGAAACAATGTTTTAAACACTCAAGGACAAATTATATACTAGATATGATACATGTGAAAATTTTCCACTTCTTTAAAGATAAAAAGAAAAAAAATGCATCAAGGCCTGGTGATGTGGGCCTATAATCCTACCTATTCCACAGGCTACACTGGGAGCATAATAGTTCACTGCAAGTTTGGACAACTTATTAAGCTCCTATTTCAAAATATAAAGTATAAAGAGGTCTGCAGATGCATCTCAGTGGCAGAGTGCCACACTAGTGTGCAGGAGGTCCTAGGTTCAATCAGCTAAAAGTGAAGTTCTTCCTTAATTCTTTAGATGGACCCCTTTTATTTACATGTGACAATTACATGGACATGAAATTATATTTCAAAGAAACTTCTCAAGAAAACTAACACTTGTTTTTATAACTGTAGAATGCCAAGTGCCTGTTATTTTACTATGTGTCCTTATTTTTCTTGCTTGATTTTTTCTTAATAAGTCTCATATCTTTTCTTTCTTGAAGAAATGACTTGTTGCAAGATCTGTACAAAGGAAACCCAAGATAAATCTAGAATATTTTGTGTCAGACACTAACAATTTAAAATCATCAATAAGTGAAAGTCAAGGCTTAATTTTTTCTTATTCTGTATAGTCTGCCTATGCAAGGAAAAGTATTAAAATCTGGAAAGCCATGTTTAACCCTGTCATTAAACATACCACTTGTCCATCAATGTTCCTATGTAAAGTGAGTACTACACTGAGTTGCTTGACAAGAACTTCAAAACAGTTTAAAAATTCAGAAAGCATTTACACAAAATAATACTGTTAATTAATAATACACACTATCCCTTCCCAGGAGAAGATGAAATAACTTCCCAAATAAAAAGTAAACCAAAAGTACCTTGTGGGTTAATACATCCTAATGAGTTTACAATTTAAAACCTTATCCCTCCAGAAACTATTCTTCAATTCATTTACTTTAACTAATTATTCCAGAATACCACTTCTTAGGGGAAATATAGCCCTAAAATTAACACTTATAACACTCAAACCCTATTTTTTTCAATACCAAAATGGGAGCTACTGTTACAGGGGCTATAAGATAAGACTAGAAAGGACAGAGGCCTTGTAGCTTCTCTCCTTGGAGTCGTGAAGCCCTTATGCATTTATTTCTTCTTTCATCCTCTGTAGGGATACTTAATCAGAATGTTAAATACCTATTCTTTCTTAAAAATTTACTGTATTATTTTTATAACAGGGTAAAGGACATGTTTTCTTCATTGTAACCTGAAAAAATTAAAGGATTGATGATTCTGCACATTGCTGAATCACCATCTCAAACATCTGTTCACTTTCATCTCTGAATAGCAATGCCTGATTACTGTTATGGCAAATGTAAATTTCTGTTTACTGAGTGATCACTATTATGCCTAGTATTTTATTGAACAAGTATGATACATTAGTTACCACTAACACACACTTTAACTTCTTTTAACAACAGCTATGGTTTGGATATAATTTGAAGTCTGGTATAAGATGAGAATGTAAGCAAAAATATAATCCTTAGAATGCATTATGTACTTTTCATAGGACTTCAGTAAGCTCTCATGGGAGCAGATTAAGGAGTCACATTGGTGATCATCACTCCAATTCTCATCTCACCACATTACCTCCCTCTGAACTCACTCCTGCCATGTGACATCATTCATCATGATGTCCTCACTAGAGTCCAGTTGATGCTGGCATCACACCACTGAGCCTCCAAAACTGTGAGATTAACAAGCTTTTTTAATTTATTCATTATCTATCATATGTACTTTTTATAGTAGCAGAATAGAGACTAATATACATTCTACGTTTTCAAGATAAGAATGTTGTAGTGAAATGAAATTTAATTTTTCCATCATCTATGAGTTAGCTGACTGGAAGACATTGGGGTTTAGGCTGGAGTTTTTACTTAGTGTAAAGTGTATACTTGGTGGGCACGAGAGCTGAATCCAATCCTCACACCAAAGCATAATATGCCAGCAATGAAAATCCTATCTAACTCCAAAGTCTGTTCTTTCTCCATGGCCCCAGGCTGGTACATAAAACAGTAGAGCTTGTTCTTGTTCATGGAAATGGAAGACTCCTCACCATCGATCCTCTGAAGCCTTAATCTGTGTGCTTGCTCCTGCTCCAGGATCTCAGGAGAAGGTGCTGGGTCTTAGCCGCTGATAATGACATCCACTTCAAAGCGCTCAAACTGAGCATTTGATCTCCTGCCTGACTGCTTTCCTGAGGAACACCAGAGAATAAAAGTAGAAAAGCAGGAATGATTTAGTCATAGTTGTTAAACATTTGCGGTACCAGTCAGAAAAGATGTTGACCTTAAAATTAAGAATTAGAACCACACATTCCATGAAAGAAATCAGTTCAATAAGAACAAAACCAGCAGTAGTGGAGAGGCTTCTGGTTGCCACAGAAGACAAGAGGCATATGTAGCTGCTAAATGATGTGTTTCATCTGGCATTCCAAGTAAGGGGCCACTCCAGGGTGGTGTGGTTTTGTCCGCCCATATGGTTCTCATGAGAGAGTGGAGCAGTCAAACAACTTGTGTAGTTTCCAAAACATAAGAAACAGTCAGTGGGTTGGGAGGAGCAGAACAGGTAGACAGCCTACGGCTACTGCTGTGTTCTGTTGGCTTCAGCAGTATGTGACTAGAGGTCAAGTCAGATAACCGGCAGAACTTAGCAGTTGCTCTTGACAAGCTTGCCTTTGAGATACTTTCTTTAATATATTACAGTAAAACACACATAACATTATTTCAACCATTTTCAATACCATTATGTATATTATTAATGCTATGAAGCTATTGCTATAATCTAGTTCTAGAACTTTCTCTGTCTCCCAAATGTAATTCCTCTTCACCCAGCCCAATGACAATTAATCTGCTGGGTGTCTTGATGGACTTGCCTATCCTAGACATTGCATCTAAACACAACATAGCATGTCTTCTTGCATGACTGACATTTTTGAAGTTTAATCAAGGGAGATGTTATTCAACTAAATTATCTTTGGTGGCCCCTACTTAAATTTGGTGTTGGGACCAAATAAAATGTGCCTTAATTACCTGCTTTAGTGGGCTACTAAAAGTTGTCCACAATGCTGGGATAAGGATAGTTCTACTCCTGTACCAGTGTAGCAGAAAGCAGCTCCTTGATATTGAGATGAGGCTAGTTGTGATTTTTTAGGACTGGTTGAGCAGGAGACAGATTCTAAGGAGCCTTTTAAGATAACTCCTCTATTTTGGAATGTACTCTCCATACCTGCACATGTGGCTCAGTCTTCCATTTCTTTGGGTCTTTACATCCACATCCCTCCTACTTCAAATTGTTGGTATAGGTAAGATACTATGCTTCTTATTATTTTCTGTAGACTAACTTTCCTCCTTAGGCAATAGAGGACTTGCTAACTAGCAGTAGCCAATGACAAATCTATAATTGAGGCTGGGTATTTCTTTTGTAAAGAGACTAGACCAGGGTTTTTGTAAACAATCCAGAGTAGCCTGGAACTTGCAACCTTCCAGCTTTAGTCTGTCCACTGATAAGATTGCAAGCCTCTGCCACCAAACTCAGATATGTGTATTACTCTATTAGCAGTTGACCCTGAAATATGAATAAACTCTGATTCACTGGGCATCTCTGGTAACTTTAAGGATCAAGCCCACACCAACTCCACCTTGGAATGCATATTTGGAAAGTTGATCTGCCTTTAACCAAAGCTAAATGCACCTTGGCACCACTGCCAATCTGCAGATTTCTCAAACAAATCTAGACCATATTGTGTAAGACTCTCTATACTGCCTTTGTGCCACTCTCATCTGTGACCCTAGATCTCTTGGCTCCCACTCTTGTTTACATCTAGGTTATTATCTGTATCCATAATGTGCACCGAACTATTTCTTTTCAAGCAGTCATCACAGTTGCTTCTAGAGATATCTGTGATACAATCCCTACATGTCACAATCTCTATCATAGGCAATTCCTCTGTTTTCTGAGGGGCTTGCTGTAATTGATCTTTCTGTATAGTAAGAAATGGCTGTTCGGGATATTTGATCACACTATGTGAAATGACTCTTGTTTAACTCACCTGCCTAAGCCACTTTCTGATTGGTTTAATATCAGACGGTGCCTTAGGCAGGTGAGGTAGCTGATTGGCCAGTAGCTAGACAGGAGAGGATAGGTGGGACTTCCGGGTAGAGAGAGGATCTCTGGGAAAGAGTCTAAGAGGCATGAAATTCATGAGCAAGATGTGGAGGTATTGAACATACAGTATAGAGAAGAGATAACAACTTTATGTCAACCCCCAAGACTACCTCATCATCTCTCAAGTCAGCAATTCAAGGAGAATTTGCAGGTGCTGGGTTTTTAAGTGTCTGTCCTCTGCAGCCTTCTTGAGAACCTAAGAATTTATGAAGTAACTTGTTTGCAACTCTGTAAGAATCATTGACCCCTTTTAGCTTACATGGCTGCATGTCTTATCACCTATGCAATGTATACCTTCTGGGGTGGGGAAACTGTGCTTTGTAGTATATATTTATATGACTTAATACATGATGTGTAATAATTAATAAAATATTTGTTGAGCACTAGTTGGATTACTGTGTTTTATGATATTTTTCTGTCATGCTATTTTATTTCTACTGTTTCCTTTAAGGCCAAATTTCCATACTTATGAGCTAATAAGCTGAACTGAAGTCAATGGAGTTAATCAGTGACTTAGCTTCTGCTTATAGCCATTTATGAGTTTGAGGAAAGCATCTGGTTTGGATTTACAAGTATCTATTGAATGAAACAAAACCACAGGGATTAACCAGAACATTCAAACAAATGTTGAAGCCAATATTGTTCTGCTGCAAAGGGAGGGCCAGCTTAGAAGTCAACATCTATACTAGTCTGACCCATCTGTTGTCTTCTGTTATGTTAAGCTTAGGGACTCTAGTATTACTAACCCATGTTTTTAATGAAGACATTCTAAGAGAATGATAAAAGTCTAACCAATGCAAATTTAATAAGGTAAACTTTGGGATCACTGAGAAGATTAAGTGAAGAGCCAGCAAGATGGCTCAGTAGTTACAAATACTTGCAGCACAAGATGCAAGACTCACAGTAGAAGGACAGAGCCAGCTTATGAAAATTGTCCTCTTACCTCCACATGCATACCCAGGAATGTACGCACCCACACTCACAAACATACATCACATACACACACACACACACACACACACACACACACACACACACACACACACACTAAATAAATAAATAAATAGATAGATAAATAAATAAATAAATAAATAAATAAATAAATAAATAAAATTTAAAAGACTAAGAAGAAAGAATTTGTACAAGTTACTATCCCATTGCTGCAGTTTGTATAGAGGACACAATTGACACTCATCTGTTCTTTCTGTAATCTATTCTTTGACCCTGAAAAGAGCTAAAGAACTCAGGATCACTCAACCCAATGAGTGATGTGTTATCTTTAGTTTATATGGCTAATTTTCTGATCACCTCTATGTAATATACCTTCTGGAATGGGAACAGTGCCTTGATTTGTAATATAATTCAATAATGGAAACCTACCTATTTTCAGCATTGTCTAGCCTTTCAGCTAGGTTTGGTTGTTTGACTGGCTGATATAATTCATTCTGTGGGCCACAGGAATATATCATAAGAACTCAGATGGTTATGGCAAAGTCACTACCTGGAGGGATCAGGGAATTCCTCCAGAGGAAGCCAAATTCCAAGGAACTTTTGGTGTTATTTGGCTTGTTATATATCAGCTGTATTCTGTTATGAAAATCATGTGTGCCTTCATAGTTTTCCCAATTGACTTTTCCCTAAGGAGGGCTAACAGTGTGGACTGATCACTCTCTGTACATACATATTCCAGGACTTTGGAGAACAGCTTCAGGAAAAGCTTTCTCTAGAATCAGATATCTCCCTTAGCCACTTTCAAGGACTAACAGTGATTGATAACAGTTCACATGCTAGTCATCTGACTTAAGGTAAATTCCACAAGGAAACACTGCCTGGGTCAGGTGGACATTAAGTAATAGCTTTATGCAATTTAGCTCAGACCCTCCCTTCTTATATTGGGACTTCCAGGGCACTGGATGGAGAAGAGAAAAGAGAATGGAAGAACTAGATGGGTAAGAACTTGAGAGGAACAAACTGAGATAGGGAAGAACTAGATTGAAGGGCTAGAAGAGAGTACTAGAGGAACAAGATGGAAGATGAGGAAAAGCCAGATGGGGAAAAACAAGATGAGGAAGAACAAGATGAGAGAGAAGGAGATGGGAGAGGAGCTGATATGGGAAAGAACTGCATGAATGAGAACCTAGAAGGGGCAGAACTAGATGAAAGAATTAAGATAGAACTTGGAGGGGACAACAGATAAATATAAAGAGAATTTGGGCAAGAAAGGAGCAAAAAATGAGAGTAGAGTATAAGCTTGTAGAGAGAGAACTGACAGAATAATAAAATGTATGGACTAAGGAATTTCGTGTACATAGGTTTATTTCTTTTCTTCAAAGATTAATTATCAGCTGGTTGTAGATTCTTCCCAGACCCTGGGAAGGGACTATCGAGGGGCTGGACCTTCATAGTCCCTGATAAATTCAAGTCTTGATCCCTACAACATCTGAATGTTTATTGTTTTACCCTAATTCAGTAAGATTTTTGTGGTCACTTATAAGTCATCATTATTAAACATGGAAATTTAAAGAAAAACCCAGTCATTATATGATTTCTGTAGATTCCAAGTTTATTTTCTGTGGTGGCTTGTAAGAAAATGGGCCCTAAAGGGATTGGCACTATTAGGAGGTATGGCCTTTTTGGAGGAAATGTCACTGTGGAGGTGGGCTTTGAGGTGTCATATATGTTCAAGATATTGCCCAATGTCTCCGACCACTTCCTGTTGCCTGTGAGTCAAGATGTAAGAACTCTCAGCTCCTTTTCTAGCACCATATCTGCCTGCATGCTGCTTGCTTCCCGCCATGAAGATAATGGGCTAAACCTCTGAACTGTATGTGAGCTACAGTTAAAACAGTTGCCGTGGTCACAGCATCTCTTCACAGCAGTAGAAACCCTAACTAAGACATTCCCATAGTGTGATAACCACCTCTTCTTACAACAACAGAATAAGTAACCATGGCCAGCACAGTGATGTGCTTCCTTGTCTATTGTTCCACTGATAGAGGATAAGCCCAAAGCAACTGGGCCAAGTTCAGGACACTCTTAAAATGATTTCTGGGAAAGGGTTTATTCCTACTATAGAACTTTATTTTCCAAGGAATGCAGGGCCCAAGATGATGGGACTGAAAGCACTGATTCTGTGGGTCATCCATGGGTATAAGGGTCAAGGCTACTCTCACTTTCTCCCTTGCTTCCCTGAGCCAGCCATGGGACTTTAATAAAGCAAAGTGCCACAAATTCAAGGCACACACCACATCTTGAAGGTAGTGTCCAACCACTGAAATCATTGTCCTGGAGATGGACACATGTTCAGTCTTGATTCAAGCTTACTATTACCCAGTGATAGGCTACATACTAAAACTAAAGTGAGTCTATTGTGACACCTCCTTTGCTGCAAGAGGGTCCCTTTGGTCACAGGCAATTTTTGTATGAGAATCACAGAAATAAGCTGCATTAGGAAGGGATTCAAATACATATCTATGAAAGATGATGAGTGGCTTAGATGAGGTTCCATTCCAAGAGGAAAAGATTTGTATGTCTTTGAACTGCCACCCAGTTGTCTGGACTGAGTAATCATGATTCATTCCTTGTTGCAAATGGACTTGCAGCTGGCCATGGTAGTGACTGGAACAGCTATGGAGAGACAGGGCTTCAGTGGCTCAGCCTACATGAAACCTACAAATTTGCCTCCAAGCCCACTCCACTAACTACACAGCACTGGCTCCAAGCCAACCATATGACTGATATCCTAATCACAGGCCAGACTCTCCCCTGTACTGAATATTCTGTCATGGTATTAAATACGAGGCATACAGTTCTATATTTTCTGATAGCAATTCTCTTTTTCATTTTTTGGTGGATTCATGATAGGCAATTCCTGGCCTCCTTTAGCACTGGTACTTTTTCTTTTTAGATCCAAGTTTGTGAATGTTTATCTAAGACTTTATAGAATTCAAACTGTCAGATATATTTAGTCAACTGTTATTATCCCAGGTGTCACGGATCTGTACCTTCTAAAATGGGCACATTTCTGACAGAACACATCTACAAAGATAACTTTCCTCCCAGCCCATTGGTTCACACAGTCTCCTCCAGAAACACCTTCATAGGTGTACACAGAAATGATGTTCTATTGCCTAATGTATCCATTCCTTAATCCAGCCAAGCTGACACATACAATTAAATGTTATGGAATCCTTGCTTGTTTCCAGATCATTCCTTAAGTTTAGACTACTCTCCAGTCTTTCATTTGTTAACATACACCTCTGGTCTTATCAAATACAGCCAATCCACTCTGTTGCTTTACCACTTAAGGAGTGTAACATCTTGTTGTCTTAATGTCTTATTCTTCAATGTTAATAGGCCAATTAAGCACAAGTGAAAACTTAACTAATTATGTTGTACAACATTTTATTACCAGTCATGAATGTTTCTTGCTTTTAGTCAAGAAGCAACGTAGTTTAAAGTCCTGTTTTCTAGAATCACATTTTAGCCAAATCTCCCAAGCAAAGATGTGGGCAAAAGAAGTGAAATGAGGGTGCTCTATTTAAGGACAAAGGCCTTAGGAAGAAGAAGATAGGTAAATTAGGGGCAAGGAAACGTGAGAAGCCATACTACACCTGACTCAGACCAGATGCCTTTCCTCAGGTTTCAGGAAGAAATAGGTTTTTGCTGTGGCATGCCTTTGCTTGGTATTTAGCACTCTTTATAAGGCTGCAAAGAACACTTTCTTCTCAGAGAAATCCACAATAGAAAAACTAGACAGGTCCAAGGAATATAACAACAACAACAATAACAAAACCTAGTATGTGGGGAGGCTGCAGCTTCAATCCCCAAGGGTCTTCCCAAAAGGAAGATCAGATGAAATGTTCTCACTTCTATTTACTGCCTGGTTTGTTGTGGGCTTGTAAATGAATTCCAGTGGCAGCAGAGTCAACAGCACCCTCTGAAGAAACTCCTGTCCCTGAAGAGAACCAAACATCTAGACACTGGACACCATGGAAAACATTAAGAAATGGTTGTATAAAATAATAGACACAATATCCAACTCTTAAGTATGTTCATGTAGGTCATGGATATTCCATGGAGAAGACTGGTGGAGAAAGCCAATGGAGCTAGGAATCCATGGAGATCTCATAGACAGTTGCTTCTGATTAACATGGAAGTACATTTACATATCTGTTATTATCTTAGAAATCAAGAAATAAAAGTCACAATATTTTTATAGCTCTATTCTAAAAATAAATTTATTCTTCAACAATTTAATCACAATGGTGTAAAAATAAATACATAAATATTTTAAAAAATGAATTAATTTAAATCATTTTGTTTGTGTTTTGCTGCAGTTTGGATCATAAATTCCCCTCATACATAGTAGTCTTGTTTTCCAAAGGGGTACTATTGGGGTGGTGGAAACTTTAAGACAGGAGGTTTAGTGAGGGATTGCTCTTCAAGCCATTGGGAGTGTGCCTTTGAAGGAGACTGTAGACATTTGTCCCTTTCTTTCACACCCTAGGCAGGAAGTGAGTATTTTTGCTCTACCAAATACCACTATCATATTCTAATACACTTACCAGAGGTTCAGTGTGTCTACCTTATCATGGAATAAAGCCTCTAAATATATGAATGAAATGAATTGTTAACTTATAAAATTGGCTGCCTCAGATATTTGCTATAGTAGTGGAAAGCTGATTTCCATACTTTTAAACATAAAGCAAGTCCAGGTTAGATGGCAGATACAAAGGTATATATAGAGAAGCATAGAGAGAAACCACTCATCTATCTCTGAGCCCATTCAAAAAGAAGTGTATTTCTCCTAAAAAGCATAGCATTCTGTCACATATCTGTGCTGTTGTACTTTTGCTACAATATTCTGTAATGTGGGGCATGTGTTTTCATGATCAATGCATATAGTATATCAAACTTGGTATACATTCAGTTTCTATTTGTTGAATTAAAGAATCAATCAATTAAAGAAAAACTGCAACATATTTTCTATCCTATTTAATTTCTTTTGGCTCATACCACATGGAATCATGATACCACCTCAAGGTTAACTAATCAACCTTAGTTAAGGATATTTGCATGAGTCTTTACAGTCTTTGTCATAACTATTTCTGAGTGTCATAAATACAAAACTGAAAGTCATGTGAGTTCATGGCTGAGGGATGAGCCTTCTAAGCTATTAGTTTCATACCTGAGATGAGTATGGCTGTATTTCCTTCAGAGTAACTTGATGGGTTCATGGCCATGTATCATGTTGGTATTCATAGACTTTAAAGAGAAGTCTGAAATTTATTTTCTTTATACAAATGTGAAAAGATGGATTGTCTTTTTGTAGGCTTCTTTGACAAGTCACTCACACTGGAGTCATTTAGTTCCTACCACAGTCCAAATTTTCCTACAAAGAGCACTTTTCCTTGCCATTTTCTTAGTCATTATGCCTCATTTCTCATAGAAACAGAATAGAAGGAGAAATCTGAACTTTAATTCTGATCCAGTCCTCGGTCCAGTGCATGTGTCTCTACTTCATAAACAGAATTAGAAATGAACAAATGGTTAGAGTGGGCTTAAAAATAACATTGTAACTTTCTCTCAGCATTCAAGATTGTTACCATACATTGGTTTTTCTATATAAAACAACTGACTATGATTAGCTTTTTTTTATTGGTATTTGGAAAAGTGTGTGGTTAGGGAACTCCCTAGATAATTCCACAGAGTTATAAACTAGCTGATGAAAAATGAAGATACTGGGAGAAACAATACATGAGTTGTCAGTGAAACAGATAAAAAGTTTATCAACCCTGGTCAGAAAGTGTTGTTAGGCAGGTAATAATTAGCACAGCTGATGACATCCTGGTAGGCAGTATTATAGGATAATACCCCAGGCCACCTCTATGAATGACACCAGTACCATTCTAGATACCTGGGACTAATGCACATATGATCTCATAGAGATATGTGGCATACCACCTGTTCATATCTAACCCCAATTGGTTCCAAGCACCAAGAGTGGAAGTTAACACATACCCCCAATCACTAACCCAGAAGCTATGTCCAATTGATAACCTACTGTGGATATTGGCCTGTATGCTGTGAATGTGTTGTTCTGATTGGTTGATAAATAAAATGCTGATTGGCCAGTAGCCAGGCAGGAAGTATAGGCAGGATAAGCAAACAAGGAGAATTGTGGGAAGGCTGGAAAGCTGAGTCGGGAGATGCCAGCCTGCTGTCCAGGGAGCAGCATGTAATGGCACACAGGTAAAGCCATGGAACATGTGACAACATATAGATTAACAGAAATGGGCTGAGTTTAAGTGTTAGAGCTAGTCAGTGGTAGGCCTGAGCTAATGGCCTAGCAGTTTTAATTAATATAAGCCTCTGTGTGTTTACTTGGGTCTGAGCAGTTACAGGACCAGGCGGGACACAGGAATTTTATAAGTGGCTGTGGGACCTTGGTGTCAGGTGAGCACAGGAAAATTTCATCTACAATAACCACTCTCAAAGGAAAAATTAGTTTTCTCCAATGGAGTCTCACTGGGCATACAAATCATACTTAGGAGCAGATACCCCATGGCCAACACAAAATGAACTCAATGGTATTTTTAGTCTTTTTTTTCCTCACAATTCTTTGGACATTATTTTTCTCTTGCAGATACTTTGCTTATATATTATGGCTCCAATTTTGTTTTATGAGTTTTCTGTGTGTAAGAATATGTGTCAATGGGAGGTTGGCTTTGAAGTTTTAAAAACCTGTGCCAGGCCCAATGGTGCTCTCTTTCTGCCTGAGGATTGGGATGTTAAGGCTCTCAACTACTTCTCCAGCACCCTGCCTGCCTGTGTGCCATCATGCTCCCCACCATGATGCTAATGGACTAAGTATGTGAAACTGTAAGCAAGCCCCAGTTAAATGCTTTCTTTTACAAGAGTTGCATTGGTTGTGGTGTCTCTTCACAGCAATAGAATAGTAACCAAGACAGTTGTACAGTGTCATTGTCAGATTCAACTTCTTAACAGACATTTGAAAAGCATTATGAATAGTCTTAAAAATAAATATTGCTCCTTTCCACTTTCTACGAATATAATAGCCTGAAGACATAAAAGAAAACTGTAAAAGCTAAGCATTTTTTAGTGTAAACAGACCAATATGCAACAATATTTTCACTTTTTCTTTCACTCACACTTTTCCTCCAACTGACCTTTTTAATGTTGGATTTCCCCTCTTTGCTATTGAAGAAGAAAGGTGGGATCAATAAGCTTCTTCCCTAAAATGAATAACCTTCTGGGGCCTCAGACTGCAGATATCCTTGTCTGTATTTTATAAAACTGAGTTCTGTAGCTATAAGGATCAGAGTTCTGGGGACAACATAATTTTGTCATTTTAGTGCTGCTACTGATTTGAGGGATGAACTTCAGAAAGCCACTTTCCAATTTTAGGCCACATTTTTCTCTTTCTCCAAATGATAGGGTGCAGTGAAGGGAATTTGTAAGTTCAATTTACACCTCAAAGTTTCTTTAATTGAGTAAGTTAATTTAAGATCAGATTAGCTTGATTTTCTTAGGCATCTAATTTACTCCAAAGTAGGCAAGACTTTCTGACTATTAAGTATAGATAGTGCCTCCATGTGGAGAGAATGACTGTTAACGTTGTCAAACATTGTGAACTTATTGGAGTTTGCTTTGGGTATATTTAAGCAATCTTGGAAGATCTCATTTGCGTAGTCAAGAGTGTCCTCAGAGATTGGAAACATGTCTCTTATGTGGACAAATCACTTCAATGTCATAGGTGGGTCTTTCTCTGTTGCTGCTTTTTGGGAATAGTCTTTCTTCTTAAGAACACATGTTCCAAACAGCCAGCTCATGCACTAAGGACAGGTCATGTTCCCACTGCCTATACAGGGACACTTTGCTCAGCCTGGGTGAAGGGAGGAGGGGACTGGACCTGCGTGGACTGAATCTACCAGGCTGAGCTGAATCCCCAGGGGAGTCCTTGCCTTGGAGGAGATGAGAATGGGGGGTGGGCTGGGGGAAGTGCTGGGAGGGGGCAGGAGGAAGGAAGACAGGGGAATCTGTGGCTGATATGTAAATTAAATTAAATTATAAAATAAAAAAGATAGAAAAATTTATAAAAAGAAGCCATTGTTATGCAACTATACCTCTGTAATCTAAAGAAGTAGCTTAATAAGATTAACACAGTGTGTGCTAAATATCAGAATATAAAGAAGGATATCCATTTATGTAAAAACAACAAAAAAAAGAACATGTGTGGATGCAGATGCCTACAGAGGCCAGGAGAAAGCATCTGTTCCCTTGGTGCTAGTGTTAAAGTGTTTGTAAGCTATCTCGTATTGGTACTGGGAACCGAATGTACTTCCTCTACAAGAATATTAAGTGCTCCTAATCACTGAGCCCCCTCTTGTTTTACTTTTAAGTCCAGACTGTACATATTAGAGAAAATGTACAGTGTTTGTCTTTCTGGGACTGACTTAGTTTGCTGAACATGATGATCTCCAACTCTACCTATTTTCCTAAAATGACATAATTCCCTCAGTTCCCTGCTAAACAGATATGGTTGACCTGGAAAAGTTAGTTATCTAGTCAATTGCAGCCTTGAACTCATGGTCCTCCTGCCTCACTCTCCAATGTGCTGTAATAGCAGGTATAACACCTAGATCAACAAGTATTTTTTTCCTTCCTTCCTTCCTTCCTTCCTTCCTTCCTTCCTTCCTTCCTTCCTTTCTCTCTTTCTCTCTCTCTTTCTTTCTTTCTTTCTTTTCTTTCTTTCTTTTTTTTGGTTTTTCGAGACAGAGTTTCTCTGTATAGCTTTGGCACCCTTTCTGGAACTCATTCTGTAGTCCAGGATGGCCTTGAACTCACAGAGATCTGCTTGGCTCTGCCTCCTCAGTGCTGGGATAAAGGTATGCACCACCACCGTCTGGCAACAAAATATTCCTTAAGTATCTAACAGAAGCCAGAATTTGTTCTAGGTGTTTAGGATAAAGCTATAATAATGAATCCTTTACCTGTGAAGACAATGACCTAAAGAACTATTTATTTCTACTAACTTTGCCTCAGGAAGACAACTGTACGGTTATTTTCTTAAAAATAGCCCTTAGGTGGGCAGGAAAGATGATGAATCAGTGGTTAAAAACACTTGCTGCTCTTCCAGAGGACCCATGTTCAGGTCCAGCTTGTATGTAGCTACTCACAACAGTCTGGTCTGTAACTCCAGTTGCAGGGATTCTGACCCAACAACACCTGACAACAGAGATGCGTGAGTGAAGAGAACTGATTGACAGGTGATGAAGTCTGAGGTCTTTAGTTGACAGCCAATAACCAGTTGCCAACTCTGTGGGGAGGGAGCAGGAGAACAAACACTCAACCTCACTTCCCTCTTGTTCTCCAAACCATACACTGTCTTCCAACTTCTACATGCACACCATGGCATGTATGCACTCACATTCACATACACATACATACAGGCAAAAGATGATAATTTTTTTTTCATTTTTCTTTATTAAGAAATTTTCTACTCATTTCACATACCACCCACAGATCCCCCCTCCTCCCTCCTCTCACTCCCCAGCCCTCTCTCCCAAGCCACCCCACATCCCCACATCCACCAAATAAAGGTCTCCCATGGGGAGTCAGCAGAGCCAAGCACACTGAACCTAGGCAGATTCAAGCTCCTTCCCACTGCACCAAGGCTGTGCAAGGTGTCACACCACAGGCACCGGATTCCCAGAAGCCTGCCCATGCACCAGGGACAGATCCTGATCCCCCTGCCTGAGTGCTCCCCAAACAGTTTGAGCCAAACAACCGTCTTCTGTATCCAGAGGGCCTAGTCCAGTCCCATGGGGGCTCCACAGCCACCAGCCCACAGTTCACGGGCTTCCACTAGTCTGGCAGGTCATCTCTGCACATCCTCCCATCATGATCTCGACGTCCTTTGCCTGCAGAATCCCTCCTCTCTCTCATCAGTTGGATTCCCGGAGCTCAGCTTTTTAGTATTTTAGTAGTTTATTCTCAGGAGACTATAGTACCTAATATTTAATAGATACAGTTCAATAGACTTTTGGATAAACAAATAAACAATTGGGTGTAAAGCACACAATGGAAGGAACTAGAGAATATGTGTTATAAGGCTAGACTAATAAATCAAATATGGGAAAATTTCATACCTCATACGTACAATGGTTATATATCTTTCAAGGGAGTCAGTTCTTCCTGTCTGCAGCTGCTCAAGTAGAAACTCAAAATTATTGGTCAGGTATTCTGCAGAAGAAACCCTGGCATTAGATTAGGGGTACAATTTGGTTTCCTTAATTCCTATTTCAACACATGAAATGAGATACTTCCCTGGGCCCTTCTGCTAGAATGGTAACTAGGCTGTGACATTCATGACATTGTTGACTTCCATGTCATAGTATCACTGTCCTTCCTATCCCTCGGTGGCTTAGCCAAGTTTACTTCCCTGAGCTACAGCTTCTACATCTGTAGATTGCAGTTGACACAGACATCTAAGATTGAGTTGGTGATGATTTTAAAGTACTGCTGTAAGTATCCATTAACTGAGCACAAACACTGGAGTCCTCCTCAATCCACACTCCCCAAACTCTTGCTCTCATCCATAAGTCATGCAGTGTTCAGAAACTGTGGCATGAAGTATAAGAAAGAAACCACTGCTGAATCTGAAGACATCATCTCACAAGCTGCCTATAGCCCTGATCACGCTCATGACCGAAAAATTCACACAATATTCAGCCTCTGGTGCTTCAGTTTAAAGGCCCTGAATTAAGAGTTTATTTGATTTCCCTATATCTTAAAAATACTTATTTGTTTCATCCACAGTTTGGAAATCCCTAAATTCTCAGAGAAATATTAGCTTGGAAAACATTCATATGCCTGTCTGCTTTTCTGACTGTTGTGCGCAGGATGCTAGCACGTGGCTAACTCTGACTTGGTCTCATGAGATTTTTCCTGTGTATTTTGGGCTTTGTGAAATGCAATAAGGCAAATGTAATTCATCTGCAATAATCAACCTGTCTCATCAGCTATCCTTTTCAAGGCAGATCTCTCCCATAATAACTTCATTTCTTCCTAGAATGAGACCAAAAATGAATACAGTAGAGCTATTAGGGTTATATTGCAATTTTTGAAAAGGGAATGAACCTAACATGAGCCTGGGTTCCTCCCTGCTGCTACACAGTAGGGTCCTCTGCTTCCTTCTCTGAACTCTTCCCTCCAAAGCCCTGAAAACTCATTCCTTGCTAACTATGAGCTTCTCCAACCATGGGGGAGGACAGCTTATTTTAACCTCCTGCCTTGAAACCGTACAGTACCTTGGCATATCTTCCTAAAATTCGATTAGTCCTTCACATAAAAAGCCCGATACTTATTGTTGTATCTCCTGTCCCCACACCACTCCACCCCTGAATAATTTTTAATACTAGTGATATGAATGATGGTGCTCAGCATTAAAAGGGGGTGAGCTGCTCAATGGAGGTGAAGAGCAAGGGGCGAATAAAAAGACTCTTTTGCCTCTAACTGGAAAATTAAATGACTTTCTCAGTTTGGGTTATAAAAGGAAGAAAAAATTTCACTCAACTCTGAAGGCAAAAGATTTGATTGATGGAGCTGTTATCCTTGGTTAGCTTTATAATGACTTCATTTGGATGGGTTGATTTTAAGAAAAATTGATTTCAGAAATCTGCCTCTGCCTCTGTGTCCTCAGTGAAGTCCAACCCCCTCCCCCCACACACACACACACTGCCCATTCTACAGCACTGTCATCATTAATGACCAGTGTTCAGATTCTGATGAGTTTGTACTCCAACTGCCAATGTGCTGGTAGACGCTGGCTATGCTAACTTTGAAATTTTCACCCAGGGTTCTCAATAAGAAACACATGCTCCTGCCACCTACCTAACTCCAGAAACTCACAAGTTTGCTGCTCGGGCTGTTTCAGAACTCCCTACAGACAAAATGTCCCTGACTCAAAGGGTCCCCTCAGTTACCACTGTGTCAAGTATGTCTGTTGAAGCAGTCATCATTAACTGTTTTATATCATGAGGGGACTGAAACTCAAAAAGTTTCCATAAATTTCTCAAGGTGACAAAGATATTTCAGAATTGAGATCTGAACTCACTTGACAGTTTATGTCCTTTTTGTAGTATTTCCCTGGGAGATCAGAGTGCTGTATCTATTGTCCAGTCACCTACCCTTTCTAAGTCTCTTCTTCCCTCTAGCAATGAGGAATGTCCCAAAGGGTGCTCCAGTCCAGTGGTGCCCCAAAGAAAGAAAATTGCGTGCCTATCTGGCATGAGAGAAATTGTCAACAATGACCTCTCAGAACAAAATAAACATGATTAAAGCTGCTCTTCAGCCAGGATTGAAGAACTGCTTATAGCCACTAAGATCCCATGTTGCTGGTAGCCTTGAGTGCTCATAGTTTTCAGGACAGAGTTCAAGAAGCTTCTTGACTTAGCCCTCTGGGGCTGTCATGGCTTTCATTATTGCTTCCACTCTGCCTTCCTCTCTTAGTGGCTTAGTCTTCAATATACCATCTACTCATCCAGTAATTTCAATAACACTGTTTCTGAAACACCTCAGACTTGCTTATTTTGCCATCCTTGTTCTTCAGTCAACTCAGACTTTCCTTTAAAAACCTACTTCAAAGTCTGCTCTTCCAGAAAGCACACCCTCACTCAAGTTTAATTTAAAGACCATTGTTAGATGTGCCCTAGGAGACGTGAGGTCCTTTCTCAGCATTACTGTAATGGCTGACAGAGTTTTCTTGCCCTTCACAGGTTTAGTGATCACTAAGGACAAGGCTATATTGAATTCATTCATATCTTCCACATCATCACACTAACTAATGTAAAAGTAATTAGTGTGTGATTTTGATTAGTAAATGATTGAGACAATGGCTACAAAAACAAACAGTAAATGACTTTTGGTTTTGAGACACCACAGAGGGGTTTCCTTATGTGTACAATTACATTCTTTGCATCCTGTTTTCACATATTCTTCTTGTTGTTGTCTTAAAGTAGATAAAGTAGTGACTAAAGTCATTCTGTGATTTTCTCTGCTATATTAAAGTTTATCATTAATGGCCTCAATTTTCACTGACAGAAGCTATGACAAACAACCCTAAGACCTTGCTATACTCTCACTTGTTACATTTATCCATACTTTCAGTTTCTTGTGGTGTGTAGCTCTTAGGAAGTTTTGCCTTATCCCCCTTTTTACACTGTAAGCTATTTAAACAAGCATGAATTCAGTTTTGCTTTAAAATATAGGAACATTAGAACTGAATTTCTTGTCCAACCATAGCAATGACATAGAACTTGTTTGCATATTCATATTCTTATTTTGTTTTATATTCTACTTCAAGTCAAACAATATTTACTACTGAAACTTTATGTCATACACCAAAACACTCTACAGACTTGGTATACATCAATTTACACAGAGAGCAATAAAAGTCCACCCCTGTGGAACTTATCTAGTTTGGAGGTCCTAGTTCACTTTCTATTGCCGTGATAAACACCATGACCAATGACCGCTGTGGGAGGACAGGGTTCGTTTCATATTTAAAGGATCATAATTCACCATCGCAGGAAATCAAAAGAAACTCAAAGCAGGAATCGAGAGGCAGGAACTGAAGCAGAGGCCATAGAAGAATGCTACTTATTGACTTTATCCATAGCTTACTCAGCCTGCTTTCCTGTACAACCCATGACCGCCTTCCCAGGAAGGGCACCACCCACAGTGGACTGGGCCCTCCAACATCAATCACTTAATCAAGAAAAATGACCCAAAGCCTTGACCTGACAAGTCTTATAGAAGCAATTCCTCAGCTGAAGTTCCTTTCCCCCAGGTGACTCAATTTGACATCAAGTTGACAAAAACTAACCAGCACAAAGTATCTTTAATTTTGCACAGGATGGTAATCACTTTCAAATAAGTGCAGTACATACAAACAAAGTGGATGCTTATATTCATTAAGTTGGTTTCTTCTTTGATAATGTATTCAACATAAGTACATCTCCCATCTAAATATAAATGCTGACTTTCTCAGATTTGAAACCTACAAGACAAACATAAAATGCTCATAGAATTAGAATCAACTCATTTCTGATGTTCTTAAATAATGGTAACATAAAGCTTATAGGCAGTTTCAGTAATCCCTAATCAACGTTTTCTAACACATTAGCAGTTGGTGTCTGGAGTCTGACATTTGCTGCGAATGAGTGCCTGACAGTTTTTGTTGTGAGTTTCAGATGCTTTTGCCTAGCAGTTTGCTCCCTGTTGCCTTGGGGTAGGGAACTTTACTTTTCACTGTTACAGGAAACTCTCTGGATTTAGCACTCCACCATCAATGAGAGTGGAAGAGAGGAAATGTATTCACTGGTGGGCTGAAGCCAGGGTAGCTCCTGAAAGACTTGGTTCAGTTCCAGTCCAGCTTGCATTCTCATTCTATACGCTAAAACTACAAAGTAGGGTGAGCAACAAGCAAGCAAGCAGAACTTTCTGGGGCAGGTAGTTTGGGGGCTTTGCTTTTGTTTTTCAAAGGCATATGGTACAGTTGCCAGGTATAAGCTTTTGAGGTCAGGTTGCTAAAGGCAACAACCACCTTGGGGTTGGGACTTTTCAATTTCTTTGGCCTTGTCCAGGTCATTCTTTTCCAGGTAGCAAGATAAAGTTATGTTTGAAAATAAGCAGCACAAGCAGTGCTTTTACTAAATAAATCAATAAATCGGTATCTAATAACCGGTCTTTTCTTCCTTATTTACTTCACCAGGCCACCTTTCATAGTGTCCATATCAGTTTTACAAAACACCCCAGAGCTTGCCCTCAGGGTTCAAGGATGACTACCCTGAAGACTCCATCATGATTGTTACCATTCTGGGATTGCACAACCCTTCTTCTGAGATATAACCAACAGTGTTCAAAAGCATATAGGGAACCTTTTCTTTTCCTTGAGAACTTACCAAGACCACTAAGGCATGAGCTGTCTCCTTTATGAACTAATGATACACAGTCTGTGGTATGCATAACTAAAAGATAATGTCTATGCAACTATATGTGCCACACATGGGAACATGTCGTTTATTTTCTACGTCTCCAAAGGGTTAGTGAAAACCTTGAGAATTACGGGTAAGAAAATGAGGCCGCTTGCATCTTTCCTCTCTCCCATCATTATCTAAGCATTTTTTCTCTCCTGGATCCTCTGCTTCTGGGTCCCCTGCTTATTTGTATGTATGTTTTGTCGGAGTATCTGGTCAATGAGACCTGAGCTGAAATTACCTTCACTGTGGAGAATAGCAGAAATTATTCATTGAATCTGAGTTCACTGACTATATTTCTGTGTAACTACTTCACTCTTGCTGTATATAAACCATACACTGATACTGTATACTTCAGCCATACCTTACAGAGCAATAAGTTAATGAAACACTTCTGAGTTTATAAAAAGAGTCAAAAAGTGACAAGAGAAACAACAAGGATGTGGCCCTGGGATAGTTCACTCCAGATTCTATGAAAAAAATATCATCATCTATTTGGTCAAGTTCACACTTTGTCTTTTTTCATGTTGATGGAAAACTGTGGACTTGTGATTATAGAAAAATAGAGGTAGCACCTTCATTTCACCAGTAAGATACCTAGTCCACTCTAGGTTGTTAACTATATTACATACTTTAATGTCTTTACTTTCAAGTAATTGGTGGGAAAATAAACTCCAAGCAATTTATATAAATTATAATGTCAAGAAGCCATAAATAAATGTACTGAATAAAGGAAGCCATTCCTGAGTCATTCCAGGACTTGGGAGGCTGAAACAGAAGGATCTCTACATGTGGCCAGCCTTGGCTACATAGTGAATTCCAGACCAGTGAGTGCTACATAGACAAAGAATGGGGTGGCAGAGATGAAGCCACTCTTAAGCGACTGCATGTTGTATGAATCCATAGAGAGAAAAAAATCAACATAGCAAAGTAGTTAATAAAAGGCAAAACACGTGATGATTAGGAAATAAACCTTTATTTCTATTAACGGAAAATAGAACGAGCCAATGGCTGTTAGAGTTGAAAGAAGAGAAACAAACTTGCCTAGAAGAAAGAAACAAAGTGACAAACCTTGGCAGAGAGAAGGAAACTATGCATTTCACGTTTCTTTTTTAAGGAGTGACTGCATGAATCTGTTCAAAATTGACTAAACTGCAGAACCACAAACTGTTTTTAAATAAAATAAATGTCAAAGGTCATGTGATTTGTCTGCACAGTGTGATAGGATGAGCTTTAGTTAGGTACCTGGCAACTGTAGATTCTCTGAGATATCTGTGCTGCGTTACATCCTGTTTATTATCTAGCCCTCGGATTTACATTGATTTAGAAATTGACAAAGATAAATTCCAGTATTTAAATAACACCTTCATAGAAGCTGAAGTTAGATAGATATGCAGCACAGTCATGCACACCCATAATCCTAGCGCAAGGGAGGTAGAAGCAAGACGGTCAAAAGTTCAGGGTCAGAGACAGCTGCATCGTGAGTTGGGTCAGCTTGGGTTACATGAGGCTCTGTCTCAAATTAATTATGTGACTAATTAAAATAAAAGTTAATATCTTGAAATTAATTCACTATGCTAACAGAGTAATAAAAACTCTATTTATTATCTCAAAAATGTTTTCCTGAAATTTCCCAACATTTAACTCTGATTATTTTTTATTAGACATAGAAGGAATATCCTTAACCAGGTGAAAAGTATCTAGAAACACACCCTAGTTGGCAACACTTAATTAATGATAAGAGACTGAATTCTTTCTCCTAAGATGAGAAAGATGTCAAGGACATTTGTTTCACCATCTCTGTTGAAAAGATGTTTCACCATCTCTTTCTTCTGGGGGTTGTACCAAGGACATAAGGGAACTTTAGGGACTGGCACAGTGGTGGTGATGATTTTGCTCCAGATATATTTATATATCAAAACTTGCCTAATATATACTTCAAAATGTTGAGTTATATTATGTCTAACATATGTCAACAACGCACAATTGCACCACTTGCTGGTAAGCACTGTATGACCTGCAGTCTTATAATTCTTGATGCTCAGAGTAACCTGCAATTTGCTGAGTAGAGTCAGGCATGGTGTTTCAGAGATGTTGGAACATCCTCTACCACTGAACAGAACCACGACAAAATGAAAGATTTCCAGAAAACACTTTACCAGCAGCAGATAAACTATAGGTTTTGATCTCAACCAGAAGCAAGAGATAACTGAACAAAAGACAAAACCTTTAGAATCCTATGGGCTTAAAAGTGACTTCTGAATTAACAAGGATTCATGTGCCTTGTATACATTTATTACACTTGCTAATTTTCAGTCCTTGATCGGTCAAATGAAAATGATATGTATTCGTATGTCTACCCACGTAAGTTAGAATACTTTCATGATTCCTCATAGCACTTCTGCAGAATAGAAACAGGAGTCCAGGATCTGAAATGGCATAACTTCCTTCAAAGAATTTAATAACCAGAAGGAAGTAAAAACAAAGTGAACTCCTTATTCATTTGATACTACACTAATGTCCTAGTTAAAGTCAATAATCACTATTATTGTCTCAATTATAGAGATAAGGAAACTGAGGCTTGGGATAGCAGTTAATGCACATTTGTGATTAGTCAAGATGCTGAGAAGAAATAACTGGTGAGTGCTCAGCATTAAAGAGGAAATCCATATCATCCCCTCTAAAATTCAGAGGACATTGCAGAAGATGAGACTAAAAGAATAAAATACCTCAATGAGCGGAAGAGGGCTTCAAAACACAGGGTGTTTGTCTGCTTGTGGTTTGTTTGTTTGGCATGACATGACCTGGGTACCTATGAACTCACAATATCTGCAGTTAACGACATAGGGCCTACACAAGACTGAGCCAGTAAATATTTAGTCCTAGATGGGGGAGGGGCTTGTGAGGTCTTGTCCAACCCACAGGAGTGAATGGCAGTCAAGAGCTATTAGAAGCAAGGAAGTCATTGCCTATATTGATGCCACCACTGAGGAGTCACTCATGCTCTAGCACACAGCTTTTCACACATGCCCATGTATGTGGCCCTGGTTATGTTCAGCAGGTCTGAAGGAAAAATCTGAGCAAAAATACATGGGAGTAGGATGGGGCCTTACTGGGATGAAGACAGGTAGAAATTGGGGTGGGGGAAAGATAAGAGAGAGTAGAGGGAAGAGAGTGGACAGAATGGATTACATACATGTATAAAATTGTCAAAGAATAAATTTAAAGAGTGAATGACTTCCACAAAGTCATAAGCCTTCTATAAGTCATAATAATCTTACCTGGATATCACATAATAATGTATCATGTATTTCAATCAGCTATCACCCTTTATGGCCTAAATATGTCTCGCCTCATTTCTACTCAATTGAGGATCAGTATCACAAAGCTAAGCCAGACCAATGACTACCAAGAGAATCAGGCATATAGGAGCATGAAAGAGAAAGAGATGGTACACTGTGGAATGAATGGGGGAGAGGACAGAATATTGTCCAGAGAAAGCATTACTAAATGTGGATCAGTCATTGCAATGTGTGTGGTTTTGTGTTTGTCCAGGGGCTTGCCCTGAGGCAGGCTTGAACAGAATATTTAGCTTTATTGAAGACTAGTGATCATTTTCTTATTTATTCAATCTACAGAAAGGTTAATTATGCTTATGACTGTGGTTGGAAAACAATTCTTAGAAAATGCTTTAGTAACAACAGGTTGGCAGTATATGGAAACCATCTGCTTCCCACAAATGTTAAGGTAAACTTTCAAACTTGTGGGCTTAGCAGTTACAGATTGTAGAGTAGTTTAGTGGAGTGAAAATACATGCTGTGTTGATGTCAACTTTCTGAATCTTCTTGACATCCAGCCTAAAAGTTGAACCATGTTATAAGAAGAGTGGTCTCTGGGCATATCAAAACTTAAAGCCATCTTTGCTTGCCCATATTAAGGCTAACAGAACAAGAACATCACACAAGGGAATACAGTATTTATACTGAATGTCTTCTAAGTAAATTAAGCTGCTCTGGTTTGCGCTTGCCCTGACCTACTAATGGGAACAGGATCATAGAGGGAGGATTTGTTTCTTATAAAAATATTCAGTTTATTCTACAAAGGAACATAAAATGCTGCTCTCCTGACCCCATGGTGTGAGCTGCTCTCAAGGGCTACAGTTGCCTTGGTACCAGCTGCTTCATCATAGACCTGCCCTCTCCTCTTCCCTGGACTGCAGGGTTCCTTATCTCCCTACCTCCTCTCTGAAGGGCAGGGAGAAATGGAAATGGCTAATGTTCTCCAAGCTTAGCAAATGCTACAAGGGAAGCTAATCAATCATTTATGTGCTTCTCAAAGAGACAAATTCTGTGAGAATCACTCAGCTGAAACTGAGAGGGAGCATTTTAAGTAGAGAGAAATTTAGAATTATGAATGGCAGTGAAGAGTGGACACAAATCATATTTGCTAATGAAAGTGAAAAATCTTATTAGTCCCTTGTGTTTCCAGCTTGCACAGCAACACCTTATTATGCTTATACTCTGGGTGGCTTATGGCCATTATGTATTGAGAAATGGCCACTAAGATACCTGTGCCACATCCACCTCAGATCTAGTGACAGACCTGATTAGGGCACTGAGGAATGAAGAAAAGACAGATAGATGAACACACAGACAAAATGCTTGAGTCAGGTGGACTGGGCCCTTTGATGAAGAAACCACAGCACCCCAGAAGCTCAGCATGTTTATTATGAGTAATTTCATATGGATGGATGAGGAGGCAGGGTTTAAGGTATACAGATAAACAAGAGAGCAGGACTTAGGATGTACAGCTAGATTGAGGAGAGAGATTTGGCTAATCTTGGTAAGAACAGTCTCTGCAGAACAGTCCTCAGGCTGTAAATATCTGGACATTTTCTGCAAACACTGTCAACATCCACACGCGTACCACAAGGGAAGGCTTTGCCATTTTTGTCTGGGCCTGAGGCTAGGGTCCTTGACATGGCCAAGACAATGTTAGCAGCACACATTCACTCACTCTGAGCTTCCTACACACACAAATTAAAGTTTTAGGTAACCCTAGATCTATATGTGATTAACCCTTTCTACACAACATCCTCATCTTACCTGAGCACTCTTGATGTTTCTAGTGAAGCCTGAACATGTAGAGAAACAACCATGCTGTCGTCCTTAGTTTATATGATGAGGGTCATGTAGAGATGGTTATAAAAAAGGACTCCAAGAGGAAATTTTGTTCAAGTCAGAACACAGAATCAGATTTGCTTGAATACAGATTACAGAGCATGATTCTATATACTTGACCTAGTGCTGGGCATTTAAAATCTTTAAATATTCAAGTTTTTATATTTGAAAATTCAGCAGATAACTGTACTATGTTTCTCAGAAGATTTCTGCAAAGGAAAGTCAGCTATCAACTTAGGTGGCATTTACCTATCATTGGTCCTTCTTAATCAAGTCTACTTTTGCTTATCCATTCTCACCATGACTACATGATCAGATAAAAGATCTCTTTTCCAGTGTAAGAGGTTATTCTTGACCGATATGTAAACCAAATATTTCCTCTGGAAGAAACTAGTTTGGGCATGGGTATGTGACTAATTTCTGGATAAAGGCTGGTGTATGATGAACCTTTGGAGAAAAGAGACCTCTGGAAAAGTGGATTGTTCACTCTGATCCAGAGCTCTGTGACGGCAAGCCTTGATTCCATTCCTCAGGCTGTGTCAGCCAAATGTAATACCTAGATCTGTCCCAGCCATATAAGTATCATAAGACCAAAGCTCAGAATACCCTAGAGAAGTAAAGCTAGTTGGATGATTGTTCCATAGTATAAGTCTATGAGTTAGCCAAATAACCAGCTTCACTTTAATGACATAATTATGATGTATAAGTCATTGCTTTATCCTTACCATGTAGTAGTCAAAGTAATTATGTATGCTATAACCCAAGAATCAACTAAATAATAACCCTAGGGGCAACATTCTAGGTACAGAATAAAGTAGAGGACTGTGTCAAAAGGGGAACCCTGCCTGAAATTATCTCAGTCCTAGACTATGTGATAGCAAACAGTTCTCTACTTACCATTTCAAAGATGGGATAAACTCATTCTGGGGAATACAACATCACTTAAAAATACCATAAATTATCATACATAGTACCTGACAAATGATGGTCCACACCAGGTACATCTAGACTAAGAGTCAGATGACTATTTTTCTAGTCATCAGACAAAAAATATACAGAACTATGATTACTATACCTTAAACAAGCAAATAATAAGAATGTAATCTGAGTTCTAAAACATCTAAAAATTAAATGAAATCTCTACAACTCAAAATGTATTAATCTACATTAAAAATTTGAAATCTGGCATCATGTACATGTTATCTCAACACTTGAGAAGTTGATACAAGAGCCTTGCTGTCAGTTCAAGGCTAATCTTGGCTAATAGTGGTCTCTAGGAAAAACTCAGAAACTAAATAATAGTAATTTGATATATAGTAATAAGCTAGGAAAAAGGTCAATAGAAATATTCACACTAAAAAATAAAAGGCAATATTTGCAGCTGATTCTGGTACATTGGATTCTTCTGACACTGTCAATAGTTCTATGCTGCAGAGTATTCCTTTATACTGTGTGAAGATGTGTCACTGTCATTGGTGTAACAAAGAGCTGAACAGCCATTAGCTAGGCAGGAAGAGGTTAGGTGGGACTTTTGGGGACAGAGAGGAAGAAAAGTGGAGTCACCACCTGGATGCAGAGGAAGCAGGACATGCAGGAGGAGAGGTAAAAGCCATAAGCCATATACTAGCACATAGATGAATAAAATGGTTTAATTTAAGTTATAAGAGCTAGTTAATAAGCTAAGGCAGAGCTTTCATAATTAATAACAAGTCTCTGTGTCATGTTTTGGAGGCTAGTGGTCCAAAAACATGGCTATAGGGTTACATTAATAAATACAAGAAAATTCTTATCCGGGCTACTAAATACGCTCTTTAAAATTTAATTTGGGCCAGGCAGTGGTGGTTCATGCCTTTAATCCCAGCACGTGGAAGCAGAGGCTGGCAGATCTCTGTGAGTTCAAAGCCAACCTGGGCTACAGAGTGGGTTCCAGGAAAGGCGCCAAAGCTACACAGAGAAATTCTGTCTCAAAACAAAAAAAAGCTGGGCGGTGGTGGCGCACGCCTTTAATCCCAGCACTCGGGAGGCAGAGCCAGGCGGATCTCTGTGAGTTCAAGGCCAGCCTGGGCTACCAAGTGAGTCCCAGGAAAGGCACAAAGCTACACAGAGAAACCCTGTCTCAAAAAACCAAAAAAACAAAAAAACAAAAACAAACAAACAAACAAAAAAATTAATTTGTATCCTATTGTTTTCTCCCCAGTGTTTTACTATTTATGCCAAAGGATATAACACATCCATATTATATTCCACAAAACATCACTGTTTTTATTTCGCAAGATAATATTCATTTAATTTTATCAGCTTATGTACTTTCTTCCACTGTCTTAAATTCTAGTAATTTTTTTCTCTTTTTTTTTTTCTAATGGGGAGAGATTTATTAGGCTCAGTTAAAAGTGGCAGTGTCATTCTGTGGGCTGGTCTTCTTTGCACTTGACTTGTTCTGGATTTCTGTCTCAATTTGCAGCAGAAAGCAGCTTCCCACACTTGTCTGTGGGTGTGTGGACGCAGTTTTAGGATGGAGTTAGAGGTGATGCTGTCTCGGAAAGTGGCAGTTGTAGGTTCTCCTCCAGTGATGGTGCACTCACCAGCCAAGGGTAGTTGACTACATTTACAGTACCAGGCATGGATATTCTCCTACTGAGAAGGCCTTAAGTCCGGGAGGCAAGAGTGATTGTAAGAGACAGAGGCCCAGGGCATCTGCATCAAAATCTATAGGATAGAGAAGTTACACCTGTGAAATCTTAAAGCTATGACTGGTTAAATCAAATCTGCATCTGGACTCTGATTTCTTTGAAAGGCTAGTTTAACAAGTTGTTGGGCATTTAAAATGCATCATGGTAGTTCTCATCTCTCTTGCCTTTGATGTTTTGTTGACTCCATTCTTCTCTTCTATAAACCAACTTCTTAAGGCTTTCTATCCTGGCCAACAATCCTCCACACCCAGAAGTCCCTCCTGTTTTTTGGCTCATATATATCCTACTGAATCTAATGGTCAGGCTTTCACCCTGGAGCCACCCTAGAGTCATTTAATAGGATGAGAATGAGAGGTTTATTGTGCTTGGTTGGGCCTGGACACATTCTTCCCCATGGCCTTGAAGGCACACAATCTTTATAGACCCATCAGAAACTGTGACATGTGTTGTGGGGAGGGGCAAATCTCAAGAGTAGAGGGTTTAGATAAAAGCATGCTGGACAGCTGAAATTTGACCTTAGAATTCAGTACACTTAGTGTCCCAAAGGTTAAGATTCATGGATTTCTACAAACACTTCACTGAGTCTAGCTGTGTCATTTGGCCTAAATATTCCTATATTCTGTGCTTTATTCTCTTCATCTATTAAATAAGTTACTAACATGGCTGTTGCAATCAAGTGGATGAAAACCCCCAAGATGCTTAGAAATATTCTATACATAGTAGTAACTACTAATTATACTAGTGGACATCTGTAAGTCTTGAGCTCCTAGGCACAAAGCGGTTTTGACTTGCCTTTGGTCACATCTTTGAACTTGCCAATATAGAGACCGTAACAAGTAAAAGAGATTGGAGCCCCACAGACATCTTTTAAACTCTGGAAGCTATGATTTGTCAAGGATGACACTGGGTCCTCAGAGAGATAAAGGCTCACTTTTATCTGTGCTTAGGGACAGTTGTATGATAATCATACTATCTTGTGCTGCATGGTGCTTTTATTTTTCAAAGTGTTTCCCATCAATTACATCATTTTACTTTTAAATATCCCTATGAGTCAGGAAAGACATTATCACCATTAGATGTTGTTCTTATTATTGATTTTTTAAAAATGTTCTGCTTGTTATGAGCAAATATAGTCATCCTCATTTTTTAAACTGTTTTAAATATTTTTTCAGTGAATTCTAGTGCATAGCTTTCTCTGACAAGAGTGGCTTTATCCAAATTGGAAATGACAAACTTCCTTGACAAATGCACAGCAAGATGGCTTAGGCAGAAAGCCACTCGAGAGTGAGAGCTGGAAGACTTTTTTTTTTTTTTTTGCATGCAAACAAATGAATTACAAACTCCTCACTTCCTAATTCTAAACTTCTGCAGCAGTTAAAGTCATAAAGACAAAGGGCTCTGTGAACTAGCTAACTCCACAAGTTAGCATCTGTTCACATGGATCCCAGACAGCTGCCAAATGAATATGCTTGCCAGTGTAAACAGAACCAACGGAGGCCTGGGCCTCACGGAATCTTGAGATCTGCAGCACTGCTCCAGCTGCATGGAAACTAGTTTTCACCTCCTTTTCTCATTGTACTGAATAGACTCTGAGAGGCTGAAAGGAAAGAATTTGGGTAGAGTTTGAAGCCACTATCTCAATTTAGAAAGTCACATTCCCTCCCTGAGCCCCATTAGCTCTGCAGAGTTGAGAGACAATGAATTGCAAGGAGAACACAGATGGATGTGAGCTGTACCCAAGTACACAGTTAATTTTCTGTGTTTTTATTACACAATCTGAACAGTTTATATTTAAAGATCTTTAAATAATGAAAATATATGAAAAGATCTTATATATCACCTGTTGCATAGCAAGTTGTCAGCAAGTATTATGAAAGCAAAATAAGCAATTATGTGTGTGTGTATATATATATATATATATACACACCTTACAGATGAAAATATATAGATAATATACATAATTATAGTATATACATACATATAATTAAGAGGGTGTTTCTCAAAATAAAAACAAATGTATAAAATATGGTATGACTCAAACATATACTATGTGTTATTTATAAATTTTTTTAATAAATCACCTCTCTTTAAAATGAGAGCCACTGTGTAAAGGGAAGAGATAGAACCATTCTCAAGTGTTACACAGGTTAATGAAGGGTCATCTATGTAACATCCAGTAGTACAGCAAGCATAATCTTTGCCCTGAGCATAATGAAAAGCAAAGGAATGCTCCTCCATTGGGAAAGTACCTAGATAGGGCACTTTGTAAAACACATAAGAGGCTGCATCCAACCTAGACTCAGTGAACTTTTGCCAGGATGAGAAGGCTGAGAACAACAGGAAGACAGCAGATCTACTGAAGGTAAAAGACAAGCCTGGGCCAAATCTAAGGAACTGATTGCAAGAAGTAAAATCCTCAACTAATAATAGAACATAAGCAGCCTCATGTATTGAAAGTACTAATAGAACATAATTAGGCCCCATGTGTTGAAGGCACTAATAGAACATAAGCAGCTCCCATGTATTGAAGGTACTAATATAACTAAGCAGCCTCATGTGTTGATGGTACTAACAAAACATAAGCAGCCCCCAAGTATTGAAGGTTCTAATATAACTAAGCAGCCCACGTATATTGAAGGTACTAATATAACTAAGCAGTCTCATGTATTGAAGGTACTAATATAACTAAGCAGCCTCATGTATTGAAGGTACTAATATAACTAAACAGTCTCATGTATTGAAGGTACTAATATAACTAAGCAGTCCATGTGTTGACAGTAGAGCTTTTCCAGGAGCACCTTCCTTTTCAAAGATGATTACTGCACACAGGCACAAAATCAAAGCAGCAAAGGTTCAGCCACTTACAAGCTTCAAAGACAAACACTGCTGAATGACTCTAAATGGATGGATTCCACAACCTAAGACTGTTTTGTGGGAAGTCTGACTTCACCATCTGAACCCACTCAACAGTGGTGTTTCTTAGCAGGTCACTGAATACCCAGACCACAGTTTCACCAATGGTGTGTTGGGTCAGCTATAAAACAACTCAGTCTTTCTTTCCTCCTCCTCCTCCTCCTCCTCCTCCTCCTCCTCCTCCTCCTCCTCCTCCTCCTCCTCTCTCTCTCTCTCTCTCTCTCTCTCTCTCTCTCTCTCTCTCTCTGTTTCTTTCTTTCTCTTTTTCTCTCTTTCTCCCCCTCTCTCCTTCCTTCCTTCCTTCCGTCCGTCCGTCCGTCCTTCCTTTCTTCCTTCCTTCCTAATTGGCATTAAAACATTTTCATAGATGTGCATTATATCCTTTGTTCAGATCCCCCTCATTATCTCTCCCCTTAGTTTTCCCAAGTAGTCTCTTTTCTACTCTCCTATCAGTTTTTGAAATGTAGATTCTGCACATAAGAGAAAAAATGATGTCTGCCTTTCTGAGTCAGGCTTATTTCATTTAATATGATGACCACCAGTTTGATCCATTTCCATGGAAATAAGGTGATTTCATTCTTCTTTATGGCTGAATAAAACTCCATTGTGTACACATACCACATTTTCTGAGTCTTCTTTTCAACCAAGAATACGTGATTAAGGTTTTGATGAGAGCTTGCTTTGCTGATACTTTCTGCCATGTGCTTTTAAGTGTTTATCATCAAGGCTGATTTTATCATCAGGCAATAACTATTTATGAAAGAAAATCCCCTGCATAATGATACCCTGTGGAAATAGAAATTGGAGCTTACTTGGAAAAATCAAGCAGCAAAACGATTTAGCTCTTGGTTTACTCTAGCCTGGGCTGTGCTCTGCATGTGAAATGAACTCAGCTTCTAATGCAGCAGATTCTTCTTGTTTGGGTAGTGTTTCTAATCGAGGCACATATATTTTCCCTCGATTGCAGGAAAACAAATTGGCAGTGGCATATTGCTTTGATATCTCAACCATGTGCTAGATTTCCATCCCTCCAAAATATCTTAAACAGAAGCATGAAGCATGAGCAAGGCAAACCAGAGAGCTCAGTATTTATGAGCCTATTTGAACCTTATAAAGATTTGATCAGAAAATACGCCAATTGATACATGATAATGTTTTACAACCACAGTTGTCTTGATCTATAAAATGTATTACGATTCTGAAGGGATTTTTACTTTGTCTGCAGACATTTCTGCTTTACTGCCACCAAGTGGTCTAGACTAGGATTGGCAATCTTGTTGCAGGTGTTTCAAGCAGAGAAAAGGAGGGTGATTTTAGTTTTAATTGTAAGATGCAAATAATCAATGTTGAGAGGAAGCTCCCTTTCCTGCCAGGTTCACTCTGTCAGCTTCACCCAAAAACCTCCCTCCCACACACAAAAAAACAGACATGTACATGTGAATGTATATGGACACACATGTACATAAGACATAGTCGCACTTGAATGTATTAGGTCGTCATATGAATGATCACCTATAACATCAAGTGGGCATTCTGTCTTTGAGTAACTATTCAGTTTCTCTGGCTTTCACTTTGGGTAAAGGATATTTTGTTTTTGTTTTCTAGACAGCCTCATCTTGTTGTAGCCTGGGCTGGCTCCACACTCTAGATCCTCTTGCCTCAGTTTACCAATCTGTAAAGGAGGCATACTGAAACTGTAATAGTCCTCTTTGTTCTGATAACTCTTGTTTATCCACTCATCATCTGATATTTTAACATCACCACATAGCAAGAGCAAAACTATATTCTTAAAATATTTACATATTAAAGGCATAACCCAAATAACTCAAAGTCTGGCTATGTAAATGAGGTGATTTATGGAGTTAAGCTGATGTGAGGCCACCAGGCTATGACTGGTATTTTTTAGGAAGGGAATGTTTGAAATAAGACACACCAGATGCATGAGCATGCAATGAGAAGGTGACTATCTGCAGCACAGAGAGACCCAAAGAGAAATCAAATCTACTCATGTCTTGAACTTGGATTTCCAGTTTCCAGAATCGTAACAAAAATCTTTGTTTAAGCCACATACTTTGTGGAACATTGTTATGGCATTCCTATTAACACAATATAAACAAATGTCACAAGATATATGAAGTATTTATTTAGAATTAAGCAACTAATGTCTTCTTATTTGAAATTTTTTTCTTTCCTTTTACATACCAACCCCTGTTCTGCCTCCTTCCCCTTCTCTCACTCCCCCCATGCCTACCTCCATTCTACCCCCATCTCCTCCTCATAGAGGGTAAGGCCTCCCTTGGTTAGTCAAAACAGGCTGGAATATCCAGTTGGGGCCAGACCTAGCCCCTCCTCCTTGCATCAAGGCTGAGTGAGGCATCATACCATAGGGAATGGACTCTAAACAGCCAGTTCCTGTACTCGGGATAAGTCCTGGTCTCATTTCCAGGGCACCCACAAACACATCAAGCCACAAAACTGTCACCCACATTCACAGGGCCGAGTGCCATCCCATGTAGGCTCCCCTGCTGTGAGTCCAGAGTCCGTGAACTCCCACTAACCTGGGTCAGCCATCTCTGTGTTTTTTCCCATCATGATTTTGACCCCCTTTGCACTTATAATCTTTCCTCCCTCTCTTCACCTGAACTCTAGGATCTTGACCAAGTACTTGGCTGTGGATCTCTGCATCTGCTTCCATCAGTGACTGGATGTAGGTTCTATGATGACAATTAGGGTAGACACAAATCTGAGTGCAGGGGAAGGCTAGTTCAAGTACCCTCTCCACCATTGCTATGAGTCTTAGCTGGGACAATCTTGTGAGTTCCTGTGATGCCCTATTGAAGAGCTTGTGACATGAAATTGTCTGAATCTCTAGTGTGAAGGTGAAACTCCTGAAAGTAATTGAAAACCAGAAGCTCTATCTATGTGTCTATATTCATTCATGGACAAAAATATTTATATTTATATGTAATATATCAAATATTCACAGTTAGATGTATACATGCATAAATATACAAGCATATGCATATGCAGCACATACACACAACAGACTTGAGAGTGAAGCCAAGTCAAGTTCAAATTCAGGCTCCATCACACACAATCAGGGTGGCACAAGTAAGATAACGACTTTTCTAAGATCACATGACTTTATGACAAACTAGAAAATAACCAATTGTGATGGTGCCATGAAGCAACACATGAAGCCTTAAAGGGTATGTAACCCTTTTTGTCTTTAGCTCCTACTTGTTGCTCAGACCATGTAGAGAAAGCTCTCTTCATCTATCTTTTTCAACTCCCTGTGTAGTCATAGTGCCTCAGGGGGAAGGGCAGTTAATACTGATCAGTAAATGTGGTATGATGATTAATATTGACTATCCATGTGACAGAATCCACAACCACAATGGAGATAAACCTATGTTATGTCTATGAGGGAGTTTCTAGTTTAGGTTATTGAAGGTGAGACGGCCAACCTTAAATGTGGGCTACAGATCTGAACTGAACAATAAACAAAAACAACAGAGATCAGCATTCATATCTCTCTTTTCTGATTGCTGATGAAACGTGACCATCTGCCTTGCACTTCTGTGGCCATGCCATCATGTCTGCCACAATGGACAGTATCCTCAGACTGAAAGCCAACATAAAACCTTGCTTCCTTTGTTAAGTCGTTTCTGTCAATCATTTTGTCACAGCAACACCAAAAGTAGCATGTACATCTGACAAATATCATGCCCTATCTGGATGAGGGGACAATGGCACAATCTTAAAGGCAACATCCCCTTTCTGTATTATATGCTGCAGATACTTGCCTCTCTGAGCCAAGAAGCTTTTGACTAAACACACATCTCAAAGTCTGCTCTAAAGACTTGACCATGCCTCCCAGGCAAGATCTTAGTTTTAGGGAAATCAGAAGGATGCCAGATCTATTTTTATCAGAATCTTGATCTTTAATATTTGTTGAACAGGGACCAAGACATCAGTGATATTGCAGACCAAAGTCCTATCTCTCCAGAGAATACAGAAATTACATTGGCAGAGACTTACTGTGCTATTGAGAAGGATGGGTTGTTAAGTGGGGTTCCTGCCTGGAAGATGCCCAGGGCACTAAGCACCAAGAAAAAGAAACTCAGTCACATGTGCTGAGCACACAAATAGAAAAGGTCTGTTCTGCAGAAGCTGCATGGGTCTCCATAGAAGCAATGGCCCTCATCCAACACAGCAATGCTGAGAGCCTTTTGATCAGTAATCGAAGTACTACAACAAATGGTTCACACTTCTGGAAGCCAGTCCCTAAGAGCAAGGAATTCTAAGTGGCCTGTAGTGCTCTGGACAGTTCATCCCAATGAAAAATGCCAGTAGTGTCTCAACTGAAATAAAAGTCCTTACCCAGACGACAGAGACAAACATGCACTCTTATTTCCTTTTCTACACACATTTTCTGAGGGCCTTCACACAGGAACCTAAATTAGAATTGATACATCTGATAGTAAAGACATTTCTTCTAATAAATCCCAATGTATCCCACTTGGGTATTCCTCCCAGTTTCACCAATACATCACTGCTGTACTTTTGTGGATTTTCTTTTCCTCTCTTGGGGATATCAAGGAAACCACATGAGAATAGTACTGTCTTGCCAGTCTTGGGTGAGGAGGTTCCAAAGGAGGATATTGGTTACCTGCCAAGGATGGATGCCATTGTCCAGAATGCTCAAAATACAAAACCCTTGGGAGATGGCCACATAACTGCCTTCCCTGTGATCCTCACAGTGTGGAGGCCACACTGGGCCTCATGCCAATGTAGAAAGACATGTCATCATTTCCCTGTTGCATAACACTTAATCACCTACTGTCTAAACAAGTATTGCATGTATTATTATATTTCACAGTCTCCTACATATTTTTGGTAATCTAGCAACTTGTAGACTGGAGTGCCTGAGACCTAGATTTTAGATAAACATTAATTTGTATCCTACTTCAGGCTTAGTCCTATTCACATAATATTACTATGTTCTTTTCTTTGAGCAACTCTTCTCCATCCCTGAGTGGGAAAAGATCCTCTCCTGAACCCACTCCCCAAATGTTGCATGCCTGTTTACATCAGTAGATATTGTGTAAATCCCAGGTTACAATCATACTGGAATCTCTTCTTCTAGTTCTTCTGAACTGAACCAACTATATTTCCTTTACATATGTTAACAACTGACAAATAGATGACATATGTAGATAGACAGAAAGATAGATACATGAAATGGAGACGCCTCCTAAATATAGCACCAGTAGCACAGACACTGAGAACATCAACTAACACATAGGACCTCCTGAAATTGAGAAGCTTCTGTAAGGTGATGGACATTGTCAGTAAGACAAAACAGCAGCCTACAGAATGGGAAAAGATCTTTACCAACCCCACATCTGACAGAGGGCTAATCTCCAAAATATATAAAGAACTCAAGAAACTAGACATTAAAATACCAAAATAATCCGGGGCTGGAGAGATGGCTCAGCAGTTAGGAGCACTGATTGTTCTTCCAGAGGACCAGGGTTCAATTCCCAGCACCCACAAGCAGCTTACAACTGTCTGTAACTCCAGTGCAGGCAAAACACCAATGCACATGAAATATAATAAATAAATTTTAAAAAATACCAAAATAATCCAATTAAAAATGGGGTGCATATCTAAACAGAGAATTCTCTCCAGAAGAATCTCAAATGGCCAAAAGACATTTAAGGAAGTGTTCAACATCCTTAGTCATCAGGGAAATGCAAATCGAAACAACTTTGAGATACCATCTTACACCTGTCAGAATGCTTAAGATCAAAAACACCGATGACAACTTATGTTGGAGAGATATGAAGAAAGGAGAACACCCTCTAGTACTGGTGGAAATGCAATCTTGTATAGACATTCTAGAAATCAGTATGGTGGTATCTCAGAAAATTGGGAATCAACCTACCTCAAGACCCAGCAATACCACTCTTGGATATAGACCCAAAAGATGTTCAACCATACCACAAAGACATAGGCTCAACTATGTTCATAGCAGCATTATTTGTAATAGCCAGAACCTGGAAGCAACCTAGATGCCCTTCAACTAAAAAATGAATAAAGAAAATGTGATATATATACACAATGGTGTACTACTCAACAATAAAAATCAATGCCATCATGAAATTTGTAGGCAAATGGATGGAATTATAAGAAATCATCCTGAGTGAGGTAATCCAGACGCAGAAAGACAAACATGGTATCTACTCACTCATAGGTGAATATTAGATGCAAAGCAAAGGATAACCAGGCTACAATCCACAATCCCAGAGAAGAGATGAGGATCCTAAGAGGGACATGAATGGATCACCCCAGGAAGGGGAAAGGATTAAGGTCTCTTGGGAGAGGGGAGTAGAGAGGAAGGGATAGGAGATGGTAGCATGAGGGTTCAAGATGGCCGAGTTGGGGCAGGGATGGAGAGGGAGAGCAATGAAATCAATATCTTGACACAGTGAACTATTAAGGGGTTAGGGAGAAATCTGGAGCTAGGAAAATCCCCAGGAACTCACAAGCATGTCCCCAGCTAAGACTCATAGCAATGGTGGACAGGATGCTTGAACTAGCTTTCCCCTGTACTCAGATTGGTATCTAACCTAATGGTCATTATAGAGTTTATAACCAGTGACTGATGGAAGCAGATGCAGAAACCCACAGTCACACACTTGGCCAAGCTTCTGGATTTCAGTGGAAGAGAGAAAGGAGGGATCATAGGAGCAAGAAGAGACAGGATCATGATGGGAAAAACCACAGAGATGGCTGACCCAAGCTAGTGGGAGCTCATGGATTCTGGACTGATAGCTGAGGAGCCTGCATAGGACCACACTAGACCCTAAGAATGTGGGTGGCAATTTTGTGGCTTGATGTGTTTGTGGGTCCCCTGACAATGGGACCAGGACTTACCCCAGGTACATGAACTGGCTGTTTAGTGCCAATTCCCTATGGTGTGATGCCTTACTCAGCTGTGATGCTGTGGGGAGGGGCTTGGTCCTGCCCCAACTTGGTATGCCAGCCTGTATTGACTACCCAAGGGAAGTCTTTACCCACTATGAAGAGAGGATGGGGGTTGGATGGGAGCGAGGTGGGGGGGGCAGGAAAAGGGAAGGGAGGGGGAACAGGGGTTGATATGTTGAATGAAAAAAATGTAAATAAATTTTTAAAAAAGAGAAAAAAGAGAGGGAGAGAGGTAGCCAAGCATAGGACATAGAAATAGTTTAGTAACATGGGACTCTATTTCTACTCGATTATGCCCATTCCATCTTCTAATCATGCACTTGATGGTCACACTCCTTTACCTGCCTACTACCTGCACACTAGGCTCTCTCCTAACAACTCATCTAATAAATAACTTTATACACCACCTGCACTGGGCTGTGAGTACACTCCTCTCTGAGCAACATAGTAGGCTTTTCCTCTCCTAATGAAAATCAGACTTATACATTTTCTACTCCAATATATTCCCAATGTATCCAAAAACAACCAGATTGAACTGATTTTTGATAAGTGAACAGTCAGATAAAACTGAGTCCTCCTGTGAACTTTTAAGGAGATCCTTCCCATTTGCCATCCTATACCTATGAATAATTGGGCATGCATACATTATAGTCAGATGCATTATGGGAAAGACATGCACTATAGAAAATGATAGTCTGACCTAATCTAGCCAGCAAATTTCTATCAACCCCATAAAAAGAAGTTTCAAATAATAATTATGGTCCTTGAGGATCTTCACATATGTGGCCCACTGTCAATCTTGACCTGTACTATTACTTTCTTTTACATAAACTTTTCTTGCTACTTTTGCAAATATGTGTAATTCTTTAGGTCATTCCTTTGAATAAATGGCCAAGAACTCTGAAATTCAGCCCAAGCCCCTATAATCAGTAACAGGGAGGGCATGGGAAAGAAGGGAGGAAGGGAAGAAGGGAGGAAGGGAGGAAGGGAGGAAGGGAGAGAGAAAAAGGAAAGCATGTGAGCAAGAAAGTCAAATGTATGTAAAATACTTAGCATACACCAAATTCTCAGTTTTAGTTAAGATGTTGTAGAACGATGCCATTGTTATCGATGGCATCTTAAAAACAGAGAAACTGAGACTCAAGGTCACAAGACAATTAGTTCATAGAATTGGATTCCTAGCTCATTTTTTTTCTGACTCCAGAGCCCAGGAACTTTTGATTAAAGCATGTAAACTCTACATTTTATCACAGAGAAAATGAAAGTATTTTGAGGTAATATAGCAAAATATCAGACATCAGAGGCTATGTGGATATGAATGTGTGTTCACATTGTACTCAAGCGCTTTATTCTGTAAGCATGGAATTCTCTTTCATCATGTTGTAACTAGGAAGCTGGATGATCACAATTAAGGCAGGAAGCATATAGCTGAATCCAAAGGAGGTGTCAGCTGTGTGTCAGCAAAGATCACTCACATCTCATGCAATGCACACCAATTTACACCTCTCTAGAGATAATAACAAGCAGATTATAGAAGGAAATAGGTATTTTTCTTTCAATATGTGTTGTGGGTAGATAAACAAAGTAGTAAATGCAACAGATGGGAAAGTGCCTATTAACATCCTATTAAAAATCTTACATGTCTCCGTTCTGTTTGAAAATACAAACATGTTCTGAACCACAGCGAATTTTATGCAAGTGGAGAATGGTAGACCAGCAGGCTCATCATGACACACTTCACTCTTTCCAGTCACATGGAAACCTGCTTTCCAACCCCTCTCTTTTGCTGTTCGGGAGGTCTGACTCACTCATTCTAACCACTGGGCTGCAAGCAGAAACTGCACGTGTTTCTTATAAAACAAACCATTTTCTTTAAGTTGGGTAGCTCTCCAACACATTTTTCTCTTTCCACAGACATCAAGGAAACAAGAAACTTGGACCAGCTATTTGAACCAACACATGGAGGAAAATTGTCCTAGAGAAATGTCTACATTTTGTGTGAATGAAAACTTGACTTTCATTTACTTCTTTTTCTATTATATTCAGTGTGTGTGTGTGTTTGTGTGTGTGTGTGTGTGTGTGTGTGTGTGTGTAAGGCAGAGGACATCTTTGGAAGTCAGTTCCCTTCTCCATATGGACCTTAGGGATTGAACTAAGGTTAACCAGCTGAGCTGCAAGTGCCTTTATGTGCTGAGCCATCTTGCAGGCCTGACTTTAATTTTACAAGTACTGAGACGTAGGTACTATATGTTAGTATATGTCATTTATTTTTTCTGACTAACATTATAAGAGAGATGATTTCATTCACATATGAAAAATGCATGTC
This sequence comes from Peromyscus eremicus, assembly GCF_949786415.1. Classification (NCBI taxonomy): domain Eukaryota; kingdom Metazoa; phylum Chordata; class Mammalia; order Rodentia; family Cricetidae; genus Peromyscus; species Peromyscus eremicus. The sequence continues at coordinate 111,269,777 of NC_081417.1, read as the reverse complement.
TCTTTGCTGTTGTATGATATTTTGTTTGTGTTCTGACAAATAAAGCTTGCCTGGAGATCAGAGGGCAGAGCTAGCCACTAGTTAACCACAGAGGCCAGGCAGTGGTGGCACACCTTTAATCCCAGCACTTGGGAGGAAGCAGGAAAGATCAGGAGTTCAAGGCCATGGCTTACATGAAATTGGACCAGTCTAAAAGAGAAACAGACCCCGGTGGTGGTAGTGTCCGCCTTTAATCCCAATACATGGGAGGTTCATGCCTTTAATCCTAGCACTAGGTAGGATAATGCTTTTTATTCCAGCACATGGCAGGCTTCTGCCTTGAATCCCAGCACTAGGGAGAATCACACCTTTAATCCTAGCGTTGGGAGGTAGAGACAGGAATATAAGGCAGGTGGAAACAAGATCTCACCCCCCATTCCATCTGAGATTTCATAGAGGTAAGAAGTCTCTGGTAGCTGGTTGCTCTGCTTCTCTTGAAAGACCCCCGGAGGAGATCTTCCCTCAGGAGAGACCCCAAGTCCAAGGAACACACCGAAACCACGGATCAGATGCAAGCAGCAAGAGGGTTTATTCACACACAGGTACCTGGGGCGACAAAGTCTCTCGGAGGACTTGCGCGCCCTCCTTGGGTAAAGGGGACTTTTTATAGGATCCCAAGGGCAGAGGCACGGTTACAGAAGCGAGAAGCATAGTTACAGGGTTCCCATTGGTTGATTCAAAGAAGGCCAGGGTGAACTTGGGGACATATTTTTAATTCTCGGAAATTTGATGTGTGTGGCTGACTTGGCCTTGGGGGTGCTTTCCCAGCCCAACTGTTTATTCCCCAAGGCCAAGTGACCAACCATAGATATCTTATTTTGACTCAACGGTTTCTCTCCCAGGGCGGGTGGTCAGGGTGAGTGTTTCCTTGGTCCCAGGCTTTTGCAGCTGGCTGATTACGGTTTATGCCAAGTGGTTTATCTAAACGTACATTTTTGCAGTTAGGCCAAGGACGCCCTGTTTTTCTGGTACTTGCCTCGCAGAATGGCGTTTCTTATGCTAAGTAAAAGCCTGCTATAAGCGGGGTCTTTCACTCTGATCTTCAAGCAAGCATCATTTGTCAGAACACAAGCAAAATATATAACACTCTGCCCTAATTAAAACAAATAAATGCATTCTAGTCTGATACTGAAGATTGTCAACATCCTTCCTAATTCTGTCTTCCACCAATCTCCAGATGAAAGTAGAGTGTTCCTTGATCATATCACAATTTTTGGCTTTGTTATTTCCTCTGCTTTGTATATTTTCTCTCTCCTTTTTATCTGCCAATTATTACCTTTTAATATATTAACTCTTCAATATTATTAACTATTATATATATAACATATATTAACTCTTCAATAAAATCTTCCCTTGTATCATTATTTTGAAGCAATTGTCATGTGTTCTGACATTTATTACTTATTTTTTCTAACTACTTCTTACCTTATATTCCATACAGTATTTATTTGTAGTCATGTTTTATTTCTCAAATCCCAAAAGTAGAACTGCAGTTTGATTTATCATTGCATCTTCAATAACTCACTATAATGCCTTAATATTATATCACTATATGCTTGATAGATATGCCTCTACCTGTGAATTTCATCATAAAAACAATTGAGGTCACTTAAAAGTGCTATGAAGAAACATTCCTTCTCTGAGCCGCTTTCTGTTTCTCCCACAGAAGATTATGCTTATTGATGAGCAGTAGGGATGTTAAGTGTTGAAAAGTCCTGAATATACACACAAATTCTTCCTTCAGACCCTGAAGTAGTATCAGGAAATAGATCCAGCTTCTTTGCTCTTCTTCAATTGTTCATGAATGAAGTATGACACTGAGACTCTCAGTAATAAGAAGCTGGAGCTGACAGCAGCGGGAACTATCATAGAGAAAAAATGATATACTCTGTCCATGTGCTATATGTTTACTTGCTCTTCCCTCAGATATCAAGGAGATAATTATACAAAGAGGAGTCAATCTACCTGCCATCTTGTATACACTGTTTAATTTCTCCCCATCACTATTTCCTTCAGTGGGGACAATACTTCCTACTCTAATGATGATTAATGTGTTGGTGAGTATATAAAACATTCAGTAGAGTGTCTTTACTTAGTAAATATTTTGCAGTAACAAATGTTTTAAAAAAGAATGATGCAGTAATTGCTATTAGCCAGTATTGGTAGGTTACAATATTAACCACAAATGCCCAAGGATGTGGCAGAGCCACATTTGAATCCAAAGCTTCCAGCGTTAGAGTCAGAAATCTTACTTGTTCTAATTTACAGCCACTCTGGGGCCTCCAGCACCACCAGGCTCTTCTCCAGAGCCTCTGCTTTTAGACTATCACTTTGGGGGTATGTTTCAGCATATGAAGTGGTGGAGGGGTATATTCAGTCTAAAGTACTAAATCTGTTTAAATATTTAAAGCTTAAAAGCAAATACCTTACCTGACAAGCCAGAGCATAAGAAGCGTTCTCCTATGCTTCTAATCTTGGGATTTCTTGGTTACCTTATCCTGACTCTTTTATTACACTCTATAGTTTATAAACATAATGCTCCAAGGAGGAAGTATAAGCTATCTACCTCAACAAACATGACTCAGAGTCATGGCTTACCACTTACTGTTGGCTAGACCTTGGGCAACTTATTCAACCTCCTGCCAGGTTACTCTGACTTAGGCTTCTAAACCTTAGAACCCCTGACTAAGGGCTCTGAGCAACAGTTTTACTTATGATTCTGCACTGGTATACTCTGCGAATACAAAAGTTGGTCCATTTAGACATTCACAGACCTGTGCTGGACATACTAATTTTTTCTCAAGCGGGGCAAACTAAGAAGTTTTAGGTTTGGAGTCTCTTTAATAGAAGTGATGTAAACTCATGAACTAAGTTTGGTGATTTTCTTGCCTATTGTCTGAGGGATGAAAAAAAACACCAATGAATATCAGACTCACAGAGAAGAACTGATCTGAATCAGAAAAGGGCAATTCTCCTCTAAGTCGCTGGCATGCATTCTCTGAGAGGCTTTCATTTGGCTAGAGTTGGCTCTAGTGGTCTGTTCACTACTATAATGGTGCATATTGGTTAATCCATTCTGAAAATAGTTTCCTTGTCATCATAATGTTATTGGGAACCTACCAGAGAAGACCACTAGAGCCAACTAGACTATAGAGACACAATCTATAGTCAATTGGAAGTCTTTATTCCTGTTGGCTGGGACTGCATTTGGGTATTCTGGACCCAAGCATAGCCCCAAGAATTTAGAATAAGGGTTTTTTTTTTAAAGGCAAAAACTTCATTCTGGTGCAGGAGGAGGTTTTGTGCAAGCAAGCAGTTTAACAGAAGCTAAGATAAGCAGTTAATTGAAGGTCAGGGGAGGTACTGCCTAAGCAGACAGTTTAACAGAAACCAAGCTAATTTGCTTGCAGGCATCTCTACCTCACATTCCTAGAATAGAATTGAGTAATTTTCCATGAGATTCTCAATCAAGGAGATCAAATTCTAGTCAAACCTCAACTGGCCTCAGCAAGAATACAAAATGGAGGAACTTCTGCATGGTCTTGTCCTATCCAATCACAATAACAGGGAATATAATACATTCCTGTATTACTAAAATTTAATGAGGTACTACATAAAAATTGCCTTGTCCAGTAACTCACACAAAGGAAACCTTGAATAAATAGACCTTGAATAAAGTCTCTATTTAGAGGCTTTGGTTCTTTTTTACATATGATTACTTGTCAACATCATGTTATATTACAAACTATCATGATCAATTTTCTTGAATCTAATATGCATTTGTGATCATGTGCTATGTGCCAGTACTCTACCTAGAATGAGTGATATGAATAGGATAATGCTCAACAACATGAGGGACTCTCTTCTTAGCAAGACTTTCTTCTCTCTACCCGCCCTTATCTGGAGAATGTGTCTATGTCCAAGTAGAACTGACCTTATCTGAAAGCTGTGTCTAAACCTGGATGCCTGATTTATCCCTCATGTGACCTTTGGCACGGTTTCCTGCTAGAAGAATTTTCCCCCTGCTGCACATACGGTGACTAAGACTTGTACTAGGAACTTTGCTATAGGATCCCTCTGCCACTAACCCAGCCTTATGAATAGAGTGTGCTACTTAATGCAAATTAGAGTTTGCCACCAGGCTTCCCAATCCTATATTTTTCCTATACTCTGGGATAAAGTTGATCTGATTCACCAAAGTCATCTCCCAGGGGGCTGTCTCCATCATATCCACAGCCATCTGAACTCTGTTTCCCCGCTTCTGCTTCCTCCACCCTCAAAGACCAGCAGCCACGATCCCAAGGAAGAAGGAGAGCCACAGTTGTGTATGCCTTTGATGCCAGCAATCACACCTGGGAGGCAGAGGCAGGTAAATCTCTGTGAGTGCAAGCCTGGTCTACACACTGAGTTCTGGGCCAGTCAGGGCTAGACAGTAAGAACCTGTCTCTAATAACAGTAGGAATTTCTTTAAAATAGTTTGAAGAGAGATGGACTAAACAGCTAGACATAGCTAAAGGGTTAAAAGAATAAAACAGAAATTTGTAAGTCTGCACAATGGATTGCTTGGGGAGTCTGAGATGGAAGGGAGATAACAAACAGTAGAAGGGGAGAGTAATTACAATGTAATCATGTGCATGGATGAAATTATCAAAGAACAAATTTAATAAAAATATTTTTAAAAAGTAAAAAGTGGCTGAGCAGGGGTGAATTCCTAAAGCAGTGATCACCATGAAAAGAGTACTTTCATTAAAACCTAGTTTACTGAAGAGTGGGTCAATTGATAAGAGACATTATGGCACAGCTTCACCAATGGAGTCAAATCTGAGCTAATCTTCCAAGTCAGGAGCTGAGCTATGAGGAAGCTTTGCTGTTTCTCAGGCAAACAAAGACTGCAAAGGCATGCAGAAATCCCTGGTGCCATGAGACTGCATGTGCAAGCAATTGACTAAGAAGAGAAATACTAGACATAAAGGATTAGGAGCCAAACAAAAAGGCCTTTATAAAGCACATTAAGGAGGTGAGTGCAAAGGCAGCAACCTTGTGTGTGGACCAAATATTTTTTCTAAGTTATCTTTTCAAACATTGTATCCTCATATTTATGTATGTAATTGGTATTGCCCAAGAAGAAATCTGATCACAGAAAAGCAAGGTAGTTTGTGTGAAGTAATACCAGTACCATGCTAAGTGCAAACCGGGGTCCTGGGCTTGTTACATTGTTGATTTATGTGTTCCTGAATTTGTCAATAGAACTAACTTAACCTTCAGTATCTCCCACTATAGCTCTACATAGATATAGGATAGTAACAGAGGAATGTAGATGGAAATTTCTCTGGTCCTGCCTTGCCCAGCCGTCTGGACAAATCTATCCCACCTGTGGTCCTGCAGCTGCTTATAAAATAATTACTCAGAGGCTTATATTAATTACAAACTGTATGGCCTTTTGCTTCAGCTTCTTGATAACTAGCTCTTTCATCTTAACTAGCTCTTTCATCTTAAAATTAACCCATTCCTATTAATCTATATATTGCCACGTGGCTGTGGTGTTATTGGTCTACTGGAATCTTGTTATTCCTTGGGCAGCAGGCTAATTTCTCTCTGGACTTCTTTTTTCTCTCTGTATCTCTGCTTGGATTTCCCACCTGGCTGTAAGCTTTCTTGCCATAGGCCAAAACAGCTTTATTTATTATCCAATGGGAGCCACACCTATTCACAGCACACAGAAAGACATCCTACAGCAGAGGAAAAGACAAAGTTACATAGAGATAGGAATCTAAGCCACTATCACTTGTGCCCTTGTAAAAAGGAGAAATGTGGACTCATACACACACAAGAAAAGAATGTATCATGAACATCAAGCTTATCTACAAGTTAAGAAATAAATGCCTGAGTGGCCAGAAAACTGCCAGTGGATAGCAAAGAGGCACTGTACACTCTGATGGAACCAGCCCTGCAAAACTGCAGGCCTCCAGAATTGGGAAAGAACATATTTCTTTTACTGAATTTACTCATTTTTATGGCACTTCAGTACTGAATATCCAAAATGTATCCATCTAGTCTGTATGTTATAGCCTCTTTTCAGCCTCCTACTCTCTGTTCTCTTCTAGAAGCAGTCTGGCACTCCTTTGTCTGTTCAACTGAAGTCCCCATTAGTCTCCTGGAGGAAAGAAAGAGAGGGAAGGTGACAGGAGGAGAGGAGGAAGAGAAGAAGGGAGGGGGAAAAGAAAGGAGGAAAGGAAGGAAGGAAGGAAACAGCAAAATCCACTACTTTTTGTAATACAGCTCAGTATTGATGTCTTCTCTGTTGGTCAGGGAATTCACTACAAAATGCCTCATTTTTATAGATCTATGATTAAGCTGTTCAAAGAACAGTTTTTATTACTTCCTGTTTATATACTCATTCAACTTTGACTTATACCATCCAAAGCAAAGCACTAGACCCCATTCTTCTCTCCATACCTCTGTTTGATGGTAAATGGAAAGTCCTGACATTTGGGGAGGGGGCATTCTTTGGTTCTCTTATTACAGCAATTCATCTTTCTTTGGGGGAAATCGAGAGAGCTGACATTGAATGGAGACGTTTCTGTAGAAGCTTTCTCTGGTGACTCATAATCTAAAGCTGCTGAATCCCGGGAAGGTGGTTTTAACCACAGTATTTAATCTTATGGAGACATTTACTGCAGAGCCTCTTGTTTTGCCTTGTTTAATATAAACCACAGGAGAGGTGTTTCTTGGTCATGTTATTTCATAAAGCAGAGTGAGAGATGAAAATCCCCAGTCCTGCTTCAGAATTGCTATGTATTCTACAATGCTGTAGGAGATCTCAGCCTCAAAATACCATCACCAGGAACACTAACAGGAGTAACTGTAATGACAACAACTAACATCCACAGAGGAACTGAGTAGGAATAGCTGACTATTCCTGGAGTCAGGCATACCTGGACTTGCCTTACAGTTCTGACGTCCCAGCTACATCCCCACAAGCAGGGTATCTTTGCTAAGCTCAGCTTCCTCTTCTCTAAAACTAGAGAATTAATAGTCTTTTAAAGTTGTAAAGACTCTTACCACGGAGTGTTGATGGTAAAACTCTCAGAACAGTTTCTAGCACGTGGTAAATATTCACTGTGTTACTTGCATGATTACAAATAAATGCATAGTCTACTGTAAGCCTATTACTTTTGGGGAGATGTTCCCAAGTGTCTAGTGTGCAACCCTGAAACAGCCACTTTTATTGTTAGGCTCCACTTTACAGACACAATAATTCAATGGAATGCTCCAGCTCATGGGTTCAAAAGTGGCAAAGCAGAACTTCCCTTGGGTCAGAAAAAAATATATCAAATTTCATCTGACAACAACCAGCTTGGTTAAAGGGCTCAGTTGATCCTGCCAACGTCATTAGTTGAAGTAGGCCATTGTAAAACCTATAAAGTCAAAGGACATAATTTACTGATCCTTCAAGCTTCACACCAGAGTTTACAGTGACACTGAAAATGCCATCTTAGTTAGGGTTTCTATTGCTGTGAAGAGACACCATGACCATGTCAACTCTTATAAAGGAAAACATTTCATCGGGGTGGCTTACAGTTTCAGACGTTTTGTCTATTATCACCATGGCAAGAAGCATGACAGCATGCAGGCAGACATGGTGCTGGAGGATGACCTGAGAGTTCTACTTCTTGATCCACAGGTAACAAGAAATGAACTGTGTCCCATACTGGATGTAGCCTGAGTATATGAGACCTCGAAGACCGCCCCCACAGTGACATACTTCCTCCAACAAGGCCACACTTCCTAATAGTGTTACTCCCTATAGGCCAAGCATACAGACACATGAGTCTATGGGGACCATACCTATTCAAACCACCACACCATCCAATTGATTAACTGGGTCCCACATCTGAACTTTAAAGAGAATCTGAATTTTCAAAAGAAGCAATGGTGATTTTAAGCATTTATATTAATGAAGGTCTATCTCAAAAATATCTTCAGCAAAAGGTAAATTGTTCACATCTGTTTCTAAGATCACTAAATCCCATTTCAGGCCCAGCTGGACCCAGACTCTGTGCTGACCTCTCCTTTCCACTTGTTTCATTTTCAGCTCTGCTTCCCACTGTTGAGCAGCTATCCTGACAGAGTTTGTTAAAACAAACCTGCACCAAAAATCTCAACATCCTTTCTCACTGCCTGGTAGTCCCACCAGACATCAGGCCTCCTTGGTTTCTAAAGTTTGTTGGTCAATAGTCTAATCTGTTTTAGGAAGATGTACTATTGAAGGAACAATTTAAGTGACAGCCTCACAAAGATTACTTAGAATGAAAAAAACAAAACAAACAACAAAAAAAAAACACCCCAAAGAAAGGGTTAGATGGGAAAGTTTCCAGGAGAATGGAAAGTTATACTAAGAAACTCAAATTCCATGGGGTGCTCTATCTACAAGTGGTTTGCTCAAACAGAAATTGCTGTGTTTAAGCCTGGAGTGAGAACAGAATATGTAAACCATGGGCCTCTGGGACTTTGAGCTCTAACAGGAGAGGTTCTATTAGAGCTGGGCCTTGGGAAGGCTGGGAGGTCTACAGTGTGAAAACAGGGCTGCAGATGGGAGAAGGAGATATTTTGCTCCCATGGCACTGTGTATCATGAGTTTTGCTTGTGTCTCCTGACCTCCAGAGAGTGAGGCCCTGAAGTAAGGCCATCCTTCTTTGCCTGCAACTGGCAGCAGAGGCCGCAGTAAAACTGCAAACACAGCAGAGCCAGGGCCTGAAGGCAGCTCCTTGGATGTTGGAGTTGATACAATGATACCATTCTGGAGTCAAATTAAAGTGCCATTACTCATATTTACAGTCTTTGAACAGAGGACAGAGAACCTAGAAATCTGGGTTGGACGGAAAAGTTATCCAGGAGGAGGGATATACTGAGTTATACTGAGGAAATCAAACTCCATTTGGTGTGCTAGCCACTGGAGCCAATGTTCTCAACCTGTGGGTCTCCACCTCCTGGCGGTCATACGACCCTTTCATGGGGGGTGGGTCATATCCTGCATAGCAAATATTTACATTATGATTCGCAACAGTAGCAAAATTACAGTTATGAAGTAGCAATGAAATAATTTTGTGGTTGGGGGTCACCATAACATGAGGTGTCAGCATTAGGAAGGTTGAAAACTGCTACACTATAGGTTTGTTCAAACAGAAACTGCGGGGTTTAAGCTGGAGTCGAGAGATCTACCTTGAGAGCAAACTATGCAAACCATAGGTCTCTAGACCTGAAGAGATGTTTGATACATGAGCGGAGAGGCCCCGTGATAACTGAGCTCCTTCACTTGCCTCTGTGGGGTCTTGGTAATTTCACAATACCCAAGCTTCAGTTACTTGTCCTTTAAAATAAAAGCAAAATGTTTAGTTGGCAGTTGTCAATAATGCAATACCTCTCTGGCTCAAATAAATGATCTTACATACTGATGGCATTCAAGGTCATTATTAAAACTTTGTTTCTTTACTTATTTTGTAACAGGATCTTATGTAGCCCAGACTTAACTGGAACAGGTGGCCTAGCATGACTTTGGACTTCTGGTCCTCCTATTCTCCGAGTTCTTGGGTTATAGGCACTCACCATCACCCCTTGTTTACGCAGTGTTGGGGATCGAACCCAGGTCTTCATGGTGGAGATTACACACAGATCTTCATGCAGGCTAGACAAGCAATCAACTGAGTTACAACATCTTCAAGTGTTTTAAATTGATTTATTGTTAACAAATTATCTTGTGTGTTAGTTGTTTGCATCACTGTACAGCAGGAAACAATCCTGGAACAAAGAAGAGGTTTGCCCAAAGCCATGCCATCCCCAGCATGGGCTAGTCTAAAGATTTCAACTTTGTGCAAGTTTCAGAAAACAGAAGTCTAAGTGGAAAGGTGAAGCAACATCAGTCCAGAGGTGAGCAAGATGGGCTTCTGGAAAGGCTCAGAGAGCCTTCAGAACAGACTTCAAAACATGCAGCTTCCTCCTGTCAGCAACCACACCCTGGGACACCTGGTCCCTCCCCCCACCCCAGGACTGGCAGCCACCAGTAGGTGAGGAGAAATCTGTTTTCCGCCCAGCAGCAGCCTCTGTGCGTCCTTAGTAACAGGGCTGCAAGGCCCCTGCCGCGATCCAGGCGCTGTGATTGGCTGGATTCTGAAGCTCCTTGCTGACATTCTAGGTTGTTTTTTTAGACCGAAGCACTGGTACCTCTGAACTTCCTGGGTAGGAAGCGCCACTCCAGCGGTAAGACTGCCTGCCCCTCTGGTCCCAGCACAAGGCTGATGCCCCACTGCGGGGCAAATAGCAAACCTGATAGTCTCAAATCCCAGTTTTGGTTTTCCACACCCACAGCTTTAAAGAGCCTGTGGTGGGCTGGATGCGGTTTCTTCTGGGGCTTTAGTGCTGTTCACACTAAGTGAACTGGACTCTTGGGAAGGACCCAGTTGTAGCTATCAGAGCAGAACACTGGAAAGACTCCTACCCTCTCTTTTCCCCTCCAATCTGGGAGACCTTGGTGAGCTAGCATTTGGCCTCAATTTCCCAATCAGTAAAGCCAGTGTTTAAATTAGAGTAAGTTCTAGACGTCTCTTGGACTCTCTGTAAAGAAGTGGTCAACCGGGTTCACCTAGCATCACTCGGGTTTAAACACCCTGGGCTTATCTCAAGCAGGTTTTCAATTACTGACACTGGTAGCTGTGGGTACCGATGGGAGATAATGAATCCCTTTTTCAAAGTACAGTGCTTCTTCAAATACTTTGTTTTCTGGGGTCACCGAAAGTCTCTGAGCATAACAGGAATCACAGAGGGCAAAAGGGAGTATCAGAGCTGATCTTTGATTCAAGTGTCTACTACAGCCCAGCTTTCTACTCTGGCCTCAGGATAATCCCATCCCAGGCCCTGTAGTGGAGAAAGATGTAGTCACCCAAGGACTCAGTTTGTGTGCTTTGCAGATCTTCTTCTGGAACTGACAGCTCTAGCTATACATACCTCTTCCCTTGACGGTGAAGTAAGAATCGTCATGGTTATTAATAGTACCTCACACCCTGGCTGGGGAGATGGCTTGGCCTTTGAACATGAGTTCACTAGCTAGGAAACACATGGTAAAAGCAGAAACTGATTGCATCAGGTTCTTCTCTGACTTACACACACACACACACACACACACACACACACACAAATGTAATTTTAAAAATGTAAAAGGAAACTTTATTGGGCGTGTTAAGTGAGGTATAGGGATGACAGCCTTTTACTCAATTTTCCCAGGCCCTGGATATTCAGAGAATTAACGGAAAAGAAGCATATGCGTTATGTAATACATGCTTTACATAGCACAAGAAGCTGCCACCCCACCCCCAATAAGGAAGTGAGACTTCTCCAAAAAGTATTTAGAATAAATTGCTTATGTCAGAACTGGATAAGGAGTAGTTGTAATAGAGCAACTGAATTATTTGAGGTTTGAAGAGAGTCATTTTAACAAGGTTTGTCAGACCTGTTTTAGTCTTGACTTCTCAAAGGACAAGGATGCTGCATCCTTTACATAAGAATTTCATCTTCTGCTTTTACGGAAAATCATGGAATGCAATGATCTTTCTGTTCCTCCTGATGTTTTCAAATATCTTTAACTTAGTCTCTATAGTGGAGTAGTCTATATAATCCCTTCACAGGAACAATGCCAGTAGGTCCTGATGTTATTGTTGATGTGGTTGATGAGGAATCCATAACTACTTGGTGGGAAATCAAGAGGAAGAACCTATTTATTTTCTACCCCTAAGGACCTAACAAGATTTGGAGAGAGACCATCCATGTCTTCAGGTTGGCAGACCTCCCATAGATCAGAGCCAATGCCGGAAATCATGGTGAAAATCATTGGAAGTAAACATTTTCGATACGTTGTGGAAAAGCCAATGATGTAAGTTTCCTCTCTGAAAAAAAATGACTGTACTTCTTGGATAACAATGAAATTGTTTTTTTTAAAACTAAGAAATTTTAAAAGTGCCATCTGTGCAAAATTAAGTCATTAAAATGTAAAAGTAGAAGTAAAATAGGGTTGATAACTCCATGAGCAATTCTTCTGATATTTTCATCTTTATAATTCCCCAATTCTCTTTAATTACTTGGGCTGATTTTCCAAATATATGGAAAATATGAGCATTATGACACTTATAAATATTAATGGAATATTGCTGCTTCTCCTAGTCAAGTTTGTAATCTACTACATGCAGTAATTTGGTATTGGGAGGGAGAAAGGGAGGCAGACTATTAGTCAATTTGTTGTGAATTACAGGAGTGGGATTAATAATGAATCACAACTTGTAAGGTTTTCACTTACTCTTCTTGTGTTTGTTTCTTCTCCAAGCAAACTTTTCAGAGTATTGCCAACATGTCTTTCTTCCCTTCCCTTACTGACAGCTCATTTGAGGAGGGTCATTTAAACATCTCTAAAGTTAACTAGGTACTTGGCACAGAAGAACAAGGCAACCTCTTTCTTCTAGAGTTTTAGTGCTTTGCAAAAGAAAAGAATGCCAATTAGACCTATTGTTTTTAGGCAACTCAGTAGCTACTTGCCTTTCCCTTGAAAGTTGATTTCTTTGGTTCTTTCCACTATTGCATTATTGAACATAGCTACAGGAAGTAATACTTATTGAACTCAAAAGACAATCACCAAAAGCATACTTAAAAATGAACATATGGACCAACTCAAGAGAAACTGAGTCAGAATCTGTGAATGCAGATCCCATGGCCAGTGTTGCCAAAATGGATTAGTAACATCAATTGCTTTTGCTTTTCCACTACTAGCATTGTCACACCAGAGCAATTCCAAAACGAATGCTATTGGGAGTAATGTCTAAATGGACTAGGAAGTGAGCATGTCAGGACCTCGGGTCCATGATTTGGAGGTCTCTGCAGAGCAGAAAGATGGGAGTTTAATCCTAGTCCTGTTCCTTCCTGGTCTGTTGACATTGCAAAAGTGTGGTGTCTAGCATTCTATTCTATTTCTATAAAGCAGGAATTTAGTGGCATTTATCTAGTAGGTTGTTGAGGAGATTAAGGAAAGTATGTGGGCATTTTGCAGTGTCTTACACATTCTGGGGTAAAAATCCCTATTCTCCACTGTGGCCAGCAGAATCTTTCTAAAATTCAAACCCACTGCACCTGGTAGCACCCACAATACCCTTAAGGATCTTATTGTGTTGAAACTTCCTATATTTCTGTCTGTCTTATTTAACTATGAAGTCCTATTTGCTAAACTGTATCCTCGGCAGAAAGTACCAAATCCTGTACAAGTTGAAAGCTGAGTAAGGGAATTAGAGCAATGCAGTTGCAAACAAGGTAAAAGTTTGAAAGACAATGTTTAGTAGCTTTAAAGGGTTTCAGGCCTACAATTCCAAGCTTCCAAATAGCATGCAGATGTTACTCGGGATTCCTGAATAGTCTTTGATAGCCCAATGAAAGGAAGAAATGCCTTTATCTCATTTCCAAAAAAGAGTAGATAAGAATGGGGAATGAAATTCAGAGGCTTGTGAACAACCCCTGGACAAATTATAGCTAAACAGACAAATACATATCATTATGAGAATGAAACATAAAGTGGTGATCTCCAAGGAGCAGTGCATGTTGACAAAAAGCAGATTCAATTATGCAGTCCATCCCCCTACTGATGAGACTGTGCAGCCCAAATGAAGGGGATGAAAAGATGCGGTATTGTCAATTCTAATGAATCGTCGCCCTCACAATGGCCTGACACAAGGCATACTATTGAGGCAGGTTAGATCCTGCTATTCATTTGCTGTTGCTAACAGCATAGTCCCACAAACCATACAAATCTGAGCAAAATAGGTTTATTTGGGGCTCATTGTTCTGGAGGTCTAAGGCTGAGGATTGTGCCAGATGATGGCCTTCCCCGTGGCAGAGTCTTAAAGTGGTGTCATCATGCATGACAGTAAAAAAGATTGTATGCATGTTTATTTCATCTGTTTTCTCTCATTTTTTTTCAAATTCCAGGATTCTATCACAGGGTTCTGTTCTAGATTTTTTTTTTTATCCAAATTGCCTCATAATATTCCCACTCTAAAAATAATAGCTTGGTTAAAATTTCACCCTCTTAGTATCTCACAAATGAGGATTAAATTCCAACATGAGTTTTGGAGGGGACAGACCATATTAAAGCTATAGTGTACATCAAAATAGTTGCTCTTAGGTAATGGAATGATTAACAATTCTACCTCCTGAAGTGGGGATATTTTGTGTGCGACCCTTTCTAACATACAATCAAGGAAAACTGGGTACTTGTGATAGTAAAGAAGCAAGTAGCAGAATCCTGAGGGGCCTTGGCAGGAAAATATGCTAACAACCAAATCAACGTGGTATATATAAAGTCTACTGTTGGTAAGTGTGCATGGTCATGGTTATAAGGATTAGATGCTTAGGTTTTAGTCTTTGTTTGTGCTGAGCATGCACTAAGAAACCCAGAGAGATGTGGATATCCTCTGTACTCAGTACTCCATGGAGGACTATGCTTGATTCTAGATACAAGAAATCCCATCATAGTGAAGATGAAGGGAGTATTACGGAAGATCCTTATGGCAGAGCTATAGCAAGTGAAATGTGGCTGGAGTGGAATAATAAGAGGATCTAGGTATTGAATTGATGAATATAAGTGAAAGGTATAGAGTCTAAGAAACCTCTTTCAGTAAATAAAGTTGACCTCTATTATTTCTTCTAATGTCAAAGGTCAGTGACAAACCCCTTTGGCCTGTAGATAGTATTATCAGTAGAGCAGTATTAGACACCAGGAAAGTTTTAAGGGGAAAGATTGTAAACATTTGTAACAGTTTACCTTGGTAATACAGGTTCATGTTTTCTCTGGTATTTTCTCATAAGACTGTATCAGAGCACATAATTGTCACTCTTCATCCTATGAGGTCATTCACAATAATAAATTTTGTATGATTTTTCTCACACTTGTTAAAGTGCCAACAGAGTTAGAAGTCAATGTGCTATGTGCGATACCATCACCACCCTTTCCACAGACGGGAATGATCACCTACTGAAAACTGAGCCTTCGGGATTCAGCAGGACACATAAAGTACCAGTAGTAAGAGACACACAGCAAGTGGTGACTACTCAGATGAGAACAGCACAATCAGAAAAAGAGGAAGGGACTGCAAATACAAACACAAAGAGTATTCTCAGAAGGCCTCTCTGAGCAGGTAGAATTTGCCCGAGTCTCTGTGGAAACACACAGGCAGCAGCATACAAGAGAATGATCCCAGGTTAGCTGGCATTAAGGGGGCTAGAGCTGACCAGCCAGTGTTCCAGCAGCCACTATCCTATTAGAGTCTAATTTAGTGTAAAGATGTATGCATCTTCTTTCTTCCTCTGTTTCAAAAGACAAGGTCGCAACTTTCCACAGGTCAAAGTTCAGGTATCAGCCAACTGGCCTTCCTAGCAACTTTGACCAACATAGGGGTGCTAAATTGACTGCACAGAGCTCACAAACAACAACAACAACAACAACAATGACAACAATGAAATGTCTGAGATCAGAGAGGCCAGCAGGCTTGGATTTCGGGCTGTATGACCTATGGTGTGAACTCTGTTTTATATACAGTGAGAAACCATTGGAAAATTGAGAACAGTGGATAACATATCATGTTTACACTTTCTAAAACATGGTTCTAGCTGAGTGGTAGATAAACTGGGAGTAACAGAGGAGAGAGAAACCATTTAGGGCACTGTAATTATAATCTGGAAAAGAGAAATTATACCTTCTAGATAAACCCTGAATAAACCTCATGATGTAAAATATTGACATTATTGCATGATATATGGATTGGTTGAAATATTATAGGACTGAGAATAAAACTCAATGATGGAATAGAATGTGCCAGACTCAGGGTTCAATTTCCAATACCGGGAAAGAAGGAGGAAGGGAGTATGGGGGAGAATAAATATCACACTATAATCCTCTAAAATGTACAACTGGGGGCTGAACAGATGGCTTAGTGATTAAAAGCACTTGCTGCTTCTGCAGAGGAGTCAGGCCCCCATATGGCAGTTCACAACTGTCTGTAACTCCAGGGAATCTGGCACCCTCTGCTGATGTCCAAGGGAACCAGGCACACAGGTGGTACACAGATATCCATGCATGTCAAACACTCATACACACACACTAAAAATAAATAAATCTTTAAAAACAACTGAACACCAGAGTTGATTTTCTCCTTGCTGTGACAAAACACAGGACAAAGAGCAACTTAAGGAGAGAAGGGTTGACTTTGGTTCTGTTGGAAGACTTGCAGAGGAGCATGAGGCAGCTGGTCACAGTGCATCCACAGTCAGATGCAAAGTGCAGTGAATGCTGGTGCTCAGCTTCCTTTCGTCTTACATATCTCGTAACTTCCATCCAGGCAGTTATAGTGGGTCCCTCCTCAATTTATCTAATCTTGAAACTCTCATCGGCATACCCAGCAGCTGTCTCCTAGGTGATTCTAGAACCTGCCAGGTTGACAGTTTTAACTGTCACGGTGGTTTCCATGGATTCCCCGTGTTTGGTTTTGTGTTTGTCTGAGGTATTATGAGAAGTACAAAGAAACGTAAGATACTGCAGATGTGGATGCATAGTATAAGGCACAGGCATGAATCTTCAGTCTATGGCATTCTGTAGAATATCAAGAAAAATGTGTACCTACTGATCCCGGATGTTGAAACTATATGGTAAAAGTTGTCATTTTATCATTTAAAATTCTATTTTTCAAGAAAAGGAAGAAAAGAATGGAAGGAAAATAGGAGGGAGGGAAGAAAAAAGGAGGGAGGGAAGGAAGAAAGGGAGGGAGGGAGGAAGGAAGGAAGGAAGGAAGGAAGGAAGGAAAGGAGGAAAACTTCAAATAAAATACTAAGTACTATTTGAGATGCCTATGACCCTCACCCTTCACAAAATAACCCTCTTAAAATACAGGACTTTTTCAAGCTCGTAAGGAAAAGATGAGCAGTCCAGCTACAAAACATGACAACAGGCCCAGACAGGCAATTCACAAAAGAAGAAATGAACAACCAATATTACCAGGAAAATTCAGCCTGCAATGTATTATAAGAAATTTATATAGCAATGAGATAATATTTTCACAAATCAAATTTAAAACATTTTAAAATGAAAATATTCAGAGTCGATAAGGCTTGGAGAAAGAATGTGTGGAATTTTTAAAAGTATGCTCTCATCAAACCTTTAAATGTCTATATACCTCAGTATAATCAAGGCTTGGGGACATATCCTGTCTTAGATAGAGTTCTTATTTCTGTGATAAAACCATAAACAACTTGGGAAGGAAAGAATTAATTTCATCATGCAATTCTTAGTTCATACTGCATCACTGAGAGAAGTCCAGCCAGGAACTCAAACAGGACAAGAACCTGGAGGCAGGAGCTGATGCAGAAGCCATGGAGGGGTGTTGCTTACTGGCTTGCTCTCTGTGACTTGCTCAGCCTGCTTTCTTATAGGACCCAGGACCACAAGCCCAGGGGGTGGCACTGCCGGCAGTGAGCTTGGCCCTCCCCCATCAATCATCAATAAAAAATGTAAAAATGTACCACAGGCTTCCCCACAGGCCAATCTAGTGGCAGGACATTTTCTAAATTGTGGTTCCCTCTTCCAGCTGACTCTAGCTTATATCAAGCTAACCAGGATAGATCCCCAGCACTAGAAACAGTACTAAAACAGGTTTTAGAAAGAGATTGCATTTATAATCAACCTGATTTAAATAAAAATATTGGTTTTTCTCTGTCCCACACCAGAGGGCTCTTCTGATTTGGGACACAAGAATCTCTTAACCATTTTTTTAAGCAATATGGCTGAATTTAGAGAAGGAATGAGCCAATTCCATTTCCACAGCCAGCTTGGTATATTTGGGAATTTGGGTGTAGCTTTTCTTACTACTTCCTGCTGGAGGGGGGCGCTGCAGGACACTGAGAAAAGTAACCGAGAGACTCTAGCCCTGTGGGCTGAAGACAGATGCCCCAACTTTACAAAGGAACATTAGGTGACTATCCAAGCTGCCAGCTGTCTCTGTCTACCCTGCAAGACTCCCGAAAGTTGCTTGAATCCTTCTCACATTTCTCAAGTATTATTATATCCTTCTGAGGTCTTTGATGTAGTTGAAGCTAGATAGTTACAATTTTCCTTAGTTATGATAAAAGATAAGTTAGATATAAAACCTTAGACTCACAAATATAAGATAGATAGGATATCTTCTTTAATTTTGCCAAATAAACTAGTTATTATAAGTAGACTAGATATTATAACTGTAATTCTTGCTTGATAATTGTTTTGTTATCTGTAATTTTACTATGCAAAAGTTAAAACCTTCCTTTAAAAAAAGAAAAGGGGAAGTGTTGTGGGATGTTCTGTATGTTACATGTGTTGCTTGATTGGGTAATAAATAAAACACTGATTGGCCAGTAGCCAGGCAGAAAGTGTAGGCGGGACAAAGAGAAGAGAATTGGGGGAAGTGGAAGGCTGAAGAGAGACCTGCCAGCCACCACTATGACAAGCGAGATGTAAGGTACCAATAAGCCACTAGCCACGTGGCAACATATAGATTAATAGAAATGGGTTAATTTAAGATATAAGAACTAGATAACAAAAAGCTTGCCATGGCCATACAGTTTATAAGTAATAACAAAAACAAAAAACAGGTTTTAGTACTGAGTGGCCAAGGCCATCTTTTGGGCTGCCTGGCAGCCATTGTGGCCAAGTAGATGCTGCTGAGCTGGATGGTGGTGGTAATACTCTGCGAGGGCATCAACATTTCTGGAAATTTCTACAGAAACAAGTTAAAGTACCTGGCCTTTCTCTGAAAGCAGATGAATACCAGCCCTTCTCCAGGTCCTTACCACTTCTGAGCCTGGAGTTGCATTTTCAGATGCACTGTGAGAGGCAAACTGCCTCACAAGACCAAGCCAGGTCAGGGTGCCTCGAAAGCCTCAGTGGGATCCCCACCCTATGACAAGAAGATTGCGTGACTGAAGCCTACTAGAAAGTTTGCATACCTGGGCATCAGGCTCATGAGGTCTGGTGGAAGTGCCAGGTATATGACAGACACTCTGTAGGAGAAACAGAAGGAAAAGATCAAGATCCACTTTTGGAAGAAGCTCATGAGGCTACAGAAGCAGGCAGAGAAAAGTGCAGAGAAGAAAATCAACAAGTTCACCGAGGTCCTCATGACCATTGGACTCCTGGAGTGAGCCCAATAAATACTGTATCTTAAAACAAAAATAAAAACAAAAAACAAACAACAACAAAAAACTGTATGTACTCTGGCTTAAGTGTTTTATGGTTCCATCTTGTAAAAATAGATAGTGTTGAACATAATGGTTCATTTCTTAGACGTCCATAAATTGTAAGGCTGGACTCTAGTAGTAAACAGATTTGTGCATTTACCCTCCACAATTAGAAAGTTTTAGTTGTGACTAATTGCAGAGATACAGAATTAGATTAAGAAAACTCCAATGTGCAGCACAGGGATGATGGGTCAGCATCTACAAGGTGAGTACCAGCATTAAATCTGGAAAGAACATGAGAAGAATGGCACTGAAATTAAGTGGAGCATTCTGTAGCCCAGGCAGGCTGCTATAATGGAGGAAGCAGTTTTTAGTACAGAGGCATGGGAAGACTGAGCAAAATTACAGGGAAGCCGGGCGGTGGTGGCGCACGCCTTTAATCCCAGCACTCGGGAGGCAGAGGCAGGCGGATCTCTGTGAGTTCGAGGCCAGCCTGGGCTACCAAGTGAGTTCCAGGAAAGGTGCAAAGCTACACAGAGAAACCTTGTCTCGAAAAACCAAAAAAAAAAAAAAAAAAAAAAAAAAAAAAAAAAAAAAAAAAAAAAAAATTACAGGGAAAACCCCATCCATTGCTAAAGCCACCCAGCAGAAGATGTGAGAACTACTGACAGAGTCCACCTGGTCAGTTTATCAGGCAAGAGAGTAGCATGAATCTAAGCACCAAAGGAATACATTTCACAGAACAGAGTATTTAAATTAATGAAAATTTCGTGACTAAATCTTAACAGTACATGATGGATTAGACTCTTCTGTATTAACACATCAAGAAACTATTAAACATTTAAAATAGTAAAGAGCTTAAGGTATTGGTGTGTAAGTTTGCCCACAGTATATTGTCAACCAGAAATATGAATATGAGGTCCACAGGTTGTAAAACACTACCACTTTTCTCAAGAGTCAGTTGATCCATTTTTCCTGGAATACTTCTTTCTCTATTTTCTCTTATAACACTGACTTATATGTAATTCTTTCGTGAGGCCATTTTATCTTCCTTAAATAGGTGCAATTTGAACCTCTCCTACAGATTATATTTCTTTTTATGTAAATTTCACACTATTGAAAATTTATGTTTAAATGTGTACTTCCTCTTGAGTTCTTCAAGATAACACAGTCTGAATACAATGGCTAGATTTAATGCATGTCTATGCCATCAGAATAAGGAGGTAATAACACATACACCTAAACAAAAACAGAAGACAAGGTCCATGGTGCATGCATATCTATTACTACCAAACTATATATAGGGAAGAGAGATTTAAAGAGAGCAGAGATATTGAGATTATTATTATTTACAATTTAAAATCACAGCAAAGAACAGTTGTTGGTTGCGTTAGTAACTAATTTTATACCCTCTGTGATCATGCCAATTTGAGATATCTGATCTATTCTCCAAAATACTATAGTGTAAATGAGCTAAAAAACATAAGCTTCGATTATCTTCACTAATACCAGAACTTAGCTCAATGTTATAAGGAGTTGAGCTACTTTGGGATTTTAACATCTCTATCTCTGGGAAAATACAAACACCAGCTAAATGACCACTTTGGTATTCTACAAAGACACTAGGTCAAAAGATAGAATAGATACCACTCTGGGTTAGTTTTCACTAAAGTTTGTATTAACATTGTAAGGACAAGAGGTTTAAAACCCTATTTATAGATAGTTTGAAAATTGCAGGTATGAAATTGAGGCATGCAGGCTTTGGAGCCATATGGGGCTGGGTTAATGTCATAAGTCTCCAC
This sequence comes from Peromyscus eremicus, assembly GCF_949786415.1. Taxonomy (NCBI): domain Eukaryota; kingdom Metazoa; phylum Chordata; class Mammalia; order Rodentia; family Cricetidae; genus Peromyscus; species Peromyscus eremicus. The sequence goes on along the minus strand of NC_081417.1, from coordinate 111,248,646 downwards.
CGACTAGAAAGATAGCATTATAATTTAATCATCTACAGTTACCATAGCAATATATCTACTTTGGATACCATGAATCGAGCATGAAGGAATGTATGTGACTTTATGTGGGGTGATATACACATTTATGACATCACTAGTGATGGAGAAATGATTTGATTTGGCATGGGTACAGGAGTAAAATTAATGTAATTTAAACATCTTTCTGGAAATTAAATCATTTGTCATATTCTCATATCTTAAAAAAGGAAAGAAAAAGTTTAAAACCCTCACAGATTTTCACAGTAATATTTTCAACATACTTTATCAGACTTATCCTTCAGTTACTGAGTGGAGTTTGGAGATATTTCAGGTGTATTCCCTCTCCAATTGCTATTTTACATTTAATATCATTCTAAAAAAGGAAGATGGTGACCAGGACCCTGATTATGTTGATGATATTTTATGACTTTAAATAAGAACATTTTACTAAAATTATAATTAGATCACTAGCCCCTGTGCTGTCACTCTCCAGACTGTCTACTCCAGAGGATAGTTGGCACATGGTTGGAAATTAGGGACATTGATTGGCTGCCAAGGCTGGCAGACCTTTAGGATGTATCTAGTGACCTTTTGCTGGGCCCCCTGGGTCCTTTATTTGAGATTTTATGTAATCCAAATGAAATGTGTGATCTGGTGAGGTGGAGTTACATGGGGGAGCCATCAGGGACTCTCCATCACCAGCTCAAAGGATTCTGCGACTCACCCTGCAGTGTTTCTAACCTCAGGACTCTGACTTTCAGCAATGTGTTTCCCTAAAGGTCTGGGTAGAGCAAGTCTCCAGTGTGGGAGAGGGAACAGTTGGACAGCTTCCTCTAATTTACTGAGCACTCAGTAGCACTGTAATTGTCCCTCATTGCTCTAGCCCAGGATGCCACTGAGCTCTTCACAGTCCCCCTAAGGATCAGAAGCTGAGGTCAAAAGTGGCTGTGGGGAGACTAACTGCTGGGCTTCAGAGATACTGTTGATGGTGTGTTTCCCCCTTTCTTTTAAAATGGCAAACTTCTATTTTCAGTAAAGTAGGTAGTTAACACACTGCCTAGAAGAAAGAACTGTGAGTTTGTGAACAACACAACAAGAAATGTGTGTTGAAGAATTGTTTGTGCTAAGCAGAGACACATGTCGTTTCTCAGCTGGAGAGTCTACTTTATGTTAATTTTTTAAGTGTTATGTATTTTTTTTAAAGACAGTTTTTACTTGAAACAGACCTAACAGGCTATTTTTGGTTTCACATCTACTGTGGTTGTTCTAAAAGACAGGCAGATACATTGCAGAATTTCTTGGGCATTTCTGTCTTGTGTTTGCCAAGAGAAGGATTTTATAGGTACGTAAAGCAAAGATGACATAGGTTCTTTGCCTTCATCTATAGGTGTTATGTCTGCTCCATAGCCTTCAAAGTCTGTACTTCTTGCTTTGGTTGTCTATGCCTTTATTTTTAGATCCTCACACAATCCCAAACCTCCATGGTCTCTCTATGACTCTACTGCCTACAAGATATAAAGCTGGGTATGTAGCAGAGAGTTTAAATCAGAGTCTACCATTGAACAGTCGTGTAGTCATTTAAAAATCTCTGAACCTTAATTTCTTTATCTGAAAATGAGAAGTAGAATCCTCCTTCTATGGAATTGATTTGAGGAACAAATAAACTAAGATATGGGAAGAGCTATAGGATAGACATCATGGACATAAACAATCAGTAATATAATTATTTTACTAGTTGTCACAGACCATAGTTATGCCTCTCTCCTCTGAACACCAAATAGTGCTAATTTTTTGTAATGTTCACTAGATATGTGTATGTTAGGGAGATATATTTGTAAGTTTTATGCCATTTTCTCTGGACATTTCAGAGAACTATATCTGCACTGAGATAAAAGCACATACTCCTTGTCTGCCACTTGCTGGATTTTCACACACAGTCATGCAGCAAATGTCCCATTCAAGAAAGGGAAGATACTAGTACCCCCAAAGTTCCCCATACTCCCTTCTGTACTCCATATTAACCCCTACAGGTAATCATTATCCTGACTTCTAGAATCAAGTCTAGATCATTTCTAAACTGTAAAATTCCAAACTTTATAGTTTGTTATTTTTGTTGAAAATTTAAGTACCTTCAATAAAGAAACCAATGTCTTTTTTTCTCACTCAAAGTACTGTTTGTCAAATATGCACTCCCTCTTTCTAACACTCTGCCTTTCACTATTGTCTTTGGACTTTACCAGTCTGGCAAAGGCATAGTCCTTGGTGAATCTCACTGCTTCCTCTGCATCTCCATAAGGGCATCCATACTCCCAAACTGATGTTTAAAAAGTTCGTGTTCTCCATTTTACCTGGCTGGATACCTGTCCTCATTTCTCGTCCAGGCACCAGGTCTCTTTTCCACCCTTCGTACCAGATAAATAAAATAATTTCTCCTTAATTCAGACTCTCTATTACATACTTTCCAGTGAGACTTAATGAGTAACTGCCATGTTATCAGCGAAAAAAATCAAGCTGTTAGCAGTTATCAACCTGTTGTCGCCAAACACAAAACGTTGCCTACACACGTCGTATCTTCCTTGTTTTTTTTTCCTGTGCTGGGCCTCTCTGACATAACATCTTACTTTATTGGGTTCACTGTCCTTCTTCAGTGACATCTTCTCCTTCGCATTTGTGTTGTAATGTGTGAAAAAGTCTTTGCCATCTTTAAATGCAACAGTAGGAAAGAGTTGTCTGAAAACCCAGATTATGTGCCTGTCGCCACCCTCTTCACCTCATGTAGATAGATTTCTTCACACCATTCTTTACACTTTCTGTTTATGGTTCCTAGTTGCTGTCTTCCCTTCACCCACTTCATTCTAGTGTCCACTTTCACTAGCTCATTGAACCCCCTCTCATCCCCACGTACACCCCTTGCTGAGATTCCTGACACTGTCCATATGGCTAAACTGGAGACACTTTGCTGAACGCCCTGGCATTTGAACATGTTGTCAGAGCCTCTTTCTGGAAACATCCTCTCTGTTTCGCTGCTGAATCTATGCTGTTGGGTTTTCCCCTGACTCCCTGGGAATTTCTTTCTACTCACCTTTTAGGCATCTTATCTGTTCTTTCATATAGATGCCAATCTGAGGTCTTTCTAAACTTTCTTTTTCATTTCATGCGCCATTACAAAAAAAGATAACTGCAAAATTTACACATTTATTCAAAGGACTGATCATAGTTTAATTTGGATCAGATCAATAAATACCAGAGCATCTGTTTCATGCTCAGACATAAGTCATATTTTAAAACAAATCTTCTTCATCATTAATAACAACTGCAGTTTATAAAATGCTTTCTTGACACCAGGCATAACCACTTTGAAAGTAATTATTTCTCATAATAAGCAATATTTTGTCATATAGAAAAACAACATAGCGTGACAGAATGTGACTTCCTAGAGATAACGTTAACAGCCTAGGTTTCTTACCCAGAGATACTGGGTAATTTCTGGCAGACTTTTTAGACTTACTATGCTTTCATATTGTATGCATACATTTTTCATGGTTATTTTCATTTATTTTTATAATTGGACATTTGTGTCATCAAAATTATTCACAACTGTTCTAATGGTTTCATGTATTCAGTTATGAAACAGAGGAATATTCATTATATACATATGTTATTAAAGTTTTAATATCTTTTGCATGTTTTCATTGGTACATATTTTTTTAGAATGGGTCTATGTGTTAAAAAGTTTCAGCTCTTTGATCTTTGGGTGCTCTACAAGACACCACTTTAAAAACTGTATCTGTTTCTGTGGCCATTGGCATTTTAATTTATTTTGTTATTTTTTTTAATTATTACAATTATTTACTTATTTGTATCTGTGGGAGGCAGGCAGGTACTGTAATGGAAGTAAAGAACAACTTGTGAAAGTCAGTTTTCTTCTACCATCTGGGCCCTGGGCGTTGAACTCAGGTTACCACAGATACGCCTTTTTGCCAGCTCTCAATTTATTTGTAAAAAAATTTTGTACATATAAAGTGATACCTTGTATTTTTATTCATAAATCCTTACTTAATAAACAAGGCTGACTTTACTTTTTGTTTATTAGTTATAATTAAATCATTCCTATAGTTTTTATTCTTTTTATTGCTGATTAACATTGAAATGAGCTGGAGGACCATTAAGAGAAAAATAAGTTTCTGGGTAAAACAACAGGAGAGACAGAGCAGGCCTGGGCCTGGCACAACATTCTAACTTACTTCCTCTTCTAGGTGCAAAGGCTAGAATTACCTGTTTGATTTATAAGTGAGCAATATGCTAATGGTCAGCGTTCAGTTTTGACTCTGCATTTCTTATAGTAAGTGTTCTGGAGCAGATGGGTAGATTATTCACAAGCAGAGTAGAGAAAAGATAGTCTGAGAGGACCAATAGTAGCATGGGTTCTCTCTGGTGCACGATGCTTAGACAGACAGCCACGTTTACCACTACAGGGCTGTTACTGCTGTTACTGCTGTTCACGCTTCCAGACTAACACCTTCTGCTTCTCATGCCAACGTTGTGTGTGATGAGTGTTCCTTATGACTGACAAGGTGCAAACTCTCTCTTCACAGCAAGCAGAATGAGAAGTTGAAGACAGAACCTCAAACCACACTCCAGAAACCCAGGACTGATTATGCAAGGCAGGTGAGCAGAGACCTGCTAAGACCCACTGACCCTTCTGAGGAGCAAATCACTGCTAACTCAGCTGATAAGGAAGACAGTAAGCACGCAAGCAGCAGCCAAAAACCAGAGAGCAATCAAAAGTTCTTAAAAGGAGAACTCAGTAACAGATTCCTGGATGGCAGGGTGAGTAACAAGAAATAGCTATGCCTTTCTTGGTAATTCATTAGGAAAATACAGAGAAAAACAAATTCACACAAACTTATACAAATGGAAATTAGTACATTTTTCATAGAATAGAAATTATAAATGATTCAACTTAAAATAAATTTCAAGGAGATTTTATGTATGACATCTTTGTCCACAATGAATTGAGTTGTTCAACATAACCTGCCTGTGGCAAACTCACTGATACTCAGTAATCAATACAGTAATAAGTATCACTATCCATGTGTCTTATGTGGTTGATACATTGTGCACCCCAATAAACTTATTTGGGGGTCAGAGAACAGAACAGCCACTATATTAAACACAGAGGTTAGGCAGTGGTAGCACATGTCTTTAATCCTAGCATTCCAGAGGCAGAGATCCATCCAGCTCTCTGTGAAAAGGAAAGTCTGCCTGCTTTCACATTACAAGAAGAGATTATTAACTTTCAAAATCCCATGCAACCATGTCTAATTTTAAAAAATCCCCAAACTGTCTTGATAGAAATGCATATCACTGGACTCTGCTAGTAACCATCCACACAATCCATAAAAGCTGTCTTGAGAAAGATAAATTTAAATGATTAGTAATTTGAAATTAAAAGCCAAGTATAGCACCAACTGAAAACTGGATCCAAATCAAGACAAAAACTAATGATTCATTGATAACCAAGCGCCATTTCCAAAAATTACTGAAATTTCAATTAAATGGATACATAGAGTAGGCGTTTTGCAATGCTGCCAAGCATTAAGTGACAGCCAGATATTTTAGTAGAATACTGATTAAAGTCTGCATAAAACTCAAACAGAAATATTTTTAGCTTATAATTTTAATAGCCCTTTAAAAATCACTGGGATGCTAGCTAGATTTTATCCATATGAGGAAATGAATGCCTATGGATTCCAATTTTCTGTGCATAAGAACCAGACAAAATATTATATATTTGGAGTGCTTGACAGCCCACCAGTAGATTTCAGAATGCACTCTGAAGGTTCCAGCTGAGCACTGAATTCCATTTATGAAAGTAACTTGGCCAGTAAGTTAGTGGTATAACCGAGGCTGAAACCCAGACCTTCTGGCCCCCATTTAGTACATTTTATTGGCTTTCTCAAGATGAATCCTTGAAGTCCCTGGTCTGCTTAGAGCAGGGAAGAATGAATTAGCAAAACTAAAATAATATTGTATGAACATCTAAATGTCTATGAGTTTTTCTCTAATTTTGATTCTGGCATTGATTTATTTCTTGTTTTGTCACTCCCAAGAATGACTTTGGTAATAACACTACGGTTAAAAAAAGAAGACACTTTATTATGAACAGGTGCTTCTAGAACATCTTATTATTTGCATTCTCTGTGTTACATTACCTGGTGCAGGTGCCACTGCTGTTTCTCTTACTATGACAGATGACAACCTGAGACTCCAAAGCTGAAGTGACTCATGAGTGTGCAAATAAGACGCCTGACCCACTGTTGCCACTACTATTCTCTGCCTCCTCCCCTGCTCTTCCTATTTCTCCTCCCTCTGCCCCTCCTCACTCTGTTCCTCCTCCCTCCTGCTCCATATCTCCTGCTTTTTTTTTCCTCCTCCACCTTTTTTCCTAGACAAGGTCCAATTTATCCCAAGTTGACTTCAAACTCCCTGTGTAGCTCAGGACTTACCTTCAATCTTTTCTCCTCCTGTCTTTCCCTCTTGGGTGCTCGGATTACAGGCATGTGCCACCATGCCCGGTTTATGTGGTGCCAAGGCTGGAACTCAGGCATTGTGCCAGCTAGATAAACACTTTACTAATTTAGCTACACCCTTAGCCTTTTACTTTATTTAATTTTTAATTGATTTCCCTAATCAAGAAATATTACACAATTGCTATAAAACAACATAATATAAATAATTAGAAAATAAAGCCTAAAATAGAAAACTAGTGGCTTTCATTTTCTTTTTTTTTTAATGGTTCTGCATTATTTATTAAGTTAGGAGTATACATTGAGGCAGCCACCATAGGGTGGGCACATGGCCATGCCCATCGCTTTGTCACATTAAGAAAATAACTTTTTGAATTGCATTTCAACTGCAATAACACTATTCTGGAAAAAAAACCCTCAAATCAATGCTGCATACGCAAGAGAGGGCTTCAGAACTAGTTTCCAAGATTCCTTGTTTCTTGACTCCTTGATGTAAGCAGTGTCCTTGTTCTCAGCCCTAAGAATAGGAAGTGCAGCCAGAGCCCCAGAGTTTCTATGTGACACTTCATAGACAGAGCTTTTATGATGTACTGAAGAACCAAACACCCCTCTGGATGGCCAGGGCCAACCACAGCTGGAACCAAGTCCCCAGAACTCAGCAGCACTGAGATTCCAGCAACACCCACAGTTAGTAGTCCAGCACTGGAAGTTCTGGCACCCCAGGGAAAAAAAACCCAGCAACACATTTGAATGACAGTGACTCAAGTGGTCGGAAAAACAAGGTGGTTGATGGCCTTCAACCAGCTGCTGGCCACCATCAGGTCCTTTCCAGAGTCTTACTTCCCAGGTCAGAAACACACAAACTGCAAAGGAATTGTCACAATATGTATGTCACAATATAAGTGATGGGACATGCAAGTGACAAAGTTTTCCAAATATCTTTTCCCCATAATAAAATAATCTTAATAAAAACATAATTTAAAGGAAGTGTCAAAAGCAGAGTGTAAAATCATAGTTGTAAAGTATCAAAAGTCGAGGGCTTTCTTGAAGAATCATCCAGATCAGTCCTGATTTCTTGGTGGAAACTTCAGTTCAGTGATTTCAGAGTCACGGCTGCTGCTCCTGCTTCTGCCACTGTAAATGTCCCTGGGTGAGAGCCGGCAACCTTTCTGCAGGTAGTATGGGAGCTTCCAGACAGAGGGCAGAAGAAGGCCAAAGTAGGGCAGGGAGGGCTTGAAAGGATTGGACAGCAACCCAGGGTAATTCTACACCCCAACAAAGAATGGGTGACCTTCCAACTCTACAGTCTCCATCCTCTCGCCTCCAACAAGTTGGCCAACAAACTTTAACCCTTGTTCTTCCAAGCACTTTTTCAAGACTAGATTCACCTCAGATCAGTGGTGGTGCCTCTCTTCTAAGTAGTCTGCATCTCCCTAGAGTTCCCTCATGATTGAGTTCTTGGTGTGCACCAGGATTCCCCCCCCCTTGCCCAGCAACTTATAGAAGGTAGAAGAAAATGAAAACCAGTTGTGGTGTCCTTCATTTTCTTCTACCCTGTATATGTAGCTGTAGAGTGAGAATCATTATGTATGTATTCTTTGCTCTCCTGCTCAATTAATTTCACAAACAAGGATTCTATTAGCAAGAAAAAAGTTTGTCCTATCTAAAACTTTAAGAACTCCTTCCTCACAGTTTAAGCTAGCAGCCATGATTTGCTGCTTTCTATCCCAAATCACCCAATGATCCAAGGAACACATCTTTAGTTCATGGAGAAGGAAACTGAAAGATGAGGTCAGTTGCCTTGCCAGTATCATAAGGCTGAGAAGTGTCATCTGATGATTCATGCTCAGATTCTAGGCCCTGCTGTTCCCAGATTGAATCCACTCCTTTGCTTGGATACAAACAAAGCCATTGTAGCACATAAGCTAATTTTAATCTCGATGCTCATCCCCCTATGTTCAGCTCCTCACTGCTGACATGGAGTATGCATTTACCATGACCACCTGGAAGAAGTTTGCTGTATCAGCAGTTCAGCTCATGGACTTCCTAGATTTGGAGTCTTTGCTGGTTCTGTAATACCAAAGGGAAATGACTTTCCTCTCTCCACTTAGAATTCATTATGGGTTTGTAAGAGGCTCAGTGTGGGACACCAGTTACCAAATACAGGAAGGCCTCCTGGGAGGTGTGGGGACTGACTAATTGGTTCTGTCTGCCAGGCAGGCATGTAATGCTGTCTTGCCAGATGGCAGCCACAGTTGCCTGGTACAGAAACCCTCATTACCACCTTGACTAAGTGGTAAATGGAATCCTGCTGTAGTTATAGAAGCACACCAATCAGAACAACTTCCAGATCTTTATCACTCACACATAGATAAAAATAAACCTGGGAGGTAGCCCACAATCTGGACAGATTAATTCGCTCCGAACGAAAAGTTCCTGATGAAGACTGATCCAGCATGAAGGACGCAAGCAAGCATCAAAGAGCAGGTGATGGTCAAAGGATGTCCTTAATAGGAGGTAAGGCTTAGCATGTTATGAAAACACAACACTTTATATATGCAAGAATAGTAAGACATCTAGAAATCAACAGGACAAGCCTTAACCTCATACCTGAATGAGGCTCGGAGATCTTGAAGGAGTTGTCTAAGGTCTCCTAAGATGAGAATTGGGCTATTATGTAACTAATCTTTTTCTTCCTATGGATAACCCTGTGAAAATGTTTCAAATATGTACACACAGTTTCTCAGAAACATTAGTTCCGATTTCTCTGCTAACAAATTCTTTTAAAGAATGTGTGACTAACATCAAAGACAGTAACACGATTTTGAAATATGAATTAGAGTGCCTACAGCATCTGGCGGTATGAAGATAGAAGTGCGAGTGCTTTCATTTTACTAGCTATCACAGCCAGTCTGCAACAGTGCTCTTCAAAGCCCTGTTGCGTAGTTGGCATTCGGCTACATGGTAGAACCCTATGGTTTTGCCTTCCCTATAGAGATGAGTGGACAGATACGAGGGGACTCCCCACTTACATGTGCATTTACAGTTCAATTCTCCATGTTCAAAGCAGGGCCTTTGTTTTTGCTCATCTCCCTCTGACCTGATTCCAAACAGTCTCTGTTGTACTCCTGCATTTGCGCCAGCAAGAAACCTAGACATGCCTTCCTCTTCTCACTCCAGAACTCTGATGTCCAACCAGTCACTGAGTTCCTTAAATTAGTCCTTTCAGTGTCTCTTTCTTTTGTTTCCTCTGTTACTGATCTAATCAGAGTCCTATTCTGTCTTACTGTAGCAATTCTAATGATCTTCACACCCCTGGATTTTTTTGTTTGTTTGTAAACTCCCCTCCTTGCACTGGCCAGCTATTACAAGAAACGTTGCCATGTAACGCCTAGTATTTGGGTGGTTGATGACAATTACCATGTGCACTCACATCTACAGGTGTGAGCTAAGTCAGCCTTAATTGATCCCAGTTGGAATTGGCTGGGCTGTCTCCAAACTGTAAATTTGTTTCAGGTATTATTTCTCTTATATTTTGTCTTTATTGTATTTTCACTTATTGTGGTATATCTTTTTCTTATTGTAATACATATAATTTATAATATATATAAAGAATATATATGTATTATTAAAATATATATACATACATACATACACAAATAACATCAATTAATTTTTAAAAAGAGGCCCTGAATTTGAAAAAGCAAGGAGCGATACATGAGAGGGTTTGGAGGGAGGAAAGGGAAAAGGCAAATATATAGTTATATTATAATCTCAAAAAATAAAAGAAGCAGTAAAAAATGTTTCAAAGAATATATATGTATAAACATTTTTAAAGATTATATACATATATATATGAGAGAGGAATTCTAATAAAATAGTGTGTGTGTGTGTGTGTGTGTGTGTGTGTGTGTGTGTGTGTGTGTTTGCCACATCTTTTAGGAAGAACTTCAAAACCTATCAGCTTTAGCCTCTACTTCAAACATTTAAAATTGGTTGGTAATCCCATTGCCCTGACATAAAATTCAAACTTCTTCACCCAGTTCTCTCTACTCTATTTCCTTTCACTAAATAAAATTCCACCCCATAAATAGAATTCTCTTATCCTTCCTTAATTTTCTTATGCTCTTCATTTTTTAAAATAATTTATTTTTTGAGAACTTCCTCCATGATCTACATCATTCTGACCCATCTCACTCTCCCTCCAACTTTCTCCATGTCTCCTTCTTTCAAGTTTATGATCTCTTCCCTAATTAAACACTCTCATTCATAATAGTCTCAAAAAGCAGTATAGGAATAACCCTAACCAAGAAGAATGCTACAAAAGACTTCCAAAGGAATTTAATAAACTTTAAATCTTTGAATAAAGAGATTGAGGAAGATATAAAGAAGTAGAAATATCCCCATACTAATGGGCTGTTAGAATTAATATTGTGAAAGTGATCATTCTATCAAAAGCAATTTATAGTATTAATGCAATATCCCCACAACATTCTTCACAGAAATAGAAAAACCATCCTAAAATTCATCCAGAACTACAAAGGACCCAGGACAGCTAAAGAAATTCTAAGTAAAAACAGAAATTCTGGAGGTACCAGAAGTCCAGATTTCAGGATATATTAAAAAAGTTGTAGGAATAAAAACATCAGGGTATTGGCACACAAAAAAAACAGACACATAAACAAATGAACAAAATAGAAGACTCAAACAGAAGTGCATATAACTACAGCCATTTGATATTTTACGCAGATGCCAAAAATGCACACCGAGAAAACAGAGCATCTTCAAAAAATGGTGCTGGAAATACTGAACATCCATATACAGAAGAATGAAATGAGACCCATATAGATCAATATACAAGATTTTTTTGGCTTCCAACATTTCTAATGCCCCCAAGAAAAATTAGTATGGGTGAAATTCTTATGCTTTATTTTTAACAATTCTTACAGGCAAATGTCACAAAACTAACATTGACAGAAATTATTGTCGACTGCTCTGTCATCCAAAAGCAGGATTTTATGATTGCCCTTGGATAAAGAACAGACCCTAGCAAGTCCTAAAAGGAATTCATGGCTTCCCTCTAGTCTCCCTCTGCAGCTTTATCTTTTACCTGTCCCAAAAGTTAAATTAGATTCTGAAAAGATCTCTCCCTCTTGCTAGTACACTGTGTACTTCTTTAGCATTTTCTATATTCACGTCCCTTTTTCTGTCATCTTTCTTCCCTTCCCCTTCTTCCCCAGTGATTAGCCCATCAAATCTAACTTCTTTTCCAAGAGTAGACATAGGTGACACTGCCTGTGGATCTATGAGCCGTTCTAGTAGGGCTTTCTCTACCCTATATTGTATTTCTGTCACAGTTCCTTACTGTGCATCTCACTCTTTTCAAGTCATGAAAGCAATGGCTGATTCTGCTCTGTTCATTCTCGGGCCTATTGCAGTGCCTGGCAGATACTAGAGAAACAATTATATATACAAACATATATGCATCATACATTCATGAATGCATGCATACATATGCCTCTGTGTGTGTGTGTGTGTGTGTGTGTTCTGCAAACCTGTGCTTTCTAGCTGTAAAAAGGAGCTAATTCCATATACTCCATGGAGTTGACATAAGAGTAAAACTGATTGATATAAGTCCACATAAGAGTAAAATTGATTGATATAAGTCCCTATATGGTACTTTGTTCAGAGTATGTCACATAACAAATAACTCTTCTTTATGTGAATATTCTGTAACTGATATTCTTACCTACTCTGGAGAATCTGTAGATTTGCCTTAAAATAATTCATAATTACAAAGCACCTATAGGTTGCTGTTATGTTGATGGTTATTTACCACCATGGTCAGTTGACTGAAAACCATAAGTTGCCCCAGTCCCTTTGATAGTATCTCTAATTGCACTAAAACTAATCAAAGATCAGGATTTTACCAAGATTTTGTTAAAACCAAGTATGGGCCCAGACTATAAATTGATGAACACAAATAGCTTGGAATTAATGGTTGCTTTTTTTCTAAGAGTGAAGAAGATATATTGTCCTATTGTGGGATAATCTTTTTGTACACTATGAAGATGTGTCTTTGCCAAGGCATCTTCTGATTGGTTTAATAAAGAGCTGAATTGCCAAAAGCTAGCCATGAGAGGATAGGTGGGATTTCTGAGGAAAGAGAAGAAGAAAAGGAATCTAGGTGCTTGGATTATGCTGGCAAGATGCAACAATATGGTATAGAGGAGAGGTGACCAACCCATGTGGCAAAATGTAGATTAATAAAGGCAGGTTAAGTTGAGAGCCAGTTGGGAAAAAGCCTAAATTAAAGGCCAAGCTTTCATAACTAATACTAAGTTTCTGTGTCATTACCGGGGAGCTGAAAGTCTCACAAAGGAAAGTCTGGCTACATTTGAGAGTTTATTACATTTGGTGCCCAATGTCCAGCATATAAATCCACACAGGGCCTGCAAAAGCTGAAAAAAAATTCTGAACATGGAGTCATGTGGTGGTATTGTGTTCCACAAAATATTGTGCACCCTAATAAATTTATCTGGGGTCAGAGAACAGACAGCCACTAGATACAGAGGCTAGAAAATGATGGCACTCATGCCTTTAATCCTGGCATTCCAGAGGCAGAAATCCATCAGTTCATGGATACAGCCAAAGCATGGTGACTCATGCCTTTAATCTCAGGGAATGATGGTAGAAAGCAGAAAGGTATATAAAGCGTGAGGACCAAAAACTAGAAGCATTTGGCTAGTTAAGCTTTTAGGCTTTGAGCAGCACAGTTCAGCTGAGATTCACTCTGAATGAGGACTGAGAAACTTCCAGTCTGAGGAAACAGGATCACCTGAGGAATTGGTGAGGTAAGGTTAGCTGTGGCTTGTTCTGTCTCTCTGATCTTCCAGTGTTCACCCCCCCCCCCCAATTCTTGGCTCTGGATTTGTTTTATTAATAAAGACTCTTTAAGATTCATGCTACAGAGTCAGACACAGCTTCTGGGCAACCTTGGACTTTCAAGGAGGCTGGATACTTGTAGCATACAGAGGCAGCCCCTTTAATACAGCCAAACACTTGAACAAACTGCGCACTACTGGGGCAGGAGATTAGGTAAAAAACAGCATGAGCCCAGAAACTTCCCAGGAATGTGACAGATAAACAAGGCTCCAGGCCAGAGCCCATGAACATGAGGCTCAGCTAGCACCCACCAGAGGTGGGGTGGAGCCAGCCACCAGCGACATGTGCTAGTGGAGTTTTGCTGTGGCTGGCATAACAGTTTAAAGTTTGACTCATGTGGTCTAAAAAACACTGCAGAGGTACAGACACACACACACACTAAAAAAAGCCAGTTCCAAGAATGCCTCTGAAGAGATGAACAGGTAAAGTATGTTTAAAAATATGCTTAAGTGTAAAGAAAGAAAAGAAAATGTATATAGACAGTTATAAAAAAAAAATAAACAGTTTAAAAATAATAAAATAAAGTGTTTAAAGAGAGTAAAATAAATAAATAAACAAACAAACAAACAAATAAATAAATAAATAAATAAATAAACAAGCCACATAAGGATGGGAAATACGCAGAGTGCCTAGATCCTGTATTTTGTTAACTTTAAATTTTTGAATGCTAATGAGCTAATGACAAATGCTGCTGAGAGACATTCAATTGTAGAAAAAACTGCTAAATTAAACCAACCTATATGTCGCCTTGCTCATCGATGCAAGCGGTGAACTCATCAGGAAAACGCCAGAGAGCTCAATCTGGTGGTGAGGACGAAGGAGAGCAAGCAGGCTGACCAACCCTGCGACCACCCAGGCGGCCCAGAACTAGGGTAATGTATTGGCCCATCCCAACATTCACTCCATCTGTCATCTGCTGGAGGATGTGAAGGGATGGGTTCCTGCAGAACCAAAGCTGCAGGATCTCCACAACACAGGGCAACAACAGGATAACCAAGAGGAGTTCTAATGAGGGCCCAGCATTGATAGTGTAGCAGAAACCAGAGGCCTTGAACCAGACCAATGACTTTCTGCAATGAACACTTACAAGTTAAAGATATATGGATAAAAGAGTTTAATGTGTGACTCACTGTGTCACACTACAGCCTCCATGATGAGATTGGGTTTTTCCTTTTTTTCTCTTTTTTTCTTTCTTCTCTTAAATTTTATTTCATTTTATTTGGTGTTGAGGAGGTTGCAAAGGCAGACGGTGGATGTGAAGGGATGGCAAAATGAATGGGATGGAGATGCATGATGTGAAAAACACAAAGAATAAAGAAAAAGAAAAAGAAAAAATGTTTTTAAAATGTTTTAACTTCAAAATGGAAGTCAGAAAATATGTTGCATTTGTGAAGAGGTTTTGCTTTTGCTTCTATGGGAAACAAAATATTACGATTTACTCAAAATTAATAAATATTAGATTTGATTAGGGGAGAGCTCCTGAAAATCCTGGCTACAGACATGAAGGAAAAGAACAAGAAAAACTACAAGACAAGTAACATACAAGCTGATCCCTTGACATAGGAACAACTCTGAGACTGGATGAGACATGATAAATCTTGTTGGTTACAAAGTCCTCATGACTTACTATTATATGCCATCTTTTCATATAGCATGGATAGAGATTTATATTGCAGCTTAGTTATGCTATTCAAACAGACTTATAAAGTGACAGATGCCTTTTATCTGCTCAAACATAAATTTTTAAAAAATCATCTTTAGCTGATTGTGCACACCTCAATTCTATACTTGTGTTAATTCAGATATACATGTTACCTTTAAAAGTTTGTGTGTTTCAGAAAAAAAAAGGACCAGACAAAAATGAAGACAAGTAGCCCAGGTGATCCAGCCTCTCAAAATGCCTTTGTTGTAGGTTTTTTCAAAATTTTACATCCAGAACAACTTCAAAGCTGCTAGCTGAGGTGGTAAAGCCTCACACACTACTCCAGCAAGGAGTAGTACTTCAGCTAAGCTCTATACCTTCCCATCACATAGAGACTAAAGAAAAAAGTAATACAGCTAGCCCTCCTAGGACTTGACCATTATTCCAATTTTCTCAGGGTCCTCTGAATGTGCTACTGCACCAGAGAACAGGAAGCAGTCTAAGAGAACATGATGCCCACATTCTCAAGGTGTGGCATGGGGGAGGGCGTTGGTTGTTCAGTGAACTACAAATGTTTGTCATTGTTTAGGGGGATTGGTTACAAGTTGTTATTGGCAATGATCAGGAAAAAACTAAGCAAGTGAGGTTAGATTTAGGGATCTTGTTCTGAAAATAAAAAAGGTGGGATATAAGAATGATAGGATAAAAGGGTATATTATTGAATCTATTTTTTTAAACTAGAAAGCAACTATTAATCTCAAATATTTTACATTGTTATGGATTTGTGTCTATTGACACAAATTTAAGGTTATTTTTGTTTTAACATACTGTATATATATTTATTCTCTTATTTGAGGTATTGTACCTATGTACCTCATTTGAAAATGTTATGTCAAGTTCTAGTCCTTAAAGGCTATTATTACAAACTAATTAAGAAATGTAGGTTAGTAGTTAGTCATATATAACAATCAAACATAGAGTCATGTTAGGTATGTTTTCAAGGTCAAACAGAGATATATTTTTAAATAGATACTCTTCAAACACTTCAGAGACCTACAGAATAGGGCATTTAAAAATTTTTAATTACATAAGGTTTTGCATGACAGTGAGACACATCTGCTCCTAGCAGCACTACTTACTTCAAAAAAGAATGATGGGTATTGAAGAACCTTCATATGGAGTTTGCTTTCTTTGTGGCAAACTTAACCACTGGGCAAAGAAATTGCCCTTGCCTCAACTGCTGACAGTATGCTGTCCACATTGAATAAGCAGGACACAAAAGAACATTGTTGAAGGCCACTACTGAATATTACCAAGACAAGGTAGGACAATCCTTCAAAAATTCCTGCTTCACAGAAAAGTATGTTAGATATTCTAGGCCTATAAGTCAAAGATAGATGCCCCAACATTGCAGAGGAACATTGGGTGACTGTCCAGGCAGCCAAATGTCTTTGTCATTTCTGTAATTTTGGAAGTTGTTTGCTCTGAACTTTCTGTTTACTCAGGTAATATTATATCCTTCACAGGTCTTTGATGGGATTGAAGACTAGATAGTTATATCATTTTCTTTATTACCAAAATCAAAAATGAAACTTACAAAAGAGATGTAAAATTTGTAAAGGTTGAGAGACATAACAGCTTAAATTGTTTATCTAAGGTCTAAAAAGATATTTTTAAGTTGATAATACAAGTTGTGATAAAAAGTGGTTTAGGTATAAACCTTTGGATTCATCAGTATAGGATAGACAATAGAATTTTTTCTCTGAATTTTCCAAATACAGATGGACTGGACATTGTGAATGTAATTCTTACCAGACAATTATTCTTATTGTCTAGTTTTACTGTATTAGAGTTAAAACCTTTTCTTTTTATTTAGACAAAATGGAGAAATGTTGTGGGATATACTTTTTGTATATTGTGAAGATGTGTCTTTGACAAGACACCTTCTGATTGGTTTAATAAAGAGCTGAATGGCCAATAGCTAGTCATGAGAGGATAGGTGGTATTTCCAGAGAGAGAGAGAGAGAAAGAGGAGAAGGAATCTAGGTGCTTGATGTGAAGCAAGTTGGACATACAGTACAGAGGAGAGATAACTAAGACATATGGCAAAACATAGATTAATAAAAACAGATTTATTAACATACAAGAGCTAGTTTTGGAAAAGCCTAAGCTAAAAGCCAAGCTTCCACCATTAATATTAAATCCCCGTGTCATTATTGGGGAGCTGGCAGTCTTACAAAGGAAAGTCTGACTACATTTGAGAAATCTTGCTGTGCTGTCCTATTTAGGGCATATGGGAATATACTAACTTCACTCAAAATGATGAAGGAGATTGGAGGGAAAACATAAGGCCAAAGTTTGTGAAGTTTCTTGGGGTCAGCAAGGCAAGACAGCACAAATGGCTTACTGGTTAGGTTGAAGGATTCCCCCCAAACTAGGACAGAAAGATTGCTCCAGAGCATCTGAATTCTGGTACTAGCTATTCAATAATTTAAAATATGAAAGTTACATAAAGGCAGTAGCTAGTTAGCTTATGGAAAGTGTTTTACTAGCAAGTTATTTACTGTGTCCAGGATCTAACTATCCCTAGGCAGATCAATCTCCCCTAGTCAGTAAGGCCCTGTCAGCTAACATGATCAACCACCATAAAATACAGAAAAAATTTAAAGCATCAATAATTCACCATATTCTATGGCACAATGAAATAATGTTTTAACCTTGAACCTAAATCCATTATTATTTTGTTATAAACTTTAATACTATTTTTGGAGAGTAACATTTTTAGTTTCTTTTATTCTTGGCAAAGTCCATAATTGCCTTTACCACCCTTTATGAACTTGCTAATTAAAACAGTCTATGAAGAATCCTGTTTTTGATAAGAGCACACTTTACCTACAAACACATTTTGTTCTACCTATTTTTGGTTTGTCAGAGACACCTTCCTTGCACAGATAAGACAGTATCTAATTGTTCACATTTTTCTTCAACATGTGTTAATTGTCTAATGCTGAAAATGATGTGGAGTAAACCTTCTTCACTGGGAATTCAGTAACTCAATCATTCAATGGGCTGAAGTTCATTTACAACTGGAATTTGCTGAAAGAAGATGCTTGCCTCATTCATGTTTTCCCTGTTTCTTTTCTTTTCCTTTCCCCATTTCTTCTCTTTGCTTATGTTTGTCTTTGTTTCTTTAAGATTTCCCATGAGGTAAATGTCTACTGCAGCTCTGTACCAACTGGAGACCAGTCTCTATCCTATATACACTGTCACCCCAGTAGAAAGTCTAGAGATTGGTCCTTGGAACATACAACAAAGGATAGCTCTCAACAACCTGAGGTGTGTATAGTAAATTATTGGCTTGTTTTCTATAGCTGTGTGGATAATGAGCATTATTCATTGACTGCATATTTTCATGTGAAATACTAATCATAAAGTCTGAGGATGGATGGACAGATGTCATAACCTCGGTGCTCAGCAGTTTTGCAGGAATCTTCCTTGGGAACTTTATAGGCAAACACAAACTTCAACTCCTTTCACTCCAAATTTCCCAGAAGGGCTCCTGAAGTCCAGTTAACCCGATATGAAATCAGCTTTTATCTTTTGTTTTATTCTCAGCACTAAGCTTGTCAATCTGAAAATTCTTTAAAATTTATTGTTCTAAATTTTTATTCAAGATGAAATGTTGTTATGCTCATTGTACACAACAATGATAGGTATTAAAGAGCCTATGTATGCCCTCCCAGAAGAATTGTTTCCTTTCTTCCTAAGGAACAGATCCAGGGCCCCATAAACTAATGAAACTACCTTCTTGTCTTATCTTAGGCCAACCCTGCAGGTGCAAGCTGTGACACTTGCCCCAGTGATTTCTGCTTCCTCCCCAGGTCTTTACCCATCTTGTCTCAGAGCTCTGTTCACATTTCTATCCTTTATTATGTTAGGAAATTATCCAGAGACCAAGTATAATGACAAGTGAAGATTCTTTTCTACTCACTTTGGTCAGAAGAGAACTCAAGTCATGCTCATTGAGCTCCAGCCTATGGGACAAACTTCTGAAAGAGCTGAAGACTCTGGACCCCATCTCTTCAGGGTTTCTCCTCCAGTCACAATTAAGCCGCCTCCTCCTAAGACTTGAAGTCCCTCTTCAGTTCCCAACAGTCAAGCTCCTCTGCCAAAAATTTTCCAGAAGGGATTCTCCTGAAATGGTAGGACCATCATGTGATCTGAGATGTGGGTTCCTCTTATGTCTCTGCCTTTAACCAAACAGAGTAATAAAATTAAGAAGTTAGTTTTATCTTTGACCATGGCCTTTCCTATGGACCCCTAAGCTTATTCATATTCATGAGTGGAAGTTTTCATCAGAAAACACCAGAATAGGAGATAAAGTTAGGGATCTCAGCTCTGTTCAGTTTCTCTTTAAAGAGTCTCAACTTTCACTGTCTATTCTAAACATATGAAGCCTGGACTGATTCAAGACAATGGGCCTCCCTGTGTCTGGTGGTAAGCTGACTTGGTCTGCAAGCCTCAGGATAAGAGTAGAGAGCTTGACTAAGACTTCTCATGTGTTGTGACAGTTTCTTAGAGGTCAGAGGTGAAATATAATTTAAAATATAATTTATCACTACCATTTTGGAAACTGGAGCCCAAGGAATTAATGTCAGATCTGGAGCTGAGACATGAGTTCACTGATGATAAGACCACAGTGGCTTTGGATATGGCCTATTTTGGGGTACTGAGCCCAAACACACTTATGTCTGAATATAGTACAGTCCAAGTATAGACAAATCACAGAGCTACAGGAAAATATCTTGAAATGGAAATAATAGCAACGAGAAAACCATGAGTGAGTATCATTGACCATTAGGTCTTAGACAGTGTAGACCTCACAAAGGAAGGGCAAGGTGCTGACCCAAATCCCAGCAGCTGTAACTCTGTGACATGTGACTGTTCTACTCAATGTCCCCGGTGCCCCAGTGATCTTATCTAGGAAATCAAGTCAAAACCAATCTCGTGGGCATCATATCAGGATTTAATGATATGACAAATGAAAAACACGGATGTTGTATTTAGCTCTTAGATGCTCAAATAAATGTTTTCTCTCCTCTAAGCTGTTGTAACTGAACCTTTTCTATCCTTATGAGCATTATTTAGCAGTATGTTGAAAATGCATGAGACAAACTACATGAAACTTGAGTTTAATGAAACTTTATGGTTGACTGGCAGTGGTGGCGCACACCTTTAATCCCAGCACTCAAGAGGCAGAGGCAGGTGGATTTCTGTGAGTTCACAGCCAGTCTAGTCTACAGAGTGAGATCCAGGACAGGCACCAAAACTACACAGAGAAACCCTGTCTCAAAAAACCAAAAAATAAAAATAATAATAATACAACTTTATGGCTCAAGACCTACATCATATGAGACTATCCTTAACTGTCTCCTCTGGTTTTCTGAAGGTTCTTATATCCACCATCTCTGAAAGGCCTCTGTCTTATCAATGGCAAACAGTGACCATCCTTCAGTCCCTTACTATATTGGAAAGGAAATTTGGCTTTTTATCACCTAGCTCAATAAATTCATGTCTCTAGATTAAGTGAATGCATCTAAACTTATAAGCACGCATTATATACAATAACCATTCCTGAGATACGAGAGGGAAAAAGAGGCTAAACATATGTTAGTTGCCAGTAGCAACCTAAATCTTCAGTGGTTTAAAACAACAAATGTCATTGATTGATGTTTTGAAACACGGTCTGATGCAACCCAGCCAGCATCTGAAGGTACCTAGGTAGATGAGGATGACCTTGAGTTTCTGATTCTCCTGCCTCCATCTTACAAGAGGTATGATTATAGGCATTTACCACCATGTCTCATTTTGATTGGTGCTGGGGATCAAACCCAGGAACTATGTGCCAGCAGGCACTTTATCAATAGAGCTACATTCTCAAGTCCTGATAGTTGTTAGTTTTTAAATATCCATTACAATTAAGAGGCACTAATGTTCTTTGAGCTGCTGGATCCATCCTGATGAAACAGCTGCTTAGGAATACTTTTAGTTGTGATACTTGAGGGGCAAAAGGGAGACTTCCAAGGCTCTCATGCTAGAAGCTTATTAATCTTCAACCCAAAAACTGTTCTCTGTATTTCTTTTCATAGTACCTTAGCCAGAACTAGCCACAAGGCTCTTCCATGGTTCTGTAAACTTTGTCACTCGTTACACTTTCTTGCCAAAGGAATTTTATGTGGCCTTAAGATATATATATAAAATAGATATACAAATAACATTTAGTGATAATGGATCACAAAGAACTTTCAAAAGTAATTCTTTGGCATACATCAAATTTTAATATTTATAAAAGATGAAAGCAAGTTTACATACTAATGAGATGAATGTGCTAATTTACTTAATTATTTATTTTTAGATTTATTTTTTTACTTTATGTGTGTATATTTTGCCTGAATGTATGTATGCATGCCATGCCTGGTGCCCATGGAGATCAGAAAAAAGCATCAGATACAATAGAACTGGACTTCCAGATGGTTGTGAACCACCATGTGGATGCTGAGAACCAAATTCAAGTCTTCTGTAAAAGCAACAAGTGCTGTTAACCACTGGGTCATCCATCCAGCCCCTTATTTATTTTTTGAGTTAAAATATAATTATATCACTTGACCTTCTTTTTCCTACCTCTGATCCCTCCCCTCCAATCCCTACTCAAACTCTTTTTCTTTGATTAAGATTATTATTACACGTTAGCCAGGTGGTGGTGGTGCATGCCTTTAATCCCAGCACTCGGGAGGCAGAGCCAGGTGGATCTCTATGAGTTCAAGGTGAGCCTGGTCTACAGAGCGAGATCTAGGAAAGGCGCAAAGTTACACAAAGAAACCCTGTCTTGAAAAACAAACAAACAAACAAAAAAACCAAAACCAAAACAAAAAAGATTATTATTACATGTATAAATATGCATAAATACAACTTCTGGGCCAGTTTTCATTGTGTGTGTGTGTGTATGATTAATTTCAAGGTTGATCACTTTGCATTGGATAACCATGTAGGCATCTCATTGCTAGGAGAGGGTAATTCTTTCTCACTTAATGGTCATTAGCTAACTGTAGCTTTTTCTCTAGGAGGGGTGGCATCCTACCTATAATCCTATCCTATGGGAAAGGAGGACAAGATCCCTGGAGCAAGCCAGTTAGTGAAACTAGACAAATCAGCAAGCTCTGGGTTCAAGTGAGAGATTCTGCCTTGATACATAAGGCAAAGCATAACCAAGGGAGACATCCAACATCAACCTCTGCCTTCCACACTTGTGCCCACACATGTAAACATTTATACATACATGGACACCACACACATTCATATACACAACAAAAGAATTCAGTCTCAGATGAGTATTTGTTACTGTAGGATGTAGAGCATCTTCAACATTTTTCAGATATTGGTTGATCGAAATTTATCAATACTTTGATTTTGTAATTATCAATGCTAAGAACACTTCATCACAAAAAAATGTAGTTCAAAATGGCAGAAATCTGTTTAATGCTATTTCTGAAGTTGAAAATTCTATCCTAATCCTAGGCCAAACGTCACTGAATGAATTTTCATGAAACTCAAGTTAGGAAATCAATTAACAGCTTTTAAAACCAAACATTATAACAAAATATCCAAAAATACACTAATTTGATATAATATGCTGAGGAATTATTGTATAAAAATTTCATCTTTGTTTTATGTAATTAAGCCCACTGTTTCTGTATGGGCAGAAAAAAACTATGTACAGTAAGAATCCTGCAATTCCCAACACGTGTGGTCTAGAGTCCAAGGCAAGGTGTTTCATACAGGGCTCACTGGTGTTGTACGATATGATGCAAGCACAGTATAAGTGTATACACTTTGTGACCAGACCAAGGCTACAGTGAAGTAAACAGTGTATGAGAAAAATGTCTTGTATGTTGGGTTTTGAATGAGTATGTGGTTATTGCATGTTCACTGCCCAGAATTTAAGTAGTTGGGTTTAGCATAAACCATTAATAATTATGGGCCTGAATATTTTAAATATTCAGGATTTTTTAAAACTATCAATGGTAAACATTTTCCGAGTACATTGGCTCCATTAGGCCTCTTTCCCTTAAATACAAATTAAGTAAAGATGTTCTATTTTATATTTAATTTTCAGGTGAATTATGGAGAGCTACTTTGCTTTTTAAAAGGGGCAAGTTCAGATAAATTGCAGAAAAATGGAATTGCTGTACACAGTAACCCAAGGAACACTCCAAGTCAAAGCCACCATAGACAAAGGTATTCTTTCCCTTTTTGTAGGCATATTGTTCTTCCATATCTCAGGCCATGCTGCTGTAGTGAATTGAAGTATTGTTGCTAGCTAGTTTTGAAAGTTCAATGTTTAAGATGAAAGATGCTTAGGTTTTGGTTTCCATATATCACTTCCTTTCTTATCTTTATACAACAGGAGAAAAAAACCAAACCAAACCAAAACAAAAACCCTATAACCTCTCCTACAGCAGTGTTAACCCCTTTCATGAAGTCTCCAGCCTCATGAGCTAAGGCTCTAGAGTTTGAATTTGTGAAACCAACATTTAGTCCATTGCCTGAGACTTCTAGAGCTTTCAGGATAGTAGAGGCACATTCACTAGGGTAAATTATCCAGTTCACAAACACTTGGCTTGTGTGTATTCTCCCCCCCCCTCTCTCTCTCTCTCTCTCTCTCTCTCTCTCTCTCTCTCTCTCTCTCTCTCTCTCTCTCTCTCCTTCCCACTTCCCTCCTTTCCCCTCTCCATCCCCATCCTTATACCCCCTCCTTCTCATCTCTTTTCCTCTCAGCATAGAAAGTAATTCACATTAACTTCATGTGTTTCTTAATACCAAAATATTTGCCTTTTTGTTTATGTTTCAAAAAGAAAAATCTCATTACAAAATAAGAAAGAATCATGTAGGGTGTAAAACTCACCTATAAAGTGTTTGGTTAGTGAAGTCCTAGATTATTGGTACTGGCACAGGGTGTGAAATATAAAAATCACTAATATTTCTGCTTAATCACAAGCAAAAGAAATGACAGAAAGTTTTTATCAAAATGTATCCGAGAGTTATATTAAACATGAAGCAGAATGAAGTGTGATATTGTCTGTGTTTCCCAAGAACAGTGAGGGAGTTCAATTGTCAGGAACACAGGCTTTGTTGCCAAAAGCCTGGGTCCTACTTCTTTACCACAGAATAACTATGTGACCTTAGAATCCACTCCCCTCTTCTGTGCTTTCAGAGTCCAGTTGGAAATAGAGAGTCAAATAAACTTCCTTTGATTGATTTTTAACTGGTAATAAAGTCAAGAATCAATAAATATAAAATTTCCCTTTTCTGAATATCTTTTATCTTATATTTAAAAGTGTGTATATCTGTGCTCATGTCTGTGTATATGTGTGCATGCATGAGTATGTGCATACATATTTATACTTGTGTGAGTGTAGGTCAGGAAACTAATAGATATCATGAAAGAGGAGAAAGAGACCAAAAGGGATAGAAGAAAAGAAATAACAATAGAATGCATATGTCCTGAAGGTAGATTTTTTGTTGGGGGGGCACTCTTGGGGAAGGAACGGAATCACTCAGAGGTATGCAGAGGATAATGAGACAAGAGGAACAGGATGATTGAGAGCAAAGTATAATGAGTCGTGTCTGCAAAACTGTCATAATGAAATGTTTTTGTATTGTAGTCTAACACAGAAAATTCATTTTAAAAGTAAGTAACAGAGACAAGAGGGTAACTTTGAGCTTCATGCCAGCCTTTTCTACACAGCAAGTTCAAGGCAGGCAGAGGTATGAAGTGAAATTCTATTGTAAAACAACTAAAAGTCATATAAAATGAAAGAAAATAAATGTGTACACGTACAAAATTCTTTAGAACAGTGTCTGGCATGTGGCATTTTTATTACTTCTCTTTTCCATTAGAAACAAGGCTACTTCATAGTTAGAAGCTGTAGCATTGGGGATACATGTCCGTGGGCCAGGCAGTGGAGTCAATTGTGTTCTAGAAATCTTGGCACATCCCACTGGAGTTGCCACATGTACTAGGAAAATCAGGGTTTACCCTTTGGGTTTGTAGTATCATTAATAAAATAATTTATGAAAGAACTCAGAAGAAAGCACAAAGACAATTTTATTAGAAATAAAACCCCAAGGCAGGCAAGATGTAAATCTTGGCAGCTGCCCCACCAGGCCACAAAGATAAAGAAGAGGAAGGAAGTCATGACACACTGTGACATCTGAGTTGAGCCAGCAAAGAGGTCAGACATATGGCAGACAGGCCGCTGCTTGGCTGAGAGAGTGAGATTTAGAAAAAAAGTGAACCCCAAAGGGTTATGAAAATCATGCTTAGAAAAGAAATAGAAAGACAAAAGTCAAGTTATGCCTTCCCAAGTAACGTAGATCAGTGGAAAGACTTAATGAAGCTACATGGCTTTGGCTCAGTAAGTGACTGTACAAAGAGGGTGGAAAAGCACATTGTCTCATTGGGGGATAATTATTCTTCCTATCTGTTTTACATGGCTTATCGTGAACTTCACTTTTTTAGGGGTGGTCTCTTGGCCAGGTGATTCACCTGCCCAACTGGATTAACTCTTAAGGGAGAAGACATGGTATGTCTCCACCCAGAGATAGGTTCCATTCTTTGATACAATAATACCTTTCTATAGTTCATTCCTTGACTGTAATTCTTAAATTTTACAAAGTTTCATTGCCAAGTACACTCTGCTGGACACAGTAAATCCCTATACTGGACAGGCCTAGTTTCTTCCTTATGGGATCATAATCAACAGAAAATTATATTAGTATGTGGATACTCCAGCTAAGTATGGCTCAGGAAACAACTATGTTACTAAGAGCCATGAGCCATAGAAAGTTTAAGTAAGCAGCAACCAGCCTTCATGTGCTATAGATTATGAAATTATGGTCCTGAGAATTTACTGACTATCCAGATCTTGTAAGTGCTAAATAGGAGTGCTCTTCTGGCCCCTGGACAGGATCACATTTCTTTTTCTCATGGTCCAGAGTTCTTTTCCTTCCTGACAGGAATTGCATTAGTAATTATTTGGCATTTGAGGTTAGGAATGGTATCTAACCTAGCCAGCTTTATGTCTCACTTAGTCCTACCATAGTTACTGGCCTATAGAAGGTACTCAATAAATATTTATTGAATAAAATGACATTACCAGGTATCTAAAGATGTTATATCATACTTGGAGGGACAACTAGGGATTTCTGTTTTACAAAGGCACACATAGAGATCACTTTAAGTGTTTCAGAGAAGACATTGCTTTGTTCAGAGTGGACAGTGTATTTGTAGAAACATAGGACTGAGCCTGCAACTAAGGAGGAAGTCTTCTTTATCATCTGCTAGGTGTGGTAGCTCTGTGACAGGAGGGCTACCACACCCATCTCCTAAAGTGAGACAGATGAAATATACTACTGCAACAGCCTTTCCAGAAATCCTTCCATCTACAGTACATTCCACACAGAACCAACCCAGTTATCATTCAGAAAACTGAGCAAGGGCCAAAGCCCAATGAATCCTGACCCTTATTAACTGTTATGGAAAGAAAGGAGGGAGGAAAACTTGTAATTCAAATCAGAAACACAGATATCTGATTGGCAGAGTCTGCATACCACTGAAAGGAGCCTGGTGTATGTGGGTGTGAGATGTAGATGCCACATCTTTATTCTGAGGAAGTGGCACTTCACTTTGTAAGTGTAAATCAGTTTGAACTTCACAGAGGAGGTGTGATTCAGATGGATCAGGAGGAACAAATGGATTTGGATGTAAAGGGTTCACTAAACAGATCAACATAACGAATTAGTGCTATGGGATGTTCTGTATGGCAAATGTGTTGCTCTGATTGGTTGGCGAATAAAACACTGATTGGCCAGTAGTCAGGCAGGAGGAAGTATAGGCGGGACAAGGAGGAGAATAAAGCTGGGAAGTGGAAGGCTGAGTCAGAGACACTGCCAGCCGCCATGATGAGAAACAGCATGTGAAGATGCCGGTAAGCCACGTGGCAAGGTATAGACTTATAGAAATGGATTAATTTAAGCTATAAGAACAATTAGCAAGAAGCCTGCCATGGCCATACAGTTTGTAACCAATATAAGTCTCTTTGTTTACTTGGTTGGGTCTGAGCGGCTGTGGGACTGGCGGGTGAGAGAGATTTGTCGTGACTGTGGGCCAGGCAGGAAAACTCTAGCTACATATTAGTGTGCCCAGCTACTGTTACCATTCATCTATTATTTAAAGAAGAAACAGCCAGACATGACTGTCTTAATAATTTTATATTTGCATGTTAGACTATAAGTAAATGTAAATCCCAAAACACTAGGTCTTCCAGACTTAAAGAGGAAGTTTAGAAAGCATGTAATACCTCTGCCCAGTACAGGGTTTCCTATGTAAATCTCCCCATTACAATATCACAGCATCTGTGTGGCTTTGCTTGTAGCAATCAGTAGTTTAAAAAACTATGAGTAATTAATTCAATTTAAAAACAGAAAGATTAAGTAAGTTAATATCATGTACTCTTTGTTGCCATTTTCTTCTCCAATGAGAAATGAGAACTAGAGGACAGCTTAAGTGCCTAGGTCCATGCAATAACCCAGTTGGTTTGCTCCTCTGAGAAGAAATTGCAGAGCTCATTTCTGTGAAAAAGAGGTGTGTTAATCTATGAAAACTGTACATGCATCTCATGTCCAGGTTACTAAAACTTAGGTGGAATCCCAGGGATTAGCTGAACTGAGAAAAACAACATGAAAACACAGACTTTTAGCAGGCCATCTTTTTCATAGCCTTTTATTTGCCTCTGTAATCAGCACACCACCTCAAGGTACTGATTTACTGTCCAAAGTGAACAAGAGCTTGCTGGAGATTTTGAAGATGGCACTAAGAACATGCCAAGGCAAATTCAACATAGACAACCTCAACCTGAGCCTTCAAAAAGAAGATCACTCATTCTCTGGCTGTCTCCCTTTGCCCAAGGTAAGTGAAAGTAGATTTCAGATTTGTCAAGAGTCAACAGAACTAATGCAGAACACCAGCTATGGTCTGTGTTCTCTCTGTGGATTACTTTACACAATTGTTTTTTTTTGTTTTTTTGTTTTTTTTTTTTTTTGTGTGTGTGTGTGTGTGTGTGTGTGTGTGTGTACTTGAGAAGAGAAAAACAAAATAGAGGAGAGATTTTTGAAATGTGCAGAACTGGTCCAGCAATTACTTACATTGTGCTATATTTAATGTTAATAATAGAAAATATGATAATATCCAAATAATACTTCACAATAGAAACAAGTACCTTTTCAAGGCCAAACTCACTTCTCACATCCTCTCCCAGCTTCTACTGGAGCCAGCATGTGGCATCTCATGCCTTGGGAACACCATATTTTAGGATTGATGTAATTTATTGTGGATAGAGCTCAGCATGCTGATTTGAGACAGTAATTACCAGTGCAGATGTGTTTCATGGAAGAGGACCCAGAACCATATTAATTCGTGAATCTTCCGTAGCCAAATAAACTGATGTCTCAAAGCTATGTTGGATAGAAATGGAATGATGATTGCTGCTATTACTATAACTACATTGATAATACCACAGCTTCACACTGCTTAATTCTTACTAGGTGCTGAGCACTGTGATAAATGATTAACTGACATGATCTCATATAACATCAACAAAGTTAATTCCTTACACAATCTCATGAAATATAGGTAGATGTTGTTACTGCCCTTTCATAAGTGAAATAAATTCTGAATTTTAAAAAGAGACAATTGAACTAATTCCTGGGCCACTACTAACAAGGGGCAGAGTCACGATTCCAAGCTTAGAAAAGGTTGGAAATTGGTGAGCCAAGGGAACTCAACCAATAGGTGGTATGCAGAAGTTTTTACTGAGACAAAAGATAGAAATTAGAGCATTAGGGAAGTTGGAAATTATGGGTGAATGGTTCTGTCAGACACATTGCCATATATCCTTCATTCTGGGCATGCAGGAGTTAAAACAGAGGGAATCAGAGTAGTTTCTGATATTTACTAAGAAAGCAAAGATACAATACAGTACAAGCAGGTTCTTATTCCCAAATAAAAGCTGCCTTTCTCTGGGACTGCATTCATGCAGTCTGCATACAAAGCAAGGTTTATGCTAATGTCTTTGCATGCATTACCTATGTACATGTGTACTGTACATACAAACATGTTTCAGTAGAAAGAGAATAATGCAGGGCAGTCTGAACCTCATGATTTGCCTGTTTTGTGTTCATGAGAAGAGTAAAACTAGAATAAAAAGCAGCAGTTCTTTGTTAGATTGGAAACCACGTAATGCCATTGGCAAAGCCTCACGTTCTCAGATATTATGCATAGAGTACAACACAAAAAAAAAAAAGAAAATTAAAATACATTCACTTAATCTCTTTTGGTCTTAGATTTTCATCTGGAAAACCTAGGTTCCAAATAGCCACCTCTTTTGACTATTGTGAAGATTAAATGAGACTAAGTATGCAAAAGTATTTGTGTACAGCCTGGTATACAGGCCCTAAATAAATTTTATCACACACACACACACACACACACACACACACACACACACACACACACACGCACACACACACGCACACACCCATTTTCTGAGGTCTTTGTCCTGTGGTCAGATGATACAACATTAAACACTGGCTATTGTAGAGTCTTTAAATGTTCTTGTCTACAGCTGGCCCTGAAAGCTTAACTTTGTGGTTCAGATCCAAGGAACTGGGGTGCATTTTCCTTAAAGCTGGCCTGTCTTTCATGAGCCATCTGGCATCTCTTAAGACATCTGGAACTCACTCAAAGAATAATACAGTTCTGGGAGGCATGTTAAATAGAATTCTGTTTCCTCAGAATGTGAAGCAAATTAAGGCCCAAGGGATATTTGATACAGGAAGGAACAGGGTGCAGCCACACCACAACTTCCTTGCTCCTGGACCCTAAGTTGAGAGCAAAATATAAAGACTAGAAGCATTGAAAATTTGGAACTATAAGTCTTAACTTTCTTAAAGTGCAAAAGAGAGAACCATGAACTTTCTTGGGTAGTCCATGACAGCTATACACTAAACAAAAATAATGATAAAGGGGGAATAAAAATACCCAAAACCATCAATTCAAAGTGTTTGCAGACTACCTGTGGCTTCCAAGAAAACTAAACATATCAAAAATAATCTACAGATCTTGCCCACATCAATTGAATTTTAAAAAGTCACAAAAATAGTATAGAAACAAATTTAATATTAGTCACCTTTATCTATGGACACCTTCATCTTGCCTTGCACATCCTCAGTACAATGATGATTTGAGAAGACTGCAAAGGCAGTGTGGAATGACTTGCATTTCTTTATTAACTCTTTCACTCTCTTAGTTACTCTTCTTGTTGCTGTGACAAAGTACCCTAGCAAAATCAAGGAAAGAAGGGCTTATTTTTGCTCACAGTTAGAGGGGACAGACCATCATGACAGGTAAGTTATAGCAACAAGAGCTTGAGGCAGCTAGTTATATTGCATCCAAGGTCAAGAAGTAAAGAATCATGATGAATGGTCATTCTCAGCTCACTTTCTTCTTTTTATAGAGGCAAGGATCTCACTAAGGAACTGTGCTACCCACAATAAGGAGGTCTTCCCACTCAATTAACCTAATGAAGATAATCTTTCACAGTTATCCCCTGAGACTCATCCCTTAGGTTACTCTAGATCTCATT
The DNA here is from genome assembly GCF_949786415.1 of Peromyscus eremicus. Classification (NCBI taxonomy): domain Eukaryota; kingdom Metazoa; phylum Chordata; class Mammalia; order Rodentia; family Cricetidae; genus Peromyscus; species Peromyscus eremicus. The sequence goes on along the minus strand of NC_081417.1, from coordinate 111,217,750 downwards.
ATGTTGGCAACTGAGATTATCTGTCACAACTGCCCATCTCCTGAGTAAGGTATACATTCACCAGAACTGTAAAAATTCAGATCTTGAGCATGTAGCTTCAGATTAACACTTTTAGAGAACTTCCAAAATTCCCCCTTTGAACATATGCTAGGATAGCAGATTCCCCATCCACCTTCTACAGTTCCTCAGTCACCTTTTTCATACTTCATTATTTCTATATCTCTGTCCTAAAACAGTCCAAATATTTCTACTACTTCTGTATTGTTCTCTACCTTCAATGCAATAGCCAGATTTCTGATCAATATTATTTAACTGACTTTCAGTTTTGAATGCATTAATTACTATGTTTTCTAGGCACTAGTGACAACAATTTCAGTTTTCCTTGTTTTCCAGGCAGTTAAGGAAAGACAAATGCCATCAAAATTCTGTGGCAAAGGTAGGGGTAGCTGTTACTTGAACATCGAACTAGACATCAATGTAGCTTATCTAAAAGTGGTCCAGAGAGATGCTATAAATATTGTACCTTCGTCAGCATATAGGTTTGACAAAGAGCAGAGGAGGAAAAGATAAAATGATGAGGCAGGTGATCTGGGTCAAATGGACAGAGTGAACCATCTGCAGAATAAGAACTGAGGGAGACCATGACCAATTGAGGGAATGGTTTCAAGTCAATTATGGAATAAAAAGTATGAGCCTGCATATGAAAGATCTTTCCAAGGAGTTTATATTTTATCCTATAAAACTATTGTAACCACCAAAGCATTTTATATATGTAAATGACATTATTACATTTGAACTTTCAGAGGGACAATTTAATATAATTTGGAGAATTTTTCAAACAACCTAAACTGAAAGGAAAAGATCCTTGCAGGAAGCTGCTCCAGTAATGCAGAAAGAAATGATGATGCTTCAAGTAAGGCACTAACAGGAAGGATGGAGACATTAGGAAAGATAAAGCAGGTTTTGATGTGTCATTGAATGTGGGCCAAAACTAACTCCAAATTCATCAACTTGTTGGATGATAATGCTAGTCACTAAGATAAGAAACTAAACAGTAGTAATGTGAAGGAGTAGAGTAAGGACTGACGGACTGAGTTTTGACCTTGTTGTTCTGGATAGTAAGATTGCAAGTATATAATGATTTGAGACTATTCAAGATGGATCAGACATCCTGGGAGCAGTTTAGACCACTCCAGAACATACAGGAGAGCGAGACAATAAGCAGATTAAAGAAGGTACTCATTATTAAGTAGTTAGACAAAAGAAGCCAATGAAAAAGATTAAATATTATCAAAGGAGATATGGGAGCATTCAAGAAAGCAATGAATGCGAGTTTGGAGGAGCAGAGCATGGCCATTCAGCCTCATGCTGCAAAGAAATCATCTTTAAATAGGACTAAATCTGTTAACTGGAAATCCATAGAGGTTCCTTGTAGCTGGTAATAATGGTTGAGTCAAGTAACAGTATAAAACACAGTACACGGGAAAACCAGAACCTGTGACAGTGTGCCAACTTTCAAGAGACATTTTTAGCATGAATAGTCACTTGGTTTGTCATTTGATAAATAATATAGCTTATTGACTTTTTTAAAGGAAAAAATATTTACTTCTAATTGAAGCCATTTTCTCATTGAGAGAAGAAAATAACATTTCTTACTAGGGGTCATCAGTATAAATATTTATGATTTGAAGGATTTTGATGGTAATCCTGAGTAACACTGTCTTAATTAATTTTTCTGGTAGATGTTTCTATTGTTCCTCATGACTGTCAGTCAGATTTTAGCAGCCATCAGTCAGTCTGTGTCTAGGTACCATGATGTACCCTTTTTAATCTGCTATTCATTTTAGCCTACAGAAAAAATGAATATTGACAGAATGATCTATTTTGAGAATAAACTTTCAATATAGGTGTTCAAAAACACATCAGTATGCTCTAATTGTGAGGATAATCAGTTTTTATTTTTATTTTTTTTGGTTTTTTTTGAGACAGGGTTTCTCTGTGTAGCTTTGCGCAGTTTTTATTTATTAAATAAAAATGGCAAAATATGTGATCAATCTCTATGCCTTTTTGCTAACCCTCCCCACACACATTCCATTTGCATTCATCCTTTCCTTGAATCCTTTATTTTCCAAGCTAACCACTAAGCAATAGTGGTAGAAAAGAAATGAATAAAGGACCACCTCACCCAGGAAAAGACACTATCTCACCAGGAAGTTCAGAAAGCAATAAGATTGCTGCCCTGCCAGGAAAAGGCACAAAACGTCAGCAGAATGGGCAACACCAAAATACTTACCATTCTAAAGAGCACTGCAATTTTTTTCACCTATTATTTGTCTTCTTGTTCTTTGCCCAACATTCTGCTCAATGCCTTATACTTTTGGTAAACTGTTTGTTTTTTTAAGTGTTTCAAAATAATCTGTTATTTATATTCTTCTACAAGTCTTTCTGACTCTTAATTCCTCTACACCTAGAAGGTAGCAGGCAAGTTTTAAAACCTCAGAAAGACAAGTAAAGATGAGCATTTGCCTCTGCTTGCTTGCTTGCCTACTATGTGCTGAGGATAAACCCAAGACCTGGCCTAAAATAAGAAAATGTTACAGAGCTAAACCCTTGTCACTGTTTTAAAATGTAGATTCCATGATTATTTAGCTGTACTGATACTAACAGATCAGTAGACAATTGCTATTGAAAAGAAGATATCACACCATGTAGGGCTTCCCAGGGAGGTGTCATTGTGGTGTAGGACAAAAGGGGAAGGTAGGCAAGAGCCTGTTACTATGGCTTTTGTGGAAAGCAAGGTAAGCAAGCTCAAGATTAGCTGGTTTGAATAATTCCTTTGAACTCTGGAACTTTGGAGGCTGTCTCTGGTTTCCTGGTCCCTTGTCCCAGGATGAAAAGTCAGAGGAGTAGTGGAGTCCTGAAGGTATTTATAAAGGCTTTTGTCTAATTGGATTGCACATATTCAGCTGAGTTTTCTATTCTCTCTGGTAATTAGCTACCCTAAGAAGGGCAAGATTGTAATGGTTAGTGTTAACTGTGAGTTTAATAGACTCTAGAGTTTGGGAGATGGGCTTTTTGCCAGGTCTGTGAGGATCATCTTGGTTATTTTCATTGATGAAGGAAGATCCTCCTTACCTGTAGGTGAGACCCTTCCCTGCGCTGGGGATTCAAGATGGGAGAAAATTGAGAAAGCAAGCTGAGCACTAGCACACATTTCTTGCTTTTTGCTCTGTGACTGTGGATGCAATCTGACCAGATGCAGTCTGTTCCTGCTGCCTTGCTGCCACCATGATGGACTGAACCTTGAACTGAGTCACTTCAAACCCATTATCTCTTAAATTGCTTTAGTCAGGGTAATTTCTCACAACAACAACAAAAAAAGAAACTAAGACAGAGGCATTAACCATGAATACAAGACACTTAATTTTATAAATCAAAGTAAATGATTTACAAAATGTTTTACAATTCATCACGTAAAGAAAGGCAGATCCTTCCTAGACCTTAACCACACAAGAGTTGATGAAAAAATAAGATCAGTAATAGAAAGCCTAGTGGCTTCTGAAAAGTAAACTGCACCTGCCTGCCAACTAAATATAAGTTTGTTACCCACAAGCAGTGAGCTGAAAAGGCTTATGCTGAATGATACCTCAATGGAAGAAAATACTCCTGAGCAATAGCTCCTTGTCAGAATCATATGGGCCATAATAGTGGGAAGAAATTCAAACACTCATTCCATTTTACTAAAGCTTCAAATTCTTTCTTATTTCTAGGTCAGGGCTATATGTGGCAAGCATGGATTGTATCTAACCTTGACTCTGCTGGAAACACTGCTTAACCACCAAGATTTGGGTTACCAAGGTGAAATAAAGTAAGTTGAATTTTGAGGTTTGCATCCCTCCAAAATGAAAATATGGCAAAGTCCTAACTCTCAATATGATTCTAGGGGCTGAGGACTTTGAAGGTCAGTAAGTTTAGATGGAGTTGGACCACCTTGAGAGAAATAGTATCTTTCCAAGAAAATAAGACACTAAAGCTTCCTTCTGCTCTCTACCAGAGAAAGACACAGCAAGAAGGAGATAGCCATCTACAAGTCAGAAATAAAACTTTTTGTCATCTCAAACCCATGAGAAAAAAAAAGAAAGAAAAAAAACAATGATATTAGATACTTTAGCCACTATGCTATGCTGTCTGTGAAACTATGATAACTCCTTATCCCTGTTGCCTTCTAATAGGATGCCAAGCACAGAGATCTGCCTTTAGAGAACAAGTTTCATGTGGGAACCAATAAATTTCAATCGCTTGACAGCTAGGTTAAAGAGTGTTTTATTAAGACTAAAAGAGGCTGGCAAAATGGCTCAGTTGGTAAAGGCCTTTACTGCTAAGCCTGATGACCTGAAGTCAGTTCCTGATCGAATGAGAGAATCCCACTTGGTAGAATGAGAAAGCCCACTCTCCAAAGTTACCATCTGACCTCCACACATGTGCATGCATTTACTAAATAAATAGATATATTTATTTTAAATATTTAAGACAAAAAGTTCTCAGAAGTTGCAGAAACACAAATTAGGAAACCTTTCCTTTCAACCCTTAAGAACCACCATGGCCTATACTTGCCATTCCGCCTGAAATAGCTGAATAGTAGGACCAAACAGATGGAATAGTGTTAGAGAGGTTGAGGATCAAGCATTACCATCAAACAATTATTAAGAAAGGAAAACAAAGTTTGTTGCAGAGGAAAGTGGAACGCTAACAGACTGGAACCTTCAATTAGTTGGAATAAGACAGAGTTGGAGGTTAGGAAGAGCAAGGAGGATATAGCATACCTTACCAAGAGTACAGGACATATATCCCCAAGGACATCCCCTGGAGATGTTCAAGAGATGTTTTCAAGGATTCTTTTAGGTACTGGCTTATGTATGAAATTGGAAAACTGCTCACAGCACTGGAAAGGAAAAGACAGAAAACCTCTTAGGGCTCACACAATCTGTGTGGGCTATACTAATTACTTTACTCAGAATACTATCCCCCACACTTTCCTCTTTACCTGCTTTCCTTTCGTTTGCTCTATGAACCTCCCAACTTCTTTTTTGAATGTTTTATATAAATGTACATTCTACACTGAGCTTAAAACCCCCCTTAACTCCTAATAAGTGAAATAACATTGATTTAACATGTTATATTAATTGCCATATTGTGACAAACAATAAACTACAGTACCATAGGGCAAGCAGATTCTGTACTGAGTTCTGTATCCCAAATGTCTAATGCAGTAGATATTTTGACGATAAATGTTTATGGGCTTGAACTGAGTTAGGAGAAAAGTTATCTTAAAATACCTCATGGTCAAACTGATGAGTGCCTTTCCCAACCATCTCAACAACAACAACAACAACAAATCACGTTCATGGTACTAAATGCTCTAATAGCACCTAGTCACCTTATTTATTTCCTAGCACTCTTTAGATGATGACTTTATTTGTGTGGTTTTGTAATTGATGTCTACACAATGATCACAAAAAACATAGCTGCCCTCCTCATGATAAATGGTTGCAGCATCTAACCTACAATGTGGCTCAAGGTAGGTACTCAATGTGTATTCAATAAGCTTGATGATTCATTTATTTAAAAAACATTTGCCAAGAAACAGCAATATGCCATTATTCTAGACACTGGGAATACAGCTATGAGTAAAGCAAAGCCCCTTCCTTATGAAGGTATAATCTAGTTAGATAGATCAATTTAAATTATAAGGCACAGTCAAGCAGTGGTGGCACATGATTTAATCCCAGTACTTGGGAGGCAGAGGCAGGCAGATCTCTGAGTTCAAGGCCAGCCTGGTCTACAGAATGAGTTCCAGAACAGCCAGGGCTTCACAGAGAAACCCAGTCTCAAAAAAAACCAAAATCAAATAAAATAAGATATATGGCATATCACAAGGTCATAGGAGCAATAAGGAAAAATAAAGTAGGTGAAGGTTTTGCAAAGATCAGTGAATAAGTGAATGAGTTTGAATCCAACCCAGTGGATGAATTTCTATGGACCAGTTTTGTACATGAGCATATCCATAGAGATGGTTAACCTACAAAAAGCAGAAAAATTAGTTAGGAGCAGACTAAAAACCAAAAGGAGATTCTCAAAGTGGCTCTAGTCTAAAGGGAAAAAAAACCTCAAAAGCACCAAAGTTAACATTATACATAGGATATAGGAAAGACCCCATTGATATTGTTGATTAACAACTAATTCAGAACAAGTAATGCAGGAATCTGGAATATAAGAGCAGAGATTTGCCTTCTTTGACCTTAGAACATTCTAGGATTTCAAAACCATGAGAATCAAAAGAAAAATGTGTTTATAAGAGATAAACCTATTTCATCTTTAAACAGTCATTGGCTAAAGCTTCGTCTGTGAATTAAACCCATTCCATTATGGGCTTTGTATGCAAACCCATATCCTTAAGAGATTAAAGATGCAATTTAGGCACACATTTTAGGAGCTGAATTCTCGAATCATTATCCCAGTACATATTGTCCATTAATCTGTGTTCAATTGGAAAGCCATTTGGAATGTGGCTGTCTGCTAATTAGCAGGATTCTAGTGCTGAGCTGCTTCCTGATTAAATGTCCTTTAGAATCAATAAAACATCAGGAGGGATTGTGGTGATGTGGGATTAGCTCCATCTAGCCAAATAAAATGAGTTGCATTCCCTTTTTAAACTAGCATGTTGTAAGAGCTGATGAGAGGGGCAATTTCACCAGCCCTGAAACAAAATTGTGGGGATTTTTGTTGTTGTTGTTTCTTACATAATTTTTTTAAACTCTGAGATTTCATTTTTATTTTCCCATTTTTCTAACAATTAGCAGGGACATTAGTGAATGACTGCCAGGATAAGGCGATTGTGAGGAAGACTCGATTACGATTTCTAATCTCCACTCTGAATCATCCTTATGTAAAATGAGCTCAGGTTGTGTTAGATGGAAATTATTATCCCTGTTCTTGGCCAGGGAGATGGAAGTCAGAATTCACATTTAATGTTTCTATATGACTTTGTAATAAATGGTAATTAAGGAGGGCAGAGCAAGAACAGGAGGCAATCTAATACTCTAAAATTATATTGGCAAAATTAAATGCTTCAAACCAGTTTAGAACACACATGCACAAGCCAAATTGTGTTGGGGGAGGAGATAAATAATGAAGCTGCTAGGGAGGCTTTCATTGAGTAGAGCAATTGACATAGCCACAAGTAGGACTTAGAATACACATCTGGCCCACTATTGAAAATAGAGTTAGGTTGGAAAGGACTTTTTGCTAATCCTGGGAACAAGCAGAGAATTTTGGAAGATAAAGGAAACATGAGGTGTCTTATTCAACAATTGTTGTTTAAAGGGAATAGGAAAAGTGTTACACAAAGAACTATTAGAGGTGTGCTGTGGTTTGCCCATTGGCTCAGTGTTAGACAGCAAATCCAACTTCCCATTCTACATTCTAATGATGATGACAGTGCCAATAAAGTTGTTACTGTTTATAGAGAACATTTGTAGAACTTAAGCAATCCCAATATTAACCCTTTTAATTCCTGCAGCAGCTCCATGAGGTAGGTATTATTCTACTTTTCAAATGAGGAAACTGAGCCCAAAAAGTGTAAGTACCTGATAAATGAACTCATCAGGAAGGCTGAGTTGATGTAGGCTCCCCAGCTCCAGTCCTAGGCCATAACCATGGTACTGTAGCCACTTTCCTGTAAGTTCTACAGTTATGAGAAACTTGTGTGGGGCTGGTCCAGGGGCTTTGGATAGACTGGGTGCTGGAGTTCATCCTTGGGTTTGGTACTGGACACAGTTTGGAATGTGAGGAGTCTATCTGGAAGAATTTCTCTTTGCTAGCACCTAACCCTTGGATTTCCATCCTAGAATCTGTGGTTTTTGTCATGACCGCCCTGTTGTAGTCTATGTGTGCTCCAACAACACAGCTCCATGAGCCACAGATACGATTTTCTCACAATTCTGGAGGCTGGTTTTAGTTTTCTCACTGTATCCTCACATGATAGAAAGGATAAAGGGTCTGTTATAAGAAAATCAGTCCAATTCCTGAGGATTTTGCTCCAGGACCAAAACCTTCCAAAGGTTCTACTAACTAATATATCATGTGTGAGGATTTCGGTCGAGGGAGACATAAGTATATGAGATTACCCTAGGAAACTTTTACACCTTGCTTGCTAGATGTCTCCTCTGACAAGCCTATGTTGTGCCCTTCAGTGAGAGTTAAGAATAACAGGAGTCTGAAGGGAGACTTGAACTTCTCAAATCCAGGAGTATCATTTCTACCTGGCAGTCTTAACAGAACTGCCTCCTCTGTGCCCTCCTGGCTGTGCATGGTCATATCTGCAGTAACTAACCTGGTGGGGCACGAGAAACAGAGGCAGCCCAGCAGTACAGGAAGTAGAGGCCTTGCAAATCTGGCTTGCCAACACCCTGGTGCTAAGAACAAAGTGAACAAATTTGGGGGTGAAGAAAAGCAGCTGGTTCCGGTGGATATTCAGAGCTCTTTTTGACTATGTGAAGTTTCCAGAACGCTGCCCAGAACAAGCTCCATTGAGATTACAAGGGTGCACTCTAAACTAGCCCATGTTTTGATTTTTCAGTGTTGGGGCTTAATTTCTTTTTAAATATCAAAGGTTATTATATAAAAAGGCATCTGCTTTGTAGCCCCTAAATAAATGAACAAAAATTAAGGCAAAACTCACAGATATTACTAAAATTTATGGGCACTTCGTTTATGTGTCAGAATCAAGAATGAATAGTCACCATCAAAAACTAGTAGAATGTGGGGGAATCAGCAAGCTACCTGTCCTGGGATTCTGAGGAAGTTTACCAGGCAGAAGATGCACTGCTACCTTCCTCTTGGTTGAGAGACCACAGACAAGTCTTCCCACACTACAAACATGAAGTAGTACTGCTGAAGGGCTACCCTCCATCCTACCTGAGCACAGATGTGTGGGTGCTTTCCCACATAGCCCTTATCTGTACCTATTCAGAGAACATGTCTATGAAATTGTAGCTGAAGTTTTTCTGTGTCCCGTCCAGTCCTCAGTCACTCAGACTCACAAGTAAACTCACTCAGTCACTCAAGTAAACACACAGAGGCTTGTATTAATTAAAACTGCTTGGCCATTAGCTCAGGCCTACCACTGACTAGCTCTTACATTTAAACTCAGCCCGTTTCTGTTAATCTATATGTCACCACATTTTCCGTGGCTTTACCTGTGTATCATTACATGCTTCTCCCTGGATGGGAGCTGCCATCTCCTGACTCAGCCTTCCTCTTCCCAGAATTCTCTTTGTCTGCTTATCCTGCCTATACCTCCTGCCTGGCTACTGACCAATCAGTGTTTTATTAAACCAATGTACAAAAGCATTGTCCTACAGAATTCCCCCTTTTTCGTTTAATTAAAAAGGAAGGTTTTTAACTTTAACATGAAATAACATAGGAAAGAGTTAGGATGAGCAGAGCAGGAAGTGGAAAGCCTAGATTTAGTATTTGCATCTAGCAGTGCCATTCCCTGAAAGTTAAGTTGTGTCAGTTGGCACAGAGTCAGATGGTTGTTGTATGCACTAATGAGAGTATGGATTATGAATATGATAATAGTATCTTGTATCCAACAAGTATGTAGAGGGTAGCTCATGTGCAGCTTAGAAAGAAGAATCTGAGATGCCAAGAATGCACAGGAATTGTCATCTGTCCCTTGTCTGCAAGCCTCCAGGAACAATGAGCAGAAGCATGGAAACCAGGAAACAGTATATGTTTGGTTATACCATATGTAGACAAATTCTCATTTGATAGTGGTGAATACAGAAAAAATTCAATATATAAAGCCTGCTTTAAAAGAGTACTATTAACCTAAAAGATAACTTTAAAAACAAAATTTAAAACTCTACAATAAAATAATCACCATAGAACATGGGAAAGAAAGTATAATCCTACGTGCTCTAAGTTTCAATAACACTTTGAAAATATTTCTGCTCTAAAAACTAGAAAAGTTTGAGAAATTATTGTGGCTCTCTTAAAGATGCAAAACCATGTATCCTGTTGATATGAATTAGAAAGGGATAAAGAGATAAGAATAGTGAGGCAAACCAATGATAAAAATGAAGCTTAAAAAGTATTAAAGATGATTGGATAAAATCATGAAAAACTTGGAGAAGTATGGGTGATTTCAAGGAACCTGCAACTTCTCAAGGAGAATTAAAGTCACTAGGAATCAATAAAAATAATAAATATACAAAAGGAACACAGGAGAAAAATCTAATATATTATGTCAAACTTAAGGGACTCCTACAGAATCTACCCAAAAATAACTAAGGGAAAAAGATAGAGACTATTAGACATACAGCTAGAGTGGAGACTCAACCTAAAGTGACTTGGCATCATTGGAAATTAGGAACAAAATAGAGAAATAAAATAAAATGAAAAACAAAGTCTTCACTATGGTAGCCCTTTTCTTTTCTTCTTATATAACAAAAACTCTGAATTTCTCTGCTGTATTTTTAAGTGTATTTAGCTGAAAGCATTAGAGACTAAAAATCCAAAATTAGGTGACTTCATCACCCTGGCCTCTGGTGAGAGCCTCTGTGCTTGAGTCACAACATAACAGATGGCATTATGGCAGAAATACATGCAAACGCAGAGACTGCATGGCAGGACAGAAAGCCATTGAGTTGGAAGAGCAGTGTTGTTATTTTTATAACAACTAATTGTAAGGGAATTTACCAGAATCCCTTGAGAACTACATTAATCTCTTCCAAGGGTAACAGTCCTAGTGCCTAATAACTTTCCTCTAGACTCCACCTCACAAGGATTTTACCACCTCAATATTGTTATGCTGCAGAATGAAGGTCTAGTATATAAGCCCTTAGGTGACCCACACAAGCCATACCCAAAGGCTTGCACCAACTAAAGAAACTTTACAGAGCTGGTGAGAAAGAGCCTCTTGATACAAATTGAAAGAACTCAATCTAAGCTAAATTAAGAAAAAGAATGTACCCATGTGTTTGTATATTACAATGAAAATTTGTATTATAAAGACAAATAGAATTTGCCAAAGATCTTTACTGAAAAAAAATAAGGGGGAAATTAATTATTAAGGAATAAAATCAGACTGATCTCAGACTTCCACAGTAGTTGGTGTTAGTAGACACTGAAAGAAGGTTCATAATTTCAAAGTGAAAAACATGGATGAGAAAATAAGTTCTATGACCTGCCCCCTTGTGAATCTAGAGTCAGATTCATTAGCCTGTGTCTCAGAGTAAGTAGTTTATATGTCTTTCATAATGGTTGTCTCCATGAGAGGAAATAATGAATAAAAAGTACCAAGAACACTCTCTAAAGTCTATTAAGGTGAAAAATACAGTTGAATTTGGAACATGTTGTTGCTGTTTGTGAAAGAGTATCATGTAGCACAGGCTGGTCTGGAACTTGCTATATGTCTGAGGATGACTTTGAACTCCTGATCATTTGTTCCCACCTCCAAGTGTTATCATCACAGGTACACAACACTATGCTCCCTAGAGATCAAACTTAGGACTTCATGCCTGCTAAGCAACCACTCTACCCACTTAACTACACCCCCAGCCTGGAACTGGAATGTGAAACCAAGTCTTCCTGAATATAGAATCAGGGTCAAAGTCTTTGTCCTCTAGCTGGAAGGTGAAAGCTTGGTACATACTTTTGTTATTACAATTACTAGTGCCTGTTATTACAATGGGAACCTCTTCTTATATTTGAATTGAATGGTTCTTTGAAGGTCTAGAAATGTAAGAGATAAAGAAAAGGGAAATATTTAGTAAAATAATCTTAAGAAATGTATTGATCACATAAGTCACATATGCTTTTTATATCAGACATGCCCGAGTTGAATACCATTTGCCACCTTCTCCTCCCCTTATTCTCAGTATATAATCAAGAAAAAGTGGAAAACCTCTAACAGTGTTTTATCTGGGGCCTTGTCTCCTACATTTTTGCTGTTTATGTACTCATTACTCATCAGTGTGTGTGTGTGTGTGTGTGTGTGTGTGTGTGTGTGTGTGTGTGTGTGTGTGCCTATAGAGATCAGAGGAAACATTTTTGGGAATCAATTCTCTCCTTCCACAGTGGATTCTTGGGATCAAATTAAGGTTATTGGGATCATACTGCAAGGTCCTTTATTCACTGAGCCCTCTCTCTGGCCCTCCTCTTCTTTTGGTATCTGGGAGAACTTGGCCTGATATTTCTTCACAGCTCTGAAAAATAAATAGAATGCAGTCTGTGACTATCAGTAGATCTAGACTCTTGGTTGTGTTTTATTGTCAAAAGTTTGGAAGATGGTCTAAGCATATTGCTGCTCTTCCTAATAGTGTCTACAAAGAAACAGTGAAGAAAATTAAAACACGAATCCTTTGCAGTCTATTTTGCAGACCTGAGCTAATACCTGATGCTTGAATGACTATTACCCCATGAGAGCTTCTTCTTCTCCAGCTTCTCTTTACCATCCTAGACCTGATACAGTCACCTTGTTTTCTGGTGGCATCATTGCACATTATGCCTTATCCCTTTTTCACATGGAGCTCTGGAGGCCACATGTTCAAATCTATCAGAATACATATGCTGATCAAAGAATGCTTCTGACATGTGACCCATGTATAGGAAAAGATTTATGAGGTATAAGCAAAACAAACTGGTTTCATAGTTAATATATCACTTCTATTTAAAGAGATTAAAATTATATGACATTAGAACTCCTTGAGAAAACCTAAGACACATTTTTGCCAACTTCTTCTCCATCTCAGTTTGTCTTCTGCTGGGTGAGCTAGCAACAAAACTTCTTTCCGTTTACAGTTTGTTGGTGAGCAGCAGATGCTATCTTTCACCAACATGAGCAAATGTCAATTTCTTCATTTTTCCCCTCATTTTAATAGTTCTTTGAGAACTTCATATAATGCATATTGATCATATTCACTTCATTCCCTAATTCATTCTAGATTTACTCCCTCATCCCACCTACCCACCCGTGTCCTGTCTTTGGCTGTATGGAGTCTTACTTATTCTGCCTATGTATTCTTGAATGTGTAGCCTTCACTGGAGCTTGGCCAAAGCACCAGGGATCTTATGCTTAAAACAACTGGCTCTCCCTCTACAGAAATTATCAACTGCCAACAACTACCTCATTAAGGAGTGGGACTTTATGCCTCTGCCCCCCTCCATGCTAGGACGTTTTCCCACTTGAACTTGTGCAGGTCTTTCTTGTGCATGCTGTTATAACTCCTGTGAATTTATATGTGTACCCAGTCTGTTGTACCTACAAAACAGTTTCCTTTCAGTCAACCACCACCTCTGGTTCTCACAATCTTTCTAATTTCTCTTCCACAATGATCACTGGACCATGGGAGGAGGGGGTGTGGCACAGATGTATCATTTAGGGCTGTATACTTGGCAGTCTCCTATTCTATGCACCTTGACCAATTGTGAGTCTCTGTATTAATAACGTGAAACAACTCACAATATTAGAGGAAAATAAAAATCACAGAGGACCAGAAACAAGTTTAATGACAGAGATAGAAGCAAGAGACAGGTGCAGGAGAGAAAAAGGAATAAAGAAATTCATAGATAGGTGGGTCACAGCCTTAGCTGATCAGGATACAGATATTTGACTACAGTCCTAACCACACTATATCAAAAAGGCACCTATTACTGCCAGAGAAGCATATTTATATAACATATAAATGGGTGCTAGGCAAGAAAGTATGAATGATTTCCACTGCCAAAGCTTTGCTGGATTATCTTAAGCTTTAGATAACTGATTTTTCAGTGGTGACATATTATTACCCAATACATTTCTTCTTGGGAATTCATGAAATGTTATCTAAGTCCAGTACATGTAACTATCCTCCTTCTGTGTTTGTTCTGTGTTGCAAATCTTTCCACACTCATGGCAACACAGAGGGACATCTCTGATAGCCACTTGAAATGAAGATTCCATGCCCAATTTAATTTATGTCACTGATAGACAAATGCATAAGACTGTGAGGTGGTGAAGAAGGCAGAATGGTGCTAACACAGACAGGTCATGGACTTCTTCGTTTTCTTGTGTAACAATGCAAAAACCAGCTACTCATGTTTTTACTTCCATCAGAATAGTAATCAATTTAATGGCTACAGTTGATTGTGACATTAGCCAGATTTTCTCATAGTTGCCTGGTCTCTGGATGCCCTTGACAGCAGACCCCAGTCTCCAGTCTGTTGGCTTTGCGGTAAATTGTTGGATATCTAACCCAGGGTCCACTATTATGTGTTTGTTTTGTAGACAGGGTGTCACGGTACAGTTTAGGCTGGCCTTAACCCCCTAATCCTCCTGCCTTAGCCATGCCCCCTACCCCTGATATTCTAGGATGGATAGCCTAGGCCACCACACTCAGCTCTCACTGTAACCCTGAGAGCATCTAATTCCCTGTACAGAAGTCCTTTCTAGTAGATATATCCAAAGTAATTTCTGTTTCCTGCACTGATATCAAAAACGCTTTCAATATTGCTGCCAACCAGGAAAACTGAGCTTCGCTGTGCATGCTTCCAAGGTAAGAGTGCATTACTACTCGTCACTCAGAGCCTGTCTCCTTTTCTTACACAGGTGGCGGAATTTTGTTAAGTGGCTAAACAGGGCTTCTTCTGAGTTGCTGTGTGATTTGCCTGTAGGTGAGTACTGTTCTTCTTTGTTCCTCAGCAAACCTAGCTGGCTTTTATCTCATTCTTCCAAAAAACATTCAGCAAAGGAAAGGTAAGACTGAAAATTTCCTTAAAAATCATTCTTTTAGATGAGTTGGATGACTAAAGGTGTGATTCTTCAAGCTCTGTATTTCACTTTCTGTGGTAACCCTTGGATATGAATCTAGCACACTTGCACAGGAAGGTGGAATTGTTTGCTTAAATTTCAGATGCAGTCTCTTTAATCTAGCAGTCCTTCAGGTTAGTGTCTACTTGGCTAATAAATCATCAAATACCACATACAAATACATATAGCAAATATACATATGTGAGTATATAAATATATGTTTAGTGCAGCAAGGAAAAGATCCCTCAGTGACTATTTAATTAAATTATAGTACAACTGACAGATTAAATTGTGGAGTTTTAAAACAACACAACTGGGCTGCTACATAATGATTTCCATGACATATTATTAAGTGAGATTTTAAAGATGAACATGGCAAAATATTTAGCAATTAGTAAGTTTAAATATGACAGGTGAAAAATATATGCATTTGTATTAATCTGTTGCTATGATTTCTCTACTTAAACATCCACTAACTACTGTGAATCACAGTGAAAGGTACCAAGTATGTGTGGTGGGGTGTGCTGTGGATGAATATATAAGTCTATATCCAAGTGAGCAGGGAAAACATAGAAATAGGTATAGGGCATGAAAAATATGAAGAATATATTCATGATCTTGGCCTTTATAACAAATTCTTATAATCTTGGGACTTTAAAAAGTAGAAAATGTTTCAGTCATAGCTCTGAAGTCTGTAAATATTAAATCTAAGTATCATTGAAGGCCATAGTCCCTCTGAAGTCTCTAGAAAGGGTCTCTGGTTGCTTCTTCCAGCTTCTAGTAGGCCCAGGCCTCCCTTAGCCTGTTACATATGACCCTGTTGTCTGTCCACATCTTCCCTTGGCCTTCTTCTGTTTCCTTTGTGTCTCTGTATCCAGTGTCCTTCTCCTTTCTCTTATAAAGAAAGAGCTAAGCTATTGTCAACTTGATTATATCTATAAAGATTGTTTCCAGATAAGACAAACTCCCAGATGCCAGTGGGTAGGAAATGAACATATAACTTGAGGGAGAGGCCAGCATTCATAATGCTTTGCTTTGACAAAGTCCAGACCTTAGTGACTAAGAAACATTCCCACCCTTGGGGCTGGAGAAAGCATACTATAGATTGGCATACTACGTCAAAAATCTAGAAGTCAGTATCCTGACACACCTGGTCAAGTATCACTAAAGAAAAAAAATCAAGGAACTAGAGAAAGCATTCTCCAGGACATCCTATGAAGCTGGGTCTTAAGTGCCACATAGTTTTGAAGGTTGGTGTACTGGTGTTTCAAAAAGAATACCATGTTATAATGCTGAGACCACTAAATGGGTGCCCTGTGCCGGTGGATTCACATACAACTCTGGTTGAGAAGGATGAACAGCATAATAGCTCTGCCCTTCCTCAGCACCAGATGAATGCTCACTACATCCTCACAGGACTCTTCCTCTGCATGCATGCATCCTTGGCCCTTTCTGTCCAGATGCCCTTCACTTTTAAGATCACCAGCGAGATTGTGTTGGTACATACCCAAACAGCCTCGGTTTCATAATCACTTTTTTAGGCCCTATCTCAAAATACAGTCACATTCCAAGCTCTCTGGCATTAGAGTATCAGTGCACAAGTGCTGCAGAAACACAGTCCATCTGTAGCATGTGTCACAGATGAAGTACTGGTTTTGTAGCTGAGTGATAACCTTATATTAGAGTATTTTCTTCGCAGCACTCTGACTTATTTTATCATCTTTAAAACAGAGAGAGAGAAAAAGGGAGAATAGGAGAGTACACGTACGAGGGAGATAGATTCCACTAGGTGTGCAGAGAGACTCGAGTCTAACAAAGAAAACAGAATATTAGTCACTGTAGAGCACCAAGAAGACAGGGGAGGATTGCCATTGGTGCATTGTGTTACGGACACATGCTTACTGAACATTAATGTGATGGGCCTTTTCCATTTCCAGATCACTGGATCTGTTTTGAAGTTTGATGTCCATCTTGGAACCAAGAAAGATGGTGGTTAAGAAATTGTTAGAGGCTTAGATTAATTAGAACAAGCTCGGAGAACTGGATTTCAACCTACCAAACCACAGTGGACTGGACTGGTAGTTCAGTGGTCCTACAAAGCAAAATGTAGTTTCTATCATGAAAGGAGGAAAAGGAAGGGGAGAATCTCCAGGAATGAGTGAGGGCTGGAAGCTAAACAGACAGAAGGTGACTTACAGCCACTTCTGGTATTAGCAGACAATTGAAATTTTCATCTTCTTTGTTAGGCCATCTGTTGAATAGAGGTAATTTCCACCTCGCAGAGTTGTTCTTTAGATGATGTGGGAAATGCCTGTCATTGATAAACATTTGATGTATGTTAATTTGCTTATCACACAAGCTTTATTCATTAGAGCCCATGAGTCAAATACCCCCAACCTTGTTCCATTTTATAATCAACTAGAGGTTCTCCTCAGCTGAAATCAGGATTTAATTGGTCTCGTGAGTCATTTGTGCATGGCCATTTTGTTGTTGTTGTTTTGTTTTTTTAAGACAGGGTTTCTCCGTGTAGTTTTGGTGCCTGTCCTGGATCTCGCTCTGTAGACCAGGCTAGCCTCTAACTCATAGAGATCCACCTGGCTCTTCGTCCTGAGTGCTGGGATTAAAGGCATGCACCACTACTGCCCAGCTCACAGTGGTCATTTTTTAAGGCCCCCAAGTTGGGCTAATATACAGCACCAAAGAGTACTGATTTCAGTAGTCAGAGCAAAAAGGAGAGGATGACTATATATAGGAATATCACAGTCTCCCAGCAGCCTTATACATCCTGGTCTTTACCATGCTTGGAAACTTCTAGAAGTCAGGGGGCTTGATTTCTCCCAGTGCAAATCTTCCACTGGCTGACTAGACAGATGGTTCTTATTTACCCTTCCTGCTGTGTTAGGGAGAAGTATAAAAAGAGATCTCCAGCACAGGTCTTTCAAACAATGTTTACATATGCCATCAGATATGACAAAGGAAAGCAGTGCTTAAAAGAAATCAAGTAGACTTTTTGTATATTCTCCTAAGGAAACACTGAAAGGCGCAGACAGCAAGCAAGAGCTAGACAGAGACAAGTCTAGGTTCTAAGTCATGTTCTAAGAAGTGCCATGTGTTAACATGTGCCCAGGAAAATGTTTGGCATGCTGTATGGTAAATCCTTTCCTCTGGGGAAATGAGGTTTTGCCTAATGTTAAACATCTTCCCTTGTTGAGTGTTTTACATAAATGATTTTAATCTCATGGTATTACTGCAAGTTCCTAGATTTTCACAAATGAAAGAAGTGGTCCAAAAGTTCATAGTTGGTAAAAGAAAAATACAGGGTTAGTATTTGGGTTTGTATTTAGGTTTGCCTTTCTGCCATACACAGCAGCTAGAGTCCCTTTAGCTGTCTGTCTCTGTCAGAGTAAGCTGAGTGTTTCCCCTTGCAATAAAGAACAAATTCTTTTCTTTCACAAATGTGGTGCAGCGAGCAGATCTCAGTGTGAGTAGGTGTTCATGGGTTCCCATAATAACTTAAATTCTCAACAGATTAATTCAGATTTGCCTCGAAGGGACTGCCATCACAGTCTTCAATAAGCATCTGTCTTAGTTAGGGTTTCTATTGCTATGAAGAGACACCATGACCATGGTAACTCTTGTATGGGAAAACATTTAATTGGGTGGCTTACAGTTCAGAGGTTCAGTCCATTATCATCATAGTGGGACATGGTGGTGGCATGCAGGCAAACTTGGTGCTGGAGAAGGAGCTAAGAATTCTATATCTTTTTTTTTTTAATTCTACATCTTGATCCGCAGGCAACAGAAAGTGAACTGAGACACTAGGTGTGATCGGAGCATATGAGATCCCACAGTGACACACTTCCTCCAACAAGGCCATACATACTCCAACAAAGCCATACCTCCTAATAGTGCCACTCCCTATGAGCTTATGGAGGTCAATTACATTCAAACTACCATCGTATCGGTTGAAGTTTATTCTATGGTATCTGGGTAGGTTATAAAGATATATCTGGGTAGGTTACAGATAAAGAAATACAGAGACACATCCCTGTTCTCAGAGGATTGGAAAAGGAATTGGAGAAAGGAACTACACATTTAGTGGCTTTATTTTCCAAACTTTATTAAAAGTGCATAGTCATTCATCTATGAGCAAGCACTGAGGTCTATTTTCATGCTGGGTGCTGAGGCTTCATGTGAACATGAAATTTCATTGTTGCATTGTCTTCTCCCTCAACAAATTGAAGAAGAGCTGGGGAGATGGCTCAGTTGGTAAAGTTCTTGCTGTATAAACAGGAGCACCCTAACACCTATGTTAAAAAAAAAGTCAGGCCCAGCAGGGCAGGACATGGCTATAACCACAGGACTGGGAGTGCAGATACAAGAAGGACTCTGGAGCTTGCTGGACAGTCAATCTAACTAATTGGTGAGCTCTAGATTCTGGGAGAGACCCTCTCTCAAAAATAGAAGATGGAGAGTGCCTGAGGAAGATGCCTCTGGCCTCCACACTCACATGTACTCATGTTCATAGTGCCCCTACACATATGCACACACACAAACATGTATACCCATGTGTATTATGCATTCATACATGTGCATGTATTAAAAACAGTGAGGCCCAACTGAGAACTATTGTATGTTTGTTGGTGAACTATTTAAATTTCACTTGGCACTATGTGATAGTCACAGGGATTTATAGGCCATAAGATCCTCCCTAGACTGGGGAGGACTGAGCAGAAGGTTGTTCTGCATCTAAAGCAAGTTGCCTTTATCCATGAAGGCAGCAGCCTACAGCCTGGGAATGGGAAGTGTTCACACATCTGATGGGAAAGGGGGTGCAGTACTTGCATTCTAAGAGGCAGAGTGGCAGGAAGAGGCTATCAGCCTCACTAAGCTACATAGGCCTTTCTGGTTCAGTGCCTTCCACGGGTTATACTCTGGCTAATCCATACCTCCTCTTTGCGGGCACCATCACCTTGCCTTTGTCCAAATGCTCATCCCTCCAATCATCAATTTGCTTCACTTCCTCCAAGAATCACTCCCCACCACTTCTACTGCTTCTAAATAAGTTTAAATGTTTTCCTATTTTCATATATTTCCTGTCTGTGATACATATGATAATTGTGTTGAAGTAATTTGTTTGAGAAATTATTTATCGTCCCCTCCCTTATTCTGAAATCCACAAGGTAGAAACCTGGCCTTTTATCCACCAAGTGTCCCCATTGCCTAACACAATGCAAACCACCCAACAGAACCACAGTCTTGCCTTTGTCTCATGTGTATATATGTGCTAAATGTGTATGTCAAGTTCAACACTTTTCTCTCTCTTTTCCTTGCTTAGGAAAGAATGAAAAGGAAACCCCGGGGAACTTGGTTGAAGTCCCTGAGAGACCCCAAAGCAAAACTGAACATGTGGTATGCAGCTGGGCATGTGGTGCTCCAGGGAGGGCCTTGAGGACCCCTACCCCATCCTCCTACCTCTTGCTGTGCTGGAAGCCTACCCTCCCTCATGGGTTCTTTATTTCCATCCTACACCTTGGTGTCAGACTGTCTTTAGGACCTGCTTCACACAGAAAAGAGAGGCAGATCAACTCCTAGAACATGGTTTAACTCTCATTCTAGTTAGTATGTGGAAGTCTCTTGCCCTTGCTCATTGATGGGGTGCCTTATGCCCCAAGCAATTGTTCTTGTAGCATGTGTACAACTGAGCTTCCAAAACTTGTGACCACCAACTGTCATCAGATTAAAGGGTGGTCAGGAGACCATTTTAATATCTTAACTCCAGCTTCCAGAACCTGAGGGTGACCTTTCCCCAAGGGATCATTTTTTAAAATGTAACAAGTTCTCTGATTTAAAAAGAAAAACAAGGAAGAAGAAAATAAATATCTAGCAAATGGTTAAAAATCCATCTTAATATTCTCAGAATTTAGACAGAAGATTTTTGAAGAATTGAAAAGCAGCACGAGTTTTTCTATTGTTGTTTTCAAAGGTCAGGATTAGAACATAATTCATCCCAAAATGATGTGAGGCCTCTTCATGCCCTTCACACATGGAAATATTTTAGAAAACAGTATCCATTTTGGCAAGCATCTTGCCATGAAGAAAACAACCACAAATGCTTTTCTCCTTGAGTGTTAAGTCTGTTGTGAATAAGATTGTAAAAAAATACATTTTGCTCTTTTATTTTGCCTCCTGTTGAAGGGTTGTTTTGCATTTCTGTAATAATTGACTCCTCACATTCTTGTACAAGTAGCCTTCATTGCCCCACTTTTAAAAAAGGAGATGAAGCAAGGGGTTGATAAAACAACTTTCCTGTAGCTAGAGTTTTCCTGCCTGGCTCACCTCAGGACAAATCTCTCTCACCTGCCAGACCCACAGCCACTCAGACCCGACCAAGTAAACACAGAGACTTATATTGGTTACAAACTATATGGCCATGGCAGGCTTCTTGCTAACTGTTCTTACAGCTTAAATTAATCCATTTCTATAAATCTATACCTTGCCATGTGGCTTGTGGCTTACAGGTACTTTACATCTTCCTTGTCCTGACAGTGGCTGGCAGTGTCTCTCTCACCCAGCTTTCTGTTCTCTCAATTCTCCTTTCTGTTAGTCCTGCCTATACTTCCTGCCTGGCCACTGGCCAATCAGTGATTTATTTATTGACTAATCAGCAACACATCTGACATACAGACCATCCCACAGCACTTCCCCTTTTCTTTTCTTAAAAAGGAACGTTTTAACCTTTACACATCTCCAAAGTCAGCTTGGTATCTTTGGGAATTTGGGCGTAGCTTCTCTTACTACTTCCTGCTGGAGGAGGGCGCTGTATCTTATGGAAACACAAAGAATATTTTAGGATTATGGAGTAGTCCATGAGGGTGTATTGTCTGAGCCAGTTGCCTTGAAACGGTTCTGGATGTTGGATCATCTGGGCCATGGTGTCTTCGGAGACCTTTCAGGTGGTCTTGGCTGGTCAAACCTGATGTATATTAATCTGGAACAAATCCATAGCCTCTGGCTTTCTGTGGAAACAAAAGCAGAGCCTCCTTTCCAAAGCAACATATCCTTACATCCAAATTTTGAAGTCAAGGTACCTTTAAAATATACATTTTGGCATAACTCAACAGCTTTTGTAATCAAATGTTTTTCTTCAGTTACGAATACCAGAGAGAACATAATCCAGATTCTCTGTGTGGTAGCCATTTTTACGTGGCTTATTTTTTTATATTAGCTTGAGCCTATTGCTTTAAACTGCAGCCTTCTAAGCCTGAAAGAGCACCGGCGCTGTGGCTGCAGGCTCTGCCCACTTCAGCTTCCCAACATGGCGGTGGTACATTTTCTGCCAGCTCTGGGAGCCATCAACTCTCAGAAATAGTGGGTCTATGCTTCTATCAAAGCAGCGTGTAGCCCAGAAACCTCTTTTTTTTTTTTGTTTTGTACTAGCAAAGGCTAAATCCACCACACAACTTAATGTACCACTTGCAGAGGCCTCATTCCCACCATACTGCAGGTTTAGTGCACATGCCAGGAACCCGCCATAGTAGCTCAAACACGCAGGCTGCCACTAACTTGAGAGAAACAACTAGGAACTGTTTTTAGCTCCATTTTAGAATCTTTTTTGTCAGGTTTTAGGTGGAAACTCTTGCCAACACGTTGGGCGCCATTTGTAGCTAGAGTTTTCCTGCCTGGCCCACCTCAGGACAAATCTCTCACCTGCCAGACCCACAGCCACTCAGACCCGACCAAATAAACACAGAGACTTATATTGGTTACAAACTATATGGCCGTGGCAGGCTTCTTGCTAACTGTTCTTACAGCTTAAATTAATCCATTTCTATAAATCTATACCTTGCCACGTGGCTTGTGGCTTACCAGTACTTTACATCTTCCTTGTCCTGATGGTGGCTGGCAGTGTCTCTCTCACCCAGCTTTCTGTTCTCTCAATTCTCCTCTCTGTTAGTCCTGCCTATACTTCCTGCCTGGCCACTGGCCAATCAGTGATTTATTTATTGACCAATCAGCAACACATTTGACATACAGACCATCCCACAGCACTTTCCTATGATACCAGAGAAAATAATCCATCCACATGTTCATTCATTCATTCATTCATTCATTGGCATTCATTCAACAAGCATGTATTGAGAACCTCTATCAGGCACTAACGAGACCTTTGGGATTTTTCAATAACTGTATTCTATAACCTTGAGGATCTATCAATAACTATCTCTAGGTAATAGATACTTAGACAAATATAGTATTCAGTGGTGAGTGCCTAGACAGGCAAATGGGTGGCAAAGAATGAACTCTTGCCCATTGTGGGCTGTGTGGGAAGGCAGTACAAGAGGCAGGATGTGAGATGTGTCTTGCAAGTGGCATAGGAGCCCATCCATTCCAGGCACAAGCATCAAAAGGGCTTATGTAGCCAATGGAGTGACATTATAAAGAGGTAAAGACAAAAGGAATATCCGGTTGTCAGGTTTTATGTGCCTGGAGAAAACGATGCCTATGTAAGGCTGAAAGGGATAAGCAGAGAAATAAGCAAAAAGAATGTTAATGTCCCTTGGTCCAAGCAAGGAATTTGGACTTCTCCTGGTACATAAAAGTGATATAGGGTACATTAGTTACTTGCTCCTTTACTGAGCCTAATTTGGGTTGACACATATGTCTACTTCTCCTTGCCTTTATCAGAGAGTGGGGAAGTATCCAAAGAAATTAAAAAAAAATTGAACTTTTTTGATAAAAACATCCATGTATGTAAGTATATCAAATGAATAGATTTTTCTAAAGCTTTCACCATTTCTAAAGTTGCCCAAAGCTCTAAAAACGCATCAGAATAATTGTTTTTTTTCTATATGAAAATTTTCTTTGTCCCCAAATTAATTTTATCAAAACAGAATTATTTTCTATTCATCCTGAAAATTTACCAGTTGCCTGTCAACTGTGTTAGTGCGATTTCACACAGTGTTCTGGTATTTCAAACAAAAAAATTCTTCACATTCCCCAGGAGCAACCTCATCCATGTCTGTTATCCAACTCAGAAGCGGCTTGTTACAGGCGCTCTTCTGCAGGGGATTGGGGTGTTCAACCTTTACACATGAGAGGTTTGACATTAGAGAAAGGCGGCAAAGCTCCAGATATCTGAAGGTCAAGGGAATGCAGATGGTACCCATCAGAGGCATTGTTTTATGGTGAGTTATGCACATTTTAGATTGCAATGAACAGAATCAACTCTACTCGCTTAATTAACAGGGAAATCGGGAACTTTTACTGTGTTAATTATGGACAGAAGTGTAACATAAACGAAACCAAGGAGTCATGTAGCTAGAGTTTTCCTGCCTGGCCCACGGTCAGGGCAAATCTCTCTCACCCGCCAGTCCCACAGCCACTCAGACCCAACCAAGTAAACACAGAGACTTATATTGGTTACAAACTGTATGGCCGTGGCAGGCTTCTTGCTAACTGTTCTTACAGCTTAAATTAATCCATTTCCATTAATCTATACCTTGCCACATGGCTTGTGGCTTACCGGGATCTTCACATGCGGCTTGTCATGGTGGTGTCTGGCAGTGTCTCTCTCACTCAGCTTCCTGTTCTCTCAATTCTCCTCTCCGTTAGTCCCACCTATACTTCCTGCCTGGCCACTGGCCAATCAGTGATTTATTTATTGACCAATCAGCAACACATTTGACATACAGACCATCCCACAGCAGAGTCAAACATGGGCAAGCTTCCTTATCTTTATTGTGAGCTTCATGTTCCCTGGCCCCTCTCTGCTGGACAATAGGTACACTGCTTGTTTTGCATTGGATGCCCAGCCTCTAACCATGCAAATAGAATGGGGTGTTTCTTCCTATAACCACATGGACTGGATAGTCAGGGGGCAAATTTACCTGAAGAACAGAACACTGAAGCTCTCAGGATGCCTTACTTGGCACCAAGGGGTCTCACTCGCCTATTTAATCATAAAAGCATTTTTTTTGTTCTGTAGTAGACATGAGATTAGAATATTGAAGTGATCTAGGTATCACTTGTATTCCCCCCTTAAAGTTTTGGGTCTAGTATGAGGCCTGCCCAATCTTACAAGTCTCTTGTCCTTTCTGAGCTTCCATTTCCTTTGTTAAATTACAGTCAGAGAGAAACTTAGGTATTCTTTAAACTTGGCCCACATGCCAAAGGTGACATTATTATTGTGCCAGTCATTCATTCAACATAAAACCTGAGGAGATAGTAGCTTTTCCCAGAAGCCCCTTCCATGTAGATTCCTCTAGCACCCTTTAGAAAATGATATCAGATCTGTCAGCCAGGTCCCAAATCCGTTGCCTGTTTCAAAGCAGAAAACTGAACAAAAATGATGATGTCATCTTTCTCAAAAAAACAAAAACTTGCCATGTTTGCATTCAGCAAAAACTTGGCAGATAGAGCCTTGTGCTGCCAAATATGTTAGACTCTTCTTCCTTGTTTTCCAAAGGCAGACCTTGCAATAAATCTTTCTGGTTATGTGGCCTTGTCTTTAGCCCAGAGTCTGGAGAAGCTCTGGATAGTGAATATGTGCCAGTGAGATGCTTATGTTGTTTTGCTAGAAAACTCCAGAAGAGAATCCATGGCCAGAAAACCCTACCACTATGACTTCAGCCCCACAAGATCCAGTGAACTCCTTTAAGAACAGGCCAGCCTCTCAGCCTATTTTGAGTCCGGCCATGATGAAGGATGCTGAACAACCTGAGCTCTGGATAGACAGGTTCAGGAAGCTGGAAAATGCCCTCTACTTATGTGACCTGAGCAACACCGGTAAAGTGTGAATTCCAAAGCCCACTAACCTATCTCTATTTGTGTTCTAACCTACACATGAATGGCTGGCTTGTTTTCATTTTATATGTCAATAGTACATTTTATCTAGAAAACAGATGCCTGGCAGAATCAGAAAACAAAGATAAGTTAAAGAATCCCCCACCCCAGATGACTGAAAATGTCTTTGTGTTTCTTATCCCTACCTCCACTCTTTCACCAGTTAAACACATACTTCATCCTTGTAATTCCCTTAACTCCTTTTTGCTTCCATGATAAACTCCAAACTACTTAGCAAGTCAAAATCAAGGGTCTCTTGACCTGAGATGTCTCGATGTCTCTTGTACCTTTTTTTTTCAAGCGTTCCTCACACAGTCATAATGGGTCACTTTTTGCCTTTCCTCAGATATGCCTTACTTTCCCATTTGTCTGAGTCGTCTGCCGGTCTGGTCTCCTTTGCCACAATATTATTTATACATGAATGTAATCACTATTCTCTGGGGCTTGAGACAGATGTAGGTCAGACCTCATCTGGCTTTGCCAGCCTCTTTGATATCTACCATCATATTTGATATCATGTATTTTTTGCTTGACAGTTCATGTTCTCTCACTAGTAGACTATATTTTTTTCTACTGCCTAAAACAAGCATAATTTTCTGAACAGTTTTTCTTTAGTTTGGAGAAAATAAATGATTGCATGAGTATAAATAACTAAATATAACATGCAAGGTAACATGTACTCATATTGTGCCATGTGGGCCCTCAGAGAAAGAATCCTTTAGTGGGATCATTGAAGGATTTATTAATGTTAAAATGATCACTAAAGGTTGAGTGCAAGTATGCTCTGTAAAAGCACTCATATGAAAATAGTGATGTCTTCATTCTCATTGTGTATTCTTTTTTTTGTTTTGGATTTCTAATACAATTTTAGACTTCTTGAAATATAATTGTATATACTATGCCAAGATTTTTAATAATTATGCAAAAGGAGGAAGAAAAAGAAATTTAGAAAAAACTAAAAACTTCACATACAAGATTAAGCTATCTGAATAATGAAATAATTATTAAAATTGTATTAATGACCCCAGAACTGTGTTAGAGGCTAGACCAGGAAGAAAACAAGAAAGAATGAGTCATGGCTTCTGGCCCCAAGGACAGACTTTTAGGTAAGGTGCAGAGACTCGCAGTAGTTAATAGCATTACAAAGGAAAAGTAAAGAGATAATACATAATAAAATGTTATGATTGAAGGAAGGATTGAAAGTTAAGTAGTCAAAGGAAACACATCAGGTGCTCAGTTACTATTAAATATGAGAAAAGAGTTCTAATATACTGTGTATTTCAAATAATCTAAAAAGAAGGAATTTTGGATAATTTCCTAACAAGAAATGATAAATATTTGAGGTAAATATGCCTACTCCAATTAAATTATACAAAGTTTATTTTTAGCAGAAAATAACATGATATTCCATAAATATATATCAACTGAAATTGCTAATATAAAAAAGAAAGAGATGAGATACTAAAGGAAACTTAGCATATAATGTCAATGGAAGTACCAGAGACAGTACTGGGAAGACAGAGCTGGACTTGAAACATGATGTAAGGAATGCTTTAGTGATGTTAACAACTTATTCTAAGTTGAAACCATCTTCTGCAAATGTTAGGAGTTGAGCTCACTCATGACAGGGAAAAAAAGAATGAACAAGACAAACCTAGAAGATGACATTAGGTTAAGACTCTACCGTGAATCCTGGGAGCTAGGATAAGGCTTCCTTCTTTACCAGAATCCATCAAAAGTTCAACCAGAGAAGGTCATCAGGAAAGCTGAGATATATCATTTAGGGAAGATTTCTCTGGGGAAGAAGGAAGATTAAAAGGTTATTGAAGCAACCCTGAGCCTAGCTATATACTATGTTGAAAGAAAAGGCATTCCTAAATAAAATGTCAAATCATGATAATGGATGCTGGATCCTAAACTTAGTTGCTAAGAAACTCCCCAAAGATTTGGACCTTTCTCATAGGAATGAAACAGTTTAAGGGAAAAATGTAGTTTTGTTGACTTTGGGGACAGATTCTGATGGCTTTGAGATGCCTTTTTCATGCCCCCTTCACTGTTTATGCCTGTTTTCTCCGTTTCTATGAAATTTGCTAGTTGCTCAACAGCCAAAGAATGTATCAGCCAGATCTGGGAACATCTACAACTGTCTTTAATGGGAAAGAGGATTAACTAAGGTCACGCTGTTGGTTCATTAGCCACAGTATTTCACAGACCGTGAAGGCCTTTTCTAGATGTGGG
Organism: Peromyscus eremicus; assembly: GCF_949786415.1. Lineage (NCBI taxonomy): Eukaryota > Metazoa > Chordata > Mammalia > Rodentia > Cricetidae > Peromyscus > Peromyscus eremicus. The sequence continues at coordinate 111,189,813 of NC_081417.1, read as the reverse complement.
GCTGACAACACCTGCTTTGCCCACAGATGACTCACTGTGCTTTATGATGTGCAAGGAGCTAAGTAGGCCAGTGCATTCCCTATCCAGGAGCCAGGCAGACCATCCATCATCGAATCAGTGTTTCTGGGAACCTACTGAGCTTATCCTCTAATGGGGGTTGTGAAGAAAATAGCCTTGAAGAGAAGGAACAAGGAATGACAAGTATTCTAAAGAAAGAGCAAATGGAAATGGTGTGCTAAGAATTCACCCAGTGAACCAAAGTCTAAATAGAAAATATAAAGTCAAAGGGGCAGAATGCCTTAAAGGACATTCTTTCCATGGGCCTCAATATTTCATGCTTTTCCTCTCTAAATTTTTATATTCGCCAGAAAATGAAGGGTTAGTGCTCTTTTTTGCAGAGGTAAAACTCAAGCTCAAAATGATAACATAGGAGCCAATAGGAATCTAATCCATAATTCAAACCTAGGTCTTCCTGATGTCTCGCTACAGCTAGTACTCAATACATACTAGAAGGAGAATGAGGATTTGCTTATTTTTGATCAAGAGATATAAATTCAAGCCCAGACTCTATCAGTTAATGTTCTCCACCATCAAGTCTGTTCAGAAACAGCTGCCTAAAATGGTGCCTCCTACAATGAGGTGGATCTTCCTATGTCAATTAACAATCCAGAAAATCCCAAAGACATGCCTAGGGGCTAAACTGATTTAGATAATTCCTAACTAAGACTCTTCCAGGTTGTATCAAGTTGAAATTAAAACTGACCAGGACACAAGAGATCTTTTTTTTGTTTTTTTGTTTTTGTTTTTTTTTTTTTTTTTGAGACAGAGTTTCTCTGTGTAGTTTTGATGCCTGTTCTGGATCTCACTCTGTAGACAGGCTGGCCTCAAACTCACAGAGATCTGCCTGGCTCTGCCTCCCAAGTGCTAGGATTAAAGTGTGCACCTCCTTTAATCCTTAAAGACATTGGAAAGCTTTTTTGGGGGATGGGGCACTTTATGGCATAGATTTCACAGTTCAAAGAACACAATTAACAGATCATATGACCCACATTTAATTTCTTACCCTCATTTCATGTGATATAGTAGTTAGCTTTGAGCATCCTTAAGCAAATGATTGAACAACTCTATGACTCAGTTTTTTCCATTATTAAATGGGTCATGGTAAGAGCCAAATAAATCAATATTGTAAAATGCTTGGAATATAGCTTGAGATATGGGCTATTTTGTAGGAAAATATTCATTATTGTTTTTATTGTTCCACTTCAGTGAATCTTTTGCATAACTTATCTTCCTCATAGTTTGGAGAACTTCCATAGACAACAGAATTATTGCTCTGTATTCTAAGCGTAGCATCTAACACATCTAAGCTTCTAATTCAGGCTTCTGAACCAGTTAGTGATCATTAATGATACTGTGATCCACACTTACAGTCCTCTCTGCAGCTATCACCACCCAACCTTCATGCAGAAAGCATGCTGACACTTCATCATTGAGGCATATGACATATGGGTGACAGAACACTTGCTGTGCATCCACACTTCTGTCACACAGGTTACTTGGAGAGAGTCACAGGAGAATGTCAGGAAGGAGCAGTTTAATGCCTGCATGTTTTGAAACATCCATAGGTACTTTGATAAGAAAAGAAGCCAGGATATTTAGGAATGCTTTTAACAGGCACCCCACTTCCTTGAAAATTTGCCCTTAAATGTATAGATATAAAGAATGAGCTTAAATTCCTTAGAACATACATGTGGTGTTACTGGACCCATCTGCTTTATTTTACCCCAAAGTCACCTCCTAAGATCTATAAGTATATCCAAGACTCTAAATATCTTAAGTCAATTTAAAGAACCTTAAAGTCTTAAAACATTAGTGTTTAGCATCTAAACACTCATTCAGGCTAACATATATCTTTTCTTGATTTTTTTTCCCTTCCTCATTGAAAAACAAAACAAACAAACAAAAAAACAAAAAAAACCTTAATCTTAATCTACCAATGGCATCACAGGAGTTTTGGAGAAGGAGAGAGCCAGACGCCTCATACACAACTACAATCTCATTTACAACTTGTCCCTGAGTCCTCGGAGAATTGACCAGGCTTTGCGGAGGTTCCGTTCTGGAGAAGATGTCATCTTGGAGCCAGCACTGCGGTATTTAAAGGAGCTGTGAGAACAAGCATGGACTGTGAGAGCAATGTTTCTTTCATTTCCCCTTTACCTGGACTTGTGCTTCTTCTCAGTCTGAGTGCTGGGGTAGAGGCTTTGTTTGAGCTGAGACAAATGTAGCTGTTCTAGCCACTTTTGACTTGGACTTGGCTATGATGAGGAGCCGTTCACAATGATCAGAGAAATCTGACTTTCTCTTCTGATGTAACAAGAGTCCAATCACTTAAAGTGCTCTTCTGTTCTTACAGTGCTTATTATCAATGTGTTTAATATTTTTCTACATTGCCAACAAACTGGCTTTGTAAGCAACGTGAGTTCATGTGTCAAAAAAGCATGCAGAATGGTGTTGACTCACCAGAATGTCTGATGCAGAGGAGACCTCAATAGATTTTTTTGTTGGGTTTGTTTTTGAGACATGGTCTAAATATATAGTCCAGATTGACTTTCAACTTGTAATCTTACTATCTCAGATTCTTGAGGGCTCCAATACATAATTCCCCATGTATGTAATTAGGTCCATATGCTAATCACTATTCTAGGAAGGATTTACACTATAAGAAAAATAAAAGTATTGATACTGAACAGTAAGCAGGACAATAATTTCAAGTTAGAGTTTTCTATGTAAGTCCATCATCTTCTCCAGGGCAATGTGAGCCGTGTCTCCAGGGATATTTCCCAGAGTCCCTGAGAGATGTTTCAAGAAAGGATGCCTGGCAGTGGAGCCAAGATCTGTCCTTGGTGCATGGGCTGGCTTTTTGGAGCCTGGGGCCTATGCTGAGACATTTTGCTCAGCCTTGGTGCAGGGAGGAGGGGACTGGACCTGCCTCAGTTGAATCTACCAGGCTGAGATGAATCCCCAGGGGATACCTTGCCTTGGAGGAGGTGGGAATTGGGGGTGGAATGAGGGGGAAGGCTGGGGGTTGGGAGGAGGGAGGACAGGGGAATCCATGGCTGATATGTAAAATTAAGTTAATTATAAAATAAAATAATAATTTAAAAAAATATATAATTATAAAAAATAAGAAAGGATGCCTGGGATTAGACTTCAGAACATGCTCTGCTCTCTCAGGGTAGAGTTTCCACCAACCACAGAGTTCTATCTTGAACATGCTCTCAGGCTCTTCTCTTCCTAAGTACAACAGAAATAACCATAGGTTCACTGAAGACTTCAGAGATAAGGTGTCCCCAGGATCATCACTAATGCAAACTGATCTGGATGCTGACCTTGAATAGTATGGGAGATAAGATAAATAATTTAGACCATATCAGGAAACAATCAAACAAAATGACCTCTGAGCATGCCATATTGTCCATTTCTAGTGAAGTGTCTCATGAAAACATCTCATGAACAAACTTTCAAGAACAAAAGTACCTAGATCCATTAAAATAAACTCATTAGTTTTTAACCAGCTTAACTTCTGGAACTCCTAGACCTGCCTTATAATTCAATAAAGTAAAGACAGGAATAGCTTTCTCATGCTGCCAACATGCCAAGTAAAGAAAATGAGGGGTTTAGGTCTAATGGTTCAATACAACTACTAAGTCCCAGAAAGTTGACACTTCAATTCCCCAAATTTGATATTTCCGTAAGATGTCTCACAGGTCCATTTCACAGATAAGAAAACAGGCTTAGAAAAGCAAAGAGTAAGAAAGCTTCAGGCTGTGCTAGTCATTTGCTAGAGAGAGGTGGCTTCCTGTGGAGCTCTGGACCCTGGTAGACTATCTCTGGGTAGGTGGGCAGGAGACGCAGCTGGGATAGGGGGAGTTCTAAACCTGATTTGAGATTAGATTAATAAACTCAATCATAATTCTCAACAGCAAGAGTTTTTGCCTTGCCCAGTATTTTCTATTCCTGTCCAATAGAGTTCTTGATCTGTGGCCTTAGTAACCAACTGATATAAATGGATGGGGCTCATTTTACATAGACTGCTGTGCAATAGGTGTTCCCAGAACAGTGTGACTACAGGTGGAGTGTAACCAGTACTCCCATAGTATTGGCTGAATGAATGGTAAACATGGAGGGAAACCATGGCCAGATCATAATCCACACCATCCAAATCACACCAAGAATAGAAGAGGAACAGGCTCTATGAACAGCTAAAAGCCATTCAATATACAGAAGACTTGGCAGCCAGTGTCTTAATCTCCCTGAACTTCAGTTTCTTCATCTACAAGAAGGAAGTAATTGGACTTCCTTGTAAGAGTGTGATAAACACTGGAAGCAATGCCATTTTTACAACTCGTTGCATACAGAAAACATGAACTCTCAGGAAATCTCAAAAAACTGAACAAATGGTCTGTGTGGCATAACAGCGGGGAGTCAGTCCAATACCATACCAAAACAAATTTTTATATGTATTTTTTTATTCTAGTTCCAAATAACAATTGCTTTTGAATCATCTCCTGTCTAGAGTTTCTCACTGCTTTACCCCCAACATGTATGTGGTGTGTATGTGGTGTGTGTGTGTGTGTGTGTGTGTGTGTGTGTGTCCTAACTTTCTAAGAACTGCAAGCTTTAAACATAGAGAAAGTAGAGGACAGAGCATTATCTCACCAAGGGCAGACTCTCTCATACCATATAGCATTTCATTCATATTAAATGAGATACTGCTTAGCACTACATCTCCCACACCTCAGAAAAGTACCACAGAGGAAGAGGAAAGTGCACTTTATTTTCATACAGGATTTCCCTTTACCTTCAAGCAACAGGCCTAATCATTAATTTTCTCCAGATTCTGAAACTAGCAGTTGGCTCATTCATTTAGGTCCTTCTTGGTCAGCATAAAACTGTATTTTACATTATTTTCCTGCCTGTAATTGCTCTTCTTAGTACACAAAATAGGTTGGCATTACTGTGTCAATCCTACAGTTGAGAAACTGAGGCTCTAGGTATTGAGCCTCAAATAGATTCTCACATAGGTTCTAACAGCCCTAGTGAGATCAACTGAGTCAAGACTAGAAAACTGTCATGTTACCTCCGTGCCCAGCAATCCCATGCAGGCCACGCTGGCAGCAAACACCCTGCAGAATGAAGCTCACATATGACCATTAGCAAACCCCAGCTGCTTTCTTCCAGCTCCATCACCCCTCTTAGCCAGAAACAAAGAGCATTCTCAAGCTACCTGGGGGTGGGATGTTCACAGAAGCAAAAACATAACAGAAGCAATTGCAAAGTCCAGAGTTTGCTAAGTGCTCACTAACTCTTCTGAGGAATTCCCAAAGATCATTAAAAGGAGCAATAAGGAGGGGGTGATATTCTAATTGGGATCAGAAAATGGACAGCTTTGGTTCTGTCTAGAGAACTGTGAAGCTCTGGAAACAAGTGCGTGCCTTTCTTCTCTCCCTCTCCTCACTCCGTGTCTTTATGAGCCTTTCAGCTACAGTTCCAATGCTCCTTAGCAACAAAGGCGGGCTTCCCAGAGCTGGGTGCCTCAGGAATGCCAGCCCTTCCCCTCATTAGCATTGAGGGGCCTCATCTGCCTGCACAGTTGGCCGGGAACCATGCAAAAGGCAAAGTGGTTTGGGGGAGGCCCAGCATTTGCCACGGCTTGTTGGAAAGTGGGAAGCCGCCACAAAAGTTTCCAAACAAAAGGCATCAATATTATTTGTGGAGCCATCAGGCTGCCTGGGACACAATATGGCTCTGGCTTGGCCACATGCTCCCTCTCCAGGTTCTGAGCAAAGACTCGGGGCCTCCCCACAACACATCTTGGCCTTAGATACCTGTACATGACAGTGTTTTCCTGCTCCCTCTCTTCTATTTTGTTGCTCTTTAGACTCAGTTTTTCCAAATTGGACAATGGGTAGACTCCACCTGGGAGTGGAGTTGCCCAAAAGAGGGCAGTTGACAAAGGGTAAATGGTCAGATGGTAGGACAATCGGAAGCAGATGGTGCTTCCAGGAATGGAGTCCAGACAAATTCACAGGCAGATTGAGCTCTGAAAAAGGGCATGGGAGATTTATCTTGTGAAGAGCAATTGGCACCTGGTACAAAGCCCTAAAGTACACACACTGATATCCCACACAGTTTTCTGTTCTCACTCAAGGGAGATTCATACTGAGATACTGCCTCATCAGAATTCCAAAGTACTGGCTAGTTAGCCAATGCCCAGAAGATTACAGCTGAAGCTCATTTTCTGCTCTTTCACAGAGCTAGCTCTAAGGAGAAATTCCTTGAGCTTCCCTGTGCTTGGACACCTTCTGAGATGGGGCTCTTGACTACTTATCCCCTTGGACAAGTCTAATTTGTTTTTCCAAAAACCATCTCTACCCTCCCTGTGGACATAGAGAATGAAGATTGATGACTGTGCTAACATGTGCCTGGCCTTTATTGGCAGAAGAAAGAAAGAAAGGGGGAGGGGGAAGGAGAAGTGGGGGTCTTGCTTCTCTCCTACAGTACGGACTCAATTTCCAGAGGGTCAAAATGTGAAGGGAGCTAGAGAAACTCATGTATAAATAAATGCATTAGGTTACAAGGGGTTCTTTTTAAAATGTTCTAAGTTGTGAGAATTTTGTACATGGATACTGTATTTACATCCTTTCCACACCTCTCTCTTTCCCCTCTAATTCTTCACATGCCCCCCATTCCCTTTCATATTCATGCCCTCTATTATTATTAAGCAAACATACATACAATCACACACACACACACACACACACACACACACACACACACACACACACAACCTACTAATTCAATTTAGTGTTGCTTCTACTACATGTGCTTAGGGCTGACCATTTAGGATTGGATAAACTATCAGGAGGCTTGTTTCTTGAGAAAACTTATTCTCCCTCTCTCAGCAGCCACTGATAGCTTGTAGCTCTTCATTGAGTGGTTGAACCTTGCAAACTCTCTCCCATCCATGTTGATGGGTGTGGTCACTGTTTGGGTTCTGTTTAAACAATTGTACTATATGTTGAGATTTTGTGGGTTCAGTTTTTCTGCCATGTCTAGAAGATATTGTTCTTTTTAAAGATTTACTTTTATTCATTTTTTTGTTCAGATGACCAGTCTTTTGGAGAACGTGAGGGTGTTAAAATCAATTACTACTAATGGGTTGAGATTAATCTACATGTTAAATCCACTAGTATGTTTTTATGAAATTAGGTGCACTTGAATTTGGTGAATGTACCTTTAGGTAGTTACATCTTCTTGGTTAAGTATTCTCTTGATTAAGATAAAGTGTCCCTCTTTATCTTCTCAAAATAGTTTTAGTTGGAAGTCTATTTTGTCATATATCAGAATAGCAATGCCTGCTTGCTTCCTGGTTCCATTTTATTGGAATACTTTTGTCCATGCTTTTATTCTAAGACCATGTATATTCTTTAAAACTAAGATGTATTTCTCATAGAAAACAAATAGATGGACTCTTTTCTTGATCCATTTAGCCAGCCTGTATCTTTTGATTAGAGAATTAAGACCCATCAACAAGAGGAAAATCATTCCTAATACTGGACACCTAGCCAACTACCTATGGATAGTAAAGTCATGGATCTTAGAAGAGAACTTGTAACTACCACTTACTAAATCAGCATAATTTTCAACTACATTCTAAAGGCATATCCTAACACCCAGAGAAAAGTATAGTTAGTCCTTCGCCTTCATCAAAGAAATTTCTCTTTGAAACAGACAGTGACCGTTAAAGAAATCTGCAACCAATCAAAATGCAGAGTTGTGGCTATCAATCCCAGTGGATACATCTACAGCACAACTGCCACACTTAAGGCCCAGGGATTGTTACAGGAGAGTGAGCAGGAGTGTAAAAGCCATAGATCAGTGAGTTAGCTATGAGATTGTGTCTCCTAAGAATGTCAGGGCTACACCCATAAGGTTTTACCAACATGACGCTTAAAGATGGGCTAACAAGGACAACAACAGTAGACATGCTTATGTGGCTGGAGGAAAGCCCAGGAGGCTTCAGTCCTACACAAAGAACTACAGACAAGTAAGACATACTGCAAGAGGGGGATAGTCTTCTCCAGGGAAGAGCTAACCAATTGGTTACCCAATGCCAAATTGTCAGCCACAAAACATACAAGGAATATTATAAAGAAAGTTGTATTTATGTATTTACAAATATATGTGTGTGTCAGCTATTGGTGAAAAATGAGACCATGAATTTGAAAAAGAGCAAGGAGGGGGGTTATGGGAAGGTTGGGAGGGAGGAAAAGGAGGGGGAAATGATGTAATTGTATTATAATCTCAAAAATAAAAGAAACATTTTTAAAAGATTTGTGTTTGACATTTTTATTTATGTATGGCTATCTATATCTGTGTCATATATGTGGATATGTACTGTGTACACATTTCCATAGAGGTCAAAGAGGATTTTCTCCAGCTCCAGATGGTCATAGCTGTCCAGTATGGATACTCTGAAGGAGCAGTTGATACTTTCAACCACTGAACCATCTTCCTAGTTCCTTGATAGGCCTTCTTTAACTAAATACTGCAAGTTAGGAGATTTAAGCAGAATTGTACTGTTTCAGTCTGGAGGCTAGAAATCCCAAACCGAGGTATGGCAGGTATGGCAGGGCTAGTTCTTTCTGAGGCTTGAAAGGGGTTTGCCCTACGTCATCTCCCTAGCTCTGCCTAGTTTGCTGACATTCCTTGGCATTTCTTAAATTTTAAAAGCATGACCTTTGTCTCTGATTTTATTTTCTCATGATATTTTCCTTGTTTTGTGTCCATCTCTGTGTCCCAACATCCCCTTTTATAAGCAACCACCACATTAAATAAATGTCTAGAAGTTAGGACTCCAGAAGTTCTTTTATGCTGCAGGTGACAGAGATTACGACAGGAGCATAACTGATTGTGCAGGTGAGATAAACTCTTTCTTAGACTTACCCTGGGAAAGGGGCCATGATTGAAGGAAGGAATATCTCCATTGGAATGGATTGGTGGACATTTCTTGAAGGAGAAGACACTTACACTCAGCTTAAATTCTGAATTGGATTTTGACCTTCCCAAGAAAAAGAAAAGTATGTATAAAAAGACCAAATAGTGCTAGTGAAGTTGTAATTATTAGAGGAGATTCTATAACCTCTAATTTGCTAAACCAGCATAATCCCTAACAACAATCTATAAACATTTGTTATTATATTCACAGGTAAGTATAACCTTCACCCTTATCAAGGAATCTTCTTCTCTTTGTAACAGACTTAGACCACTCCAATCATAACCAATCAAAATGCAACTCATCTCAGTTCCATTGGATACATTTACAAAACATTCCCTTTCCTAAGGTTCAATGAACACCGTGGATGAGGAGGCAGAAAGACTGTAAGAGCCAGAGGATCAGGGAGTTTTCTGTGAGATTGTGTCTCCTGGTAACATCAGAAGCTACACCCATAAAGTCTCACCAATATGACTGCCCAAAAGTGAGCTGAGCAAGAATGACACCAATAGGCATACCAAAGTAGAAAGGGAAAACCCTATGAGGCCTCACCCCAATGCAAAGAACTATAGGCAACTGAGAAATGTTGGGAGCAGGATCTCCCCAAGGAAGAGCACCCTAGTGGGTTGTTCAGTGACAAATGGTCAGGCCTGAAAAGCTACATACAAGTAACATTATATGATTGATCATGTTACATTTAGGAATATATATGTATAAACATACACGCAAGCAATAACAATTAGTGAAAAAAGAGGCCATGAATTTGGAGGAGAGCAGTGAGGATTGTATGGGAGAGTTTGGAGGGAGAAAAGGGAAGGGAGACATACAGTAATCATATTAATCTCATAAATATATAAATAGCATGTATTCTTTCCCTTCCAATATCTGTCAAGACACACTGCCCACTTTCCCTAACACACACAAACATTCTAGGTTGCATATCTTCCTCTATGCCCCAGGAATGAACTGTGGAATATGGTTTTCATGTGAGTACTATTCTCCAGAGAATATTGACTTGAGGTGCTAATAGACCCTGGTGAATGGAATTTGGCTTCAGACATTTATAAGCTTGGAAATGGAAATCCAAATCCTCTCTTGTAAGAAGTATACTGACAGCAGCTGATGGCGTGACCCTTGCTTGGGTTGGTGAGCAGTTCCACTAGTTCCAAAAGGTAAGGAATCTGGGTCCCTCTTAGCAATATTATAGTACTTTTCAGAATAACAATTACCCAAAGTTTGTTTCCTTCCCCCAGGGGATGATGCTTTCTTCCCTCATTGATATCAGATTGGGCCTGTGACTCATGACTTCCTCCTTAGGGAGAGAAATATCTCATACTATTATCAGAAAAGTATATCTCATTATTTAAGCACAGTACAATTAAAATGAAATCAATTAAACAAAGAAAAAGGTCTCAACTTTTATTTTACTCTGAACGTAGTCAGCTAAAGTATTTTTTTATTTTCAAGTAACACATTAACCATCCCTAAGAACTATGTAAGTCACTATAGGAAATACTATTCAAGGTGATCCAATACCCCTAGTCTTCTAAGTTGCCTAGTATATATATATTGATTCATTTGTGCTAAGATGTCAAGGTCCAAAATAGGGCTGTACCCTCGGTGATACTAAATAAATAATCTTGAGTAAATGAAAATAAATATCACAAACAGTATAATCTAAACAGCTGAAGTTACTGTCAAATGAAGCTGTCTTCTGCTTGGGGACGTCCTGTGTAAATCAACATCTCATTAGGTTCCTTTGCTCTTGCTTCATCTATCACTGGTAGTTCACATTCACTTCCAGGCTCATGAACTTGTACCTGATTCCTAAAGAGACTATATATATTTATAGATGCTTTTATTCATATCATTGTCTTTTGTAATGTCTTTTCCTTTCTTCAGTTATGTGGTCGAATTACTGTTTACCTTGCAATGTGTAAACCACATGTCTCTTGTTTTTACAAAACTTTCTATAACCCAAACCTTAGCCTCTATTTTTAACCTTCTACGTGTGAAGCATGATACAAACCAAATCACCCTATTATCCATTTCGATTTCCCATCAGGGCTGGCCATGGTTAACAAGAGCTGCCCTTTACTCACCATGGTCCCACTGACCCTCATTTTAGCATCTAGGAAAAAGAATGAAGTAATAGAAAGGCAAGTGGGGAAGAGACTCTGCTCTTTAAGGACCAGGCATATTGGAAGGATGGGGGTAGAAGAAGTTGTAAAGAGATGAGTTTTGATTAAACCTAAAGAAAGTGTGCTAACAATCAGAACTGTTGCATGAATGAACTTGACTGAAAATACAATCAGTAGCTTGCTGCCCCCAGAAGTAGATGTCTGAAAAACTGTCTATAACGGATAAGACAGGTATTGCTTCTAAACATTAGATATTAAGAATGACAGACTATTTCATTGTGAAGAATCTGAGTGATTGCCAAGTTCTGGCCACCTTAACACAAAGGCAGAAAAGGGGAGAACAACAACATTGTCTCTAAACCAGTGGTTCTCAACCTTCCTGATGCTGTGACCCTTTAATATAGTTCCTCACGTTATGGTGACCCCTAACCATAAAGTTATTTCACTGCTATATCATAACTAATTTTTATACTGGTACAAATCATAATACACATATCTGATATGTGACCCTGTGAAAGGGTTGTTCAGTGCCCAAGGGGTCATGACCCACAGGTTGAGAACCACTGCTCTAAACTATGACATTCTTTTACAGTCACTATCACACTTAGTAACACACCAAAAATTTCTCCAGGTGACTTCAGGTTCAGAAGAACTCATCTAAATAGGGATCTGCCATTTGTCAGTTAAATTCCAAGCAAAGCCTAAGATTTCAAATTGCATCTTGAAATGAGAGATTTGGGCTTGTTGTCCCCCATGTATCCCAGAAAGATAGGGTTCTGCCAGTCAGTGTGGGAATCTACATATCATCTAGTGTCCCTGATCTTGGAACAATACATAAAAATGGGCCAAAATAGGTGGAACACAAGAATAGTGGTGACTATTTTCAGTTGAGGACAATGAGGCTCAGAGAAATTTTGTGACTTTGCTAAAGGCACCAGAGGAGTTAGAGACAGAAATAACCCTCTGCTTCCTTCTCTATAATTCCTTTTTTTTTTTACTTCTACACAATTTTTTGTTGTCATCCTCATTAGACATAATAGTTCTATTGTTCCCTATTATCTAACTTCCAAGTCAGGCAAAGACATGCCAGATGGAATGCAAGGAATGTTGGTCCCCCACAACATTCAGCTTCTGAGATTTATTTCCTGTTACCTCATGCCAGGGCTCACTGACTTTAAGGGTGAAAGAAGGGCACTCAAGATTGGATACATGTTGTGGTCCCATGAAGTGCAATGATTTCTGTTTTGTAAATGACATAGTGAGGCTTTAAAAAAATAAAATAAAGCAGACTAGCCATGAATTACATACAGAGGCTCCCAGCTGTGGAACATGTGGTTACTCCCAACCTGAGCTGCTCTGGAATGGTCAGTAATGGCTTAAAGGTATCTTCCTTCTGAAGCACCTACCTCTTCTGTCAAGGGATGGAAAAGAGGAGCTCAGCCTGTATATTTCACATTTTACTATTTAATAACTATTTGCTAATTGCCTATTGTATACCAGGCATTGGTGAAAGTTTAAAAGGGTTTCCAAAGGTGTGTTCAGACTTCTTTTGTAGTGCTCTTACCCAAACACCATTGATATCTTGGACATTTTACCAATATTGTCCCTCCTCTGGAATTAGCCTGATGGTAACTTTGCTCTCTGGTACCTAAGAGAGTGAAAATATATGTGTTCGCTCCCACTGCTTCTCTCCCAGCACAGTCTTCCTCACTCTATCTAATAGACCACCCAGCCAAGATCACAATTTCCCTCAACAATCTTCAGACTCCCCATGACACATTAGTAACTAGCTCCAATACAAATATCTTAGCTTTTTTTTTTTTTTTAAATCTAAGGCAATCGCAAATACTGCAGGTATACTTTTTGGATCTTTTAGAAGGAAGCCCTTGTCACTGTTGTCCATCTATCTGTCCATCATATCATTCATCAGTTTAGAAAACACAATCTGTTTCATGCTGGGATCCTTTCAGATGGTAATGAATATGACACAGCTTCGAGGCTTTGGTGAAAAATGGACAGTGACCTTGTTCATTGTAACAGTATGTTATGTTAATGACATGTGAAAGAATGCCAGGATTATCAACTATCATGCAGGGCCACAGTTCTCAGCAGGGTAACAGGAGCATGACTGCTGTCAGAGAAGCTAGACAAAGGAAAGCAACTGGCCAGAGTGGGTTAAATGAGGCCCATGGATAGCAGAAGTGAGTAGGATGAGTAAAATTTCTGAGTCAGAAATCCACTCTCTACTCTAGAATTGTTTGCAAACACAAATAATGACCCAGGGGAAAGACAAGGATACAAAGCCAGGGGAAGTAGGGTCAGACCCCAACAAACTCTGAATATTCTCTAAGATGCTACATGAAGGGCATAAGGGTATCATGCGGCTGGATTAATGTTTTGATTGCCACTTGAGGTAATATGCAAAAAACAAAGGCAAAGAAAAGCCTATTTTGAGCAATTTGAATGACCTGAAGAAACCAATGTCATTGAATTTTATAATCTTCATCTGCAAAGGCAGTTTAAAGTGCCTGCTTTGCACAAATACCATAACGGTTGGCTATAAGACATATAAGGTAACACACATAAGTGGCTAAGGCTAAACAGGTCTCCTAATGCTATGTATTTTGCAATGATCACGTTTTGTAAAAGCCAGTCACAAAGAGCAGTGTCTTTCATAGGAAGGGCATGAAGGATAATTCCAACAGCAGAAATAGCTTCAAGGGAATGGTTGACACACACTGAGTAAATAATTTATGTGTTTGGACCATTTTTCAAAGCTCCATTATTATTCCTTCTCCCTGTTCCACAGAGACGAGACAGTAGTAGTCGCAGTGCATTAGTTAATTCCATGGCCCCATTGTGAATCTAACAATATTTCATCCTCTCAATACCACATAGTCACTCCAAGTGTTTCCAACTTCACAAATAAATAATTCCTGTCAGAAAATGGAGTTTTTCCATCTGTTCCTATGAGCTCATAGCAGGACAGAGCTAGGTCATGAGGCCCTGTTGATTAGTCCTGATGTAGGGAGATGGATTCTCCCAGATGGATCTCACATTAGTAATAAAGATTGTCCACTGTTGTTAGTTACTGTGTAATGAGAGTGGATGGAAAAAAATACCTGCTGGAAAGAAAGGACAAAAGAGTCACATTGACTTGACAACCTTCTAGACCCTATTCCCATAGCATGTGCATCATTGCACAATTGCAACAAATCAACAAGTCCATGAGATGCCCACTTGACAGAAGAAAAGGCTGAGGATTTGACTAGGGTCACTTAAGTTATACATGAGAAAGTTAAAACTGCCAAACACAGAGTCTTTTTTTGGAACCAACTTTTCAAGTGCTTTTTGAATGAGAGTCATTGACCTAAAAATTGTGATTTTGTGTCTTTGGATAACTGTGTCATGTAATGGTGGAAGACTCTCATAGGAAATAAAGATAATTCCTTGTCACATCCTGACACTGCCCTGGAGCTAGACAGCGGGGGGAGAATAACTTTTGATGAGATCATACTATTGGTAGAATCTGATGTTAGAAAAAAAAGAGTAGAGACTCTGAACTGGGAAAATTACACTTAAGTTCTGGGTTCCCAATATTATCTCAATAGCAAGGGCAAATTACTTCACTGTCTAAGATCTGTTTCAATTGGAATGGGCTATTTTACATTTATGTTGATTTGGAAGAAGCGTTCCCAAGATCTGGAAAGACTGACTGCTGCTACAACACTAGCCTGACAGCCAAGTTCCACCCACTAGTGCAATCATGGCATGACTGTTATGGGGATAGCAATCTATTTTCTGATTCAATTTGAGGCCTGCTCCCCAGCAGGGAACTCATGCCTAGTTCTGCTGGGGAAGTCATAGGCTCTAGGGAGGAACCTACTATTGCCATTTTCTAAGTGGTAATATCACCAAACTACTTTCTAAATTTATGTTTATAAGCATATATCTGTACATTTCTCGATGTTGATGAGAGAAAGTTCTTTTTGCAGTAGGCAACAGTCAATGTAGGGATGTATTGTGCTGGGAATAAGAGACTGTGAGCCATAAATGGGATATCTATATTAGCATCCCAGACCCCAAACTCAGAGAACTTCACAGAGGAGGAAGAGGAAAGAAGTGCCATGGACGGATTCTCAGAAAATTGGGAATAAGTCTTCCTCAAGACCCAGTTATACCACTCTTGGGCATATAATCAAGGAATGCTCAATCATACCACAAGGACACATGCTCAACTATGTTCATATCAGCATTATTCATAATAGCAAGAACCTGGAAACAACCTAGATGCCCCTCAACTGAAGAATGGATAAAGAAAATATGGCACATATACACAACAGAGTACTACTCAGCAGTAAAAAACAATGATATGAAATTTGCAGGCTTTAAATGGATGGAACTAGAAAATATCATCTTGAGTGAGGTAACCCAGACTCAGAAGGACAAACATAGTATGTACTCACTCATAAGTGGATACTAAACGTGAAGGAAGGGATGGCCAGACTGCAACCCACAACTCCAGAGAGGCTAGCTAACAGGGAAAGACCCTAGGAGGGACACATGGATGACCCTGTGAAGGAGAAGTAGCTGAGATCTATATGAGTGGACTGGGTGTGGGGGGGTGGCAGAGGGCGAGGAGTGGGGGATGAGAACATAGGGAAATGGGAGGGTCAAGCTGGAACAGGGACAGAGTGGGAGGGCAGGGAGGAAGATACCATGATAGATGAGGACATCATGGGAATAGGAAGAGGCAGGGTGCTGGGGAGGCTCTCAGGAATCCACAAGGTTGACCCCATCTTGGTCTGCTGGCAGTGGTCCAGAGGATGCCTGGACTGGTCTACTCTAGTGACCAGCCTAGCAAATAACCTAACTGTCATCATAGAGCCTTTGTCCAGTGACTGATGGAGGCAGATACAGAGATCCACGGCCAGGCACCAGGCTGAGCTCCAGGAATCCAACTGATGAGAGAGAGGAGAGATACTGCAGGTGAGGGACGTCGAGATCAGGATGGGAAGACATGCAGAGATGACTGGCCACGCTAGTGGAAGCTCATGAACTGTGGTCTGGTGGCTGTGAAGCCCCCATGGGATGGGACTAGGCCCTCTGGATAAGGAAGACAGTTGTTTGGCTCAAACTGTTTGGGGGGCACCCAGACAGGGGGATCGGGATCTGTCCCTGGTCTATGGGCAGGCTTCTGGAACCCAGTGCCTGTGGTGTGACACCTTGCACAGCCTTGGTGCAGTGGGAAGGGGCTTGGACCTGCCTAGGCTCAGTGTGCTGGGCTCTGCTGACTCCCCTTGGGAGACCTCGATTTGGGGGATGTGGGGATGCAGGGTGGCTTGGGAGAGAGGGCTGGGGGTAGGAGGAGGGTGAAGGGGGGTCTGTGGATAGCATGAGGAGTGAGTAGAAAATTTCTTAATAAAGAAAAATGAAAGAAAAAAAGAAGTGCCATGGAATGCTACCTTCTGAACAAAGCATAGGTGTTGTAATGCATGAAAGCAACAGTTGCTCTTGTGTTTCTGACTTAGTGACAAAGGCTCAAGAAGAGATGAGGTTAGGGTGATGTAGTCTTCAGGCTCTAAATCTCATGACCATTCACAGCAAAATCTAGCATAGAGGAAGAGGTGTAGGGCACCATAGAACAATTAATAGCACTAGCCTTAGAGGCAGAAGACCTGGGCCTGGGTCAAACATGCCAGGTTCTCTGTGTTATTGATCAGTGATAAAGAACATAGGACCATAAGATCTTACGTGCTAGCAATGAAATGTCTCAGGACACATCAACACCTGAAGATCTGAAACAAGTTGCTCATTCTCTCAGTCTAACGTTCTTTCTCCTGCCTCCTCTCCTCTCCTCTCTCTCTCCTCTCCTCTCCTCTCCTCTCCTCTCCTCTCCTCTCCTCTCCTCTCCTCTCCCCTCCCCTCTCCTCTCGTCCTCCCCTCCCCTCTCCTCCCCTCCCCTCCCCTCTCCTCTCCTCTCCTCTTCTTTCCTCTCCTCTCCTCTCTGCTGTCATCCTCTATTTCCTCCTCCTTCTCTCCCCAACATCGGTGTGTGTGTGTGTGTGTGTGTGTGTGTGTGTGTGTGTGTGTGTGTGAATAAAATTATGGTAAGAAAAAGTACTTACCAAATGTCAAATGTTTGCAATATTAAATGGGATCCAACATGTGTATATTACAAACTGTCATTCATAATTAAGACTTCAGACTTTGGAGCCAGAGAACTTTGGTTCAAATCCCACCTCTGTCAATCACTGTGTGACCTTAGAGAAATCATTTAACATCACTGAGCCTCAGTTTCCTCACCATTAGGAAAGCCACAGTAATATTACCTTACTGCTATTTTGAGAACTTAGTACATTCAAATTCATAAAGTACATATAGACCAGCATTTGGCTCAAGGCAAATCTTACATATTGTATCTGCTCTCATTGTAACTAACCACATGTTGCCCTTACAGTTCTCCCTAGGGAAGTAAACCAAATTCACTTTGCCAAGTTTATTCTCCCAGACACTGTGCTGATTGCCTTCTTACCAAACTTGAATTTAAAGATTAGGAGCTAATAGCTCCCTCTGCTGCCCA